>NC_080598.1:50778137-51446054 GCF_027887145.1 Ammospiza caudacuta | reverse complement strand
GACAAATGGTTTGTATTTGCCCTTGACAGAAGCCACGCTCTGTCTGAGTTATTTTTACAGCATTTTAACCACTAGTCAATCACCTTGGTGTTGCTGTGGGAAGAGCTAAACGCAGCAATTAGAAAGAACCAGACAATATTTAGTGGTGAGTTTGGCACTGCTGTGCTGTGCTCACCTCACAGGGCAGAGTGCAGGACCCTGTGGGCTGGCAGATGCAGGGGGGGAATGGCTGATGTGTGCTCTGCTGGGTGACTCCTCCATGACAGCAAAAAGGGCTTAATCTATTATGACAAGAACAGAGTCAAGAGGGAAAGATTTGTGATGAGCAGGAGGAGAAATGCAAGTGTTTTCTTTGGTACCACTTTCTTCCCAGCCTTGGGAAATGGAAGCCACCATCCTGGAGAGCTGTGTTGGATCAAGCTGGTAAGTCAGGGTGGCTACCATGAACACAGGTGTCCTGTTATTGCTGTCTGGATGTCACATTGCCCTGGATTTCTTTGCCTATATTGAGGAAAAACTTTGGTTCCATAAAAATGCACACCAGTTGTGCTAGAGCACAGACAGCTCTTGCATTTCTGCAATTTTTTTGATGGTGGACAGAGTTGAAGAAAGCCAGAACTTGCCTTCTGGCACCTAAACCATCTCTGAAATCTGACAGAAATCACAGCCAGACATGCATGCCATGCTGCTCTCTCTGCTCAGAGCAGTGCAGGGGGGAGTGCCAGCAGCTGGCACAAGAAGGATCCCTTCTGGTTTTACACCATTTGTGTCAGCTCTCACCCGTGAGGAGCCTGGCAGGCAGCAGCAGAGGGAAAAGCTGGGCAGTTCCACAGGCAGGGGAGCCCCTGGGCTCTGGGGCTCCTGCCTGGGAGCCCAGATCCCCCAAGAAAGGGGCAACCCCAGAGTGCCGGGCATGCACTCAGTAAAAGGCTGCAAAGTGAGAGCAGCTGGGACTGGACTGTGATCTGCAGAACAAGAGATGATCTGATTTTTAAAGTATTTTTGTTCAGAGGACTTGTCTGATAGGACCCTCTGAAGGCCCCATGTGCTGACCTTGGATGCAATTGAGTTCCCAGTTTACATCTCCAATTTGCACTGCTGCCATGGGAAACCCTTTTGGGGCACATGTGTGTGCATGCACACGAGGCTGAGCTTGCTTCCCAGGGGAAGGGGGCAGACTCCATTTCCTCTGCCCCTTTTATACCAAAGCCTGCAACGTTTGTGTTTAAATTCCATTGCATGGTGAAAAACCTCTTCTGTTTCAACCAGCCAAAACCAGCTGCTATTTCTTCCTTTGTTTGAAATAGCAAAGCAAAATAGTGTTTACTTTAATTCTTGAGAGTGTCACAGATAATCTGTGGGATGGAGTCCTCATTTTCCATGCACTCCAAAACCACGGAGTGTCACGCACAGCTGTCAGGAGTACAAAAAATGAAATCAACTTGCTCAGCTCAGACAAAAGCAGATAAAAGTTCTGTGTGCATTGCCCTGTATGAAAAAACATGGAAGGGATGAGGAGAAGAATCTTAATATGGAAGAAATGTGAGGATATTAGGCACTCACAAGAGGATAAAAGAATCTGAAATCTGCCAGTAAAGAGGGATCTGTTGCCTTCCTGAAGCATGGGAATCTAATTACTCTTTTCTTCCCCCCTTCATTATGAAGCAACTATTGCAGAACATAAATGACCTTATAGACTCATGAGGCATTCCTGCCAAAAAGCGTGTCCATTATCAAGTAATACATTTTCTGCTTGTGCAGTTCCTGTGTGCTCTTTTGAAAAGCAGTAAGTTCTCTTCTGTCTCCCTTATCACATTTCAGGATGCCTTTAGTCATAGGACTCTGCTTATTCAGTAGTTCATGTCAAATTTACTTCAGTAAGCAAAACTTAAGAGTTCTTTCAGAATTACTTTCCTTTTCCCCAGTGAGGGAAGTGTTAGGCTTGCTCCTTCTCTCACTGAAATACATTTGAGCTTTGCTGTTGATTTCATGAAGGCATGAGACAAGACTTTTTGAGCCTAAGTCTCTCCAGAGTTATTCTAATTCACACCATCTGAAGTGTCTTTTGCAAGAAATCAACAGTGAAAAGAAAATAAGCTTTTGGGACAAGCACTTCAAAAAGGCAGAAACTAATTTAAAAATTCATCATAGCTCAAGTCCTCCTGGCCAGCTGTACTGTAGAGCATGAAACCTGGGTCTTTGATAGGTCTTGTCTGAAATCAAACAATAATTCCTGATAGACAATAACCCCCAGATGCTATAAGCTCTCTGAAATGGGAGGGTGCTCCCAGTGCCTTTGGGGACAGCTGGGACCAGTCCTGCCTCTGGCCCAGCTACAGGATGCTGGTTGGCATCAATGCAGCCAGGCCATGGACTATCCCAACCAGTTATCCATGCAGTGGGAATGGTCACTGAAAAGGTAGTACTGTAAATTCATATCAGAATCCCAAATTCAGGTAAGCACGTTGGCCTCTGATGTCAAAACCGGGTTTTAAGGGCTTTGCTTCATGATACATTTAGTAATACAATAATAAAAGATCATGGTTTTGTTAAGAGTGAGCAAATATCCACTGTTTTGGCTAAGAGAGTGAGCCTTTTGTTTGCTCAAAATAACTCATAAATTGGAGTTGTGCCCTTAATAATACAGCTACTTGCTTTCATTTAAGAGAAAATTTAAATTGCTACTGTTATTGTGTCCCAAATTTTATTCAGTCACAATGGTACTCAGGTTTTTATTGTTGCTGTAAAACATTCAGGCATTTCTATGAATGGAACACCAACCATTGTGGTGTGGTGCATTTTCTATCAGACAATTTCAGATTTGCAACAAAAGAAAATTTAAAAAAAGAAACAGAGTTTGCAATAAAAGAGTCCAAGAAATGCAGGAAAATGTTCTGATTTTTTAAAGCAATGTTTCTTGCTGGGAACTGAGTTACAGTCACCTCTCCAGCCTGCTGAAACACTGAGTGCCCCCCATTCACAGCAGGGTCATCAATGGCTGTCCCACAAGCACCGCTCTCCAGAGACAGTCATGGTGTCATTGTCATTTTGTGCTTTCCCCAGATTCTGACACTAAGAAAAATGAACTTCTGCATGCACCCACATTAGATGTTTCAGGCTTTTGGTGGCCTAAGAAGTCCTGCTCATCACCAGGCTGAGGTTCATGGCCCTTCCCAGCTCCAGCCTCCACTCCCACCCATCCTTCTGACACATGGAAAGAAGGCAAAATCTCAGCATGTTTTAGTACAAGTCAAGGCTGTTCAACACACTGGACAAATGAAGCTAGATGTGGGCAAACAGTCCACTTCAGCAGCAAATAATTTGGCTTTGGCATGATTTAGGCTGCTCTTAGCTTCTCATTGCAGATCGGGCCAGAAAGTTCTTTTGCAGAACCTGGAGTGGCCCAAGCAATTATCAAGACCCCCCCCCCCCCCCCCCCTCCCAGATAAAAAAAAACAAACAAAAATACAAACCATGATCATAAATCATCAACCAATTACCCACCAAATTTTATGTTCTTGTAGCTTATAAAAAGCATGACACTGAAGATGTCAAGATGGCTGCCACACACACCCAAGGAGAAAAGACTTAGTCCTAACCTTACTGTTAGTTTTTGCTAGGTATATACATGCAAGTATCCACACTACAGTGTAGATGCCCTGGACACCTTAATTAAGTAGATAGGAGCAGGTATCAGGCTCACCATGACTGTAGCCCAAAACACCTTATGTTCCTGGCAATGATCATGAATATTGAGAGAAGATCCCCTTCAAGGATTGTGTCGCTATCCCCAAAGCTATGGGCTGCCTTGCAGGGGTTACCTGGCAGTTCAAGGGCCTCAGAATGACAAGCTGGTGTGATGGAGCCTTCACAGGAAATCCAGTTTTGGCATGGGAGAGCTTTTCCTGAGCCCAGCACCCCTTAGGGGCCAACGCTGCCCCAGGGAGATGGGCTGTGCATGCTCAGGGAGATGCCAGATGTGCCCCTGGACGCCAAATCCTCCTGCCCCCTGTGCTGCACTGCAGCCTGCATCTCCCCAGCCATGGGCAAAACAAACCTGGTTTCTGACTCTCTTAAAGGAATTAAAAGGCAATCCCCCGGGCTTCTGAAGGAGCAGGTTTCTGGCAAAACATGGAAGAACCACTGATTAATGGGCCAAGCAAGTCTCCAACAGCGCACTACAAAGTTCTCCCTGTTGATCTGAATTCAGTGGATAAAAATTAGGAAATTACAGCTTCTGTTTTCATTGCTTTTGTTCAGTTTAAGTTTTAGTTCTTGTGTCCAAAATAGGCAAATAAATGGGGTTTTTAAATGAGTTTCTTCCCTACTGTAATGCCCCAGTAGCTTTGTCTGTGTGGATGTGACTCGCAGGGTATTTCCAGTCTCACTGCTGACCTGGGAAAGGTTCAGTCAGATCACCTGTACACTCCAGACAAGTCAAGGCTATCAGTCTCACTGTGCCCCAGTTTTCCTTTTCTGAGGTGAAATATAGTGTGGAATTAGACAGTTCCACCTTTCTCTATGCCTGGAAAATAGCTTCATGCTGAAGGAGAAATAGACTTCCAAGGTAAGACAGTAGACTTGTTTGATATGGACTGTCCTCATTTCTTTGCCATCAGTGTCTTATTGCTCTGAGACAAATCCTCTGGTCCCAAAATACAAATATTCCCTCTAAATATCAGGCTATTAATGTGTGTGTCACATTAAATGAAAAATACCCATTGATACACTCTCGAGTACTGACAAAATAAATGCCACAGAACACCTCTAAGCAAATATCTACATCCATCTGTATCATAAGGAGCAGATCCTGGTTTCAAATGAATTTGCATCTTGTAGTTGATTCTTTTGTAAAAACTGCAGCATGTGTTTGTGAGAGAAGGTTTTATGTATGTCCATAGCACCAGAAAAAGCTCAATCAGAATTACACACTAAACACAGGGTATGTTCTTCATCCAGGAAAGACAACTTGAATGATTGATGTCTAATAAAGCATTAACTGTGATCTAGACTTTTCCTGCAGTTAAAGTATTTAGACTGGCTCTTTCCTGTGTGGATTCTCTGATACTCTCTCCTCTACTCAGCTGTTTATTTAAGACAGAAATTGCAGGAGCATCCCATCATTATGATTTCTCTTTCTCAGTCAAATCTGGTTGAAACTGGTCCCTAAGTTCAAAAGTTACTATGAGAAGAGCAGTTAGAGATACAAAAACACACACATATACATTGACCACATGGGCCTTTTCACCAAAGTTAAATATAGAAAACTAATGAAATACACAAAAACTGCTTTAAAAGATGAAGGCTTAGGCTTAGGCTGGAGAGAGACTTTTTTCCCCCTCTCCAGCATTACCCATCAGTGTTTTGCTGTCTGGGCCCAGCACACTGATGGGTGCAGAGTAACCCAGCAGCCCTGGCAGTGGTTTCTCTGATGAGAACAGCAGCACAACCTTGTACCACAACCCTATTCCCAAAAGGACGAGGACAGGGGTGCAACTGTTGCCTCTGGGGAGGAAAAGCTGCAAATCCTGCCCTTGTATCCAGGCTGCCACCTCATCCTTTCCATGGACTGTCTCCAGGGAATGCCACTGCCCCCTAACTTATATATATTGATATCACAAATAACCATGGAAATGGGACTAAACCAAGACTCAGAGCGGAACTTCTGCAAAAGTTTGGATCAAGATCTTCATGGCAGAGCCCACTGAGAGCCTCCAGCTTTGGGACTCTGCTGATGTGCCTGCAAGGGTTTGTCAGTCTTTCCCAGGACAGCAAACCCACCATCCTGCAGGGTACCAAATCCATCTCTCCTAACGAAGATGATGCACCCTCATGTACCTCAGTGAAGCACAGATTACCCAAGCAAAAACCATCAGGTCAATTTAGTAAACAGCAGATTTTGCAGGAATGTGACCTGCTTGTCTTTGTTTACCCAAATCCTGGGATTTCTCAGCTTTGCAGAGAACTGTTTTCATTCCACCTGCTGCCTGCCACAAAGGTGCAGTTGTGCTGCTAGGTAAAATGGAGACGGCTGCAGAAAAGCACCCAGACTGCATCAACAAAAGGTCTTAAACATGAGGGAAATATCAGAAAAAAAAAAAAAAAGCAGGACATGTAGCTCAGCCAATGCAAACATGTAAGAAACTCTGCAAGGGCTCAGAAGAGAAACCAGATTGCTGTTGAAATAGCTGGTTAACATTTTGTCTGGAAGCACAGCTTCAATAAAAATAGGTAAGGAAACCAGCTAAGGACCCCCAATGGCAAACATATTTATTGAGAATCCAATAAAAGTCTCAGAACAAATAGCCTGAAGGACCTGTAGACACAGCCTCTGCTGTAATAAAAATGCAATACAAGGCATCAGGGAAATAGTAAGGGAAAAGGGCTGCTCCATGAGAAAACCAAACAGGAATCCCAGAGCATGAGGCCTGGAGACACAGGCTGGGATGTAATAAAATAGCTGCCATTGGGGAAAAAGAAAGAAAAACAAAACATCTAACAAAGGCACAAAGAAGCCCCAGATACCCCAGCTAGTCTAAAAAATCACCACAAGTTGCCGTAAAAACACATGGGAAAATAGGAAAAGGGTAATGGCTGCAAAGTGATCAACTCCTGCAGGTACCTGAGGGCAGGGCGTGGGTGAAGGCCCACAGGAAGCCATGTCAGCTGCAGTAAACTCTGAGGGTGCCGAGGAGACAGGGCTGTAAAAGGTGACAAAACAGCAGCCTCAGAGGGGCTAAATCTCTGCATGGGAGAAAGATTTACTTTAAATCCAAACCCCATTTTGCACGGGGTTTGTTTTGTTTATCTTGGTCAGCAAAACTTCCGGGTAAGTACAAAAAATGCCAGAGAATTTCTAAGTGCACAGGAAAAATAGTTTTCAGAGACATCTGCTAGCTCAAAGGTTCACTCTATACCCACTTATTGTGAATTTTCATGTACCACAAAAGCAGCCAGAAAAATGGGCAATTATTGTCAAAGTCATTGTCATGTTAAGCACTGCTAATGAAAATTATATAAAAGAAGGGCTCCTAAGAGCAAGCATGATTTTTTAAAAGGCAAGTGAGTAAACTGGGAAAAGGAGGTGATTTTCATTTCCTGGCTTCAGTCACACGCTGCAGGTCTCAGGCATTAAAGAGCAGCTGCCACAGAAAGGTGAAGATCTGGGGCTGTGCCATGACAGCTGCATGGGGAGCACGGGGGACAGCACAGGGGACAGGGGACAGGATGGGACAGGACAGCACAGGGGACAGGATGGGACCTCTCAGCTGCTGGCAATCCTGCTGCAGAGGGGCTTTTCTGCACTGCCCCACCATCAGTGGACAAGGGCAGCATTTGACAGCTCTGCCTGGGCTCTGCAGGGATGCCCTCAGGACAGCCCAAGGTGCAGAATTCCCCTGGTTTTCTCCAGGTAAATGCCAGCCCCAGAGGAGCTGCGGCACACATAACTTCACAGGTCTGCAGCAGAGATTTGTGTGTGTCTTCAAAAATTTATTCAATCCTCCTTTAGCTTATTTAAAAAGAAAAAAATATACATATATACACAGACAGACACACACACATATATATATATATATGTATATGTATGCACTTCTTCTGAAACAGCTGCAGAATTAATTTGCTTAGATATGTGCTGGAAATTGGTAGTAACAAAGTGGTTTTTTACAAGACTCTGAATTAAGACACCTGAAGGTGATGATGCTTTGGATCCACTTGTCAGGTTTACTTTTCATTGCTGACAAAGAATTGTGTGCTTTTTCAACAACACTTCTTCCACCTGCTTGTCAGCTCTGCCCCTTGCACCAACCACTTTAAACCACCCACACGTTTGAAACTGTCCTTCCTGAGCTGGGCTGCACAGTCCTAGGTTTCCTGGGCACAGGGTTCAGTGGCAGAGGATGTGGGATGTGGGATTTGTGAATGAATCCCCAGCCGAGCTGTTCCTCACAGCTTTGATCTCTCCAGTTCCCACCGATACTTTGGGGTAGAATTTGCCCTTATTGTGCAATTTACAGCATTGCTCCCCTTTCCAGGACACTTCGAGTCACAGACACCTCTCCCAGCCCACCTGAGGTGGATTTATCCGTCATTTCCATGCAGTTTCCATGTGCTCTATGCCAGGAGGAGCTGTAGGGACACAGCTCTCTGCAGTTCACCCAGCCACACGTGCAGGGGTGCTCTCATCACGTGCAGGTCTGGCAGGAGGAAAGCCCAAAAAGACCAGGAACGGCAGAAAGGGGAAAGCTCAGAAAGGTTAAGCTGTTCTGTCTGTGGTCCAAAAGAGCGGTGAGCTGAGCTCATTCCACCAAGTCTCTTGCTAATCTGGTGCTCTCATGGGTGTGAAATATTATCAGCTGTTAGAGTTATTAACCAGTGTTAACCAGGTAGTGTGTGCACTGAGCTATGTTTAAGGTTAACTGTGCCATTAAGGGCTTACAAACTCAATTAGAGATTTTAGTGCTCAACAGCTAATGGTTAATTTCTGCAGATGTCCTGTTTCCAATTACTATTCATATATAATGTAAGCAGCATGGCATCACACTTCAACTCAGACAGACCCATTTTTTTAATATATATTTTAGCCCAGCAGAAGGTTTCACTTAATTGTGTAATGCCAATATTTAGTATTCCTGGAGTGTCTTTGAAACCCCCTTTAAATCCCAACTATTTTCACCTTTCTTTTTCTATTATTATCACTGTTCCCCATGTCACTTGTGCTCATCTGACCTTACAGAGATGTTCTCTGCATTGTGCCATGACCCTGCTGCCCAACAGGGAAAAGGACTGCTGCAAAGTGCTCCTTCTGCTTCCCAGAGTCACAGGGAAGAGACTCAGAGGTTTTCTTTTTTATCTCTCATTGGACATGATGTGGGAAGCTCACAGCCCCCAAAGTGTATGGAGGAGCTCAAATGCAGATTTAAAAGCCTACATTTGATCCTCTGAGTTTGGAAATTTTTAAGCAGCAAAAACCCTCTTGTAAGACCAACTTTGATAAGAGAGAGTTTGGCTAAATCTGCAGAGAGAGTTAAGTGGAAAGTTCTGAGTCCTGGAGTTACACCCAGGTGGAAGGAAACTTGCTGCTGTCAGTAAAGAGCAAGAGTGAATAAATCAGCTCTCAAGTAATGAGCCAAATAAATTCATAACTGGAATCACCCATTAGGAAAAATCAATTACTTTCCATACAGGCAATTGTGATATTCCTCCTGAGAAGGACATGAACACATACCTAGTTCTGCACATATGAGTAAATCTATGCTTATCATTAAATCTGAGTTAAGAATACAATTAAATTGAAATTAAATATTAAATGCCTTGGGAACTACTCATGAGCTTGAAATTCAGTCATTTAACTGCAATGTTGAACTGGGCCTCTGGGAGAAAAGGACCCCAGGGAGATGCACACCACACTAGGCTTGCAAAATCCTGTGAGAGGGTTTCACAAGCCCTTCCAGACCTCTAAAGACTGTGCTGTTATTAAAAAGGCATGTCCCACCTCTGCTCCCTGCCATGCTTCCCCAGCACTGCAACCAACCACATTGTTTGGCCAATTGCATCAGCAAACTGATCTAGACAAAACCCAATCCTCCAAAAAGCCCAATAATTTTCAGATGGGTGTGTTCCTTGGCTCATATGACTGCAGGTGCTGTCCCACAAAATGGAGTGGTGGGAGGACAAGGTGATCCCATCCCTTGTGGTGGCTGCAGAGCCATCAGCTGGTCAAGCTGGTAAGGAAACTCTTGTGCTCTGAGGGCTTGTTACCAAGTTCACATTGTTAAGAAAGTATTTGCAGTCCCTTCTGACCAGTTTCATTGTGTATGAAATTGTGGCTGTTTGAGTCGTTTTTTCAGGTACAAAGAGCTTTTTGGATGATATCTAAGGAGATGATGTTCTGTGACATTTACAGAGGCGCGGTGTCAGTGCCTGTTATGGATATTCAGGTTAATGGTAGTCTACAGAAAAGGTGTGAGCCACCCAATGATAGAGATCTGCTTTTTTCTGTGAGAAACACCAACAGGAGTAATTAACCCAGTGATGCAAGTGTGCTCAGCCATTTTAAATTGGGAAAGACTTGAGCAAGAGATTGACAGAAGGGTGATACAACTTCAGCTATTAATTACAAAAGAGCAATGCTAAGTTCATATAATGGGTTATAAAAAAAATTATTGGGGATGGGAATAACAGATGGTTGGGACTCAGAATTTTTCTAGATGTCTCTGAAGTTTTGGGGTGAGATCCATCCTTCTCAGGCATGCAGGGAATTCACACTGTGCATAAAGCTACTCTGGGCAGTGGTCTCCACTCTGGGGCCTGTTCAGAAGCTGTGGGAGGAGCTCCAGCAAGATGTTAGACCCATCCTAATGCTCAGTGCTTCTTAATCCACGTCTCCCACAGAAATACAGACTATTGAGCACCTCTAAATGCCCCCCACAAAGTCCCCAAAGGGGAGAGACTCACCCACACAAGCCTGTAAATGGAAGGCAAGAGAGAGGAGGAATAAGGCATGCATGACAGATACTCATCACATTCCTCAAAGCATCTCTGGATGAGGTTCACATCAAAAACCAAAGGATTCATCTATAAAAGACAATGAGTGGCTTTTATGAAATGAAAGAAAGTTTTTCTTTCATTTAAATTAATGGAAAAGAAAAGAACAGACAATCCTGCTTAAGGAGTGATTTTCACTTGGCACTTTCACTTTGAAGATATTTATTTATATCAGGCATTTACTTTACAATGGCACAGGCACCTCTAACCAAGACTAGGCCATCAGAGCACAGAATAACCCCAGCTCCCTACAAAGAGACAAAATCAGGAGGAGTTGAAAAGGTTTCTCAGACCTCAAAAGATTTTTCCTTGCCTTTTCTTTTTTCTCTCAGTAGAAACTCAGAAAAGCACTCCAGTGAATGGCAAAGTGTCTCACAAATATCTCAAATAATTTGGCAACCGCAGTGTTCCACATCTAATTTTATTACAGCATGTTGAATGTTTTGAGGGTTTTTACAATGGTTTTTGCACCTTTAACAACATGTTGATTATTGCATTTTGAAATAGCTCACTTCTTTAAGAATAACTTAAGTGAAAATTTCATTTAGAGTTGCAACACCTGGAGAAAATCAACATCATGTGACTTGTAGGCACTTCTAAACAGGAAATACTCCATTTATTTTTTTAGCTGTGTTTGTGTAATAAAGTCTAGCATCCAAGTGTGAGCAACACATTTTCTCGTTTTATTAAACAGCATGAAAGGATTTATTACTTCTCCACTGAATGCACTTCTGGCACCAAATGGAGCTGGACAATAATTGTCAGGCACTGAGTTTAACATTACGAGAAAACACCTTTGGTGGAGTTCAGAGTTTATTGTATAATGAAAAATACACCTAGATGGTGAGGCTTCCTTTGAGAATTTCTTTGGTGAGTATAATCTCAGGTACTGCTGCTAATAAATTGGATTCTTTGAAACAGAAATTAAAGTACTGAAATAATATCTAAGACAGTTATTTTTCTTTTCCTCCTCCAGCTATGCAAAGTTCCCTGAGAAGGAAAATAAAAACAGAGGGGATGGAGAACATTTCTTTTACAACTCAGCAGGTTAGGGCTGTGAGGTGCTCGCAAGAGCCATGTACCACATTTGGAATTTTCCCCCCTTTCTCCTCTGATCTTTCTTGAATACTCTGGCTGCTCATCCTCCTGTGAATGGAAAAAAAGAAAAAAAGTCTTTCCAGAGAAAGGCTTGAAGGACTTTCCTCTCTGTCTTTGTTTTATTCCTTGTATTGCAAGGGAAAGTTGCCCCAGCCAGGGTAGGAACCTTGAACACAGGCTTGGCTGGAGAGAAAGTCAATGAATGTTGTGCAGTGTGCAGCATTCTCATACCCTCAGGAGTTCCCCAGGAATGGAGACAGATGAGAAAAGGGAGAGAGGTGGTAAAAAAGATGTGGTAAAAATGGAATCCTGCACTTCAGAGGACGAGCAGCAGGGACTGATCTGCAGCACCCTGCTCTGAGCTCACAGCATCTCACACAGGCAAAGGTGCCTATGCAAAGTGCCTGGGAAACGTGGCAGTTTTATGCTCTCTTGACTCCATCACAAATGACTGCTCAAAGTTGAAATAACAAAAAGGCCCTGTGTATCTCTAGGGTCCAGGGCTGACAAATTCTCCCCGATGTCTCTGTGGAGCACTGCAACACTCAACATTTGATTTGTTTTCCACTGAGACTGGCAGCACATGTGTTAGAGGTTTCAGGTTAACTACAGGAATGGGAATAAACTTTACACAATCCCCACGTTCGGGGCTCTAACTAATGAAAAGCTCTCCCATTTACTGCCTTCCTCGGTGCAGGACAGCAGGCTGCAGGCACCCCGGCACGTCCCGCTGGGGAGTGCGAGAAGGTGGGGAGGGGAGCAGGGGTGGGACCGGTCCCATAAGGCAGGGAAGCACTGGAACCATCGTTATTGCGAGTCTTTCACACCCCCTTGGAGCGACCTGTAAATTGGGTTATGTCCAGGGAACTTTATTCTGTTCTGCACCGCGGTGCCGCTGTCGCGGTCCCCCCATCCCAGAGTTGCCCGGGCCGCCGGCTGCTCCCGAGATGCGGGCGGGCGCCAGGAGAGGGCAGCGGTGCCCGGCGCTCAGCGGTGCCCGGAGCTCAGCGGTGCCCAGCGCTCAGCCCTGCCCGGCGCTCAGCGGTGCCTGGAGCTCAGCCCTGTCTGGCGCTCAGCGGTGCCCAGCGCTCAGCCCTGCCCGGAGCTCAGCGGTGCCTGGAGCTCAGCCCTGTCTGGCGCTCAGCGGTGCCCGGCGCTCAGCCCTGCCCGGAGCTCAGCCCTGCCCGGCGCTCAGCGGTGCCCGGAGCTCAGCCCTGCCCGGCGCTCAGCGCTGCCCAGAGCTCAGCCCTGCCCGCCCGGCGCTCAGCCCTGCCCAGCGCTCAGCCCTGCCCGCCGCTCAGCGGTGCCCGGAGCTCAGCCCTGCCCGCCCGGAGCTCAGCCCTGCCCGGCGCTCAGCGCTGCCCAGAGCTCAGCAATGCCCAGAGCTCAGCAACGCCCAGAGCTCAGCTCAGCCCGGCGCTCATCGCTGCCCGGAGCTCAGCCCTGCCCGCCCAGCGCTCAGCCCTGCTCGGGGCGCATTGCAGGCGGCTCCGCGGAGCCCTGACCCTCGGAGGGCAGTACAGGACATTTTCTGTATCAACCATCGCCACTCGGACGTGCTGCTCGGCTGCGGTTCAGGTTGCCGTGCCGGTCAGACGGCACAGGAGCCGCCGGACACGCAGGCATTCATTCCTCTGCAATTCCCGAGTGCAGGGCAAGGCATTGCTGAAGGGGAAGCAGGTTTTAAGGCCAGAAAGGACCTTTATGGAGAGGCACAACATTTTTAGCAGGGCCTGTTGCAATAGGACAAGTAATGGTTTCAAACCAAAAGAAGGTAGATTTAGACTAGCTATAAAAAATAAACTTTTTCAATGAGTGTGGTGAAACACTGGCACAGGCTGCCCAGAGAGGTGGGTGGATGCCCCATTCCTGGAAACAGTCAAGAATAAATTGGACTGGACTCTGAGCAACCTGATCTAGTTGAAGTTGTCCCTGCTCATTGCAGAGACTAAATGACCTTTAAAGGTCACTTCCAATCCAAATTATTCTAAATCGCTCTTACTTGGTTACTTTCAGTTGCTCCTGAGTTTAAATGATCCTTTTCATTTGTGTGTACTGCAGATCTATTGGCAATGCATGAGAACCTCAGGTGAAGCAAACTGGCAACAAAAGAAAAACTTTGCTGGTCTATAGTTCTCACAGAAGGAATATAGTAAAGCACAGTCAGTAAATACATTTAAAAGTAAGATAAATCTTGAAAGTTGTTTGTGCTTTTACACATTAATGTCTGAATGCAGAAAACAGTTATGCATATAATTGATGTTACCACCCTGATAAGCCCATCGTGGCAGATTAGCTGTGGGTATTTGCATTTTTATAGAAAGCCACAACAAGAAACCACAACAAGGTCTTTCAGCTCTACCTTAGGCAAGTTGCAGGATTTTTTGTCCTTATGAACATGTGGAGAAATGACATTTTGAGGGAAATTATTATAATTAATAGATATTCTAGGATCGAGACCTGGTTATAAATAACAAGGTCATTGCTAAATTGGGGATACTTTCCAACCAGTTTTAAAGTTTGTCCACCAAAAATAGGTCAGGCCATACTAAATGGTGCTTAAGGCAATTATAAAATCAGTTTGGAGGAATTGATTCAGATCTTGTGTGAGATGTATCATGAAATTTTACAACTTCAGGGAGCTCAGATCACATTTATGTGGTTCTACTCTAAACGTGAAACTTTGGTTTCAAAAAACAGAATAATAAGTGAACCTCAGAAATCAAATGCAAGAAAGACGTGGTGAGAAACTTTGGTTTCAAAAGCAGAATAATAAGTGAACCTCAGAAATCAAATGCAAGAAAGACGTGGTGAGAAAATATCCTGAAAACAGTCTTTTTCTTATGGGATAGGTATGTTTGGCATGAATGAATGGCAAACTTCTGGGGCAGATCTTAGGGGCATGTTAATTGCCTTCATAATCCTGACTCCTCACAGATCATAGATGTCTCCTTGGCAATCAGGCCCTGGAGACACTGATAAAGGCTTCATTTGGCTGGGAAATGACTCCTGAGTACTGCAGTTGCACACACAAAGGTACACACTGTATGAAGGCCTGTTCCTATGGAAAAGTGCTGCTGGGATTCCAGCCATTGCTTATGTTTGTACTTGGTCTGTTTTTTCATGAAGTCTCTCCAGTGTGATAGTGATGATAACCCTTGCCTGACTAGACAGCTCTGTGCCTCGACACTGTTCCCAGAGACAGAAAAACCCAGCCTGATAACTCATATTGGTGAGACTGAACTGTGACAGGAGTAAAAATAATAACAGGTATTTTTAAGTATGTGTCTCCTTCCAAGGTTCTACACAGAAATCTAGAGCTGGCACTCCTATAACATTTTTACAGAATGGACATTGCTCCTGTCTGATGATTTCAGCAAAGCAGCTGAGGATGTGTTTAGATGTGAATGACAGCAGGAATGAAGGGAGAGAGAAAACATGATCAGATGTGGCTATTCTTCCTAGGTGGGCCTGGACCCTGGAGATATTTGGGATGAGGAGGTGATCCTTAGAAATTGGGCATTTATATTAGGGTTAGCCAGAAAAATGTTACCTCTCAAGAAAAGAGGGAATTGGAAAGACTTACCTTGTACTGGTAAAATATATAACAGTACATATATAAATACAAAACCAGCCTCCAAGTCAAGTCCTCTCCATCATCATCTCCACAGAATGCATGCACATGTCAATAATTTCATCATGCCAGTGCCAGGTACTCGTGCAGGAAGAGGTTAATTCCGCCTCAGCCTTTACAAAGTAAAAGCTCTTGTTATTTTTGTTTTGGTTTGGTTTGGTTTTTTTAATCTGTGTGAAGAAAGAGGCAGGCTTTAAATATTTGTGTAGGCTGCTTGGCAACAGATTGCATGCGATCTTTACAAAAACAATGAGCTCCCATAGAATTTACATTGTTCGAGCTGGGTGCTGATGGCTCCTGAGCAGAGCTCAGTGGCTGCTCTGTGCGAAGAAGCAGAGAGAGAGAGAGAGAGAGAGAGAGAGAGAGAGGTGTTATATTGTGCATTGTGTGCTACTGCTCTGGCTCCCCGAGAAAGAGGACTAGGGCAGGAATAAAGCTGGGGCTTTTACAGCACATGAAATGCATGAGGTGAGAGCTGACAGTGGCTGCTGTTGTGAGGTTAAGTCTGCAGACATGACACGGTGCTCCCAGACAGAACCTGTGGCTGCAGGCCTGTCTCCTTTGGCTCAGGAAACAGCAGCATTCCCAATATTCTTCCTTCAGAAATGACATCTACTTGTCTGCAGCAACAACACTATTAAGCAGATTGCAATCCTTTCCCTATCAACTGGGAACTGATTTAAAACTGATATATCATCCGTTCAGCTGTTCAGGAAAGGCAGAGCATCCCTGTGCCTGCAGCTGTTCAAAAATAATTGAAATCAACTCAGAAATTATGAGATGTCTCAGAGCAATAAGCACTACTTGGCTTGTTTGTTTGTTTGTTTGTTTGATTGTCCCTTTCACCTCTAGGATACAACTGCAGCATGTTTTCTTAGGTTTCCTCCAATGTTGGAGCAGAACCATACTTCATCACTCCCCAAAATTTTCTTCCTGACAGGGAAAGGGACTTTTAAGTAAATATCTTTTGCAACAGCAGTGAGAAGAAATCTGAGAATTTCTGGTAGTGAATTTTCCCATAATCTGGGGAGATGACACTATTTCCCTGCACTGGCAGCCTTAGATTTTGATCACAGGAACTAAACATGAGTGTATCTGATACCCTACCTTAAAACATGCACAAATAAAACTCTGATCACTGTTGCTTCACTGTTATCAGCCAAGATACAGGCATTGCTTCTCTGTTTATACAGGCAATAATGAAACCACACAGCTTTCCTGAAACTACCTCCGCATGAAGAAACATGAATATAGCAGTTCACAAGAACTGGGAAAAGTAGGGAACAGTAAACCAAGAGCATCCAGTCCTATACATAAGATAATATGAATTCAGAGAAATTAGGTGACTTACATATGATCATATATGCCCTAAGCCACAGCCAAAGCCAAACTAATATCCAGACTTTTCAAAATCAGATGCTCTCAATTGAGTGAATGATGCTGATAACATTTTGTAGGTGTATCAATATTTGTGTTTTAATTCTCAGAACATATCTGAATGGGGAAGATGAGCTCTTGACAAGGATCACCTGGTAACAGGGCACCCCCTGACTCTCTGATCCTCTCTTTGCAGATACCATGTCAATGTTCTGAGTCTTTATGAAGTTACATAAGAGGAGCAGGAGGCAGTAGCTTTGTGTGCACAGATGTGTATGACTCGCACAAACAGTGCTGAGTAAACCAGACATTCACATGCTCATGTTCCACCAACAACACTCTTCTGTTTACCCCCATATTTATTAATTCCATACACCTGTATATACAGGTACACACACAATAATTTTAGACACACCTTTGACAGAGAGGCCATTCAGGTCAGGTACATACACGGGCATGAACTGTGCTGTAACAACTATCTAGCAACATGTATTTTCAAATGTCGTGGCATTGACTAAAAATTCAGGATAACCTCATAAAAATAGGCTGTGTGATTTAGGGACTGTCTTGCTGAATTGATAGAAGAGGATTAAATTATGACTATCAAACCATTCACCTTTGTCAGTGGATCTAATCACAATCCGTGTGATAGCGACCAAAAAATGCATCTGATGGCAGCTTTGTAGCTTTGTGAATGAGTGAATTAGTTCCCACTGGCTGAGCACTAACTGCAAACTGTTATCACTTCACAGCTGCTGTTATGACTTTTGCTTTGCTCAATGGCTTCATTTTCCAAGGCAGAAACCTGTAAGGAATGGAATTAAAATACTTTGACCTAGTCTGTGCAAGAGCTGGAAAAGCGAAAAGAAAAGCAGTACTCTTTTAAGATAAACCTCACAAAAATAAAGGCAAAGGACCATTAGGCAGATCCTCTGATACAGCTTTTATTTTACAAGTCATTATACTTCACACAATTAACCCACTTTTGAATAAACTGTACTGTTAGTATGGCACATCTTCTAGAAAGGCACGCTCTCTCTCTGAAGAAATTAAGAGTTGGCAAATCTTCATTTCTCTGGATGACTGACTCACTATTAAAATCTCCTCATTTGGATTCATCTTGGCTTCGGCTTCTGGCCATTGGTTTTTGTCTTTCTTGTCCCCAGTGCATTTTAAAACCCCTTAAGCCTGGTGTTTTCTTCTTAGGAAGAAAATTAACTGTGTATGTGAAGAGCTCTGAACAGTTTGCCTCTACATCAAACACTTCACAGATGTTTCTCACCAATGATCATAGGAAAGAGCTCCTGGACATATGCATATTTTAAAATCAGTTGTGCTATAAAATGCAACAAGTTTTGTAAGTTTTTTTACCACTGGTAAAAAACCACTGAATACAAAAGGCAGAGCTCTCCAACGTGCCTACATGTGGTCACAATTTTACCTCATCCTGGAATCTCAAAATAGTCCTGTAATAGTTCTTCTTTTGGATAAATGGGATAAACCACTGACTTGTATAAAAACACGAGAAAGAAAATCTTTTATTTTCAAGTTTTGCACCTTTTGGCAGTCTTACTAGAACTTAACAAAATTGGGAAATTTGTCAGATTTTTATCTCAACAGTTCTGCAGTACTGGAGATAAATATTGCTGTAGGGACTTCCATTCAAACCCATCACTTGCAACTGTGTTGGTTTTGAGAGGTAGGAGATGGCTCCAAATGCCTTTTCTGGGCTCTGCAAAGGGGAGAATTAAAGGGTATTTTCAATCTCCAAAATTTCTACTCAAATTAGACCATCTGAATTTTGTACTGTGGTATCTATGATCATCTACCACTTCAAGTCAAGGGAGCTGCAACATAAATAGATCTATTCCTAAGCCTCTCTCAGAAGCAAAGTACAAACATTTCCATCAAAGCTGACTTAAGTGAGGATGGCTCATACTTTTGCCTTCCTCATTAACTGTTGTTCATTTTTTGCAAAGTTACTAAAAGAGGGAAAACAATCCATAAATACATACAAATCCATCCCTTTTTATCCCCTCAACCCAGCTCTGTGCTACAGGAGGGACTGGGTGGTGCAGAGGGAGGTTGGACATGGGGAAAGGCAACATTAATAGAACCCCTCTACTGAACCCCAGGCAAGTCATCATTTCTATCCTTATTTCTATCCATCATTTCTATCCTGCATTGCTATCTTCATGCACACACCAACACCTACAAACTGAGCACAGAAAGTTCTTTTTGATACTCCATACCCACAAGATATTGCTGTTTTTTTCTCTCCAGATTCCAGATTTTTCTGTTTAAAGGATGGGTTTGAAATCCAGAGCTCGATTTGGAAAATGCATTTTGGCAAAGAGGACAAGAACAGGTCAGAAGGAACCAGGCAGCCTCCTCTCACTGGACACTCTTCCTGGCTGGGTGCTGCTCTCCAAACCAGCCCTGCTGAGCACAGCAAAGCCAGGACATCAACACCTGCTTAAGAAAAGGCTCCACTGTGTGATCTCCAACATGACTTGGAAGGTGATTAGTCTTTAAGGGCATATTGGTTAGAGGATGACAAACCCTGACTGTGCTGAGGTGAAATACCACCAACCAGGACTTCTAAACTGCCTCTATAGGCACCACAAGGACATTCCTAGCACTTCTCAAGGTCACACTTTGAAACATGATAAAGAGAAACTTTCTAAATCATCAACTGCCTTCTGCTAAGGAATGACTGATGGGTTTTAATTCTCCTTATTTTCAGAGGCTTCTGGCAGAACTGCAACATTAAATATTCAGTGAAATATAAGTAAGGTTTGAAAATGCCTGCTCTGAAAGAGCTTGGAATCATTAGTGAGTGCATCTCATACTGCAAAAGCCTCTGTCTGGCAGATTATGCATCGGAATCATCCATTTCTTACCTCAAAAAATTATCAGTTTATTTATCAGCTACAGGGTACAGCCCCTCCACTTGAAGCATTTATATATTTCTGTTACTTTCCAAGCTAATAATGTTTGGGAAGGTCAGGGAAGGAAGCTCTTCTCACATTTCTTTCACAGTCAAGCTGACTTTACATCGGATGTAAAATTGAAACCCCTTCTTCAAACAGAAGCAAACAAAGGTTGAATTGCTTCAGAAGGCTGCTGCATTGACAGGCAGTTTAGCTGAATGTTGCATTTGAAGAATATTTGACATCTCCAGTGCTGTGAAAGAGGTCAGGCAGTTCAAAAGAAGCCTTCTTGCTTGCTGGCTTCTAAGAAACCAATTCATTTTGTTACTATGGTGAAGTACGCAGAATAGATCACACATAATTCATTCCCCCACAAACATTTTATTGCAAAAATATACTGGTTGTTTTCTGTAATATCAAATATTATTTCAGGGCTTGTAGATTTTGTTTCAGACAGGTTATGCCAGGCAATTACAGAAAATTGTAATATACAAGAGATTTGAAATCTGCAGATGGAAAGCAGTGTATAAAAGTCAGCAATGTTAGCATTGTTTATACAGCAACTGCAGTGCTTGAACACTAATAATTACCTGATGCCATGCTTCCAATCCTAATATTGATGGGGTAAAAAACAGACCAGGCAATCTCCATTTTCACTTGAAGCATTCATTTTCAGTTGGTGTTGGAGAAGGCTGATTTATAATTTACCCCACATTAAATATTTGTAGTTATGTCCAGAAATAGTCTTTGCCAGAAAGTGCTATTGCAGAGGCCTTGACTTGTATCTCTGGGATCTAAAATGAATGAACCACAAGTTTATCTAACCAAGGGAATTCAGGCAGAGGAAGGTAACCAGGCCAGCCAGGGTTAGACCTGCAGCTGAACATTGTGCAGGGATGGCCACCCCTGAGCAGCATCCAGCTGGATTGCTTCTTCCTGCACACCTTCACCATCTCACACTGCTCTGCAGGGACCTTCTGCCACCACCCCATCTGCAGAGACATCCACACACCAGTTCTCTGCTTGCTGTCCCTCTCTCTCTCCATGCAGGAAGCCCTGACACAGAATTGGCCCCTGCATTTCCTTATTGTTTAAGGCACTGCTTGCACCAGGCTGGCCTCTCTACCTTTGCATGGAGACCAGACAGAATGAAACCATGAAAATCATGTTAGAGGAGTGAATTCTGAAGAGATGGAAGCTCCTAGGAGATGCTCAGATGCTCTCAAGGTGAACGTTTTGCTTCTTTGGTCTTTTCCTTCCTTTAGGGTGGTACACAACCTCTAGAGCTGGACAAATGATCCCTTTACTGGTAAACATTGCAACCTTTGTTCAGCATCTACTGGGGAAACAAACCTTCATGGTGTGCTGGAGCACACCGAAGGGAATCTGAAGGTCCTGAATTCAGCTGGTCACAGATGAGTAAGAGCAAGTCAGGCTCAAAGGGGCAGAATTACACAATACTCTCACATGGATGAGACAAGTGCATCCCGCATCCATCAGAAACAGAAGGAAAATAGAGGCAAAATAAAAGGGGAAAAATAACTAACAAGTTTCCAAAACCTAGATAGAACTTCTTCTGTGTCAATTCCTCTCTGAATCAAGGAAGGGTTTTGTCCCAGTAAGGGGAGATTTTGAATGAAAGGCTCATGGCAACAGAAAAGAAATCAGCTCCACAAGTACATAATATTCAAATGAGTTTTACATAACTACTCTCCTTTTCTTCCAACTTTCATCTGCATGGAAGAACAGCAGAAAACCAAACTGAATGTAGGAAAACCAGCCTGAAGGCCAGAGAACAGCCTTTCCCACTGCCTCTGTCAAATACAGTACATATGTTCTCAATAAATCACACCTTAAAATAAACCACACTTACCAATGAAAATGAAAAACAAAAAGAGGGAGGACTGAGAGTGACCCACACAACCCTGACTGAGAGTGACCCACACACCCTGCTCCCACCACACCAGCTGTCCTGATGAAGAATCAGAAGGAACTCACCTTTACAGCTCCAGCACATGAAAGCTGTCCCTGTGATCCCTCCCCATCACCCCAAAAGACCCAGACTTGGAAATAACCAAATTATTTTGTTGCTAAGTTGGTCCAAACAAGATTTACCTTGGTAGCAAGCAAATAAAACAAATTCACCTTCCAAGTCAGAAGCCACTGTAACTCCTGGCATTATTCATGGACTGTGTGATGAAACTCATGCAGAGCACATGAAGACCTTCCAGCAATTTCCATAGTCTGTTTATTGCCAGAATGTGGCACCAGTTATTGTGAATCACTGTGGCTCATCAGGGTGGCCTACATGGTGGACTTCTGGGAGGCAAGGAAGGAGGAGGCACAGCAGAGGGAGGCTGCTCAACATCCAGAGTTTGTAGATATGCTCAGTGGTACACTGAGGCAGGGCCAAGTGTCATCACCTCTCCATCTGAAAGGGACTAAGAGGAAGATGGGTCTAGTGGGGCACAACACTCCTATTTCTAAGATGGTATTCATTTTATTCATTTATATTATCTCAGTATCTCCTCTTGACTTGGTTGAATTAGACTGTCTTTTCCTCTCCTGACTTTTTTTGTGTTTTGCTTTGAAAGTCTGTTTTACATGGTATCCCTCCCATTGTTTACATGTGTGTGGGCAGAAGAGCCAGACTATGGGGTGGCTGCTGTCAGACAGGGTTATAGAAAATAAATCTTTGCTTACCTATTCATCTGGGAGAGCTAATGACTCTTTTCTCTGCACTGGCCCTCCTTGGTATTTCAGATATGGGCTAAGGAAGGAAAATAAAATCTTGATGAGACCTACAGGGGCATGATTATTGCCTTAAAATGGAGTGACCACTCAAGTCAGGTTGCAATGTATCTGTAAAATACAAGAGTTAAATAAGAATGTGGATTACTTTCCTGTGTTACAGACTTTTAACTTCTGCCCTTTTTTCTCATTCAGCAATAGGGTAAGACAGCATCCATTTTCAGTTCTCTTCCTGTAAGCCTTCAGAAAAAGGGTTAAAAGTTGAGTGAGATCCTCACATACTCTGCAGCCTCTTTAACAAGGCAGAAGCACTCAAGGACAATGCCAGTAGTGCCGGGGCAGGATCCAAAAGTTTTTCACCTTTCCCAAAACAGTTTGTCATGGACCAACATGAAACATCTTGCAGACCATGGCACTCAACAAGGATGTTTTGGGAATGTAGGCAGAGGGAGGTCTAGAAAGGATCCATGGAAAGTTGGTTTTGTAGCTCTGTGGTCTGAGCAGCCATGGATGGCTGAGGCATGAGTGGATAGGAAGTTACACTTCTCTGAGTTTTGGGTTGAAATGCAAGATATTTTCACCTATTTCAAGATAGACAACATCTTTTTCTGGTCACCATTGGTCTGGAACTATTTTAAACAAAAACAGGAAAACATCCATTCCTAGAATGACTGTTCACATGGAGAACTCTGTTTATAAAGGCTAAACAAATTAGCTACGATGGCATAAATATTTTCCTTAATTTCAGAAATCGCTTCCTTTGTGTCAGATACCTTCCCTTGCCATTTTATCAGGAATCACAAGGATTCTCCATCTGGACAGGCACAAAGCTGAGCTGTAGAATTTGATGTCTTTGTCCCTACTATTACACAACCTTGGAGTGTAAACTTTCTTCTAAAACTGAGAATTCAACTCATTAAATCACTCACTGCTAAGATAGGCAAAGGATGAGAAACTAAAAGCTTTTTAACATCCTTATTCTGCATACACTAAAAAAAAGATAAAGGCAATGCAGAAGAGTGGTAGGCTCCACATGAACTTCATATCAGACTCTCTGCCTTCTCATATGTGACAAAACTTTCTTTAATAAACCAGCTATTATAGTTCAGAGCCTCTGCCAAGTGTTTACAGCATTGCCCTAAGTAACAAGTCTGAGCCAAGGGACTTAATTAAATCTAACCTGCTTTTTCAGTTATAGAATAGTCCTTTAACATCAAAAGGCAAGTGGACTTTGATAATAAAATCTAAATCACTTTTTGTTTAAGAGAAGTTCTTTACTCCTCACTGCATACAATCAGTTACTTCTTAGAAGGCATATAGTATTTTCACAGATAATTTTCACAAGCCTTTACAGAGTTTACAACAACTAACATAAGATTTGGTGTTCTAGCTTTATATGAGAATTTCAGATTTCATACTTTCTTGTTGAGCTGATTCACAAATCCTAGGTTGCAGGGAAGAACTTAAAAACTTAAAAAAATGTTTATACACAATGCCCTGTCGATCTTATAATTTTTAAATGTTGTTACAACTTTAGAGGTTTACCTTTCTACTTTGGAGCACTTGGTTCTGCATATATGGAAATGTTTTTCATAATTATCTCAAAGGAGGGTCTACATAGGTTAGGCTTGTCCTAACCACAAAGCTGATGTGGTTAGGCTTGTCCTAACCACAAAGCTGATTTGGGAAAGGTGCTGGAAGTGAAAGTGAAAGTCTGGTATGGACAATTGCAGGTGACATGGCTGCTGTCTTCCTGCACACCTGCTAAGTGAAACTGGATCAGGCTTTTCATCCACAGCCCACGGTGTTCATGTAAGATGAAGTTGATGCAGCTTATATTGGTGTGCTGGGCTGAAACTGGAGTGATCAGACCTGGCAGACAGGCTGAACCCCAGGCTGAGGTGCTGCCTGACTCGCTGGCAGGGGCAGGGCAGGTTGCTGTGTGATGGCTTTGCCTCCACTGGCACAGGAGGAGCTGGCAGCCCCATCCTGTGCTGCTGCCTGACCACACCAACCTCTGCTACTGCACAGGGCAACACAGAGCAGGTGTTTTCCCAGCTAAGAATGGTCTAATGACTTTCTCCTCCTCTCTCTAAGCGGAAGTTTTAACTTCCCTGTGTTCACAGTGTTAATCATTTACATCTTAAACCCAGCCTGACTCTGAGACCCAGACTGAGCAGGTCAAGTGCAGCCACCTGGCAGGCTTGGAGGTGTCAGTGACGTGGCTACACCCTAAACCACCATGAGAGTGGAGGTGGGCAGCTCTTGCAGGAGGACAAGGAGGAGGCTGAAGGCAGTAATTAGCTCTAGGGACATCTGCAAGAACAGTGAATCACAGCTGTAACATCACAGGTCAGCCGGGGCTGGCACAGAGGAGTTACAGCAGAAAGAGTGTGGCCAGCAGGAGCAGGGCAGTGACTGTCCTCCTGTACTTGGCACTGGGGCAGCTGCACCTTGAATCCTTTTCAGTTTGGGGACTTCATTGCAAGGAAGACATTGAGGTGATTGTGGAGCTGGAGCACTTCCAGACATGGGCAAAGAAGGTGGTGACAGGTCTGAAGCACAGGTCTTGTGCTTCAGAGGAACAGCTGAGAGAGCTGGGAGGGTTAGTCTGGAGAAAAGGAGGCTCAGGAAGGATCTTATTGCTCTCTACAACCACCTGAAAGCCAGGGGAGGGTTATTCTCTTCTCACAAGTAACAGGGGACAGGACAAGAGGAAATAGTCCCAGGTTGTGCCAAGGGAGGTTTAGATTGGATATTAGGAAAAAGTTTTTCACTGCAAGAGTTTTCAAGCATTGGAAAAGGCTGCCCAAATGGTGGAATCTCCATCTCTGGAGGTATTTAGCAGACTTGTAGATGTGCCACTTAGGGACGTGTCTTAGTGGTGGCCTGACAGTATTAGTTTCACAGCTGAGCTTGATGATGTTAAAGGTCTTTTCCATCCCAAACAATTCCAAATCTGTGAGTCTATAATTCTGCAGCTGAAGGTTGCAGGTTGGTTTCCTTCTCCTCATTAATTTGTGGTGTGCTGACCATAGCAAATGGCCACTTGGAGGTCTCACAAGCAGGCCAGTGCAGAATGGAAAGGACTATTTAGAGAGCTCATGGCACCCCAGCTCCAGGAGGATGCTCACGCACAATGGGACAAAGCCTCAGCAGTCCCCATCTGGCTCTGGGAGTAATCCTGCTTTGAGCTGCAGCGTGGGTGAGGGATCTCCAGGCACCTCTGGCAGACAGTATTTCCATTGATGCTGTGAAGTAATTCACCTGATTTTCCCACAGTCACACTTGCTCAGTTTCCAGCTCCACCTCTAAATGTGGTACTGATGCATTCAGCCCACTTGGATAATGCCTGGAAAAAAAACAGGTCCTCCCAGTGTAAAATGAAGGCAAAGCCTGGCATTGTGATTTGAGCAAATCTATTTGAGTTCAGACACTTTTTCTTTTCCACAAGCTGTTTTTTTCTGCTCCTTACATTCAGGCTTATAAACTCTTTGTTATGGCATTTATGTGTCCTTAGACCTGTGCAAAACTTTCCAGTCTTGATATGTAAACAGCTGAAGACTGCCTCAGACTCTTGGAGACTGTATTTTGGGAGAGCTGACTGCTACATGTTCCAGTGGTGACGAATCCTTAGGAGATGCTTAAGGGATGACTTTGCTTTCTCACCATCTCCATCTGATTTTGAGCCATAATGGCAAAATCACCAGAGCAGGCTGTGGGAAGAGCAATGCATTCCTGAGCTGGGTGAAACAACTGGTTGTGTGGAGTGTTTGCTTGGGATCACACAAACACTTCAGACTTGAAAGAACCACAATTTCTAGATCCCCGTTTGTTTATATTTAACTTTGTAGATTTCGCTTACATGTTTTGCTAGTCTAACTCTTGATGCTATACTGGTCTGACTGGATCATGCCAAAATTTGCTGTTTACCTGCACGAAGGTACAAATAGTGGTATATTGCAATGAAATGCTTTGTATGCAAATGAAATGCTCAAGCTGTTCATCAGGTTTGTAGAGAACAAATCTCAGTGACACCGAAGGGCCTTGGTAACAATTACTGTCCTAGGTGGATGAAAAACGGTGTAAGTGAAGACAGTCAATGTGAGAATTCACCTCAAAGGAAATTTGAGAGCCTGAACAGACTACCAAGAGCAAACTAAATCCGAATACAACTGTGTTTTTAATGGGTAGTGGCACTGATTTCATGCCCTCGAGTAAAACCCCTCTGCTGCTCATACTTTTGTTCTTCCACTGCTGCTGTGGGTGCATGACACTTATTTTGGGGACAGCGCTCCTTCTGTCCCCAGGTACGGCAAGAGGTCTCGGCGTTGCCGGCGGCCCCCTTGTCTCGGCAATAAACGCGTTTTTATGGGGCGGGCTGCGGCGAGACGGGCGGGGGTCCCGGCCTGCACCCGAGGGGGCGGCCGGAGCGGGGCCAGGCCGGGCCGGGCTGAGGGCGGGAAGGGGCGGCTGAGGGCAGGGAGGGCAAGAAGGAGAGAAAGGGGCGGCTGAGGGCAGGCAGGGCAGGGAGGGCAAGAAGGGGCGGCTGAGGGTAGGGAGGGCAGGAAAGGGCGGCTAAGGGCGGGAAGGGGCGGCGGGCACGTCGCTGCCCATGGCAGGGGCTCGGCCGGACCCCCGCCCGCTCGGCCCCGCCGCCCCCGGCCGGGCGGGCAGAGTGAGGGAGGCGGTGGCAGCGGAGGAAGGAGGAGGAATGGAGGGAGGGACGCGGGGCGGGGCGCAGCCGGCGCGGAGAGGGGCCGCCCCCCCGCCCGCTCCGCTCCGCTCCGCGCCCGCCGTCGGTACCGGTGAAGGCGGCGGTGGCGGTGCCGCCGGCTCCCGCCGCCCCCCTGGCCCCGGCCCCGCGCCCCTATGGCCGGGCAGGAGTGGGACTGGTTCCAGCGCGAGGAGCTGATCGGGCACATCAGCGACATCCGAGTGCAGAACCTCCAAGGTAAACCAACACCCCGCAGAAACCCCTCCCTCCGCCCCCGCCCGCCCCGCTCCGGCCCCGGCTGCGCCCCCGCCGCTCCTTCCTCCCCTCCCGCCGCCCCCGGGCCGCCGGCGCGGGCTCCCGCAGCTCCGCGGAGCGGGGGCGGTGCGGGTGAGGGTGCCGGGCCGGGGGAGGAGGGCGGGCGGCGGGGCCAAAGTTTCCCCCGAACGCGGCTCCTGCCCGTCCGGCCGCGGAGATCCCGGCGCTGGGACAGGAGCGGCCCCGGGGCAGGGATGGGGACGGGGCGCGGGGGCTCCGGTGCCGGGGATGCTGCGGGGGCGGCACTGTCGTGTCTCCCGGGCGCTGCTGCCACCCACAGCCTCCCCTGAGAGCCGTCGGGGCGGGGGTGCGGGCTCCGGCTGGGCTCGGGGGAGATCTGGGGGCTCCGGGGCTCACTGTGCCGTGGGGTCCCCGCGGGGCCCGGCCGGGGCGCCCCGGGTACGGGCACAGCCCGCCCGCTGCTCCCCTGCCACACCTGGGGTCACCCGGCCGCGGTCAGGGCACGGCTCCGGGGCCGCGATTCGAAACGAAGCCGCTATCAGAGGACTCAATTTAATGTATCTTCTGATATGCTACTGTTGAATAAACATGGACAGAGCTTTTGGATAAATCCTCTGCGAGATGCTCTCCTGTTCTGCCACAAGCTCTGCCGGCGGAAGGGATGCAAATACCTGGCTCTGAATGTAGATCGGTGTCAATGTAGCCGAAGTAGTAGTTCCTCCCAAGTTATGTTTGCCCCTCACCAGGTAACTCCTCGTGACTGGAAAGGACAGCAAGACTCGATGGAAGAGGAAAAAAACAGCAGTGGTTTACAGGAGAACAACTTGTTCAGTGTAACATACTGATCTTAATCAATAGCTCACATAATACTGCGATGTATCTTCATGTTCCATAAAAATAATAGACTTGAATCAGAGGTCATTATCTCTTCCTGTCTGTGCATAATTATATTAAGGCACTGTCTACTGGCAGAGCAGTAGACTTGCTGGAAATTAGTTTTGGTTTGGATTGATTATAGAAGATGTATAATTTATCAGAAAAGAGAGTCAAATTAGCTGTTCTTTCAGCTCTGGTATATTAATGCAGTTAGCTACTGATGGGGTCACTCCACATCATTTTGACCTGCATCATCCTGCCCTCTGAAATTCAGATTTTGAGCACAGTCAGGGCGGTTGATTCCAGGTTGCATTCCCCTTGGGTTTTGAGAGTCTCTCATTACATTGTAGCTCAATGTTCCTGGCTTCTCTCTCAGTCTCTTTCTACTCTCTGTGTTAACATGGCTGGCCTGCCTCTGATCTCTTGCTGCTCAAAACTGTAGTCATTACGCCAAGTTTAATCCTTAGTTCGTGGGCATTTTTGAGAAGAAATACAAAAGTAATCTGTTCCTAGAAAGAGTAGTATGTTTTTGGCTTTGCCTCCCATTTGTGAGAGAATAGTCAATTTCTCTTTCTGGAATTTAAAATGCAGATGCACACAGTACAAATGCACACAGCCCCATCTAAAATTCCTGTAGTTGTGTAGGAGAATGTCATCCTACAGAGCAAATTCCTTTGAATGACATTATGTTCATGAAAAAAACCTCCTGTTCTCTTCCTATCATCCAAGAGAAATTGTGAAACATATATGGATTATCACCTTGCTTGCACTGCTAAATAGGTTTTTAAGAAGTTTCATGCCTCATGTGAGCTCTTATAGGGCAGAAAAAACATTTGTTCTAAGGTGCTGCTCCAAAGCAAGTGATAATAGCTGTCACAAAAGATATGATTTGTAACACATAGTTCTCACATTATCTTCTAGAGATGAAAAACATGTTACAGATGGCGAGTCTGATACTCGTGAGAGTGTGATTTTTGTCGCTTGGGAGCTCGGTGGCAGAGCATGGTGCTTCTCTTCAGAACAGTTTCTTGTAAAATAGCAGCATATGCTCTATGCTCATATGTGGTAATTAAACTTTCTTCTGCTTTATAATTCAAAAATCACTCTCCCCTCTCAAAACAATGCCATCTGAATAAGTGCTAGTATCATTGTCTATCAGTTGTAGAATCAATAACAGCTTTGATGTGCTACAAAGTCAAGAGTTTGGGATGAAAAACTAGGTGAGGACCACAGAGCATTTCCATCAGCACCATCAGACCCCCCAGGCCCTGCTGCCCAGAGCCTCATGAAGGACCTGTGCAGTGGAGATCCCCATCTGCTGCTGCATCTCCAGCTCCTGCAGCACTTTCTTGTAACTCCAGCTGTGTTTAGAGTGTCAAGGGGATGGTTTGTCTGATTCCAGAATGCTCCCATTCACTGGGACATTTTGCATATGTGGAGGTCCCTCCTGGTCTCTGGGGGACCCATCATGTTTATTCAGACCCAAGGAGTAAGGAGGGGATGGGAGGCAGCAGCTCAATATTTGCAGATCTGAAGAACACATGCAAACACTGGCATGTGTGCATGCAGGGTGGAGGTTTCTGGGCTGATGCACAGAGAGGTGTGAGGTGTGCAAGGCAGGCAGAGGCAGTGCAGCCACGCTGTGTCTGAGCCATCCTGCCCAGCTTGGAAGTGCTGGAAGAGCCCAAGAGCTGATGGCTCAAAGGGTCTCAGGCAGCCTAGCTGATATTAAGGTTTCTGCAGGAATCACACAGACATCTGCTGTAGTAGTTCTCCACACCCTTTCTGGCTGATTTAAAATGTGAAAATTGTCTATTTCTCTTGCAAATTTCTTCATTATGTCTTAGCTGAGCTATTGAGCACTGCTGACATGAATTCTATTTGAAGATAGCATATGTTGTTTCAGTCTGTTGCATCTTCCCTCTCTAGTTTGGTTGTTCCACACCCAGGAAGAATCCAAGATGCCAGTTACTGGGAAGTGTCTGCTCTCATGAAGATGCTTTTGCAGTGATATGATCCCACCAAACTGAGATGTTGTAGGTGCATGTGCTGGCTGCAGAAGTAGCTTCAGGAGCTATATGTTCTGTCATGTGTGAAATTATGGCCGCTGTGGGTTTTTCAGCTCTTTCATAGGGAAACTCAAGCTGACAGCAAGGGGCAAAATTTACTAAATGGGTAGGACTTGGGGGTGGAAAAAAAAGAGTTTAAAAATGGAATTACATCTTGATATTTAGGTATGTAATGATGGGCTTCTATTTTCCTTTTCCATCAAGAGATTTTCTATTTGATTTTTTAAAAGTAGGAAGTGACATTTCAAAATTGTGTCAGCTAAGTGATGCTAAAAGCCAGGCACAATTCTTCCATTCTCAACAGAGGTGATTTCAGAGAATAGAAGTAGAAGTGACAATTTAATGGAGAAGAGGAGAGAGGAATATAAAGAAGGAATAAACACTAGGTGTGGTGATGCACAAAACAAGTTCCTCCCTCCCGATGTGCTCGGTTTCTAAATACATTTAATAAACTGATACCCTCGTGCTCTTTGTTCTGATTGTATATTCTCCATAGTGAATTTCTCCACATACTGAGAGAGAAAAATGGAAAGCCTGCACAGAATGTAGGAGCGCATTGTCAAGCAGGGGAATGCTCAATAATTAATTTCCTGCCAGGAGATGGTTTTTTTCCTCTTTCTTTCTTCCATTACAACACCATTGGGAACATTTCGTTACAATACAAGAATATTTTAAAATCTTCCCTACTGGAAGCTTGATTTAGGACCATCAAAAATATACTTCCTTGTGTGGGGAATTGCACTTGCTAGAAAGAGGCAACATCCTCATCCTCATTTAGATGATATGTTGGTTGTGTGCTTTGCAATAGTCTAAATGTGTGTTGAACAGTACATATCTTTCCTTACATTCCTTGGAATGAAATATATAGAGATGAATAATTGTGCAGTCAGATGTATCATCTCTGGCAAACAAGTGCTGCTACCACAACTTTAAAATAATTATGGTTTGAATGTTCATTTTGTATATTTCTAATAGAGTAGATGGGCTGGGATGGTAGAACTCTGCATTTCTGCTGTCAGAGGACAAGTCAAGGTCCTGCTGCTTGTTATGTCACTACTCACTCAGGGTTTGATCCAGAACTCACAGAAACCTGTACATGTTTGTTTCCGTAGATTTAAATATTTTCTTCAGTCTCATTCTTGCTCTGCTGAGGGGTACATGGCTTTCAGAAGTATTTGGAAGGCTACAGAGGAGTGTATTGTAGCATTGACCAAAATAGTGGAGAAAAAGAAGGGTGACGGACTGGAAGAAATAACCTGAACAATATCAGCCCCACTGGTTCCCCATCCTTGCCGTAGTTTATATCTCTGGGTGGATCACTCAGGCATAGAGTCCCAGCACTCTCTGATTTTGCTTGGCTTTCTCTTTGGATCCTTGAGATCTGGACTTCATAAGCTTTGGACAGTAGTAGTAACTATAATTGTCACTAACATGAATCTCATCATCTTATGAGGTAACAGATTCTGAAGCCTCTGTCTCAAGAAGTCATACAAATGCCTGACTTACACAAGTTAACTCTGGCAGTGAGAATATCTAGATATCTTTACTTTGTGGGGGCTTAAGCATCACTGATGGATGACCAAAGGCAGGTGCTATAGTCAGTCTTGAAAATGTTTCTCTCTGTACTTTTTATTTATGTTTGAGGCCTATTTTTAATGACTTTTGCACTTAGCTACAGAGAGTAATAATTTTCCTTTAATTACAAGATACAGCAGCATTTAACTTGTTTGCTGTAGTTTGACATGCTTTTCAAATACATGGAAATTTCACAAGTAGAAGGAAACCTTTTTAATGTATCCATTCATTCTGACAAAAGTAAGGTGCTGTAGCTGTTCATTACTTTAACTCTTCTATAACTTGTCACCATACTCAGCAAGATTTCATTCTGCCTGGAGGCATGTTCATTTAGTGGAGATCTTTGTAGATTCAAGTGACATTTGGAAAGATTAAATTGTCTAGAGAACCTTAGGCAAAGCACTGTACAACTACAAAGTGATCCTATTCTGTATAAAATTTAAGTTAAATAGGCCTGAGAATTATAAATGTGAACACCCAAAATAAAGATTCAGATCCATGAATGAGATGAGAAGCCAAACGTTAATGCTGGAACCCAAGTGTCCTAGTGGGCATGGTCTATGTAAGGGCAGTAGCTGTCAGCCATGGAGGGAAGACTTGCCCTGCTCCAGATGTAGGAAACCCTGGACTGAAATAAAGGGGCAGCAAGAGGTGAGACAAAGTGCAGATTGCCTGTTTCAGCATGCAATTTTAACAATTAACAAGGTTAACACCTAATTTCTCTAACAAATTAGAAGTCTGGGCTCTCTGTCCCATTGAATGGATGAAATGACACCAAATTCAAATCATGCCCAGTAGCTACCCAGTCACATGAACTCACTGGTGTGCTGACACTTTGTCTTAAGAGAGGCTCTGCTTGGCAGCTGCATGGACCTGACTCAAGGCATGGGGTAGATGTGCTGTCACTTGCCAGCATCACCTTCTCTGTCTTTGCTGGTGAGCTGTTGTTCAAGGGCTGACCAGTCTCAGCACTGGGAGAGCTGGTGAGATCTCAGATCATGTCACTTGCCTGAAGTCATGGTTTAAAAATGACAGTCCTCAAAACACTGTGTTAAAGCTAGTGATGATTTAAAAATATAATGGACTTTTCATAGTTGTCCTGCCTGTTTTTTGTTTTGCCCACTTGACTTGGACAGAAATTCAAACAATTTTCTTTCTCCTAAGGACAATTTCAAGGTTATGTCACTTGCCTTCTGAAGAATATGTAGCATTTATTTTGAAAATATCACAAAGAGATTACTTGATTTCATTTTTTACTTTTAAAGACAGACTTCTGTTGGATTAGAAGAAGCAACCTTGGGCATTTTGGCTTGTCAGTGTCCATTTAGACATTATTTGTTTATGTCCTAAGTTGTTGGACCTTACTGTTGTTTCAGAATGATTCTTAAGGGCATATGTCTAAAGGGAAAGAGCCAAATATCTGTCTTGTCATGTAGAAGTCAAAATGATCTCCAAAATGTATTCAGGAGTAGAAATTACCAGATAGGCAGTGAGATGTGTGTCAGTGCTGGGGTGGTGAAGGGCATCACAGCACCTTATAAGAAATAAATGTCTTTTTCTACATGTCTATGTACCTGATATTCTATTTTTATATCTCCCCAGCCAGTTAAATACAGGGACTGTAGGTGGAGGATTGCAGGATGAATTTTACTTCATTATAATCGCTGCATATTTCTGTGCAAAGAGCTGAGCTGTATAGCCATGAACAAAAGTTTAAATTGGCATGTTCTAGGATGGTTGTAATAGCAACAGCCTGGATAGCTACAAAGGGAATGCCTGTGGACCTGTAAGCTTTAAGCAGAGGATTTCTTTATAAAACCAGAAATCCCACTGAATCTGAATAGATGTTATCAAAAACATTTTAAAGATAACTCTAATCCCGTGCCCATTACTTAATTTGATAGCATGATTCAAGACATATTTGTTATAATAATGTAATACTTTGAGGGATTCTATTGCTTTTCCAGTAATTAATTTCAGACATAAATTAAAATGTATTTTATGTATCTTGAAAGTTACTCCTGATGTTGGTCAATGTAATTCAGACCTAGTGTATTTGTGAAGAATGAGTTACCTTGTTTTTTATACTTTTTATATTAGCATCTCTTACTCTTAGCAGTCAGAAATAAGACCCTTCTAGACTTTGAGCAAATCTAGTGTTGATTTGCTCCATTATGTTTTTCCTCTTTTTGTAGTGTAATTGGTAATTAGTTGTTTATAAAATAAATGTTCATTAAATATGTTGTCACAGAGTTCATTTTAAAAACAAAGATTTATATACCAGCCCTTTTTATATTTAATGCATTCATCCTTTTGGATCTTCATTTTATCATAATTAAGACTAGAGATGAGTGAATTTTGTGGAGTCCAAAGCTACCCTTCTGTAGTGTCCATTACCAGGACACACATCTGTTTAGATGCTCCATATGTCGGAGTTCCTCTTGACCCTGCTAAGGTCAGGGATGCTTTACCCAAGGAATGCCCCAGATCCATTTTTACTCTTCCAGCCTGTTTTTCCTAAGTTTTCTTCAAGAGATGCCCTTAACAGTGCACTAAACCCCCTGACAACTGGGAGGCCATGTGTTATTCATGTGTTGTGAGAGCCATATCACAGCCTGAAGTGTCCATTTCACAGGACTCCAGCTGAAGCTCTGAACTGCAGCCAAAGCAGAGGGAGCAGTTATGTGCACAGGCTGTCTTTCTGCTGTGCACTAATGGCCAGATAGAAATACTTTGCCATTTTGTGTCAGTCCATTTGAAGAACCCCCTAATGCATGTCAGTAGGTGTGGGGTGTATGCAGTCAGGGTAGTTCACAACTGAGGGCTGATTATGCTTCTCTTGGCTCAGTGAGAAATAGGAAGGGCAAGAGAGACCTGGCTCTGTGACAAATGGAAGCAGTGCCAATGAAGATAACTTAAAATCTGATCCTTCATATGACTGCATCTGGACACATGATTAAAGTTTTCTGGCTCTTACTGATGTTCATGATAAACATGAACTGCAGCTGTAACTTAATGAAGATATAGCATTTATAAATAACATGGTATGAATGTCCACTTCAGACTTATTGTCTTAAACACAAGGAATGAAACATAAATCTGTCTGGGCTGTTTGCCCAGGGAGAGTAACAAGGCAAACGGGAGCAGGCCCATGGAGGCTCCTCAGAAACCCAGATAGTGCAAGAGGGACTCTGGCCAGTATTTGCATGTCATACTTCAGCTTGGTGAGACATAAAAATCCTGCCCAAATGAGAAGATGATCTTCCAGAGACAAAATTCCCATGGACTCTCCTTTTTGATAAGGTACTCCCTAGGCCTGTTTCTGGTACAAAACCTGAGTGATTTCAAGAGTAACTGGTAAGAGTAGCTGGGAAACATTTGGACCCTCTCCATGTTCTCAGATTTCAGGCTGTGGAGGGGACTTCCTGGCCTGATGATTAGTACTACTGAACAACATTAAATTCCTGTTACTCTCATTTTTTTTCTTTTTCTTTTCTTTGTTTGGTTTTTTGTTTGGTTGTTGTTTTTGGTTTGGTTTTTGTTTGTTTGTTTGGGTTTTTAAGATCTCTCTGGATACAGGACAAAGGGTGATTTGAAGTTTTAGACTCTTGCCTGAGTTCATCTGTTTCTTCCCATCATAGAGAAAAAAGTTGTTAAGGGAGTTGATGTTAGTTAAAATCACTTGTGCTCAGCCTTCTTGCAGAAGTTGTTTGGTTATTGACATTGGAAAGAAGACAGAGTATGAATTTTTACTGGCTAAACTGCATTTCTTCTTGTGAAGGTAGAAAGTTTTTTTGACGTACTAAGTGTTGGCCTTTCAAAACTTCAAAACATTATGCGTTTCCTTATCCTTATCAGAAGGATTAAAGAAGATAGGAGGTTTTCATTCAACATCTGTGTGTATGAAGAGAGGAAGCACTATATTCTGGTTGCTAGCACAGCTAAAGGATGCTGTAAAATCCTTGGTCTAAGCTGCAGCTGACAGTATCAGTCATCATGAGTTTATTTTAATTTAAGAATTTGAAGGTTGCACCAGTGTGACTCCTGTGAAGTCAGGAAGTGGTGGATGGGTTGGCCCTGGTGATGGGAGCCCATTTCTGCAGGAGAAGGACAGTGCATCCTTCCTGTCCCCACCCAGCCAAGAGGGGCTGTGCTCAGGTGCTGAGAGAGGCCAGTGTGGCTGAGGAGGCCTGGGAAGCTGATATTCATCTGTCTCAAAACTGGAAACTAATGAACACAGCAAATTATATTCAGATTTTGTTTTAACTGGTCAGATCTTAGTACTTTTAAAGTCCTTGACACCCTTTAATTTTGGGAAAGGTTGAAGCATTATTTCATTGCCCATCCCACAGATGGCTGTAGAGCAGTGTTTTTTTCCTGCAGGATCTCAGCTCTGTTCATGCACAGTGAGTCCTTTGCTTTTCTGTTGGGGCTGATTAGGAAAGCCAGTTGCAGAAGCAGCCTGGATGCCCACAGCAAGCGCTGATGAGACCCCCTTGCTGCGTCACTCAGGCCAGTAAACAGCTTTGTCATTTAGGCACTTAATTATGAGCTGGATGTTCACTTGACCTCTTATATTCTCATTTCACTAATGAACCAAAGCTTAGGAAGAGTGACTGACTTCAGAGCTGCTGCAGTTTGGGCTCTTTGAGCCAAAGTTTCCACTCATTTAATTTATCATACTAATGATCAGTTTTGGAGCCTAAACACTGGAGGTACATGGAAAATACAGCGTAATGTGCTAATGTGATGGCCCCGTGACAGAAAGATTGGTGGGGGCTGCCCACTTCTTCTTGGCTTTCTGGTCCTGCTACACATGTGTATTCTTGCATGCAGCATCCTTAAAGAATGAAGGGGCTGTTATGGATGTGGAAGTAGCATTTAGGAATTCTGGTTTTACAGAGGGGTCAAACTTGAGTTACGATACTTAGATAATATTGATGCCCATAGGCTTTCTTTCTTACTGCTTTGTGTTTGAGTTGACTGAAACTGAAATGTGTTCCTACTGCATTCTAGCAGGGATTTATTTTTACTTTTTTAGTGTATGAGTGTCTCATGATTTTAATGTATTTCTCTAGATGACACCCTTAAGTTAGGCTTGAGGATGAAAGACACATGAAAGCCAGAGGATTGATTTAAGTTATCTAGAGAATCTAATGACATGCTTTTCTATGTATGAACATGGAAAATTTTGGTGGAGCAGGCCTTGAATCTTAGTATTCTCTTTTCGAGGTGACCATTGGAACTACCTGACCAAATTCCTTTCTTCACATCTTCTTCTCTCCTTCACTGTGTTGCAGCAAAAGCTAACAATGTCCCCTAACAATTCGTGTGACATATATACTGCCTTCTCCATAGAAACCTTTACAAGCTGGTAATTGCCATGAAGCTCCAGAGCCATCTTTCAGTCCAGTGTGTGGTGTTCTCATGCTGGTGGCAGGTGGTTCCCCTCTGGGTTTGCACGTGCTTGCTGGTGTTCTGTGCAGTGCACACCAGTTGGTGTGAAGGTTAACTGCAGTCAGATTTCAGTTTGGCTCAACTTGGGGTTTTTTAAATGAAAGAAGAACAAAATGTTTGTAGAATGAAATAAACCTGCTTTGTTCTACTTTTTCCCTTTTTGTGAAGATGTATTTTTTGATGTCTCATTTTGATCATCTCTATGAGTTACTAGTTATCATCTTCAGGTAGAAACTCTTTTTTCCGTCAAGGGCTTTGGAGTTACCTCAGTTAAGATCCAAATTAGCTGTACTCCCTCTGGCTCTTTGTACTATGTTTTCAGTTCACTGAGTTTGTTACAGAAGTTTTGTTTATTTTGTTTTGAGTATGTGTTTCTAGAAAGAAGACAAAGTAAAGCTGGGGAAGGAAGAAAACTTCCTGCTAGATGGAAGAGGGTAATTAATGATGAACATCTCCAGGAACTATAATTTGTTTTCTTTGAGAGATGTATGCTAATAAAAGCTTTCTGCTTGCATGCATAAATGAATCAGATTAAATTTTGTCCCAGCATGAACTTGCTGTCAATTCATGCTCTTCAGTTCTCAGAATCATCCAAATGTTATTTTAACAGAGAGCAGTGCTATATCCATTGTCCTGAAACCCTGTCTGCCTTGTGCACAGGTCTGAAAGAGCACAGTGAGGTACAGAGGAAGACCAAGGAAAAGCTTGCCAAGGGCATGGATGAAGCATTTTTATCTTATGTGTGTCTGCCCTGGATGATCACAGGAATATGTTCTGCAAAAGAAAGAAATCAGAGAGTTAATAAAAACAAAATTAGAAATAGGACAGCAATCAGATTCTGTGTTTTCTTACTGCAAAGGTCACAGAGGATGAGGCAATTAATTGCCTAACCTTTAGAAGTGGTTTATTATGGAAGCTCTGTGATATCTGAGAGCAAAAGCTGCCTTGAACTGAAGCAAATTGCAGCTGGTGTCTTGTGGAGTTACAGCTTGATGAATAAGCCATTCTGGCCTTCTCCTGGAGGATTCCTTTCCTTCTTTGTCCTCTATTCCCAGTTTCTCAAGCTCTTTGGTGTTTGTTGGCCATCTCTATCTAGGCTTGGTTTCATTGCACGAGCAGAGGAAAGCATTACTGTTTTAGTCTCATCCTTAGAGATGTGTTATTAATACTATGAGGAATGAATAAATGACAGGTGCTTTGCTGGGCACCTTCCCCCACCTTCTCAATCTGTTTTCCACCAGAGCATGGGAGGTGCTGAGGCCTGGCAAGCCCTGAAATAGCCCCGAGTCTTCCCTGGGCAGGTCCTTCCCACTGCTCACGGGCACTGGCTTGCGACCAGCGTGTGCGTGGGAACAGATCCATCACTTAAGGCTTCTTTGGGAACCCCAAAGAACAATAATATCCTGTTGACTAGGATTTTACTATTTATATCCATCAGCTGAGCAGCCACCTCCTCTGTCTGCTCCTTGGTTACCAGTCTGTAAATCTGTCATTGGACCACATTGACTACTGCATGGATGACAACGTGATTTTTCATTTCACAATGAATTTGCTTGAGAAGAGCAAATACATTGATGAAGAAAGGTGTCAGGTTTTTTTGCTTTGTTAACCTGTTCACTTTTGGGACATCAGACAAAGAGACTGACAGGAAACTAACCTAAAAAATGAGTGCTTTCATTAGGAAACAGTACAATAACAAGAGGAAAACAATCAGATCCCTTATAGGTATCTGGCTGGGAGGAAATGCTGACATACACCTGTCAGATTAAAGACTGAATCCTACCACCCACATACTGTCCTGGCAGTTTATTTATTTCTTTTTTTTTTTCCACTCATTTTTTTTTTTCTGCAGCAGATTTTCAGTCTTCTGGAGTAGAAAATATATCAGTTTCTTCCAGAAAAAACCCTTCCCTGGCTTTGAAACGCAAGGAAAAATTGTCAAATTTAGCCTGGTATTTTCTAGGCTGTTTTTTTTCTAGGCTATTTTCTATCTTCTGTATTTTCAAAGGTGAGCTTTTTAAGAGAACCTGCACAATTTACTTTGAAGAGAAAAAATACAGTCTAACCTGTGGGAGTCAGCTAGAGTGAAGTGAAAATAAAGCAATGATTTCACTGCAAGCTTTTATGAAGATTTTTGAGGCTCCTATCAGAAAATAAAGTGTGCTGATAATGGAACTTCGTTACAAAATCCAGCTGCTTTTGTTCCAGTATGGATAAACCTGTGGACAGAGAGGGTTAAACCTGATCTGAATCAGAAGGGGTCATTGCTCCTCCTTGGAGCTAATTTTAACTGCTTGAATGTGGAACGCTTAACTCTGTAATTCTGCTTTTGTGCCATCCTGCATGACGAGAGACCAGTTCTTTTCTGAAGACCTTGCCACTATATCCAGCAAGGAAGCACCAAATAGCTCTTGGCTTCTTGGCTCCTTCTTTCCTGCACTTTGGAATGTGATGGCTCTGCCCATCTCCTTTCTCCTGTGCCATCACTCCCCAGCTCTGCCTTTTGAGGTTTTCCAATGCATATTTGTCCTTCTTGTAAAGTACTGCAAGCAAAATACATGGCAAGTTCAGCACTTAAAAGTGAATTAGGAATACTCAGAGAAACCGGTATATTTTCTGAAACCATTTTTAAATTATAATGAAAGCTTTGTGCTTATAGAAAGTTTGGAGTATTTTTGGTACCATCTGGACACCTAAGCTTGGACAACAAATCACTTTTGACATAATGACGACAGTGTATAATACTGTGTTCTTCTAACCCATGTCTCATTAATGTGGAAGCACATGGATTTTCCTGCAAAATGTGGATTCACCATCTGTGCTAGTATTCTTTGCATGAAGTGAAAGCCTGTTCTTTGTGTTGTGATTGCAATGGACCCATTCTGATTTTACTGCCTTCTCTCCTGGACCAAATGGATGGGTCACAGAACAAAATATATCTCCCCAAACACCTCTTACTGCTAATGCTTATTTACCTTACATCCAGTGTGGGAGCTACCAACATTTATTAAAGGTGGAACTCACAGATCAAGTGACATTTTTCTGTTATTCCCAGTTTCACTTCTGTGTGCTTTGACATTCATTTGGGCTGGAACCTCTGGACTTGGGGAAACTGTGAATTCCTTGTATGCCCCTTGTAGATGTCAAAACCTAAGAGACAGTAGCATTAAGAGATAAAATGTTACAGGCAGGTTTATAAAAGGTGTAGCAGATAGTTGCCCATTGAGCTTGTTGCAGCTTGGTTTGAATCACCTTGCACACCAATTATAGAGTAGCTTAGAGGTTATTTGCCTGTAGAGCTAGGAATGGTGCTCTAGTCTGATCCAAGGCTGGGGATCCTCAGCTTCACTGTACTTCACCACTGATGTCTGAACTGCTATTTAAATTCTCCTGCCTTCATTGTGACTCCTTTTAAATTTATGGAATAATAGTTAAGGTTCTTATATAGAAGGCATTGCAAAGCAATGTCTTTTTACCATTATGAAATTTGAAGTATTACAGAAAAAGTGTTTTGTATGCTCTGAAACTTTATACCACTAACTGATAGCTTCATTCATACTCACAAGCTGGTACTGATGGTTTCCCCATGAAACCTGTCAAGCCCAGGGATCTTTCATCATCTTATTCTTTCTTCATCTCTGTCAAGTTCTTTTTTTTTCATACTCCTGGTACTGAGAAATAGATGGAACATCTTTAAGTAATAAATCAAGTATATTAGCAGTAAAAATTTAATCTGCTTCCGTAAATTAATTGATGTAGTATGACTGAGCAAAGTACAATTAAGGGACAGATTCTGTTTTCTTGTGCTTTCAGTAGTTTTACTTCTGCAATCTCATGGAGATAAGTTGCTTTACGGAAGATACAGATCTGTGCTTTATTAATGAGCTTTTATGGTAATTTTGATGCATCAGTAAATAATACCAAAGGGGCAGGAAAGCGCAAAAAAAAGGGATTTTTCTGTAAATGTATTCAGAGCATCAGGTGAGGGGTTAGACTTCTCTAAGGACACTATGAGGGAAGACAGTTCAAACAGGACAGCAAGAAGCTGCTGGGGCTGGAAGGGCACTGAAGGGGCTGGAAACTGGACAAGCTGGTGTAGAAGGAAGGTGCCTGATCCCTGTGCTTTGTGGCCAAGTCCATCTTTCTTCAGACACAGCGAATGACTTACTGCTTTTGGTAACAAATTTGAAACAGCAATAGCAAAGCCTTTCTTAGGTCCTTAAGGCAAAATTCTGGTGAGATTTAACAAAGAGCAGTGGCTGGTGGTGGTCAGCAGGATATTATCACTGAATTGGCTGGAGCAGTGTTTTCTGAAATGAATGTCAGTAGGAGAGCCTTGAACATGTAGGTAGACAAAATCCTATGATTTTGCCTGCTGGGATGAAAAAATCCAAAGCTGCTCACTGGGGACATGAGGAGGAGGTAGATATGATACAAGAAGCTAAAAGATTTTATGCTTTGTTCATGACTTAAATCCACCAAACCATGTACTTGGGCAAATCTCAGCAACTATAAGCTATTAAGCCTGCCTTCATCCTTCCTACTTGTCATATCAATTTCTTTGCCTGCAACTGGGATCTGATCTTGCACCCACTGAATTTTTTGCCATTGAGCTCAGTGAGGCTAAATCTGGCTCCTGCAGTGGGGGAACTGCTCATCTCTGCCCGTCTCACGTGCACAGAGTTGCATGCTAAGGCTCTGAGCACACAGTGAGGGTCCTCCAAGGGCTGCAGAGTGCCTGGAGCCAGTTTATATAAATGTATCTGCCTGCAGTTCAAAATCCTGAATGCACAGAACTACATACCAGAATTACATCCAGATCCTGAGATCAGCCTGATCACACACACTTGTCCTGGCTTGGCATGCTGCCAGGTGAGCCAGCAGCACACCTGTGCAGGAGGGGTGGTGTGGAAGCCCCTGGGTGGATGTTGCAATGCTTTATGCAATCATTTGCCTGGCTCTAGGAGTCATTTTTATGGCTTCTGGCCTATTTCTCAGCAAAGCAATTAGCAAGTCCGAAAGGTCTTGCCTCAAGGCTTTCACAAGCCATGAATTATGCATTTTATTCTGTGTCCTGCTTTTCCTTTCTCTAACATGCTCTTTCTCATCATGTAATGTCTTATTTTGCCCTCCCATAAAATCTGACAGCCTGGTGCCCAGAGCAGGGGCACAGGAAAGCCTTTTCACCATCTATTTCCAGCACACAACTTCTTTAGTTGGTTTCCAATATATAACTTCTTCAGTTGGTTGGCTGGTTGATTTTTTTTTTCAGGTGGTGTTTGTTGCAGACAATGTCTTCAGGCTATTCAGTGCCTTCCCTTGTGAGAGCAATGCCAATCTGCAGGGCATTCAGCAGCACCAGCTGCTGCCCTCCTGCCACCATTAAAACACAGGTTCAGCATTTATTTACAGCACATGGAGCCATAAACGTGGCCAGTGCCACTGCTGCAGCTAAGGAATAGCACAGGCTGTGTCAACATGAGTACCCTCAACAGTTAATGAGAGTCAGCTTTCCTGAAAGCCAGCCTGGCTGCTGGTGCAATGGTTCCCCTGAAGAATGAAGGAGGCTCTGCCTCAGCTGCTCATAGTTAAATGGAAACTGAATTAAGGATAATTTTTCCCTCTGCTGGTGTTCTACATGAGGCAAGGTGTTAGCAGTGTGAATCTGCTATTGCATGCTTGAAGCCGGCCCAAATGCTGACAACAGAAGTGGGTGCAGAGAAAGCAGGGAGGGTGGCCCAGGAGGGGACCCTGAATGCAGAGTTGGGCCAAGCATGTGCTTGGTACCAGGATCAGTTCCTGGGCTCATTCCCAGCCGCTGCAGGTGCTGCAGGCTGTGCTGGGAGGGGCAGGCACAGGAGAACTCAGGCTGGAGAGGCTGAGCACAGAGCCCTGTCCTGCTGGAGCACCCGGGCTGAGGCTCATTTGTCTGTAATTCTGGTTTTTGCTTTTGACATCGCCTTGAGGCAGGGAGGAAGAGTTGTGTGGCTACTCAAAACAAAAATAGGCTAGGAATTAATTTCAAGAGTATTTTCCTGCTTTTCTGTCTCAACAAGAAGCTCACTGGGGATGCCTGAGCTGCTGTGAATGACAAGGATGCTGGAAAGTGACCACATGGGTGTGGGTATGTTTACTCTACAGCTGACCAAGCAGGGTTATATACCTAATAGCTGTATACCTATAGTGCTTGCTGTAAGCAGTTTATTAGGCCTCTCCAGACTTGGAGGATGCTCCAGGGAAAATGCCTACACGTCCCCTTAGCTATACATTACCTGTTCATCTGCTGATCCATGGGATGCAATTATTCCTCCAGGCTCACAGAAAATGCTCTCCTAATTCAGTGCTGTGGCAGGGAGTGTGGAATGAAAGATGACTTTCAGCCACTTCAGGAGCTTGCTGCTGCCTCCTCTCAGGAGTCCCCAAGGAGTCCTGCACGCCTGCGAGGGAGCCAGCTCGTCTCTCCAATCAGTTATTTGGGATGCAGCCCCAGCCACTCTAGATGGTAATTCTGGGCAGTGTCAGCTGGAAGGTAATTTGGTCCCCAGGCCCCTTGTTTGCTGCTGGGGATTCTCCATGGATGCTGGGATTGGAGCAGGTGGGGGTGGGGGAGCTCACAGGCAGATTCAGAGCCTGTGCTGGCCAAATGACACAAGCTGTGTTTCCAGTACCAGTGTTCTCACGCTTTCCTTGCCCTCCTGCACTGAAAATCTTGTTTAGTTAACAAAATCAGTTATGTTTTTGAGGCTGCTCTTGGACTTGTAGTAAATGCAAAGTTTAATTGCTAGGATGAGAAATATTTGAGTAGTGAATTTAGTGCCATGGTATAAGCAAGGCAAGGTTTGTAGTGAGACGTAAAGCCTTTTTTAGGCTGGCTGATAAGTTACTTTGTTGTTTTTCCTGATCCTGTTTGTTGGCCTAATAAAAGCTCCCACCTCACCTCAGACTTATTTTGGTGGCATGCTTATCTGAGCAACAGAAATCAATGACATTAGCCTAGTGCAAGTGGTCATGTTTTCAGATTGGACTATGAAGCAAACAAATAAATTCAATGTTAATTTGTATAAACCCAGTTTATTTATTGTCTTATATTGCTTTTCTAAAATCTAATTTGTGACCATTAAGAAAAAAAATTAAGTTCTTTCATTTTTACAGGGTAATCTCTCGAATCAATACAATGAATACATCATTGTATTTTCAACAGCCTGGCTACAAATAAGTGGGGTTACAGCAGTGACTGACTGAGAATGACAAGTAACAGCACAGCCAAGGCCCAGCCTGGCTGCAGATGCAAAATGTGAAATTTGGCCTTGAGAGGTAGTAAGTGGATAAATTAAACTACACTTGCAAGCAGGAGAGCACTGTTTAGCTGTACTGCCATAACCTGAGTGTTCCCAGGGATGCCCAGTCCCTGAACAAAGTCAACCATCTGTGCTTCATGGTAAAAAAGGAACACAAAAAACACCCATCCAGTCTGCAGCTTGCTAGTAATCCCAGCATGTATAATGTATCAAAACAAGAAGTTTCACTGCTTGAAATGCAAATCTAACAAATCATATAGACTTTTCCCTAGTTTATTTGACTGTGTAGGGCGAGGCCTATTTAAAGTTCATCCTACCTTAGCTTATTTATGCATGGAAAGTCCTTGAGGAGTACTTCAGGGAGGAGGCTGGGAGATGCCTGAGTGTTTCCTCAACCCTTGCCAGGCTGTTGACGTGTTCCTGGGATCATTCATTCCCAAAAACACTGTTAGGATTTAATTCATCTTTTCTCTTCTTGCAATGGCTAGCAGAGCAAAGTGGAAATAGATTTTAATTTACTAAAGCAATATTTGAGGTACTAACAAAAGCCCCATGTCTGGGAGGACGCTGGTGTAAACAGTGGGGAGATTGTTTGAGCTGCTCACTCCCAAACTACTTCAGCAAATGTTTCCTTGATCAGTACAGTCCTCTCCTACCTGCAGCCACCCTAGCTGCTGGCATTACACGCCTGGAAGGTCCCTCCTGTTGACTTAGCCCTCATTAAAGCTGTGCCTTTCTCACAGCTGTGACTCTTAACACAAACACTGAGTTGTGACGCTTTGCAGGGGCTGGATGTGATCCCTGAACCTTGCTGCCCTGTCTAACAAGAGTCCTGGACCCTCTTTACAGTTTTGGCTCACTGGGTGGCATTTCTCTTAAGCCCTAAGTGGAAGCTGGACCTTCTCAGCTGGTCATGTAGATTTCCCCTGCAGCCTGACTTTTCCCTGGGTTTGATGCTTCTTTGCTGTACATGAGGATGGGAAATGCTCAGTGCCAGGCTGGGAAAGCACTCTCCTTTGCTGTGAGAGAATGAGGCTCAATTTCAGCCTCTGCTGTAACTCTGCAGACACAGAAAAAGGTCTGGGGCCAGCGATGCCAACCCTGCAGGCTGCAGTGCAAGCCCTGCAGCTACCGAGGTGGCAGGACTGGCAGGGGGGAGACAGAGGTGGTCCTGATTTCCTTCTGACAGTGTCAGCAAACACTGATCCTTCCCTGCCAAAGGAAAGCTGCTCCCCTGGCTCACAGGCAGCCCTTGGTCACGTCAGCCCATGTTTATGCACCCAACACAGCATGAGAGCACATAAAAGAGCAGTGTTGTCAGCTGAGCCCCCCCGCCCTGCACAAACACTGCCTTGTTTAGCCAGCTTGGCTCGTCATTTTTATTTCATTTTGGTAGGGTAAACTCCTTTTTTTTATTTCTGTGGTGTTGCTAGAAGACTGAGTTCCATCTGTTAGTTGTATCTAGTACTTGCTCGTTGTGTCTGCCTTAGGAACCTCCAGGTTTGTACATCTGCACCCTCCCAGGTGAAGGCTGCAAGAGGTGATTCTGCCCTGTCACTGTGTATTCTGAACTCAGCCTGATCTGCTTACCCACTCTCCTGGTTTTCTTACTGAATGCAGATTGAATACAAGTGCTTATGCACAGGTAAAACTATTTGTTATAACTGAGTCCATCAGGTTAATGCTGAATTAACAGGACAATTAAGTGAAAAAAACCCTTGGGTGGGATTGCTCCTGTAGGCCCAAAGAGCATTTTGCTGTGGAAAAAAGCAACTCTTCCAAATCTGAGTTTGTGTTACTCTACAAAATAAACTTGTCAGATGATTGCAGTTTTTGATTATTGCTTCATTCTCTTGGCCTTCCCCATCCCACCAGCTTGAATTTACTATTAAATATCACTAAATAATCTCTACAAATCAGAGTGCTCATATTTGCAGACCTGTCCTTGCAGAGAGGTCATTGCTTTTCATTGTAAATTATGCAAATCTGGAGAAGAAGCTAACTCTAGTCTTTTCTCCCTGAAAAAAAAATATTTCCAAGGTCAAGGAGAGAATTTTTGTGTGCAGAACTTACAAATAATACTCAAAGCATACCTTTGTTGTGGTCATGCTAACTGTTTTTAAAGAACCATTGAAGTGGTATTGGAAAGAAAACCAACCAGTGGAAAGCCCCCCAGCACCCATTCCTGTAGGTGCTGACTCCTCAAGAGATGCCTGGCTGCATTTTCCCTGCCACTGCTACCTTGGCATGGTGTGCCACCTGGGACGTGTCTAAACTATGCTGAGCTTGTCTGGAGAGAGAAGGGAAATGCTTCAGGGTACAAGCTGTGTGTGTGTGTGTGTGTGTGTGTATGTGTATGTGTAGCTATGCAGGCTGGATCAAACTCTCTTTAAGTTGTGCTAATAATTAACCCTCAGCTTGTAGTAACTGTCGAGCATGATAGCCACGCTGCTGGCTCCTGTCCACAGGGTTATTGGGAATGTACTGCACAGCAGATCCCTTCCACTCTGTGTCTGGGAGCTGATCTCTGTGAATGGGAATGGATGTCAAAGATTCTAAATTAGCCACACTTGCCAGTATCTTTTTCCAGATTCTAATACTTTGTAGGCAGATACCAGTTCATCTGTCCTTTGACCTGTTATGTCAGACTGGAAGAGAATTCTTCTTGCAGAGGCTTCATTAAAGCTCTTGAGCACACACTGTGGGCTCTGCTCCCATGTTTGTATTAGCAGTGGTGCTTTTTCATGTTAAACTGGTTTGACCATAAACTGGATGAGATTAAGTCCACGTCTCTTTTATCTGCATTGTTTTTTCCTTCTTCTGTGTTACGTGAGGATGGGTAAGCAAAGCAGCTATTGGGTCTCTGTTGCTAATCACCCTTTCTGTGCAATTCCTTGCGGTACGAAGGATGCAAACAGGCAGTGAGTGTGTTTATGGCAGCCAATCACTGATGCTTTGGCAGCTCATAAAGAAAATATTACTAAGAGGTGCAGGAATTAATGTAACTTTTTTTTTAATGCTTAAAATATCACTTGCTTTAAATATCATCTGCTTCTTCTTGTCAGATGCTTTGCCCTAGCAGCGTTCCCTCACCTGATTGTTGTGAAAGCTGAAATCCTGGCACAGGCAATGTGGCTGCAGAGCTCCATGACTGAACCTCATCCTGGTGGCTGAAATTCAGCAATGAGAAACTTTTCACTGCAAACCAGAGGGAGCTCAGGCAGCCTGGGAAGGGGAGCGGAAACCATGCCCTCCCCCTGTGTGACCCTGCATGGTGACCCTGTGTGCTGACCCTGCCTCTCACCCCACAGACCAGCCATCCTGAGCCTCCCACCAAGCTGATTTACAGCCTCTCCTTAAGTGCATGTGTGAAGGAAAGGGAAACTGAGCTGTAGTTAATCTCATGTTTCTAAGCAACCAGGTAATTCTCTGCAGCCGATCCCTAAAGGGAAATTCCTGTTTTCCTACACCCCTGCTCAGAGGACACCTTCCTCTTTGCCTTCTCCAGCTCCTGGGCAACAGGCAGTGGAGTCTGAGGAGGGTCACAGCTCTGCAGCATTTCTCCAAATGCTGTGGGGGAGGGCGAGGAAGCACAAAATGGGCACTTTATTAATGGTCTGTGACAGGTAAGGAGGTGTTCCTTGCAAAATCAGTAGAATAGAGGGAATGTGGAAACTTTAAATGTTTTTCCCAGAGCTAAACTGAAAATCACAATCAGAAGTGTAGAGGGGAGGGGGTCCTGTGCTTCAAGAAGCTTAAAAATGTCTGAATAGTGTATTCCCAATTCTGTTTGCAGTGAAACCTGTTTGCTGTTAAGTTTTGGTGATAGAAGTGACTGAATTCTATTCTCAGTCTGTTTGAGCCCCTTGGAGTGACTATAAAGAACTAGATTTTATTGATAAAAGGCTCCTGAGCCTCAGACCTCTGACTATACAAATAGGAGTTACAGGAAATTGAGCTGAAATGAGATCTCTGAGCTTCTCCACTTTGGGAAGAATGGAGGCTGGGCTCAGGCTTCATAAAAATAATTATTTTTAGGGCCTTTTTTTAAAAAAAGTCACATGACCCTTACCCAAGCAGTTACACTGTAGGAACCTCAATTTGCTCAGCTCCACCACTGAAGGTGATGTGTGCTGAACCCAGAGATGTGCTGGAATGGTGACAGGAGTTGGGCAATGCGCTCTAGTCACAGCTCCCAGTGGGGAAGGTCAGTACCTGACCCTGGAATTAGCTCATTTGGTTGGAGCATGGTGCTAATAATGCCAAGGTTGCAGTTTTGATCCCTGAACAGGCAATTCAGAGAAGAGTTGGACTCAGTGATCCTCATCAGTCCCTTCCAGTGCAGAATATTTTGTGATTCTGCTCAGGAAGCAGTGGTGGGTAACTTGAGAAATGATTCTGTTGGTTGAAGGCTGCCTATTTGACCAAACAAAAATTCTGGTTGGAGTGGGGGGAAAAATGCTAGAAATTCAACAGTAGTCAACAAAAGAAAATATAGTTAATAGAAATGGACATGTCATGTAGGACAGTGCATCACTGACTTGAGGTTTGGGGTTTTATGCCTTGCCTGGTCTTTTATAAACTGAATCTCAGCTGAGAAACTGTCCCTTTTGGCCTTTGTCCTGTTTGTTGACAAATATGTGCTATTGGCTACTGTTGAGAACACCGAGTCCACTTCCATTTAACCCAGATAAGATTCTCTGTCAAATGGACATTTAGGTGTGACCCAACATTCTGTCCAGAAATATGTGTATTAAACCACTCTGCACAAAGGTTTTATAGCTTGGGTAACCAGATGCTGGGAGCACAATTCACTGGAACAAGTCTACAAGCCTGATGCATTTAAGCCTGTAACAGGCAAGTGCTTTTACAGAGTGAAGTACGGAAATAACTTTTGAAAATACAACTTCAGAGTTATATTCTTGAATTATAACTACTGGGAGGGGCAGTCATGGGATGGATTTGGCTGAAGTGCTGACCAGGCAGGGTGCCTTGTGCCATTGCCTCCTCAGGGACTTTGGGGAAGCCACAGAGCCACACCTCTGTAATGGCCAAGGAGCTTCTCCAGCACCACCCTGGCCCTTCAGTAGCTTGCCCTGGAAGCACAAGGGAAGGTTCACCTGGGCCAAGGGGCAGTTCCTGCCCATCCTGTGGCCTGGGCATGGGCTTGCCTTTGTGGTGATGTGCACAGGAACACAACCAGGGCTGCCTGGGGCCGGACAGATTTCATTTCCAGGCAGGAAACGCTGTCAGGGCAAAATATGAGGAAATCTTCCAACAGACTCATTTTAGTTTTGAATCTTTGCTATGTTTATCTCTTCTCGTGGCAGTAGAAGAGTGTGGCAGGGCAGTGTGGCTGACAGGCCTGCCTTGGAACTCAGGGGTGCAGCTCACACGGGCACGGCAGGCACGGTGCCACGGCGGGATGTCTGGCTGATACCTGGCAGCCTGTGCACAATGAGTTTCTTCCTCTGTGGTACTTTTGTAGAAGATCTGACCATGGTTAAGGGAAAGGATTAGTGGGCAGGAATTGCCTGAGAAGACAGAGAGATTAAAGCTGTTGTTGTAATTTTGGTTTGGGAACACACAAGAAATATTCTAGTTGACAACCACCAGCACTGCATATGAGGTAGCTGTTTTCTGTCAGGCATGTCTACTCTCAGCACCAACATGGGCTTTCATCTCTTTTTAAATTAATGTTAATTACAAGTTATTAATACTTTTTTAAGCAGGAAAATGCAGCTGAAAGCAATTACCCCTAATTGCTAATTTGTGTATGTACATCCAAAATTATAATCTCTTCATCTGAACACCCAGTTCTCACTGGAGTCAGTCAGTGTGGTTTTGATTCCATTTTTTTCTTCAGTTCTGGATTATATGATAGTCTTTCTTTTAAATGGCTTCACTGAAAGCTACAAAATCTCTTCTCACAAGTTCTGTGATCTTCTGGAAAGCATGATCTTGTTAATAGTTAAGGAAGCCTAACTAAAGAGATGTTCTTTGGTTTTGGAGGAGTGCTTAAAACACAGTCACTGACATTGGGAATTAATCAGTTCTTGCAAGTTGTGCATAACATGCACTTGAATTTGTGCTGGATCTCAATTTCATCTGTGAACATTATCATCCATTTTCAGAAGCTGATGGCCACAAAGGCAGCTTGTGCTGATGAATTTGTGGTACAGTTCAATGCTGACCTTTGCAATCCCAGGTCTCAGATGGTTTTGGATTTTAGAATTTTAATTCAGAGATACCATGGCTTCTCTTTCCATCTGCATATTTTCATCCTTGCCAATGCAGGAAAGGTTCAAAGCTGCCAAATTCTGCCAGTGGGAGATGGCCTTTCTGGTACTGCAGTCAAAATCTGGTAGAACAGATTGTTAGATGGGTTGAAATCTGCTGGGACCACCTTGAGCTGGACTCCAGGAGACCAGAGGGCTGACATCCAGCTGGCACCAAGCAGTGAGCACCATACTCTTCTTGAGTCCATGTTGTTGGACATTTTGATCAGCACAGAGTGTGCCTTCCTCAAATGTGGGAATGACACTAAATTAGGGGTGGCAATAGCAAATGAGAGAGCCTAAATCCACAGGGATAAACTTGGTGACTAGGCCAATGGGAAGCTCATGGAATTAGAAATCAGAAAACAAAACAGTCTGCACTTTGGGGAGACCAACCCCTTGCAGTGGTTGGGAAGCAGCTGTGTGACTTGTGGTCCAGCTGATATGGACGTGGGTATTGTTGTGAACACCAAAACATTCCAGTAGATCTGAAAGTTGAAAACAACCCAACAATGCACCTTGACTGTGAATGAGTGAAGCCATCTTCTGGGTTACATTGGGAAGGTAATTGCCTTCTGTGTTTCAGTGTTAGTCACAGCCAGTCTTCTCCAAGGAGCTGTCATACTGCAGTTGGCATTTACAGGCTGTGGAAGGACACTTGCCTGAGAGATGGTGCATTTCTGAACATTTGCATTTGTCTGAGCACTTGCATTTTCTGCAATGTGCTTTTTTCCTAAAGTTTTACTTGAAATGTGCCTGTTTGCACTTCCATAGGAGACCTGAAAAAAGATAAATATGCTAGGGCAGGAAAAATGTTATTGGGTATTGACCAATTGTTAAAACAATGGCTTTTCTTTATCTAAAATAGCCCAGCTTTTAAAAAGAACTGAAGGAGGAAATAAAAGTGATTTTTATTCCACCTATTCTTAGTGTTACATAATTGCCCACCCATTTTGGAAGATATGCAGTACTGCTCAGGAATTTCTTTCCAGAAGCCAAGACCTGCAGCTGAGCCCTGTGCCCACTGCCCTTTGGGCTGCCCTTCCACAGCCAGCAAATGCCAACTGCAGTGTGGTCACTCCTTGGAGAATATTGGTGACTGATGCTGAAACACTTCATCCTATGGTAGTGAGGACTCCCAGGTGGAGGCAGGACTCTGTCATGATCAGCCTTCAGCTGTTTTAGTTCTGTTTAGCAAGCTGAGTATCCAAAGGCACTTTGTCATCAAAAGTTGTTCTCTTATTTTTCTTGGTTTTATATCCCTACTTCAAATGATGGATTCACCTCTTAGCCTGATGTATATCCACAGTACTTTTCCTGCACTAATGAGGGTCAGAGGACTTCTGACTGTGCCACTGGCGCTTCAGAGCTGTCAGGCTGTGAAGGAGGAGCGTGCAGCTGCCAGCTCTACTACAGACCTCACGCGTGTCTCTGGGCAGCAGAGCCAGCCTCCATCGTGGGGCTGTGAAGAAATCTCTTCTCCAGAGATTTCTCCACTGGAAAAGCATTTGTTGCACTTCCCATCCTACCTGGGTAGGTGGGATCATGCTATGTGTGCCCACTCCATCCCACTGTGCCCAGCACACCTGGCAGCACCAAGCCCCCTTGGAGAAGCTACCAGGGATGTCAGCTAGCAGCAAGCTTTGCTGAGAGCAGGGATTTTAGTGGGCTTCACCTATGGAAAATGATTCTTCAGCCATGGTCTATATTTAACTAGCTTCTGTTTGTGCAGCATTAAGTCACTGGAACAAGATGAGTTTGTTTTATTTCCACTGATATGGCATCTTGCAGCTAATGCCAGTCAAACCTCACACGCTGAGCCCAGCTCTTGTTTAACCAGGTGGCACATTTCATCCTGGAGCAGCTTGTAAAATTAAACTGGAAGAAAGGCACTCTTCATCTGCCTGTAGTGTGCCACCAGCACGGTGAAAACAGGACAGCTGTGTGAGTCCTGCAGAAGGCAGGGATGCCTGTGTGAGGAACACATTCCCCAGCTGAGAGCCAGAGTGTCTCAGGATCAGTCAGGATGTCTCAGGATCATTGGGTGTGTGCTCTGCAGTCAGACCTCTGCTGCCAGCCTGCTCTGCCTGTGTCTGAGGGACTTTTGGCTCCTCTGAGCTCTTTCTTATATATGAAACTCTGCATCTGCTGCATGTTGTTCTGCTCCTAACTAAAGATTTAGTTCTGGTGAAGAATACCTGCTGCCTTTTAATTATTCATTCTTTCAGCTATGAAATAACCAACAGAGAGGATCCTTTTATGGTGAGCTGGATTTAAAAGGCAGCAGTCCCTTGTGATTGTGATATTTAATGCATGAACAAAGACTGAATGCTGCTATCAGGCCTCCTGAGATGGTGCATCAGCTGCTGCCTTTGGGCAGCATAATGCAGAGATGCCTGAGGGGTGTTGTGTTGTCTTGTGCAGGCCTGAAATGTTATAGCTGGAGTGACTAGGTGTGTGTCATGCTCCCCTAACCACAGCTATCACTGAGCAGCATCACAAGTGGGTTATGATTGCTCTGGCTTTCCAAATTGTTGTCTGGTAGGGAAAGGAACTACCTCTACAGAGCTGCACCACTTTATCAGCTGTGAGATGGAAAGAATGAGCAGGGAAGGGAAGAGGAAGAGATTGGCTGTGCCAAGATTACAGCCAAGATCAAAGACTGAATGGGGAAATCAGCACCAGCAAAACAGAGAGGTAGGAATGATAAATGCAAAGCAGGCAGGGAGGAAGATGTTATTGATCCTTAAGTCTCCAACCACTTGTGCAAAACAAAGTCCTCCATTCACATCACTGGGAGTAGGACTGGGACAAGCAGCTAACAAAATGTGTAATTTAAATATTGTAAATCAACAGTATGTGTACTTTTTTTGTGGCTTATGACTGGATAGCTAAAGGTATGTATTAGGGAGAGAGAAAATGAAGAAGCTCTTAAGATAAAGACTTTTCTTGTAGTGCAGACCCTGCAAATACACAGGAGAGAATGGACAGTCAGCCTGTTGACAGACATTACACATTCCTGGTTTTTATCACAGCTTGATGTTGCATTTTTGAATGCTTTTAAGAATTTTGAGAATCTAAAGGTTTTGTCAGCTGTTTTTTTTCATAGACACAATCAAAATGTTAGTTCTCATCCTGAGACCTTCCAAAGTGCTTATGGAAGGTGGGAGACTACGGCATGAAAACAAATTTCATTTGCTTCTCTGATGTTGGTGGCATACCTCAGCAATCCTTGGCTTTAACTACCAAACTGCAACTATTTCTGAAAATACAGCCATTGTATGCAGCCAGTGGATCACTCAGTATTTGGTTAGACATGCCATAATTTTCCCTCCTATATGAGGACTCATGCTTTGTTTATGAAGTGTCTCCAGTCTGGACAGCAGCAAAAATCTCTGTGATGTGTGTGTGACTCAAGAGACTAAATAAAATGGCTCAAGGGCTGTTAAGACATACTTTAACATACAGTTTAAATAGAAAGAAGCCAGTGCTGCTGCCAAGACAGGCAAAGCTATAACACACCCTTTTCCCCCTTGGCTCATACAGGCACAAGTGTTTGTGTGACTGTGCAGTGAATTGGATCGAGTGACCAAGTTAAAATAAACCCTTTTGTCCATCAGGTTAACTTTAGCTGGCATCAAATCCTGCATCTGGTTTCCCATAGAACTACAGAAGGATTTACACAGCTCTTCCCTATCCCCCACTCCCAGCCGTTTGAGCTGATGGAGAACATTAGGCAAATCTTTGCACAAGAGCCATCTGCATGCTCTCAGTGGGTATGTAAACAGTGATAAAGGTAGGGGAAAACAGGTATGCACTACACGTCACCTTTAGTCATGTACCACTAAGGGATGAAGAAAAAAGCAAATTGTCATTCAGGGTCTTTTCTACCTGATGTGGCATTGCAGACTTGCAGCTCTGTCATGAGATACATGTTATGTGGCTGATGAAGCTTCCTGTAGGTAGGCATTTCCCCATTGCTGCATTTCTGATTTTGATTGCTTCCTAGGATGGAATTTGAATCCAGCTACATGAAGGCTTTTAAGTTAAAGAAGTAGTAGTATTTTAGTTACAACTTCTGTTTCCAAGAATAGGCTGTAACAAATTACATGACTGAGTTATAAACATATTCAAATAAGACACTCACATTAAAAGTGGCAAACAAAACTTTTTTTGCTTTTGAAGACTGTGAGAATATCCCTTCCCTTGCAAATAAGCTCTGATCCAGGCATTCCACAGCCACCCTATTTGTAGGCATAAGGGCTTTAGTTTGCTTCCAGACCCTCATGGGGAAGGAATTGAGGGCAAAACGGGATGGGCAGAATCTGCTCTTCTTGCTGTGCATTCAGGTCCCCTCAGTGGGTGTAAAAGGAAATCTGAGGCTCTCCTGGGTTGGATGCAACTGGCTGTGCCAAAATGCAAGATGAGCCAAGAACAGACTTGTCATTAAGTGTTTCCGTCTGATGCCTTAAGTTTCAGCTTTCATATTTTCCAGATTCTGCATTAGTGTATAACTCTGAACTTCATATAAAGTGTTAGCAAGCTCTCTTCACCATTCAATTAGGCAAAACAATCCTTTTCCAGCCTGAGAACCAAGGACACTGTTCAGCTTCAGGCCCAAAAAGTAAAAACAAAGGCGAATTGGGGAGAGTGATCTGGGAGGATGGGACTTCATAACCTGAAGCTCTAACTGGGCAATTACCTCCAATATGTAAATGGACCAAAACTTACAAAAGTGTGAAAACTCATGACTTGGGATCCATCCTGGGTGGAGCCATGGCTGGGCTCTTGTACTGCCCAAGGTGCATCCTCTGAAGGCATTTTAATAAATCCTTTATTTCTTTTAATAAATCCATGCTTTATTCCTTTAATGCTGTCTAGCCTCTGTTCTAGGTGTCCTCTCAAGGCATCACCTCCTTTCAGTGTGTGCCAGGATGTGATGCACAGGCTGATGGGTGACAACCTAGCTCATGAGGGAAGTGTATCCTACTGCCCCAGCTCATTAAAACCAGGAGTTATTTTAACAGTACCTAGTCCATTGCTGTTAATATTGATTAAATGTTGTTGCTGCACAAGAAAACAATGTGGAGTAATTGACAGCACACGTGGGCTCACGTTTACTTCTCTCCTGCACTTGCCAGAACGTGCAGTGAAGAGTTTGACAGCTCTGCACTGACCTGCTGGCTGCAGAGCACCAGACAATAACTGATGTAATCCAAAACTTGGAGATATGAAGTTAACTTCCAACTTTTTTACATAGTAAAGCTGCTAGGTTAAGATTATATTAGTTTGGCATTTTGTATGATGTGGGTTTAAAAAAAAATTGGTTCCAACAATTTAGGATGGATTTACTGTACTGTTGAATTACAGTGTTGTTCTTTGCTGCTTATGTTATTAAGTTATTATGTTTATCTCTAAAGATAATGAAAATGAACAAAAAATTGACTTTGCTTTGCAAAGGTTTTAGGAGGCAAACTCTTGGCTAGGGAAAACAGCCTCAGCCCAGCATTAAGAGTATCTTTTTGAATGATTTTCTGGGAAAATAACTCACAATTGGGATCCAAGCTACCACGGGGAATAGAGAAATTGAATGCATATGGGGAAAATCACAGTGTCTCTAATTGTGTTTCTTGTCATGAGTCTTGGAACATCAATAAACGTTTTAAAATGACCTTTTTGAAAGGGTAGGAGTGCATTTTTCTGAAAGCTTTAGGCAGGTTCTGAAAAAGCTTCAGCTTTTTCAGAATGCAGCATAAAAGCTAAACTGACAAAGGAATAGAAGATCATGAAAGTAATTATATTTTAAAAAAATTAAATAAACACATCCAGAAAACACTTGCAGCTTACTAAAGAAATACCCAGTGAGTAATTTCAATGGTTTGCTAGGCAACAGGTACCTTGCTTGTGCTCCTAATGTGTAGGTGACCTGAAATCTTCAAATAATGCTTTTGGCTCCAGAGGTGCACCAGGATATCTGTGCTTTCCTGGTAGCACCACCTGTCTCCTGTGGCCCCTCCTTATCCTTTTCCTGCTTCTGTGTCAGGAGAGGAATCTCAGGTGTCTCTCTGCAGATGTGGCTGCAGGTCTTACATCCTAGCCACAGTTTAAGGGTATTTTGCACGTAACAGTACTAGATTTGGGGGTTTGTAATAAAAAGTTCATTCTGATATGTAAAGAGAATGGACTAGTTTAAAAAAATCAACAGATCTAATGGATTATGATTCAGTAAAACTCAGTACACTTCGCATTTTCAAAAAACAATTGACAGCTCAGTGCAACTTTAACAAAACTTACAGAAGCTTAATGCTTCAGTGAATTGAATTGGATAGTCATATTAGGAGCTACAAAAATATCCGAGGTGCTGACATTACTCCAATGATAAAATCTACACACTGATCTTTACTTAATAATTTGCAGAATTCCTTCCTTTTCTTTCTTCCTTCCTTTCACCCATGGCAATCCTTTTGGCGTGGAAAGTACTAATTTTCCATCACACTGCAGTTGCATGGTTCTTTTTGATGTATCACACTTGCACACTTCCCACAAGCTCTGAGCTGCTGATTAATCTTACTAAGGAGTCGTACCCAAATTATACAACAGGAGTCAGTGGTCCTTTTGGAAATCCTAACAAACAGCATTTACTCACAGAGGAACACTGTGTTATTGATGAGAGTGATGCTTTTAAAAGAAAGTGGCCTGCACAGCTGTTTCTTAATTGCTGAAAACATTTAAACTGAAAGCAGTTTAAAATATAATGATGCTTCTGTAGAGGAACCTTTCATATCCCTGAATTATTTACAATATTGGTCTGCTGTGCTTGCTTTTCCATCTGCCTTTAATATGCATGAAGAAAAATGAAAGTGCCTGTGATTTGCACCTACATTTTTCCTTGCTCCTGAAAATGTTCCTACTGAAGGTCAAATTATCAAACCTGGAGAAGAGACAGAGATGCAGCATGTTTATGAGGAAATACAAGAACTGCTCAAAAGTATCATGGAGCAATTTACATTCAAATTTGAGGAAGAAGCTCGGATTAGAGGGGGCAGGAATTTGGAGAGCCCCACAAGGGTTTGTGAGCACCTAGTGAGACACAAGATAAGCTGCTCTTGGAATTAGCTGAGGTGTTTCTGAAACCAGCTTTTTCTGATATTTTCCGAAATATTAAATTTGCTGGTACTTGGTGTGCGTAATAGAATCAAATAATCAATTTAACAAGTAAAGAATAGTGCAGGAAAGCAAAGTAACAATAACTAGAAGGGCTGTACATCCAGCAGAAACTGCCTGGAAAAAGGGGCTCCTTGGCAAATAATGCTTGGTTGCATGTGGAAAAAGTACAGAGCCTGAGTGCAGAGAGGACCATAGGAAAAAAGAAAATTAAAAAACCTTACTTAATATTGTTGTCTAGTGATAGCATGGGGGAGCAAATGACAAGCTGGTGAATCTGCAGGATTTATTTCTGCTCTTCAAAAGTACATGGTGCCTCGATTTTTAATGGGATAGAATGTGCTTTTTGGGGAGAGAGAAGTATGCATATTGGTTTTTTTTCTCTGACTTGACTCAAGAAGCAGAAGGAGGGTGGATGGTGGGATAATCTGTGGAACATGTGACTTCATACCCCAGGAAAAATTGAAATTCACCCCTAGAGAAATGCCTGTAAATTGCAAAGGCAGATGAACTGTTCAGGGAAAGGATAAAATAATGCCAGCCACTAGTCTGGAAAAAGCTTCCAGGCTGCAATTAAAGGAGCTCAAAGAGATTAACGAAGACATAAAAAATAGCATTTTATCCAGAGTGCATATGTTAGACAGAGGCACGCGAGGTGTGGAGCAAAACTCCTCCTTGCAGGTTGGGGCAAAGCAGGGGAAGGGGGGGCAGTGCCCCATGGCCCAGGCTGGCAGAGGGGCCCTGGGACAGCCCTGAGGGCAGTGCCCATGGCCCAGGCTGGCAGAGGGGCCCTGGGACAGCCCTGAGGGCAGTGCCCCATGGCCCAGGCTGGCAGAGGGGCCCTGGGGCAGCCCTGAGGGCAGTGCCCATGGCCCAGGCTGGCAGAGGGGCCCTGGGACAGCCCTGAGGGCAGTGCCCCATGGCCCAGGCTGGCAGAGGGGCCCTGAGGCAGCCCTGAGGGAAGTGCCCCATGGCCCAGGCTGGCAGAGGGGCCCTGGGGCAGCCCTGAGGGCAATGCCCCATGGCCCAGGCTGGCAGAGGGGCCCTGGGGCAGCCCTGCAAGCTCGGAGGTGCAGGGCTGGGGCAGGCATTGCTGCAGCCGTGGCAGTGCTGCATTGGAGCTGCTCTGCTGCTGCACCCTGGGACCTCCTGCACTGGGGATTCAGCAAATGGGATCATTCCAACAGAATGGGCTGGCTGTGAGCACCTCTGCAAATGGGGATCACTCCCACAGAACAGGGCTGGCTGTGAGCACCTCGAACCGAGCACCTCTGCAGTTCTGAGAGGAATTGGCAGGAGGGTACAAATCTGGGACGGGGATGTGGGACACTGACAGGAGCCATGTGGAGCGCAAGGACGTGCCTCTGCAGAGGGGCACCCAGGGGACGTGTGGGTTTGAATTAGGGCTCACTGGGCCTGTAACTTCCTAACAAGGAAAGAACTCCCTTTTTTTCCTAAAGCAGCAGAGTAGAGGACAAAAATGATCCATTTCCAAGGACTGATATGTCTGATACCACTCATACCACCAACTCCATTCAGGGCAGAGGGTTTCACTGGAATGAGCATTCATCCAGAAAGAGCACACTGGTGTGCAGAGCTAGGTAGAACACCTGTGAACCTCTTCAGTACACACAACTGCAGACACTGTAGCTTGGTTTCAGGGACATTATTGTACAATTTCGAGCAAGAACCAGAAAGGCATTTAAAGGTAAGCATGAGCTGGTGCTTCCAAACTGAAGGCAAAAATTCAGGTGTGCCATAATTGGCCATCAAATTCTCATTGATCCACGTTGCAACTTGGGAAACTATAAACTTTTAAAGACAGGTCTTCCCCAAAACTGGATTGCTGACAGCATTCCTTAATGCAAAACAATTCTACCTTCTCACTTCTATGTCTGAAGTTAATACAAAGTCTCCAAGCCATAAGAAACTGCTGATGAGTGTGCCCAGACCAGTGCAGATCATTTGAGGTGTAAGGACTGCAGTGTGAGAAGTTCCTGCCCAGGAACTGCAAGGGGTGGCAGATAGAGTGAAGGGAATGTGTCCTTGAGAGTGCAGCACAGGTGGCTTTGTGGGAAAAGCACTTGGATATGCACCTTGTGCAGAGGTCTTGAGTAGTCACAGCACTTGGGGACTGAGATGCTTCCTCCGTAAGAACACAGAGTCCTTTTTGATAACTGTGGCATTCTCTTTTGCTCCAGGCACAATTCCTGAAAAATAGTACCAGTTAAGAAACACCTTTTTTTTCCCCCCCTCTCAGAAATGAACAGAGGCAGCAATGAGATGCTTCAAATTGAAAGAACATTCTCATATATCACCACACCCACAGAATTTATCAGAGTCAAATTCTTTGCTTAAAATTCTTTCTTCTTGTCTTTCACTGATAACTTCTCTGCCCAGAGCTTCTTCCAGAAGTGCCAGGATGCTCTTACAGGCCCAAGGCAAGGACATTGGACAGTAGATGCTGACATGCCTGGAAGCAGCAGTTTTCTTTACAAACACTCAGTTGATGTTGTAGTGTTTACTTTTTAAAACAAATAAATACAATGGTGACCTTGTCTGTCAAGCAGTTGCATTGCTAGGAAAACCTTTAATAGCAGCTTTTTCTGTATCCCTGGCTGCTCAGCAAACCTGCTTCTCTACAAAATGCTCTCCTCATGCCAGGAGGGAAGAAAGAGGGGTGTTCATACAGCCTAGTCAGCCCAAGGGAGAGCAGGGACAGCCCTAGGCAAAGCAGGCAGAAGTGTCATTTTCTGATCTCCATGGAGGAACTAGGGGTCTGCAAAGATAAACAGATCTGCAAGGAGATGGAGAAATAAATCTCCAGAAGAAGTTGGCATCAGTGAAACAGTGCTCACTGTGACGGTAAGAGAAAGTAACTGCTCTTTGCTTCTAGCCCACATTGAGCAGACTGTTTCTGGTTTAAAAATATTCTCTGTGGTGACCTGTCTGAGAATAATTTTGTGTTACTTTCCTGACTTTATTTCTGGCTTTTGATTTCCCACAGAGATCTGGAGCCTGATGGATTAGACCTGTTTCTGGGAGTAATTGTGGCAGTCAGGAAGGGCCCTGTATCTGGAATGTGCTTTCCTTGGCAAGCACTGGGAGGTGGCAACCTTCAGGGTGTGACAGGAGACCTGTTTATTTGCTTTGGTTCTTATGCTTACTGTAGGGGATTTTCTGTGTGTCCAGCTTGGGATGACAATACTTGTCTCCCACCCATGGGCTCTGTGATAGCTACATTGTCTAAGACACTGCAGAGTTTTATCACGGCTGTTTCATTAACAGACAGCTGCTTTAACAAGGCCAGTTGTTTTAGAAATAGGTTAGTACATTTTAAATTAATAAAGTAATTTGTTAAAGCAGTTGACTTTAACAAGGTGTATTAGTTTTTACCAGTAAAAGTGAATGAAAGGCTCTTGGAGCAGGAAGCCAAAAGGGTTGTTTTATCCAGGTCCTTCCTTCTCCCTGATTTGTTTTTTAATATTGCAGTCCATCTAAGGGTGGGACCATACAAGGTCATGCAAAGAAGACTTTATATTGATGTCAGGTATGGTAACTATCATCTGTTTATCTACAGTGGTGAAAGTCCTGCTGTAGACTGGACAGAGCAGGCAATAGTGAAAGGAAAACAAAACCCAAGGCTCTTGCCTTGCTATACAAGTGTGAAAAAGCAAAGGTTTCTCGCTTTTTCTCTACCTCCCAGGGCCTTTTATCCATAGTGGTTCTTTTCTTCAGCCTAGAACATGTCAGCTTGCCTTCAGCCCAGGTTCTCTCTGCCCTGTCCCACAGCTGAGACTCATCCATTGCAGTACCTGACAGGGACTGTGCTGGAGGCATGTTCACACAAAGATCTGCCCAGCCAAGTATCTCTGACAATGCCAGAGGGGGTGCCTAGTTAGCATGAGAAAAGGGCAAGAGTTTTCACAATTTCCTCATCTAGTCTGCAAACATTTGCAAAACAGCGACTTCCAGAGTCAGGAGGGAATTTGCTGGTGAACAACATGGGTGAATTTTCCTTCAGTGACTGTCCCTCCTCTTAAGCTCTCACTAAACGTGTTGAATCCTCAGTGGCTGTGAGGACTTCAACAGTGCAACTGTGTGAAGAGGCAATTCCCTTAGTTTTGTTTTTGAACCTGTGTCCTGGTGTTTTCATTTGATGTTCCTTAGTTTTTTTGCTGGGAAAGACAGCAAATTAGTCTCTCAGTGCCACTCATGAGACACCTCACACAAAGAGAAAAAATTATTCTGTCAAATCCTAAGTCTTCATTTCTTCAGATCAAATAATCTTACTCTTGCCACCACTCTTGTATCAAAAGATTAAAGAATTGTTTGTCACCAGAAATATCCATCTGCCAGGTAAGCAGTCACTAGAGATTAGCATGATGTGTTCCAGCACCTCTGTTCTGGTAAAGCATAAAGATGACAGGACAAAGGCTGGTATCACCCATAGACTTTTTTCAGAGCCAGCTCTTCCTAGGCAGAGACACAAGACAGCACTCTGCCAAACCCACTGCAACTTGGAGATCTTGTTAGGAAACAGGCCAGGACCCACACTGTCTCCTAGTTGTAGGTGGATATTGGCAAGAAGTTCAATGCAGGGTAACCAGAAGGAGTGCTGGAAATAGGCAGCTCCTTCTTCTTGCTCTCTAGAAGTGAAATATTCACCAGCATTTATGCTTTATCCATGAGGAAACTGGGACTAATGCTTACAGTAGTGCCTGGATAAGGAGGGAAACCAGACACCACGGTGACTTCACAGATTTCCTCCTCCTGAAACCACACACCACGGTGACTTCACAGATTTCCTCCACTGGTTCCCAGGAGCTCCTGAGAAATGTGTAATTCATCATAGCTTAACTGGTGCAGCTTAACTGGATCTTGCTTCTGCAAGTGATTGCTGCTCCAATGTGCCAGGCATGATATGAAGAGTCAGGATACTTTTCCCTTTCGTGGAATGCCTCTGGTACCTGGCTGGGCACCAGCTGTCTCTGACTTGAGGAGTAATTAGTAGTGCATCTCTATTTTTGTGCCAGAGGTTAAAAATGTTTTAGGGCTACTGCTAAAGTATGAGATGAGGACTTGCATGCATTGACTTTTGGAAGTAACTTGAACCGCAGGTTAGGTTTGTTACATAATGTTGTTACATTAAGTTATTAAGAATAGGTGTATCCTGAGAAACTGTGGGATTTAACTTGAGTGGGCAAGTTTCAGGGGTACTAACTCAGCATTGATTAGCCCATCTCTGTTCTTGAAGAACAGTTAGTACAAGATGTGAGTGGAGCAACTGTATTTAGAAACATGTTTCCAGGGAAACATTAGTTTCCCTGGAAGACAACCCTGAGACATGAAATTTTATGTGACTCTTGGGACAAATGTTAAGTTTGAAGACTTTTTCTTCCCCTTACTTTTTATAGCAAGTACATTCTGCTCCAAATTCATTCGCTTCAAACCTGTATGGAAAAACCTATTTTAACTGTGGAGTTCAGTATCTCAGTGGATTTCATTAAGAAAAGGGCCCACGCAAGCTGCATTTCCAAGATCCATCTCTTGCATAGAAACTCAACTCGAATCGGAGCTTTCTAAGCACATCCTGGCATACCATGCCAAGTGTGACTTAAAAGAGCAAGGCTTGAGATGTAACTTGGCTTCTTGTATGACATCAGACAAATCAATCAAATGTAACTTGTTTTAAAATCAATACAGTGATAATTTCTTATGTTTGACCCTGAAATTGCATGGATCAATTTTATAAGTGTCTAAAAATCCAGAGGAAAAGGGTCAGTTTATGCCAGCAGAAGGTTTTTCCTTTGACTGACAATTCCTTCTGAAACCAGATGATTTAATCTCTTATCCCCTTGGCAGCTTCCTTACCAGTGAAATTCCCTAGAAGACTGCTGTATCTCTGTATTGCTGTAGTGGGCAAAGTTTATGTTCTTTATGCAAGGAGATCTCTGTTGAAATTGTAAATACTATGAACTTGTCTAAGTACTTTTTGTCATTATTTTGAAAATTTTAATCTGTTCATAAAATCAAAGTTTTTATTTCTCTTCATGTTGTCTGTGACAAAAATATGTCCTTTGGTATATAATTGTACTTCTATACCTGATTGTATCTTTTAAATTTTTTTTAATGGAGAAAGTTGGCTGAAAGTGTCTAAGTGGAAGGATTTATAGAATTAAGCTTTAAAATCCTATGTTTAATGGTCATAGAAGTAAATTAATTGATTATTGTTTTTCCAGTGGAGATCTATGAGCTAATACTGGCATTTGTAAAAGCCACCACTTACCTCCATTTTTTTAATTTTCTGGCCAACGTAGGAGAGGAAGACAAGATTTTTCTTGGGAATTTGAATGACCCATGGTCCTTTCTTCTCATCTGTTAGTGTCAAAGTGTCTTTGTTTGCTTACGCATGTGAGGTTTAGTGTGACCACCCTACAAAAACAGCTATAAAATTAAACCTTTTCAATGCTGAGAGAACAGAGTAACTATTATTTATTATTTTATTTATAATGGAATGATCTACAGATTAAATCTGTTTATTTTAGAAGACAAGTAAAAGCTAAATCCTGATGCTTATCTTGGGCTGTGGGTGCTGTCAAGGAGAGCCTCTGAGGGACACAGCTGTGGCCAGAACGCTGCAGGATGTGAGATGAGTGAGGAACGAAGGCTCTGCAGCCCTTAAAGAGGTGTGCTGCATGTTGTGGTGTCATAGCATCAAATCCTGATTAAATTATGTGCTTAGGGATTTCTGACAAGCTTTTTGTACTTAATTGCCACCCACGTGTTTCATCTGGCATGGAATTGTAAGTAATTGCATTGCTGTCTTCGCTCCATGCATGCTTTCTTTGCATTTATCAGCTGCTGATCTCCAGCAGAGCAGCAAAGCCCTCTCCTGACAATGTGTCTCCACTTAGAGGATTCCCACCTACTCTGCACACACCACAGAAAATGAAGAGTGTTCATGTCACTGGTGTGGCTGTTGCTGACCATTTGAAAACAAACAAAAAATGAAATTACTGGTCTGTCAGCCAGATGCAGCTGTAGGCAATAGTGTGAGCTGACTGGCAGTAAAGCAACATGGAGCAAAGTTATTTTTCAATCAAGTTAGGCTTTACCCTACTAATCCACTGAAACTACAAAGGCTGTTTTCAGTAAACTCGTCGCTTTATTAAATGGGAGCCAAAGCCAAAGGAAATCCACTTAAGAAAGAAATGTTAAACAATGTAATTCTGCAGCTGTAGAAATAAATTGAAATAGAGAAGGTATATTTTCAAAGCCATTCTTACAGCTAAATTGCAGTCAAAATTATTAATGGAAAAAATAAACTAAAGGGTAACCATGAAAAGTGTCTGTGCAGTTACACTAAAACAAAATTCCCATCCTGACATTTCTGGTGACTTTCTTATGAATGTCACGTTGGTGAGCAAGGGAGGAATGGCCTCGTGGTGAAGTTCAGTTGTAACATTTCCTCCTCTGTTACTTCCAGTATCAGTAACTTCCAGGGTTAGTAGGTAAAAGGTGTTTCTGTCTTTACAACTTTACTGCGCTGGGGTCAATATACAGGTGCAAACAAAGCCAGCACAGGAGAGGCACACTGGTGTATCAACTCCTGTTGGCATTCCTTCCTTGTCTGGGCAAATGATGTTATTGATCAGCAGTTTTGGTGTTGTTGGATAGATGAATGATGAAAGTAATCCTATGAATTCCTTATTTACTAAACATTAGGGCCTGACTTTGCTGTCAGTGTTTGTGGGTTCAGTTTCAAGTTAGCTTCAAAGCATGAATGATTGCACTGTTACAGATGAGAAGCACAGAGCATGAAAATTTACCTGAGGCCTGAAAGGAATTCCCACAGGCATTTAAGATTTTGAGCCTTCTCCTTGACATACCTTACATAGGATTTTTTGATAGAGGTCATACTCTGGTATCCATGACCTTCCCAGCAATATTTTGTAGCAGAGTCTAAATGCTGTTTTGCATTGAGAGTAATTTTTTTTTTTTTTAATGATACCTCAGTTTCAAAGTAGCATCTGCTTAAAGACTTGGTGTTTCCCTGTTGCCATGCAAGAGGCTGCAATCAGGTTGTTGCATTCCTGATTATTTTTTTTCCTCCATGAAGATTTCATTTTGTTTCTAATCCTGAGGGGAGCTGACTGTATGATCATGTTTTAGTCATGATTACTCAACTCTCTGGTCTGACTTTGCTTTTACTATGGGTGCTGCAAGTGCTTTGATGGTGCTCATGCGGACTTCAAGCCTGCCAGAGTCCTTGGAGTACTTAATAATGTCTTTCCATGATCTCAAAATGACACACAATGGGGATATGTGAACTCTGGCTCTCAAAATCCATGAGTCATGGTTCATACTTCTGAAAAGTTTTGTTTGTTTTAAGTCATTTCATACAGCTGTAAAGAGTAGAAACTCCTCACAAGAGTTAAGGTTCTCAACTTAAAACCAGGCTCTCACAACGAAGCAATTGCTGGATGGCATCAGCCAGGCAAGGCACAGGACCATGACCATCTGCAAAACCTTCTCAGCTGGAAGCACATGCAAAGGCAGAATAGGCAGAGTGGCTCTGTCCTGGCTCTAACACAGCTCTGTGAGATACCTGGCCTTCTTATGAAAGAATCTTGTACAAGTCATATACAAACAGGCTTAAAACAGCTTTGAAATCTCTGGTTTGAGCACAGGCAGGGCCTGAGTGAGGAGATTTTGTCATCCCATTCACCCACACTGCCAGTGCCCGTGCTGGTACCAGCTCACCTCATCTCAGTGCTGGTGACAAGGTGTTCAGACACCAGGGTCTGTGTGCAGTGCAGCCTTCCTTATGGTTTTGGTGTCTTTTCCTATTTGATGGTTTTCCATAAGGAACTGGAGTGTGTAGTCCTGACAGCATCAGTGTTCTCTTTGGCTGTCCATCCATCCATCCATCCATCCATCCATCCATCCATCCATCCATCCATCCATATTTCCTATGGTTGAAGAAAAACAGAGGCTAATGTGCTGATTTTTTCCTGTTGGGGAGCACGCATGTTCCAGCTCTAAAGGTAACTGGAGGCCTAAAGAAGATGGAAGTATCACCAAATAAGCATATCCAGCACATACCAGCATTCCTCTGGGCTGAAATTGCCAGGTGTGCCTGTCAGAGAGAGGAAAAAGAGGCAGAACAGAAGCTGACTGATTAGAGCTCTTCTGACTCCTCCAGCAGCAGGAATGCTGTCAGCCCTCATGCTCTGCATTATTCCCATTGCACAACATTCCTTATTTGATATGGCAAATGGATAAAAAACCAGGAGGAACAGGCACTAGCCATAATCCTGTTGTTAGGGCTTGCAGTGAGATGCAAGGCAATGCAACAAGGGGAGCAAGAGTGAGCTCATGGGATAGTATTTGTAATGGTAAGTGCTCTTGGGCCAAGGGCTGCTGTACACACTGGGCCAGCTCTGCTGCCAAAATGTGGCTTGACCCCGCCCTTGTGCTGGCCCTCCCTCCCATGCCAAAATTTCTCTGCTAGGGACTATGACATATATTGGAAGGTCTGCCTTTCTCTGGAATATCAGATTAAATTCTTCTGAGTACAAGCTAATAAAACAAATAGATGGCTTAGGTCCTGTTGTGAAGTGTATCTATTCAACACATCTCAGGAGGGATAATTACACATGCTGGACACAGATCAAAGCAACAAAATACCTGTTCTTTCCATCAGTTTTTTTTTTTTTTTTTTTTTTAATTTTAAACTTGGCTTTTGGAAAGATGTAATGATGCCATGTGAGCACTGCAGGTTGTATTAAAGGAAGGGCTTGTTGCATGTGTGATAATTGGTCCCTGAAGTTCTTGCTGCCTCCATTTGCTTCTTTGTAACAGAAGACACTGCTGTGTCTTGTCCCCAGGGATGAAAAAGTCTGAAAAGGAGGATGACAGAGCTGATGAGGTTAAAGGTACAGTGCAAACACAGAGTATAGTTATGTACAGTGCAAACACACAGTATAGTTATGTAGTAATTGAAAGATTTTCTTGCTATGGGCAAAATTGTACATGAGGAATGTCTCTCTGGTAGATTTTGTTTTTGGAAATGTCCATAAACAACACAGATACTTGCTTGGCACTAAAATCCAAATTTTTTTATGTTTGCCTTTCCTTCTGAGTGGATGTTCCATGTTTTGGCTATGGAGGATAAAGTGTGAATTTTCATGGTTCCTGCCATGTTCTCATTTGAAATTTGGAAAATAGTTGCAGAAATTAGCAAGGTAGAGAGGTGGTGGCTATCTTGGAAGCTACAGGTGAGCTATTTAATAGCAAAGTGAGGAGGCATGTCAGCGTCAGTGTTGAAGATGCATGAAGTGTCTACAGCTCACTGTGCTGTGGCTTTTGATGGCATTGGTTTAATGCCATAAAATGGTTCTATTTTACTGTTGGATCCTCAGAACAAGAGAGCTCATACACACATTGCTCTTCCTTGGGTTTTCATCCTGGCAGATTTGTTCAAGCCTGCCTTCAGGCACATAACTAAAAATGTGGAGCTTCATCAAGAGCATCAGTGAGTCACTTGAGGGCTGCATTTCCACATTCTGTGAGACTCAGGGAGAACTGGGATTCTGAGTGTTACTGCAGGCCTTAATCCAAACCCAGTCCAAGATTTTGTCTGACACCTTCCAGTTTTGATTAATTGTTACGCTGTGCCAATATTATTTCTGAACTATGTTCATACATTATAACCTGGTCTTAGAGCCTGCTGGAGCAAAGGAAAGACTGCTGCTGATTTCAGAAAAGTAATTTCTCTGCTCACTTTTGAATAATACTCAGGACTTTGAGCTCACAATTCCCTGTTCTACCTGCAGCAGTGCTCACCAGGGTGCAGAGGGGACCAGGCTTTCTGCTGTGCTGCCCACACAGCCTGTGTTAGTGCTAGAGGGGCCAGGCTTGGGATCTTGAGGGGGAGACTGCATGGTTAACTTCACTGAACACTTAGAATTTTGCCATCCTTAGTCTGCCTGTTACTTCTTCTGTGGCTGCCACCCTTTCTAGAAAAGCAGGAGTAACTCTCTTGAGTTAGAATACCTCCCAACAGGTCATTTAAGTCAAATGGCAACTCCTCAGGTGTATGTACTGGTGCTGCATACTGAGTATGCTAGGCTCTTGGATTTTATAAAATGCATCTTAAAAAGGATTTCTACTGTAGTTCAGCTTTTTATCCATTTTAACCTAGCTTTGGCAGCCTGTGGTCTGCCTTCATCCATTTTTGAATGGTGGCTGCCTTGCACTGCAATACAGCACCTTATATAGTGTAGCTCCCACTTCTTACACTGTTTTTGGTTTTGTGTTCCTCTCTGTCCCTCCAAAAGAGGTTTGTACCCTCTACTTCAGATCACGTCTGGCCCACAATGAACAAAGCATCTGCTTATTCCTCCAAAGCCAGAGGATTTTTCTCTAGTAAATATTAATCTCCATAAATCTGTTCAATCTTTTGCTCTTAGAGTTGCATGTATTTCTGCATGTCTCTAATATTCACCTGATTACCATGCTCCTCACTCTGTTTCTTCTGTGCTGCTTATTGGCTTTGATAAGAGGCATTAAAAGGAAGAATGAGTGGGACAGGGGCAGTAGGCAGTGTGGCTCTGGGTTCTGCAAATCCATATGAGGTCGCTGCATTTCTTGAGCACACCAGTAGGTTTTGGTGGTCCCTGCACTGCGTTACTCTTTCTGGCTTTTACTACTGTCTTTCAGTTCTGCAAATATATAACTAACTTTTACTTCTGAACCTCTTCTAGTTCTGTGGTGTCCAGAAGGCTTTGTAAGCATTCCTTGGTTTGGATGATGTATTGGCCAGGTAATCTCGAGTTGTCTGGGGGCAGTGGGGGATGCAGAAAAGAGAAATCCAGAACCATCAGCACCCCAACAAACAACTCTTTGCGATTTCAGGGCTTTTGCAAGGTAGTTCTGTGACATGTTCATGGTTGCCTTTCCTTACCTGATTTTAGAAAATGAAATAACTGTCTTTTAAGTTTCCCCCAGGTAAAGGCAAATTCCAAAGAAGATGATATGTCTCTGGCAGTTGTCTTCTTAGCCTTTCTGTACCATCCTGTGGTGCTTTAAAGATCCTGGTTAATAACAGGGAGAGTTAAAGACTGATTTGTCTAAAGAAGCTCAGGAAACTGCCTGGGACTCTTCTGTGTTGCCAGTCCCCTGCTCCTGTGTTTTCTTCATTCTACTCGCAGATTTAATTACAACAGTTTCAAATGCATAAAAATACAGCTAAACACCAACCTGTTAACATTAACTGACAAATATAGGAAACAGTGGGACTCTGGGCACATGTAGTTCTCATCTGATTCTGAGTGTCAAGAAATATCCCTGACACATAATGCAGATTTTGTTTGGCTTCTTTGCTCATCTCAAATTATTCAGGCTTTAGCACTGTCATCAGATATGATGTATAGCAGAATATCTTATTGCATTTCAGATTTTGATGTCTCAACAAAGTTAACCAGCCAAAAGGATTTTTTTTCCTCTCTAGAAATGCAAAAGTGTGAAGAATAAGGAATGCTTCAAAGGTTTCTCGGTTTGCCATAACAAGTAAAGGTAAATGCAAAGTGGAGATGGAATGGACTGGACTCTGTGACTAACCCTTACTTGCTCAATGTGGGATGGTTTCTGGAGGATGATGTATTTTTCATTCTCAAGATGAGAATGGAGATCTTTCCAGGGATCACTTAGAAGTGATACATAGAATACTGATAGAGATGCTGATATGGCTGTGGGACCTCCTTCTCCATGTGGGAGGGAAAGGTCTGTGCTGGTAAAACCATGTCAGTGTGAGCTTTATTCAAGAGCCATTTCTCTAACTGATAAGAAGGTAGTGCTAACTGGTACCTGGTTGAACGTGGCAACTATGATTTTGTTAGTTTCAGAGGGGTGCTCCTTATTTTATTTTTGAGCAAGTACAGAGAATCTGACTGAATATACTCAAGTAGTAAAAAAGGTGCAAGAGGTTGAAATTGAATTTAAGCATTGTGCTTTAAAGCAGAGTTCACTATGCCAGCAGTGACAGGGGTAGGATATTTTGCCCACTGCAGAGCTGGGGACCTCAGTCCCAGGAGGTGAACCACTTGGAGAAGCCAGTACCAGTGCAGCAAGCAGCACTGGAACATCATGAACTCTGGGTGAGGAACAACTCTTGAACCACAACGTTATTGGTTCTTGTTGCATTTCTCCTAATGGCACCTGCTGGTAACAGCAAATCCTGTTTCATTTCATACACAGAAAGAGGTGTTATGGTCCTTGAACAGTGTGTAACAAACCACAAGAGGTGCTCTGCACAGCCTGGAAACCCCTTGGTGGATCAACACTTAAGTCACTTTTTAGATCAATATCAAAACTGTTGAATTTAACCTAGTTAATACTTTATTTGGGTCCAGCAATCTTCACAGTATCCACTGATGTCTGTTTCATTCAGTGTTCAGAACAGAATTGCATTTCTCTTTTTTAACCTTGTCAGATTTTATTTCATAACATTCCTGGTATGTAAATGAGAAATTTTGTTATTCTGTTCAATAACATTTCCCATGTATATAAAGAGTAATGTGAACAAAGATATTTGCTTTGTGGTTGAAGGGTACATGGAGGGGAATCTTTACCATCTGCCATTACTAAATTAGTTTTCAAGGGAAAATATAAATCCCTCTTATTGGAAGCTATTTTGATCAGCTTTAATAGTAATATTTTATGTAGGATTTCTCTTCCAAAGCCCAATAGAATTTACAAGTAAATTCATCTAATTCTTTGGCAAGAGAAACATCTGTCTCAGACATTATGAGGATTGAAGCACTAAGAGTTTTTTAGAAATCTCATATTCATCTTGTAGTATTTTTCTGGTAATCTTAATATACCAATTGCAGCAGTAAATATTTTGCTATAACCAGACACTGAAGTCCAAAAGAAACCTGTTTAGCTGCAGCTAATGAAAATGTAATGCTTGGGATCTTACAATGTTTGTGTTCTACAGCACCAACCCGAGTTTTAAAGAATTTTGAACCAATAAGACTTGGAGTCTGCAACTTTGATGGAATGAAAAAGCCTCAAGCTTTCAACACCTGCCATAGAAATTTAATAAGGACCCTAATAAATGGGTCAGTTTCAACAAACAATTAACTTAACAACTTCATCTGGAGGGCTTAGAGGCCCTGTTCATAAGAGGTAACTTGAGAGCGGACTCATGTTATATAGTGTAGTTAATGTTTGCTTTAGAAAACCAGGGTTTTTAAGATTTAATATTTCATGTGCTCCAGATTACATCAAATTGGCATATGGTACACAACAAAGCCTCCAACCCCTGTATAGATCAAACAGAAAATTTATATTAATCTTCTAAGCTGTTTGGGGATTTCTTAAGCACAAGGAAAATATAGAATTCACAGGAATTCATAAGCTTATAAAATTAATTTTGTGGGCAATTTGGCTAAAATTTTTCCTTATATTTGGATTATGCCTTTAAAATTCACACTCCTACAAATATGGAGATTTTTATGTGCAAGTACTGAGTGTTCACAGAGCAGTGTTGCTGGACTGCACCACATACACGAGCGGAATGTTTTGAGCTGTTTTTTCATTCTCTTGTGAAAACATTTAATAGAAATTATGTCTCTGAGCATTCGTAGTTCAATGTGTTTAATGTAACTCTGTGTTGTCATGAAACAAAAGTACAAAATTTAATTGCACTTTTCCCTGCCCTACTTTACACATTTAAACTCTCCAGTTTTTTTGCCGTCAGTTGCTACCCCCGCACCCAGTCTCTCCTGCTCACCCCCCTTTTTCCTTCTGTTACAGTACACCTTTAATCATCCTCCCCATGCCAGATGTGTTGCTTCCATGTGCTCTGTCCTTGGGCTGTGCACCTGAACTTTGTCCCATGTACTGTGTTTGAACAGTAGAAGGTCTCTTGGACAAGGATCTGTACTCCCCATGGATTGTCTGTATCCGGTATCAGCATCCTGCATCCAGTGCCTGACCACGTACTCTAACTAATGGCCTGGTCTTTATTTGCCTGTAGGCAATTACTTGCATCTATCATCATCTCAAATGAGCATTTTTAGGTAAAATCCATTTTCTAAGATGTCAGTCTGGCTTCCTTTGTGAACACTGTTTGCAGAGAAAGAAGTATTCAAGTCTGTCAGTATGTTCTAGTAATCAGAAATACCTAAGCTGTGTCACAGTGCAGGAACACCCAGTTTAAATCCAGCTCTCATTTTATTTAGTGGCCTGGAGTTCAAAAGTGGATTGTTCAATGTGTGTTCATTAGAGACTGATTGATTGCTTAACTCTATGAATGTGAGTTTGGGGGTGAGGAAGGCAGAGGAAGAGGAATTTGCATTTCCCAAGACTTAGGGTGTCTGAACCATGTTCCACTTTGGAGTTAGGGTGTAGTATTTAATTATCATACATTTTCCCATCTATTTTTGTTGTGTAATAAAAAGTGTCGTTTTCTCCTGATCAAAGACATTGGCAAATGCTGGGATACATCCAGAGCCATGCACATTGTGAACTGGTTCTGTGGTGGCCACTGGGTACTTACAAGTGAATATGGGGAGATTACCCTGGCAGGTTATTGCCTCTGCAGCCAAGGGTGGTTAAAGCATCCTCTGTCACAGTTTGATGGCCAACACCAGCATTTCCATCTGGAAGACTTGCTTCTTGTTGATAGGGAGTGTATCTATAGAGGCTGAGCTTGTGGTAGAAAAAAGGAAGGTGGATTTTGTGCTAATTACAAAACTGGAACTTGGCAAGATGTCTGGAAGGTAAGTTGTAAGTGGATCTACAAGCCAGCTTGGCCTGTTGTGAAGGTTTTAACGTCATTTGATGATGATATCCTAGATGAAATGCTAATAGGTTTGGAAGCAAATTTAAGTGACCTTCTGCTTTGCTTTGGGAGTAATATCCATACATGCAAATCAAGCAGTTTCCTGAAACTATGTATAATTATACACCGACAAGTGTTCTACTCAAATCAGCTTCCATGTTTCATAGCTCCTTGAAGTGCCCAGCCCCATGGTGGTGTGCCTCAGAGGATTATTCATAACTGGTTCTACAACAGAATAAATAGCATTTAAAGCAAATCAATATTTGCTATCTCCAATTTGCTGTTGAACATAGAGGCTCTTAGGGATTGGCTTCCTGCAGGTGATGCAAACAGTAGTGACCTTTGAGGACGTTTGGGAGGGGGAGAAATGGCGTTAGCAAATGCCCATGGAATTTCTAGACTGATGGGGAAGGAAATAGTGCCACACAGGAAAGCAGCAGAACTCCCTTGTGCATTGCAACTTAACCTTGAATTTTGCCCAAGTGGTTTTTGAACTAGCTTAGTTTTACTCTTTGAGGAATTAGTTGCCTTTGTCATAAGATTTTATGAAGCAATATCTTTGTGAATATGGAATACTGACTAGGGTGCAGTTACTGGGGCTGAGCCAAATTCTGCTGTCCTCCAGGACACAGCTGTGGGTCAGAGAACTGTGGGGTTATATAGTAGGGTACACCCAATCCTAACAGTACATCTTTTTCCTCTCCACTGGCTTCTTTCCCTCTAAATTATTGCAGTTAATGCCTGTCAGTGCCCTACCTATGCACTTGGATACAAACACTGTGCCTCTTACACTCTCCTTACTGGAAGAGTGTGGAAGACCCAGCTTCTGTGAGTGGTCAGAATTCGTATCTATAATTTTTCTCTTATATCAAGGTCTGAGCTGAATCAAAAAGTCAATTCCTGACTTTTTACCTTCCAACATTACATCTTTCAATTCAACCCTCACAGCAGGCATCCTTCTTTCCCAGTATAGGATTTGTTTAGGGGCCAGCCATATGGTGGGTGTAATTATTATTTTATAATAGTGTTATTGCTCTCTAGCTGCCCAGTAAACACAGTGCAGTTTCAGTAAACTATATATGTAAGTATAGGAACTTTGGACTTGAATGATTTTCTTCACTTTCATATAATATTAGGTGTGAAGGAGAAAAAAAGATTCCATTTAATTTATAGAAACTACATAAAGTTTATAGAGTCTCTACAATCATCTTAAATGAAAGGATTGTGGGAGGAGGGGCTGTACTGAAACTGGGAGGTCCCCAATGCTGGAGCAGAATAGCAGTTAAAGGCACACACCAGTAAATACCTGTGCTGAACTTTTCCCATTAAATCTGCCATCCAGCATATGGACTGCATTAGGGGGTTGTATGCCTTAGGGATTTTATAAACACATTTCCTCTCCTTTCCTCTTCCCCTTCCAGTTACTGTTGCTTTAGAATTTTACTGAATCAAATAGTGCCCGTTCTGGGGTCATCACTTCCTGGAAAGAAGCTGTTTGCCATAGAGACAAATTCACCTCAGAAACCTGTCTGTGTATGCAAGTGCTTTCCTGAATGTGCCTTTTTTTAATGTTTGGTGTGTGAGCTTCCCAAAGCAGTAATACCAGCTTGGCTCACCCATCCTTTGAGGCATATGTGCAACTCCTGATTTGCATCATGGCAGAATTTCTGCAGCAAAATTAGGAGCCAGTGTGTGCTCAGTTTTATGGATGATCTGTAAATAAACACAGCTCTCTTTTGCATCTTTATTTACACTGAAAGTGAAGGTTGCCAAAGTGACTGGTGAAAAATATGACAAGAAACCAAACCTCTGATGAGACCAGAAAACACTGCATTTGCTTCTGTGAACCTTTCTGTGTTTCCATTTTGATTTTGGTTGACATTGGAAATCTGTGTATCCAGCCCATTTGATAAGGTCTCCTTTTTCTTTTCTGAAGCCTGGCACTGCTGCCCATCCAAGCATTCCTCAACATTTTGTACAAGTTTAATGGGTGCCCTGCTGCCTACTGCTAGCTCCTCTGCCCGTTCTGTACACCTGTATTTGAACAGAAAGAAGCATATCTGGGAATAATTCTGGCTTAATCTCCACCCACTGTCAAAGGTTAATTTTATCAGCTCGGTTGTTGAAGTTACACCCTGGGTGACACACAGCACTTCTTGCTGCTCAGCCCTGGCTGTGGGAGTGAGTGCATGAAAACCCAGTTCTGAAGCTGAGGTGCTGAAGAAAGCAAAGCCCAAGAAATACGACACATCTCTCAGTTTATTGTACTTTGAGATTTGTAGGTGGTAAATGCTGTGGGTGTTTTTTACAGACACTCCGGAGTCCTAATATCATTTACAGTTTCATTTGGAGAGAGCTGTTTCAAATCTTTGCACATTCTTCTAAGATATTTTAAAAGAAAAGCCAACAGCAATAATTAGTTTGGCATTTTCTATGTTTTCTATAGCACTTAAAGGGTAATGACTTTTTGTAACCAATCCTGGAGAAAATCAGGTTTTATGGAATAAGACGACTTAAAAGGCCTTAATGGACATCAGTGACAGATGTACTTCATGCTGAAAAGCTCTATTCCACTGCATCAAAATAAGGAAAACAGTTATACACATGATTAGAGGCTGTGACCCTTTGGTTCGAATGATCAAAAAGAACAATATTAAAATTTGATTTACAGAAGCTACTGCTTGGCCTGTAATCAGTCTGACCAATAAAAGCAACCCAGACTTTTTCAGAATGTGATTTCCCAGTAGATAGGTTAGCTGTTTTTGTAGGGCTGAAGAAACACAAAATGGTTTTAAAATATATTTGATATGCTCTATGAGTAAATTGAAATACTAGCATATAACTAGTTTTAATGGGTTTTGTTCATAAATTATCAGATTTCCTTAATTCAAGTGAAACTTGGTAACCACTTGAGAATAATTGTCTTTAAAGTGAAATATTGCTTTGACATTCTACTTCATTTATATTAAATATATGGTTTACTCTTTTATATTAGAAGGTAAATGAAAGCTGGTCAGTAACATGATTCCCCTTACATTCTTGCCATAGTTCACTATAGAAATGGATTCAGGAAATGGCAGATGTGATTAAAAACTCTTCAGCTGGCCCAAGAGCTGTTTGTACAGCACAGTTCTGGCGAGGACAAGCACTCCTAGTCGTATTGCAATATAAATAAAATGATTCTTCAGCCTGGGGACTTGGAATTTTGATTCTAAATCACTGGTTAGGAGACGGGGAAGATGGGATTTCATGAGGCTTTTCCATTCATAAGAATGAAGACAAAATTGCTGTGTTGGTCCTGTTTCCCTGTGCATGCAAATATATTGGAATCCACGCCAGCCCAATTTGCATGAGGGTGTCAGAGCAATAATCCTATAAATTGACACAGAAGGGTCAAGCTCAGAGAGTGACAACACTGGAGAGCTGTGCACAGCACATAAATGTTCACCTTGCAGAAGCTGAACACTGAAGATTGCAAAACTAAGAAATTCCTTCCTCCTGCCTTTTAAATGCATCTACAAGTGTACAGCTCATGTCTGGTCAAAGAAATTGAATAAAACACTGAAATTGGACAAAACACTGAAATTGGACCTTATATCTCCTGACTTAGAAAATATTCATTTTATTCACCAAGTTGTCATGAATTCTAACTCTTTTGTGCATCAGTTTTTGAAATTTACTACCAGTTTTCCCTCTTCTGGGAAGTTAAGTGCTGTTTTTTGTTTCTGATATTTCCAGTCGAACGTGAAAATGTCCAGAAGAGGACCTTTACCAGATGGATAAACCTGCACTTGGGAAAGGTAAGACTGACAAACAGTCTTGATATTGTGATATATAGTTAAATTTTGGAAACAAAGTTGACATCTGTGCACATTTTGGGGGAGAATGAGTGGAAGTTCAAAGCCTGTTTTTATATTAATTAAACTTCATCTCCAGGCACAATGAAAGCTTGACTGGCTTTTATCATCTCAGTTGCATTTAAATCTTTAATGCCATTGCCTGTTACCATGAGGGTAGAATTTTCCCATAGAATGCACCCACTTAAAATCAAATATGGTTGAGGCTCTGAGATGATGTCTGTGTTCTCCCCTGAACTGGAAGTTTTAACATCTAAGGAATCATGGCTAAAGAAAGCTGTTCTTCAGAACCTGTCTTCATCCCAGATCTGAAGATGGAAAACAGTAATTCCTTATCAGTCATGTTATTGGGGGCAATATGATGGGATCTTCACACATCCACTTACATCAGAGAGCTAATGTTTGGACATCATATCTTTAACTTGTAATTGTTTCTTAATGGCACCATAGTATGGCTCTTAAACCTAAGATACTGTTCTTATTGATAGTAGATAAGTACTACCTCTCCTGAGTAGTTTGTCATACAGAGAATTTTTTTTTTTTGATGTTTAGATTGAAAAGAGAAAAAAAAAATCCTAATATTACTGAGACAGCAGCAATGCTTAGTGCAGGATCAAGGAATGAGACCAGTTTCCTGATCTACTCAGACTGGTGATTGAGCTTCACAATGCTTTAGTATGTGCAGCTAAATTTCAAAAAAGTACAGAGTGGGACTAGGCTTGGGCTGACTCTCAGTTTAGTAGTTCTTGAAAAGTGATTGCACTCCAGACACAGTAAAGTAAAGGGTTTTAGAAGAAAGGCATCACATTTATAGTTGCTTAAGTCCACTACTCTGCAGTGAGTGTTTTTGAAGGCATAAAGGGATCCTCCTAAATCTCACTGGAAAATCAGAATAAGGCCAGTTGGAAATGTTTTGACTAGCAATTGCTCCCAAGGGCCTCTAAGAATGAAGACAGTGTTACACGATGCCTTTGTGAATCAGGCTCTAGGGCTTTAAACTAACTGCAGGTTTGGAACTTGTCAGAAAGGGTTGTCAAATATGTGACTGCAAAGAAGGTCTTTGATTTACTGAAGGAAAAAGGCTGAAAGGGTGCTGCTAATTCTGGTGTGCCAGGCATATGAAGTCTTAGAACCTTTGTGGGCAGGTCAGATTTCTCTAGAGTGCATACAAATTTTTTTTCCTCTCTGATTCAACAAATAAAAATGCTCTTGTGAAGAAAGGGTGAAAGCCTTTTGTTTTATTAATGCATTTCCTGGAAGTGGAGTAATAAACATAACCATGTAAACAATGACAACTTCACTAGAGCTGTCTCTAATTTCAGGTGATTCTCTGAGGAGACTCACTGAGAAAGAAAGGTGTCTTCTGCCTTTATCCTCAACGAGGGACTTCTTACAGAGTGGGTTCTCTTTTTCAGAGGCAGCAATGAAGTCTTCTTGTACTTCTTCAGGAAACTTTTAGTGTGATCCTACTTGGATCATCTCTTGAGAGGATCTGGCTCTGCTGATCATGGGATAATTTGGAGTAGTCTGAATTTCTGAGTTCTGTTTGTTCTTGCTTTAAGTACTGAAAGAATAGAAAGTGTTTGGGATTTAGTCTTTCAAATAAGTTATTTAATTTTGAAAGGAAAGATACTTTGCTTTCTTTCATGGAGCATTGTTTAGTCTCTTTAGGCTAGATTAAAGACCAGTGATGAAAATGCATGGTCCCAGTTTGCCAGGAGCAGTGCTGAATCAAACAGAAGTGCATTGCCCCACCAAAGATGAAAAGATTGGGCTCTTTAGGGACACGTGAGTGAGTGGCACTCACTGAGCAGACAGCAATTGCTGCAGCTGGGACTACCCCTAAGGGCTGAGCTTGGCTGTGTGCCTTAAGTGCACAGATCTACCAACACTGCAGTGAAGTGAGGAGATGGTTCCCTTTGGAGGAGTTTGCTGAGAAAAGAGAGACACAATACAAGAAGTTGCTTTTTAAAGTTAGTAGAAAATGCTGGGAGACAGAATGGCACCACCAGAAGACTTTCACATGAGAAGGGACATTGTGGCTGGCTGGATCATGGGCTTATTTCTGCACAAAGTGGTATTTGCTTCTGCTGGACATGTCTTAGTCTGAGGGATCAGCACCCAAGGCCTGGGTGGTTATTTCTCAGGCAGAGTATTTAGGGTTAGAGTCTGTTATGGGAAATCCTGAATCAGTCCTTGTCTGATTTCAGTTTTAGCTCCAACATTCATAGGTCAGAATTGCCACCAATGTGAAGAACAATCAGCTGTCTCTTACAGCAGGCTATGATTTACTTCTTGTATCTCTCTTTTGTAAAATTCTCCTTCCATCTATTGAAGTGAAGGGAGACGACCCATCTTTGTTGATCCAGCATCGAACTTCGATTTATTGATCTCACTCACACACTTTTATAGTGGTGTTAATTAAGCTCATGCATATTGCAAAATCCAAGCTCATCATAGGTCACAGATTACACATTAACCCCTCCTTTTGTTTCAATACCTGTGGTTTGTTATTGAAACCAAGATTTGTGTTCTCACCCTGATATGAAAGTTCTCAAGGCCTCCATGTTTGTCAACTTTTGCTTTCCCAAAACTTATCCAAGGACAAGATATTTACTTGTTATTAAAAACAACCTGAGAACTTCTGCTGTTTACATAAACGTGCCTGAGAACTTTTGTTGTTTACAGAAACAGGCTGTGAGAATTTGCTCCTCACAGCTGCCTTTTACTTTTCCATCAGCTGTATATTTTCATGGCCTTTTTTCCTTCAAGCCATGTCTGAGCAAAATTCTCCAACACCATCTCTCTGAAATCATGATGATTTATCAAAAAGCAGTGTTTTAAAAACTACCTGGTTTCTTTTCTTCGCAGTGCAAGCCTCCTTTGAAAGTGAAAGACTTGTTTATTGATATACAAGATGGCAAAATCTTGATGGCACTCCTGGAAGTCCTGTCAGGACAAAAGCTGGTATGTACAGAGAGGGAGAAGCCTCCATACCTAGGAGCTGGGTATGTTACAAGCAACAGTGCCTGAATATCCAAGGAATAAGGGTGAATTTGGGCCCATGTCTTGCATAATGTAGTAAGAATTTCAGCAACGTTGTTGTAATTTCCTTATGTTACAGGTGGGTGCCCTGAGCTACAAGGTAGATTTCAAGGAAATATGACAATGAGGTGTAAATGGTGTGTGATCAGTGTTAATGTTCCTAGCCCTGAGGGTTTTTAAGGCTTTAATACTTTAATGCTCACACATTCCATTTCGAGATTACCCAAGTTACATTACCAAGAAAACACATATTTGCTGTATCATTTTTTTAATCCCTAAATTCTGTTTTCTATTTTGTCTAAGATCATTATGACACTCAGTAGCTTTTCTGATGCCTGCTGTAGGTCTGAGTTTCATTCATTGATTAGATGAATCAATGAATTAAATTCATTGATTTAGACCATATTAATAAGACTAATGAAACCTGAGTTTCATTCTGGTATCCTGACTCAGGTTTCATTAGTCTTACTAATACAGTCTAAATCAACAGGGCACAGTTTTACTAATCAGAAACTTCTTCTCTCCTCCTTTCCTTGTAAGAGTTGTGTAAAGTTCCACATACCAGAAATGGAACACCCAATGCAAACATAAATGCCCAGTTGACTTTAATGTTTTCTTTCTCCATCAATCTTGTCATCAGAGCTCTCCTGTGTGTGGCTACCACACTTGGGTAAGAGGAGCAGGTGTCTCACCATTGCAGATGCACCTGGTGATGCTCTGTAGTGACTGCCCACCTGCACAGCCTGCAGCAGGAATGCCCCTGAATGTGTGCTCACACATTCAGAGTCAAGGATATTTTAAAATATTCTTGAAGGTTGGCAGAGCTGCAGCAGAAGTAGCAGTGTCTCTATGTGCATTCTTACAGGCTTGAAATGAATTGAAGGGGGAGATACATCATGGTAAACCCTAGGCTATGCTTCCACAGGTCAGGGAGGAGGTGAGAGAAGGGGGTAAAGTCAGCTGGCTGCATTTCTTGTTAGCTGTTTCTGCACATATGGGTTAAAAACACTGTGCCAAAGTGGAATTGCAGGGAGACAGGCATGCAAAATCTTTCATTTCTCCCAAAGTGAAGGTTTTTGCCTCCCACCTGCCTGTGCCTGCTATTAAAACTGCTCATGCTTCCTAATTAGGATAATTTCATTTAATTCAACACAAAAGAAAATCTTTTATTATGAATTTTCAGACAAATCTGTTCCTGTGACTGAACATGGCTGGGGAGTGACTACACGAATAATCAATGTGGCAGGCCCAAGAGAGTGGTAACATCTGGGGAGCAGGAAAGCTGGTTGCTCACCCTGTTTTGCTACACTTGTGTAGTTGAAGCATTCTACTGCTCACAAAAATGGCAATAATTTTTCATAGATAGATTTCCTTAGCTTTATTTTGCCTCAGTGCTTTTAAGCTTTGTATGATGTGGTGAATGATTCCACCAGTTTTAAAAACAGTGTGGCAATTCTTTTTTCTAGATGCACGAATACAAATCTTCAACCCATCGCATTTTTCGTTTGAACAACATAGCCAAAGCACTTAAGTTCTTGGAGGACAGTAACGTGAGTATTTTCAAAGACTGGTCTTAATATTTTCTCTTGATGTGTGCTGCAAGTTTTAATTGTTGCTAAACTGATGTGCTGCATATATACAAGAGAAGTGTATTGCTCAGGAGGCTGTGACTTACCTTAGCAGCAAGGCTGAAAAGGCACATAAAAATGCACAACAAGAACACCTACAGAGTCTAAAGCAAGGATTATTTGCTCATTTTATATGTTAAAGTTCAATGGGATTAAAGGATCAGGAACCCAATATTAAAAGAAAATAAAAATAAATGCAAGTAAGTTTTATGATCTGGGTCTTAGTGGCATTACTTCAGTTACACTGATGGTAGATGACTTTCTTTTCTCAGAAGTACTTTCAGTTATAGAAATCATGTATTTTTCTGGTAAACTGATTGCTGCAGCAGCTGATCATGAGTTAAAAGCAAGAGAAAGTGAAACTGGGAACATGATATAAATGCATAATTCCAGGAATCAATGCCTTACAGGGATATAATTTCTCTCATAGTGAGTGTTGTACTACCACACAGCATCACTTCCTGCAGTTATAAGTGACCAAGTGTGATCAGACCCTGTAGCTGGAAATGATTCATTCCTTCTATTTCTCCTGTGATGGGTTTATTCCAAAGCCCTGTGGAAGTGGCCAGTGGGTTGGTGAGAGCAATGGGGTCCAGAGAAGCCCCAGCCATGTAACAATTGATATACATGGTATCCTTAGATCCTCCAGAAAGAGTAAACAGATATTGAGCTATTTCCTATAAAGGATTCAAGTAAGGTTAAACTTTATGGCTGAGCAGGGATCAGTGTGTGCAAAACCCTGCTTTGCATAGGATGGTCCAACAGCAACTGGTGTCACTGTGCTGCTTCCCTGCACTGAGCTTAGCTCCTGATCCAGCAGCAGTCCTTGTCTTGCAGGAGAGCTGCTACAAACCCCAGTGCAGGAATGAGCATGGTGTGAGGTCTCAGCACATCTCTTGTGACTTTGTAGGTGTGGGAGGTTTAACATCCTTTGCCTTTTTCCCCAGGAGAGGATGTGAAAGGTCAAGAAGTTGTCCAGTAACTTCCAGGTGTTCCAGGCTCCCTATGGAAACTCCATCAGTAGGGGCTGATCTGGCCCTAAATGTGTACGTCTACACGTCCTGCTGTAGAACTGCTAAGAAATATTTTACATATTCCCATATTTCTTAACAGTTTCCCAGTTGATGCTTTTTACCCAAATCCAGCTAAGGCCCACTGGCAGATGAGATTATTTCTCTCTGTTGGTACCAGCACTTGGCAGAGCTGCAGCTGAAGCACATCTGGTTGCCAGGACCTCACTAGGTCCTCAATCAGCAAGGCTAGGGAGGAGGAACCTTGAATTCAGGCGGCTTTTAAATTAGTAGTGCTAAAAACTACTTTCCTCTGGATTTCCTGTTCCCTTAAAAGTAAGCAGTCAATATCTTCTAGCGGAGTATCTCTTCTGGGCTGGGTGACAAACATAAGCAGCAGTAAGAGGACAGAGCTCACACTAAGCAGTGAAATGATAAATGTGACTTGCTCCCCATCTTGGAGAAACTGTTATTCAAATGTACTAAGTTCTAAAGGTTTCCCCATGCAAAATACCTTGGAGCTAGCAAGAAATCTGATCCTTGAAATATGACAAGTAGAGGTGTCTTCTTGCTAAGACTGAAAACATTGTGCAAACCACTAGATAAAAAGTCATTTTGCTTTCCTTTTTTCAGCTTAACCAAACCGGTTAGTGAAGGGTGGTGATGAAAGTGTTGGCAAAACGCCTTGGCTGCCAGGAGCTTCAGGGTTAGACATTAAAGCCCAGTGGGTGGAACCCGGCAGTGTCTGTGGAGCTGGGGCAGCAGGGTAGAGCCCTGCTGAGTGATTCAGCGTGTCCGGGACTCTCGGAGATAAATGGGCTGCTGGGTGCCATGTGCAGCACTGACAGCTTCCTTGTCTCCTCCCTCCTCCATGACCTTTGCCAAAACCAAATCTGTGTTGTCTGAGAGAATAACATCCTGGTGTTATCAGCTGGAAAAAACCTCAGTGTGGGAAAGTCTAGAGTTTGCTTGGATTAGGCAACCCTATCCGTTGCTAACTGATTTAATCAGAACTCTGTGACAAGCTGTGTAAGGTGGGATAAGGAAGGAGAAAGCAGATGCATACAAAAAAAGAAGTAAGCAGATCTTACTAGGATTCTAGATTTTTGTATGAGAAATTACTCTCCTTTTTATGAGTGGGGTCCACTGGAGGGGGCCCCATCTTCCTCCATTTTTGTATTGAGGAAATGCATTTGTAGTCCCAAAAATGCAGAACTGAATTAACTTCTGTTCTGCAGACTATACTGGGGGCTTCAGACAGGAGTTCCAGGAGAAGGGTGATTGTGATCAGGGCAAATTTTCATTAATACAAGATTGCAGCATTGCTTTTTTGCTGGCCTGTCAGTGGCAGCAGTGGTAGGGACATATCCAGTAGTCTCAGTGCATTTTTTGCATATACCTTCCTGCTTTGAATTTGGCTCTGAATTTATGATCTCTCCTACAGGTAAAGCTTGTTAGCATTGATGCAGCAGAAATAGCAGATGGAAATTCCTCTCTGGTACTTGGACTAATATGGAATATAATCTTGTTTTTTCAGGTAATAAAATTTGAATACTTTAACCATAAGTAATCAGTCTTCATGGTATCCATCTATTCCAGCTGAATACTGATTTTTAAATTGGTTTTTAATCCTAAAGAACATAATTAATCATACCAAACCTGAGCTTTTCCCCTCCTAACATACACTAATTTTATTCTTGCAGCTGCTTTCATTTTACTTCATTGGACCTATTTTGATGTAAATTGGAGACAATTTAAACCCTCATTTAACTTGGACCTGAATTAGAGCTTCAGATTACTACTTTCCCTTCTTTCCTGTGCCTTCTCAGGGTTCTGTTCCAGATTCCCTGGAACTGAACCAATGTCCTGGGTATGGTTCCAGGTCACAGTTTATTTTCAATAACCTTTACTGGATTTGGTCCAATGTGGTGGGAAATTCCATTTAGAATCACTGTTCTCTGGAGACTTACTCAACACAGCAAAAATTCCAAACTGATATACATGGTCATATGAAAGATCTCAAAGGACCTGGAACTGATAACATGTATTTGAGCCTGAAAATTGATTTATCCCCAGGCTGAGATTAAAACTGCTCCCTAACCTACCCATAGTTTGGAAATTACCTTCTAGACAATCCCAAATTCTAATGGACAGAGAGAGATGGAGGGAGGGTTCTGCAACTCTCATGAGGCTGTGAGGCCCTTTCATTCTCTTGGTCTGATTTAAAAAATGGCTATAAGGTTAAAAACATGATCTCAAAGTTGCACTGGGGCCTCTCTCCCTGGCTGAGCTCCTGAGGGTGAGCAGTGCTGCACAGAACAGTTTGGCCAGGCAGACTCACAGACAAAGATGGTGTGACCAGAACCTGCCACCCTGGCAGCAGAGGGCACAGGGGTGGGGGGACCTAAAAGCAGCAGAGTCTCAAATGTCAGTGCTGGTCAAGGACAGGAGGGCTGCTGCAGGTCACCATTTCTCGATGAAAAATACTTCACTCAAGCAATTCCTGTGAAGAGAACAATTCATTTAAACTAACTTTTCTTTCAAGGACATGTTTCTTTGCATTTTGTTTAATTTGCACAGTTTAGCCTGAACTGGGAGCTTGCTCTTTCTGTTGCCTGGGCTGCTGCTGGCTGTCATGCTTGTAAATACAAGTTGAGAGTTAAAATGAAAAGGTTTATAATTATCACTTAAAATTCAGCTATGGCACTGATCCCTTTAAAGTTTGCATGAAAACAAGGGCACGATGCAGCCAGTGATAAAGCAGAACACTGTGTATTTCACCTTTTATTACAGATTAAGGAGCTTACAGGCAACCTGAACAGGAACTCCTCCTCCTCCAGCCTGTCCTCTGGGCCCAGTGGTCCAGAATCAGACACATCCCCCAGCACTCCCAGCGTGGAGAGAAACATGTCCATTACAGTGAAGGACCAGCGGAGAGCCATCAGGGCCCTTCTAATCTGGGTGCAGAGGAAAACCAGAAAGTAAGCTAACAAACCTTGAACAAAACAGTGTCTTGCCACCTGCCCCTCTGAAGCTGAGTCTCTTTTCTCTGTCCTGCCCCATGGGTGTGTTGCCATGTGCTGTGGCTTCTTCTGCTGTTGAATTTGGGGAGCACAGTGTCTCTGAGGGGGGTGTTTCACTATGACCATGTGTTCACAGCAGCCATCTGACCTTGAAGGCCGCTGCTGGCTCCACAGTTTGAGTGTTAAATGTTAACTTGCACTAACCTGCTTGGTGCTGTTTAAAACAGGATCATTTTCTACTCCCCAGACCCCAGCTTTCATGCAGTCTCTTTGACATCTGATTACAGGTCAGGTATAAGCAGGGGGTGAACTGAAAAAATAAGTGTACTGAAAGACTTCATCAGCAGCCTTTTAAATTAAGCAGTAGCCCAGAGGAAGCTTCTCTGTGTATTCCAGAGTGTCTTGAAGGACAGAGCCCCTACCAGAGTCCCTCCTTCCCCAGTATTAAAGAGGGGAAGGGGGTGAAATTTAAGTCACTTCTCCTGAACTTGTAACATTTGAGTGGATTTCCAGTGCACAAGACATCTCTCTCCCCTTTAATAAAAAGTGGTTCTTTCACCAAAGCATTTTGTGTAGAAATGCTTTGTCTTGGCAGAGTTACTAACAGGTTAAAAAACTGTAGTGTAAGATGTCTCATGCTCATGCAAATACTTGGGATGTATTTTACATGTATTGTTATTTGAAGTAGTGACTGGCAGAGAGTTTTTATTAAAGAGGGTATGCGTCAAAGTTACCTATACAGGTTGGTTAGCTGAATATTTGGTGGTTTTGTCTCTGGATTTTTATCTTGCCTTTGAACACAAATTTTCTAGTGTTGAAGACAAAAATTTACATCTTAAATACTTGGTCCTGTGGACTGCATCATCCCTTGGTTATCTCCAGGGAAGCTAAGGGTGCTTGCTGAGAGATAAACTTGCCCCCTGTAGTTCACTGCTGCCAGTGCAGACCATAGAGGAAGTACAGTTTTAGTCCAAATTAATGCTGATGTGGTTATTAATAGGTGGAACAAAGAAAGTGAGGACCTGAGAAGTGAAGGCCACAGACTTTTCAGCCCAGTCAAAGAGTGCAAATTGAAAAGATCTAATAAGAGAAAATTATTCTTGCAACTGCAGTATTTAAAACATAATAGCATCATTGTAATCCTGTTATCTCATGATCTGTGCAGAATTTTCTATTTTGGGTCTGTATTCCATTGCAAGTTTGATGGCTGTTTTTCCTCCAAAACTTTGGGCATCTAACACTCTTGTGGTTTATGCATATGCTGACACCATTTGCATTTGGCAGTTTTTCTGCTATAGAAGGCCAAGTACACAGGAATGTGAATCATTTATGCTTATGCGTTTAAATATTTAAATCTTGGAACTTTTCCCAAGCTATGGCATTAAAATGCTGGAGAGCAACAAAAACAGGAATCACAGAGACATTTGGTTTTGTGAATGTTAAATGTGGTTGCTGAATTCTTAAGGGCTTTGTTTTCACTAACTACTTCCTATAAGCAGGTTGGTGTCAGCTATTAGCCACACCAATTCAGTTTGTGAACCCATGTGTTTTCTGAATGTATTTCTAGATGTTGAAATCCAAAAAAATATCTCAAATATGACAAGTGCTACTCAGCAACCTTACATTTTAACTTTCAGGAGTCTGAAAATGATGTTGCGTTTACTTTGGATTTTGTAACAAACCACCCATGTAAAATGGATGTAATTCTGTTTAGGTATGGCGTTGCAGTCCAGGACTTCACGAGTAGTTGGAGGAGTGGCCTTGCTTTCTTAGCTGTCATAAAAGCCATAGATTGTACTTTGGTAGACATGAAGCATGCACTGGAGAAATCAGCACGAGAAAACCTGGAGGATGCTTTCAGCATAGCACAGAATAAACTGGGTGTCCCTCGGCTCCTCGAACCTGAAGGTAAACACGTCAGCTTTTTTGGGTAACACTCAGTCTACACTGAATTAATGAATATTGCCTTGTGATACATACCAAAAACCCAACAGTGATTAGGCTGCTGATGGGATCAGTGTGCTGAGCTTTTTGAGAAGAAAAATAAAAACGGTCAGTGGCTTGTAATTGTATGCTTCCTGTCATATTTGTAATTGCATGCTTCCAGTCATTTGTAAGCTCCTTGAGGTCAAAGATCGTACTATGGTTTTAGCTCTGTACACTATGCCTATGTTTAGCTATGTTTATAGCTGGTCCTGGTTCCTGCTTAGATGCTTTGTGACATCTGCACTCATAGAGGGCATCAATTGTTGTGCTGAGGGGTGTCTCAGTGCATTAGCAGTGTTCTGTAACACCAAGGCTGCAGACTAAATGTCGCTCCAGGATGAGCGATACGAGGCTCCCATACCAGGTAAATGAAGACATACCCATTCAAATGCATCCGCATCTCCCAGTTTTCCCTTTGCCATGCATATATACACACAAGTATTTATACCTGTAAAGCTAAGTGTGCATGTGTATATAAAATACATATAAATGGATTTCTTGTCGTTCTTTTTACTGAACTCTATGAGACTGGCACTAGGCCTTGGTGTCATGATTGAAAGCACAATTGCACTTTCATCACCTGGTAGAAGACTGGGCCATCCTGCTAAAAATAAACCTCTATATTGTCACTCAACAGCAGCCAACTGTCTACTGACAACAGCATGAATGGCAGTATAAAAGTGAATGAAAAGAGAGCCCTGATCGGGGTTCAGTATGTGTTTGGAAATAGGAAAAAGTGAATGTGAATGGGATGTTGAGAACTCTGTCAAGTGCCATCAGCAGTGAAGAGCATCTCTCTTATCTGTCAGAAAAAAGAGAAGTGTTTGTAGCTGTTATTTCTGTGCCCATAATGGCAGGATAAATGTCTGGCAATCTGTTCCTCTGCAAGAGCGTTTCAGAGCTGTGTGTGCTCAAGCCCCTCACGTCTGTCTCCACAGATATCATGGTGGAGTCCCCCGATGAACAGTCAATTGTGACATATGTGGCACAATTCCTGGAGCACTTCCCGGAGCTGGAAGGGGTATGTGTTTACTGCTGTGTCATGTCATTTCTTTAATTTGCTTTGGTGTATGTAATAAAGTCAGATTTATTTTCTAGGTTTCTTTTTAGCTATTTAAAATAAACAACAAACCTGGGTTTAATTTTTTTCACATTTTTGTTAAATCCAGTGAAATGGGCTTTCATTGGTGATTACTAAAATGCTTAAGGTAGAATTGTGCTTTTATACATTTACATCCAATTGTAACTCTCAGAGGTTAGAATTGGTTTCATAGGAATCTACTACTTTGCTATATTGGTTTTAAACAAGACTGAAATTTATTCCTTTATCTATAATGATTCATTGGACTTTGAATTTAATTTTTACTTCTATCCTCTCAAGTTTGAGGGCCATGATCAGTCTGAATTTAGCAGGTATGAGACACAAGACCCCAAAAGCTGAATCTTGTCAATACAACAGTAAAAAGCACTCATTATAAGCATGACACAAACTGCAGGACTTTGATGCAAAAATAAAGAATTGAGGATTAACTAAGGGTTGACGGTGTCAAGAACTGGCAAAGGCCTTTTGAAAAAACAGGCATTTTCTCTCATTTCTTGACTGAAGGTTACAATTGGCATATATTTTGTAGTTGATAAAATTGGTGGGAATTACTAAAGTAATTGGAATTAAAATTATTATATTAACCTAATAATTATTATTAGATTAGATAAGCAATAAGATTGGTTGACATTAAAACTTGTTGGCATTTTTATGAACAAAGTTAAAAACTATCTTTCTTTTAATAGAGCTGTTGGAAGGAAATAATCTCGTATATCAATGTATTTCACAGTGGATTTATTTGAGCTGTTAGATTTATGTTATTCCCAGGGTTTGGGATTGTGTCAAAAAGCCAAGTCAGTTGTCTCCACAGGTGCAGCAAGGAGAGATAAATACATTAACAATTGAGGAGTAGGCTTGTCTGCATTCTGATCTTCCTGTACAACTGCCTTCTTGACATTGAGCTCTGTTCAAGGCACTTGACTTGCCAAATTAGTTTTCCTACTTTCAAAATAAGTGAGTTATTAATTGGCAATTCAGAAGGTAATGGACTGAAAGACTAGGTATTTATTCTTTCCATTGTGTTTGGGAAATGTAAAATGGTATCTGAGCTAGGATTTGTCTTCTAATGGTGTATCATCACTTACAGGAAGACTTTACAGATCCTGACAGGGAGCTTCCAATTGAGTCCACATATGTCCACATCAAAGACACACCGTCAGAGAAGGAGGGCAAAATCTTGATTTTAAGTGAAAATGAAGAAAACATGTATACTGTTAATCATGAGAGGAGTCATCCGGCTCCTCCAAAGGTCCATATTCATGATATCCCTGAGAGAATCCCATCAGAAACCATTTCTGAAAATTGTAATGGGAAACTGAGTCAAGTGTCAGGCGATTTACAGGAAACATCTGAAGAGGAGCCTCAAAGGCCTACCTCACTGAAAATTACAGGACCTGTCAGTTTTGAATCCAATTCCTCTTGGGAGGTTCCAAATGATAAATTCACATCAGGTGAAGAGAGCATCTCTGATGATCCACTGAAACAAAATGATGAGCTTTCTCCAGCTGTTCTGACAGATCAGAAAAATTCTGTCGACTCTTTTGAAGAATACTCTGAAGAATTAACTAAGGAAACCCCTACTGAATATGACAATGAAACCAAGAGCCTTTCAGCCAATACTTCTTCTTTGAGTCCAGTATCCTGGACTTCTGGTATACTTACAGATGATTCTATTAATAAAGTTGAAGACAGCAAACCCCAGTCTTCAATTATTTTACCAGAACATTCATCAAAACAAGAAGATACACAGAAGTACATTCTCCACCTTCTAAATAAGGAACTAGAGACACTTCCACAAGATGAACATCCAAAGGAATCACCGGGCCTTGAGACAATAGAAACAAACACTTGTTCACTGAATGATTCTAATCTCAAAAGCCAAGAACTATCTACACAGCAGGAAACATCTGATGACTCTCTCTCAGATATACCTAAAACTCCAGAGGACCTGGACAGCTGTGATGAAGTTGAATCTGCAGCTGAAGTGGTATCCAGTTCTTCAAAAGTATCTGTGATACCCCATGATCTCTTTTATTATCCACATTATAATGTTCCCATATCAGCAGTTCTGAACGCTTACCTGGAGCCTTGTATCGAAGGTTATGATACAGGAAATGAAAAAGCTTCTTCTGAAACAGTAACAGATGTTTTACATGACGAGAACTTACCAGAACAGGACCACAAAGAAGATGCTCCAGAGCTAGACTTGGAGAATAAGCTACGTACCCCTCCATCAGAAACAGATACTGAGAACAGCGAGGAGGAAACTACAAAAACAAGCAGTCATGCGAATTCTTCAGATGAAAAAGAAGTGCCATTACTAGTAGATGAGTTAGAAATAGAAGAAGATGCCAATAAGGCCACCGACCATGAAGATTCCACTATTCCACAACATCCTGAGGTATTTTACTTTATTACCAGCATTTCTTTGTGTATATATGTGGACTTAGCAGATCCCAGTGGTTTTTATTTGCTTCCTTTTGCAATGTCTGGGGGAAATACTCAAAATGTACCTAATTTCCTGTTCCATTACACTGTTTGCCACAGCCCCCTACTGGAATGAAAGGAATTGCAGATCCCTGAGAAGATCTGACTGTAAAAGAGAAAATAAGTTCTAATACTAATGGTACTGCAAAAATGTGAATTTATATTATGTTTTAAAATAATTCGAGGCTTCTGTAATCCCTATGCATAAAAGATTACCTTAAAGTACAGAAAAATGTGCCTTTTTATTATGTTTTAAAATAGAGGTTTCTGTAAAATCCTTAGGCATAACAGATTATCAGACAGGGTATTTCTAATAATCTGCTATGAGATTAACAGAAATCAGTATTGCTTCTAAAGAAAGGATACAGGCAATGATAATTTTATCTCAATCCAAGTAAGTTTGCCTACAAAAACTTAGAAAAACAATTTGAGTAGGCTATGTTACATGGATGAAATGAAGGCTTCTCTGCACTGGAGGAGGAGAAAGAAATGGGTACTTTGGGGGTATTTGGTTTAGGCAGTTTGCTCCTGCATCTCTTGCAGATACCAGTTTGAAGTGCCTTACATGTTTTCCAGCACAGTAATTTTTGACAGCATTTTTCAGGAATGAATGTCCATTTAATGCTGCTCTACATGTTGCTTAGACCTGTTGCTTGAACATATTTTTGTCCTGACTCTAACTAAAGTAATGAAGTCAGTTTGCTGTTAACTTGAAGAACTGATTGGGGGTAGATTTTAAAAGGTCCAGTGGATTGCTTCAAAGAGCCATGTCATGACCTCTTAATAGAAAGATCTGACATACCAACTGTGTGTATGTATGCTGAACTGATGATTCCATGTATCACTAAAGATTTTCAAGAAATTAATTTATTTTTTATTTTCTTCAGTGAGACTTTAAGTCTCATACTATCTGCAATTGAGTGTCTAAGTAGGCTGGCTGCACCACTAAGATATTTAGAAGGGTGGGGAATCAGTCATGTTGTCTAAAGCAAAACATTTCCTCATTTCAACAGGCCATAGTAGAACATCTAAAAGATTTACCAATAGCCATAAAGACACCAGAAGAAAATAGTAATACAGACGAGGAAGAGAAAAATATGATTGAAGAAGATTTGCAGATCTCAGATGTTGCCACTACTAGTCTATCACAAGATGACCTGGAAGAAAATGCTGAATTCCAAGAATTTACCAGGTATTTCACATTAACTTTGTCTCAAATACGCTTTACTGGTCTTTTGAAACTGCCCTGTCCATTGGATGTTTGTTGTAGTCTTGTTTTAGGAAGAAGTATTGGGATTCATTGGCTTTTTCCTGTGTTTCTCTTAAATATGTTGAGTGATTCATTGGGACTTGACTTGACTGTGGTACAAACTTTGCCACACAAAACCCAAGTGGGAGCCCAATGCATTTTGAACATGGAAGTGTTATTATTGCTTTCCTAACAGAGAGAGTATTTTGTAATGTAGATGAAATAGTCCGTGTGCATTGTGACACTTTGTGGAAGCATGACACTGACTGATTTCAGTAGATACTTTTTGGATGTTTTTTTCTGGTTATGAACAAGTAAATGAGGTGTTGGAGAGAAAATAAGATGAAGTACTCATGGGTCAAGGTAAAGGCATTTTAATGAAAAGGCAAAGGCCATGTGTGGAAGAAAATTAGAAGAAGACTAAAAAAAATTTTATTTATTGTCTACTTCCCATCAGCATGGCAGTGTCCAGCCACTTCCTGGGAAGCAGAGTGTTGTAGTGGTTGCTTCAGAAGACAGATATAAGAACAAGTGTGTGTGTGGGTCTCACTGCCCTTTGGTCAGTTTGGGTCAGCTCTCCTGGTTGGGTCCTCTCCAAGCCTCTTGCCCAGCCCCAGCCCACTGCTCTAGGGAAATTTAACTGCAGCCCAGGCAGACCCTGTACAGAGACACTCAGCTAATTTTGCTTCATTTACTTCCGGTTTTTCTTATGTTCTAATTTATTCTTCGGTAATCTATTTTATGGGACATGAACTGTAATTTGTTGATGCTTATCACTGGAGCACTCTAATGAATTTGAGAGTTTGCTTAGAAAAACCCCTTGTCCCCTTCAAGCTTACTGTTCCCTGTCAGTCCAATTTTTTATATCAATGGCCATAAAACTTGGGTATACTCTCAGTTAAATGTCAGTGATGTCAAAGGTGCAAAAATGCTCTCAGATACAATATTTTAGAAAAGATTCCTTTTTGAGAATATGAATTTTTTATTGTGGGTCAGATTTTCCCAAAGCCATTTTTATCATGTTGCTGATAAATTCCAGTCCATATTCTAATACATGCAGCAATGCATATTTGTGGTTTTGTGTAGCTTAAACCTGTCACATCCATTTGCAGTGTCTCTCTTTTAAACTTAACTTTATGAATTTAAAAACTTTGCTTTTACATACAGAAACAGTGACAGTGATGCCAACTTTCATCTCCGAAAAAGGTTTTCTCGTAATGCTTCTGAGGAGGTAAGTGTGAACATTTATTTATTGCTGTTTCTCTGGTTCTCTCAAACTCCAGAAGTTCACACACTGTAAAAAGGCCTCTAACTGTATGAAAGTCTTGTGACTTCTAATAATTTTAGTGCTAAAACCAGGCATAGTTGCATAGTTTCAGAACTCTCCTAAAAACATACTAAACTTTAAGCAAATTCACAAAGGAGTACCTAATACTACAATTAAATCTGTTGTAAATTTAAATCTTACTTCAAATATATACCTGTATAGCTGCAACATTTTGCTTGTTTGAAGCTGCTTTTGTTTGCTGCTCCAGTTTCTTTTAGTTTTTGCATTCTCTGTATAATGTTGATGCCCTGGTCTCAACACTGCAAAAATGGTGGGTGTCTCCTGAAAAGCAGTTTCTGAAAAACTGGGTTCTGGTTCTTTTCCTCACAGTACCAGTGTATTATATTACCAGTAGCAGCAACTAACCCTAAAAGAATTTTAGTTGTAATGTGAAACTGCATCCCTAATGACAGATGTGATTCACACTGGCTTCTTGAGAGCACACAATACAGCTGAGGTCTGGATTTTTATTTTTAAAGCTAAAAGGAACGGACACGCATCAGCAATCTGGGCATGCTGAGCAAGGACAGGAATATGGCCTTTTTTCAACACAAAAATAAAATTCTGATAATCTTGGAGTTTTTAAAGAAATGCTGCCGCAAGTGTTCAGTGAAAGGGAGGTTTCACACAGATGCTTTAGTTTTGCAGTACTGTCAGAGCTACTAGAAATACATATGAACAAGGGGAATTTTATTCAACTAATGAAAGCAGTTGAAAGCAAAAAAATCTTATTTCACAACTTTTTTCCTTTTCTGTGTGTGCACCAGACTGCAGTGCTGGATCTGCTGACGGAAAACATGTTTATAAGCACACTTTCATTTTATTTGAGGAAACATTAGATACAATTTGCACAAAGTACAGTTACCACCTTTGTGAGATGCTGAGTTTGGTTGTCTGATCTGTTTGTGGTTTGTTTAAGGAAACCTATGGTGTAAACGAGCAGAAGATGACAGATATGGATGAAAATCCATTAATCATTGGGTGAGTGTTTCTGATTCAGACTGACTTTTGCAAGGAAAGGTACTACTAGCAGTGATACAAAGGGAGCTGGAAATTAATTACAATGGTAGCAACTGTCTTCTGTAATGGCTCAGAGTCCACATTTTTCATAGGTGTAAGACACAAAATTTCCTTATTGCTCAATCTGTCCCTTGACTGAAATGCCTTTGATTGACTTGAAAGATTCAGCTGTCTCAGCAAGACTCTGAGCATTTTCCCCACACGGTGGATATTTCAGGCTGGGAGAAGAGTGGGACAACTTCAAATATTAGCCCCTCTGGCAGTGATGACTCTTTCCAGGTTTGGAAGACTGTCAAAACAATGTTTAGTGAGATCAGTGCCAGGGAAAGTCAATTTCTTCAGTGGAGGACCAGCCTCTGTTGGAGCATCTGTAGTTTTGGTAATCTGTATGTGTGTTTAGTTTAGACTTAGGGTGATTGGTCATGAACACATGCATCCCTTTGGTATTAGGGTCTAAATATCTTTAAGAAACAAGGATCACTTTAGGTTTTGCCTCTTAGCTGATACTGAATAGTACCTCCCACAACTTCTAGGTAAAATGGCTGTTATATTTAGATGCAGAAAACACACAAAATATTATCAGGATCCATTGGCCTCTCTCTCTCTCTGTTAAAAAAAATTACACAAATAGCTGTTGCAGTTGTATCAGTTGAACAATTTGCTGATATTTTGTGTAATGCTCAGGTATATATCCAGTAGGAGGCCCCAAGCAGAAAAATGCCATTTTTCTCCAAAAGTAGATTAAAAACAGTTTACTGGAGTGTTTTTCTTGCAGTACTAGAAAATTATAAAATGACTGTGCCTTTTTAAAAAAGACCTTTCCTTGTCTTTGTGAGAGCTCAGTGGTGCTGGCAAAATCCATCAGCCTTTGCCCTTATGAACCACAGCTGGAAATTTTTGAAGTTGAAATTTTGGAGTTTTTCTGCAAACCCTCAACTGCTAGCTGGTTTCTTGGTTGGAAGCCTTGGGCTTTATCTGTTTAATATTCTAGTGCCTAGCATGAGGTGCTCTGAAAGTAGGTGATTTGGGGAAAGTATATCAAGTCATATCCAGTGTATAAGCAAAACTGTGGAAGTTTGAGATGTGTTGCCCAGTGTTATGTTTGCTGTTCTGAAAATAAAACGGCATCTTCTTGACTGGTGGAAATCTCCTTGCATCAGAGGGCTGTACTGTAATGGCACTTACTTCAACTACCTGAGAATTTGTCTGAGTTTTCAGAAGATTGATTCTTACATTGTTGCCTCTGGAAGGAACACACTGCTAAAGCCCAGCATGCCCCTCCTAGTCTAGCTGAAGGGGTGACTAGACTGAAAAGGTTCATTAAACTGCTGTCCTTTAGACCACCCCCGGATCTTCACAGTAATTATTAACTGAAGGTTTCTTCTTCCTTTCCTTGCCTCTTACTGAATTCTCTCCTATTTTCAGGGAGAAAAAGGACTTGGAAGCAAGCGAGACTCCAGCACCAACTCATGAGATAACAATTTTTGAGCAGCCAGAGATATTCTACTTTGTAATTTTCTTTTGGGTGCTGGTCTACTGCCTTTTACTCCTTCCACAGATGCTTAGCAACAAAGTTTGATCTGTGTGAGGTGTGGAAAATAAAGGGATGGTGGCTGGATTGCTTTGTGTATCTGCATATGAATATGTTCCTTCAGGTGAAGCACAAACAGAAATCCAGAACCTGGTATTTGTGTTTATTATCAGGTTGTTCTCAATTCCGCTACTGTTGTGCTATGACAGTGTCAAAGCACGTTTTATATTATGGTAATTGTGTAAATATATATAAAAATGATCTGATTTAGTAGATGCGATTTTGTACATTTGTGCCTTGCTTTATAAGATGCTAAATAAAACCAGATAATTATCAGTAGAAGTATGAACAATTCAGAGCTCTAGTCTTCAAAAATTATTCTTCTGGCTTCACTTTCTTATGTAGGGCCTGACAGCTATGGAAGAGGGATGGTGATGACTTATCTTGGGGTCTGACCACCTGCAAGGGCAAGGCTAGAAATGTTTCTTCACATTTTCCATTTCAAAGAGTGGGGGGCAGAGCAGAGGTAGTGAAACACACATCAGGAACTGATTACAGTTCCAGCAGCAAATCCAGTGGAGCAACAAAATCAGGTTGAGGGTTTATTGGGGTAGGAAAGTTAGAATTTTCAAGGATTTAAAGTAATTTTTATCCTGCACCTTTTTGTATGTTTGATTTGCAGGAAAAAATTGGTTATGAAGAAGTGTGAAGAACATACATGCTAGCTGCTTCTTAGTAGACTTTATATGGGAAATCTCAGGCCAGAAACTAAAGTTTTTTAAAAGTACCTCAGTGCTTCTGAGTCTGCTTTTGCTTCAATTTCTTTGCTGCTTTTATTAACAAATCACATAAAGATTTCTCTCTTTTGCATATACAAAAAGTAATAGGTAACCAGCTTTGCTGAGGCTACTGTTAAGGCACTAGGGTGTGGTAAAAGAATTAGAAATACCTTTCAAGTGTCTATTTAAATTGAGAAAGAAATGAGAGATGTAAAACTAAATCCAGAAAAATGCTGACAACAAGTATTGACTTCCTAGTGGGACTAAAGAGATTCCTGTGGCTTATCCATGGGCACTGTTGAGCTACTTCTGCCTCTTGCAATTTTTGTCCACATCAATGATCACTTTAGGATATTTCATATAGGATTTTTGCCAGAGAAGGTGTAATCCATGCTTTGTAGACAAAAGAGAAGTCTTCAATTTCTTAGCAGTAGCTTCTCTCCATGTGACTATTAGTGAAGTCACTACTTCTCATTGGCACATTTTTAGTTTCATGGTGTGCTTTATGAGACTATACCACATTGCTGCTTCCATCTGAAAGTTCAGAAGGCTGACTGCAATATGCTTCCTAAAATGAAGGGGTTTAAAATTTTACTCTGAGTGGAAATTAAATAATGGCTGTAAGTTTTACATATTTTGTGGTAGCATAAGGTGTATCCCTGCCCTGGCTAAGTTTTCAGATGAACTAATTGCACCTGGGATCAAGATGCATCAAAATATTCAGCAATTTATTTGCAGGTATTTAAAAACTGTCTGTAATCATGTTATCTGCTGGGGCAATCCTAACCATTCATCACACTTCATTCTTCTTCATAAGCTTTTTGTCCCCCTGAGATTTTTCTCCTGAGCTGCAGTTAGAATTCAGTGGATGTAAGGAATGACAGAAGATCTTAAACATTGAAGATAAAATTCTGAACACCTTTCAAATCTTTCTTATTCTGCCCTGCCACTGTTGATTAGAGCTGGATTCACCCCATGAACCTAGAAATAAGATCCATTGTTCTTGAGGAAGAGATGAAAATGTCCCAAATTAATTTGGTTTAAATCAGCTTAAGTAAAAAAAAAAAAAATATTTCTTTCATCTTCTTCATTAAATCAGTCAAGATTTTGAGTCAGCTGATTTTGTGATCAATAAACCTGTTTGTGCTTGTTGTAGAAGACAGTGATACCTTCTTCCAAAAGAAAACCTATATCAGAATTTTTGAAGGTGCCTTCTGGAAGTAGACTAAAATAGAAAGTTGAAGGGTTAGTGCTTGCGCCTCTGAAAGAATAAAACTTAGTACAAGAAACATTTTATGCTTATCCTGAAAACCAGGGAATACCAGGCTGGGGTATGGCATCAATTTAATAGCTGCAAGCAGCAGTGTACTACACTACTTTGGAGCAAAATGTTGGCAGCTTTTCATTATGTTCCACTCTTCATAGGCTTCTTTGGTTTATGATAACATTTTCTGACCCTTTGTATCTTCTTCCATGTTTATTAATCTGCAGCAGAGGCTATTTGGAGTTGGATTGCAGTCTCTTTATAGGGCTTTACAGCTATCAAAGTTCAATCAAGTATGCTCTCCTCTTCTTTCCTTTCTCCTAAGAAAATGAATCAGGATGAGGAGCTCTTTGGATGTCTTAGCTAAGCAACTGACATCCATGAAGAATGGGAAGGAGAACAGGAACGTGGTGATGCCAGAAATGTCATTACACAGTACTTTTGTCCAAGAAGGAGAAAACCCAAGGTTTTCTTTGTTACTTGCCACTGATGAAGAGGGACTGATACATTGCAATGAGCAGTTTAAATGTCAAACAGCATCCCACAATTGTATTGGTCATCTCTGCCAGTGTTTCAATTGAGGTACACTTTCCAGCCTGTCCCCTTGAGAGACAGAGATTGCTTCTTCCACCCAAAATAGAAGAAAAAAAACCAACTAAGTCATTACATGATACTTGGTATTACATTGCTTTCAGTTTTGGGGTTTGTTTTGTTGTGGGTGTGCTACAACAGAAGCAGTGTACCTTACCCAGCCATTCCATGGGTGAGAAGACCCAGGGTGAAGCACTAAGAGTGATTACACTGGTCAATTGTGCTTTAAAAAACTGAATTCTTTAAGAGTTTTGCTTTTACCTCGAACTGTAAAGACTGACATCTGCATAAGCAGCAGCTTCCCCCAGTTAAACTGACTTGTGAGCCTGCATCTCTTCTTCCACAGCAGAAGATCCAATTCCTTAATGCAAGGGCCCTGTTCTGAAACACTGCTTGGTTTTGGGCTTTGTGGTCTACTCTGAGCTATTGCCTAAAAGCCTGATTATGAAAAGTTTATTATGGCAAAGCCTGTTTTAACTTGCTGCCCAGAGGGCTGGCTGGTGATAGTGGAGGGTTTAAACCCTGGTGGGCAATCCATTGTCTGCCCATTTTCCAATAGGTATGTGCACTGTCTGAATACAGAAGGTTTTGCTGAACTTTTGCCTGGGTTGAAAAATGCTAAGCTTGAACTGACCACATATGGTATATTGATTTGGTAGCTGAATTCAGATACACAGAGGTACTGATCTGTTAAGACTCTTTTTCTAAAACCTGCTGGTTTTGAGCAAATGTGGGTAGCAGGGCATTGTGAAGTGTAAGTGTCAGGAAGTGCCTTGAGGATCACTGGATAAAGGATGTTTGGTGTTCACAGAAGCAGCATTAAAGACTGAGTGGCAGCTGTAATAGGATGGTTCAATGTCATTGTAGTCATAACTGCAAAGTGTTTCATCATGATTTTATAGAAAGTGCAAGGAAAGATACATCATTAAAGACAGAGCCCCACTAAACATTTATGGGGCAGATGACTTAGAGTTGAAGAAGTGAGTTAAACAGTCACATAATCTACAAACTGACCAGAATATAGCTTTTGCCAAATTGTAGGAAATTATCAGTGCAAAGGCAGGGCAAACACAGACTACAGTAAAAATCGACAATCAATTTTCAATGCCATGAATATTTTTGAGAGATTGAGCTCTAAAATGTATTTTTATTGAGTTTCTAGATTGTAATGAATGTGTCTACAGAATTTTATGCAAAGCTTGAGAGTTCAGCTGTTTTAAAATGATTTTTTTATATAGCAGTGATTATTTTATCTATATATTTAATAGAATTGTAAAACCATTTTAAGAGTACCTGTAAAATTCTATGTATGTGATACGATTATTTATTAATTATGACTCATGAGAATGAACATTAAGCTATGCATTGGTTTTGTCATCCATTTGAAAACTGGAAACTGCAAACAGGAGAGGAGCTTTTAATGAACAGCAGATCTGAAAAGCAGGGGAAATGATTGAATACATTTGTGTGATTCTTAAAGCTGCATAGCAATATGTCATTTTGTGATGTTAAACTTTCAGCTAAAGTTGCAAAATATACTGAGTGATTGAGCTACTTTCTTCCATCAAAACTTCCTGAGGCTGAAACTTCTACATGTTGATATTTGGCGCCTAAACACACTTAAATCCCATACATTTTCTGGACACTCCCAGTTTACTCCTGTTCGGTGTGACTGTAACTTCTTTATTCAAGTAGTGCTCCACTGACTTTAAAAGGGTACCATGCTGTACCCAGTGGAGGTTTTTAGGGTTCTCTGCACTAATCCTCAAAGAATTTGAGCTTTAGGAGATTCACTTGGCCAGTGTGTGTGGTATCACATTCAGCCATCTAACACAATAATAATTATAATTGTGCATTATCACTTATGCTAGCTTTAAATACTTGGGAGTCCCTTCTTGCCAAGCACAAACGTGAATGCATCCAGAGATGTGTTCAGTTCCTCTACTTCTGTGGAAGTCAGTGCAACACATCTGTGTGCTAAGCACACACTACAAGATCTGGCCCTGAGGGCACTTAAATCAACATCAGCCGCATAGGCCAGGAAGTCACTGAAGCCTGTGCAATGCCCATGCAAATCCAATGTACACCAACCATGCACCACTCACTTCAGTTACCTCCATGTTACACAGAGCGTTTGTTTGCCTAAATTCTGCAGAATCGACCCTCCAAAGAGAGGGAGTTAACATCTACTTCTGTCAATTAAGAGAACAGCAGCAGGGAACAAATAACTGGAAAGCAAGGGTGAGGTTTCAGGCTGGGGTATGGCCCTGGAAATTCCCAAACTGCTACAGCTGAAAGCTCATACCCTGACAATAGGTTGCCTGCTGTTTCCATTGAGCTAATGGGTAGCAGATCTGAATGGAGGTAAAAACCACAAAATCCTTTGTATTTCTGCATTGTGCAGGTTTTTGTCAAGTAAATAACTTCCCCTGGCACACCACTGATAACACTAATTTACAGCTGCCCCAATTTACCATTGTTCCCATTCCAGGTTTGTATACAAAAACAGGACACACAGTGTGGCTTGTTCTCTCCCATTCCAGCCCAAGATCATGAAGCCATTCATGCAGGAGGATGGGATACATGTGCATTCAATGATATGGAAAAGTCATGGTCTCTGTGGAGTAGCTCGCTTGCTCTGTCCATTGCTTCACACAACTCCAGTGCTCACAAAGGGTGAAAAATTAATCCTTATTTTTTCAAGTGCCATAGTCATTTCAGGGTTATCTTAACTGAAATTGTGGAACATCAAAGTATTTCTTTCCTCCACTAAAGACATGGAAAACCTCCTCCCACTTTAGTGGCTCTTTTGAGAATTCCTTTCCAAGCAGCTGCTACTGCTGATACTGGAAAATGAGACCCATGCTATTTCTCTCCATAGTGGGGGGAAATGTCTTAAGTTTGTGTCTCTGGAACATAAAACTGGCCCCTGAGTGATTAGTATTTTCTTTTTTTTAATTTCTTTTTCTTCATGAAAAGGTTAGAAGGACCAATAAAAATTATTTTACCTTAGTAAGAAATACTATGACCTACCATTCCAAGAAAGGCTAGTTCCTGGTCATCACTGCTGTGTTAAGACCAGATAATGTCTTATTCCCCAGTTTCCTTAATTTCATTGGGCCTTCCTGGAATCTCTTTGATTCACATAATAGATTTGCTGTGTCCAAGGACTAGTTTGTACAGGGGAGTCCTTAGTCCATGGCCATTATTAAGACTGTAACAGAAAATCACTCTTGTTTATTTCAAAATGAGTGGTCTGATGTGAATCAAGTAACTTTCAATGTATATGCTGCTGAGTTCTTGAGAGAAACAATGGAGTCACATTTTAATGCCAAATAAGTTACACAAGTCAAATAAGTATTTTTATTGTAATGAAAAATTCAATTTGTACTTTTGTCTTGAACAAAACATTTTAGTAGGCATACCACCTTTTGCTATTGTATACCGCTGTGTAAAAAGCTGAATAAACTGTTTTACCTTTCTTGTTAAAGTTCTCTAGTTTAAACTGTAAAGTGCTACATGGCTAAAGAGTTAATGAGGGACTGCATCCTAAATAAATAATTTGTAAGTAAGGAATGTAATATTTAAAATACATGTTTCTCTTTGGCAAGTGAAATGAGGAATGATGATTTTTTAAAAATGAGAACAAATGCTGGGAGGATTTGAGTGGTGTCCAGATATACTGAAGGAAATGCATTTTCATGTACTATCAAATACATTTCTTCTGAATACTTTCTGTCAGAGGCTTGTATTGGATGTTTGCACTAGTTGATCAAAGCTAATTTTTGTGAGAAAGAACTAAATTCTTCTGTATAGCTGGTAAACAAAATGTTTCTAGAAACTGTTATGCTGTTATAAGAATAGTATTTACTAGTGAATAGCTCCAATTTATTTTACAGAATCTCCAATTTTGAAATAAATGGACAGGCTTCCTGTATCTAATCTGTTACCTGTGGGTTTGTCTTGTGGATTCTAATTGTTCAATTTATTAATAGTTATATATTGTATCTATTATAAATATTATTTTAATCTATTATACATTTTCAAGTCCAGAAACTAAATGCATGTTCTAGGAGAAAAGACCTCAGTAAAGACTGCAAATTCATAAAGTGCATTGTTTCCCACTTGCCCAAAAAGCGACTTTTCATTTTGGAGGAAAAATCTAAACTTTTTTCTGATCAACAAACAAATGGATTTAAATTGTTTATAAAGGGGAAGAATTTCTAATTTATTAATGCATAGAAAATGGCCTTATAAAAGGAAGCCATGGGAAAGGTTACAAAAACAGTTGTGCTTAATTATTTACTGTTCTTACAATTTATTTATCTGGGCTGTTTCTATATGCTTGTTTAGATTTGGGGACTAGTAAATTACTAGCTGCAGCACCATTTCATATTTACTATGCACCTCCCCCTACACCTTAACTCCCCTTGCAGGATATGAAAAAAAGAAAATATAGTACAATAGGGGTGGAATACATAAGAATCAGCCAGCCCCATGATGCGTGTCCTGAAAAATATATCTAAATTAGATAAACACACTGAAAGGAAATGGCATATGGGAAAGGTATAGGAATGCTTCCTCTCTAAAGGATTAATGGGTATCACACTTTAGGACTTGTAAATATTCCTCTAATCCTTCTACAAAAATCAAATAATCTCACATGTTTTCAAAGTGCTTCTAACCACTTCTGCAGTAGTTGTACCTGCCTATTGGACCACCCTCCCTCACACGTAAGTGTACAAAGCAAGAGAATATTCATGCTTCTGTTAAGAATTTGGGATATTTGGGTCCAGTCCTGTTAGCAACATAGATTTCCAGAGTCATAGAACAGTTTGGGCTGGAAGAGACCTTTAAATGTTACCCAGTCTACCTGCTCTGCCATGAGCACCTCCATCAAATCAGTTTGCTCAGAGACCTGTCCAGTCTGATCAAATGTTTCCAGGGATAGGGCATCTACCACTTTTCATTACCAAAATTTTAAAATTTCTAAGTACACTTTGGTTTTTTTTGTTTTGTTTTTGGGTTTTTTTTATTAGTTTGTGTTTGGTGGGTTTTATTGTTTGTTTGTTTGTTTTTGGTTTGGTTTTTTTTTTGCTACTGACACTGTGGTTAGTGGAATTTGCAAATGCACTGGGGAGGGTGCAAGTGTGTGGAAGCAAAGTAAACTTTTACAATGGTCTGAGATCCAAACTTTAGTTCAAATTCAAACATAGTAAGACAGGAACCATTGGACTGATTTTCTTTTAACTACTCTGGGATAAAAGTAATTCTGACAGAAACTCAAAAATAATCTCCCTTATCCTTGCTCTGTAATCACAATTACTGTAGCTTGAAGATGATGCACATGCAGTGTTGGAAACACACTGGATCCATCTGCATCTTGGCAGCAACAAAGACAAAGCACAGGGTTAATTTCAGATAAGGAGCCCTCCACACAGTGAGAATGCACTTGGCTTGTGCAGGAGCCCAGACCTCCCAAGGATCACCTGTGGCCATCACACATATTCGTGTTGTAGTATAAACTGAAACCTTCATGCTCTCTTCAGGGCTCATTTTTCCTGGTCACTAAAGAAAAGCCAGCAGGAGCAGGAGAACCTTCAAACTGGTGAGTGCAGAGAGCAAAGCCTTTGACTTGAGCTGTGCTCTCTCTATGACAACACCAATATATGGTGGTAATCTTTTCTTGAGTTGCTATTTCTACTGATGTTACAAGGATTATTTCCAGGAGAGCTAATTGCACAATTTGTGAGATACCTTCTGTGACTAACTCCATTCCTTGGTGAGACAGTACCACTGGCTTACCACAGTCCTTGGCAAACCACACTTTATCTTGGAATACCATGTAATGTATGATCAAAGCAAAATGTATAGCTCCATCTGCTGTAAATACTTTGAATTGATTATTTTTCATTTCTTTTTTATGGTTGCTCTGTACCCTGGGGAACAGATTTATCACTGCTGATATGCATTTTCTGCATGTTAACAAGAATTGACATACATATAGATTTATACATTGTAAAGTGGTGTTTCTTGGTTCTCAGGCATAAATGAGCATTAACAAGGGTATATCTCAAGGACATTAGGAACTTCTGTTAACTGTTGTATGACAGATCTTTTGCATTGTGCCATTGCAGCTACTTGTGAAATTGCTCCCCTCTTTCAGTAAAAAAACCCCATCAGGTGAAGTCGTAGGTGACTGGAAAAAGGAAACCCTGCAATCCATTTTTAGAAAAGGCAGAAAGGAAGAGCCTTTCCCCCTTGCCCCTCTAGTTCCCTGCTGGCACAAACCTGAAAGGAAACAGTGCAGGGCTCAGTTCTTCACAGGCTAACATCATCAGTAAACCTGGACAAAACTTTTCCATTTTGCTGCTCATGTTCAGGAGATGTTTTTAGTCACACCAACATCTTTTGTGACTCCCTCCTTTTTCTACTTTTGATGTATTTCTAAATTTATGGGAAAAATTAATCACAGCATCCAAATTCACTGTAGGTTTGATGGCATCAAAAAAAGCCAGAAATTATTTCTAGACGAGTTGGGAGCCAATTTTGGTTTAAAAATATTCTCTCTTTGTGAGGCACTCCAGAACAGCTAACAGAATTCAAAGCTCAGAGTTGAATACAAATCTTGCAGTTGACAAATTTTGTTCTCCATTGTCTTTTAGCCAGTGGTGGCTATAGGGGGTCAAAAATTGATTTCTTTCCTAACAGAACATTTCTTTTCTCCATCTTTCTTCCTTACCAGTGATTTAAATTTGTTTCGTTTCTTTAGTGATGTGTCACTGTGATAGACATACTTTGGAGACTGTAAGTAGAAGATGATGGAGAAGATCATCAGTCTGAAGAAATCCAAGGAAAAAGCAGGGAACTCTGTCTGGGAAATGTTGCCAGGAGACAGAGGAGTCAGTTTCCAAATGATGTCAGCTCATATGCTTATGTCAGTAATTTAAAGAGGTAAAAAAGAAAATATTACTGAGGTTTCTCTTGCACTAAAGAAAATATCCCTGGAATTACAAAGTCTGGGTCACTGAAGTAGGAAAGCATGCCAATTTTTTTTTAATGCATTCTAGAGTGAGACAAAGATTCATGCAACCTAACACCTTCTTAGAATCTAAGTTTCAGGTTTAGAAATAGAATCTTCTTTCTTTCTTCCAACTTCCTTCTCTATAATCATACCTGCAGCCTTTTCTCATGATGCATTGCAGGTGTTATAATTAGCACCGTGGTTTAAAACGTTTTCAACTGCTCTTTCCAGCAGTGATTCTCAGCTAGGAGCTGGAAAACCTGGCAGCCAGACTGGGGGCTTCTTGAGAGGAAAACCTCAAGGAAAATTTCCCAAGTGGAGTGCAGAATAGACACATCCTATCCTGGCCAGAGAAACTAGAATGCAACACTTGGGCACGCACTGCCTCGGTGACTGGCAGCCTGTGTCAAAGTGCCGCACTGAGCCCGGCTGTGACAGGAGGGCACCGTGGCTGGCACCAGCAGCAGGGAACAACAGAGGTCACCATTGTCTCAGCAAGGAATCTCTCCAGAGCCATTTTAGACCCTGATGTGAGTGGAGCTGAAATGCCTGGTTTCCACTAGCGTGATTGGAGAGTTCTGTAGCATGAACAAAGACAAAGTTGTGACAAAGTGATTTTTAATGTCAGTTTTCCTCTTTTCTAACCCAAACAGAATCTTTCTTTACTCTTAGTCATTAGAAAAAAACAGAAAAGCCTCCACTCACCATCCATTACTAATTTTATTAAAAAGGGAGATAAATGTCTCTATTTTCTTGTTGTCTAACAACAGTTACCCCATAGAGTAAATATCAATATTTATAGTACTAAAGATACGGGGAAGGCTGTTACTTGGTACATTGTGACTTATTCTTTCCCAGATTTTAATAGTTGGGCAGTGTGTCCTTTTCATCCTACCGCCTGTTTGTTTTGGTTTTAGGGTTAGTTGTGTGTTTTTTTACCAAACTCTGAATCCCAACCAGTTTGAAATATGTGGAATTTTTCAGTTGTGTTTCACATCTCACAAGTTCATCTCACATCTCGCGAGTTTATCTCACTTTAAAAATCTTTGTAAGGAATTTGTGAAATAACATAAAAGATAAAAAACATAAATTTTTAATTTGGGGTTAAACCCTGAGGGTTAGGTCTGATTACACAAATATACGACATCAAATATCTGTTTCTTAGAATAGAGAGAGGGTAATGGGGACAGGATTGTAAGGAACAGCACAGATTTTATCCTGTGCTTTTATATCAAAAACTCCTGTCAGCCAGCAGGCTCAAGGAGGAAATAGCTGTGGAGAAAGACACCCAATTTTATAAGAAAATAACTTCCAGAATTCTCCTGGTATTTGTCTATTTTGTTTTCTAAGTATTCTGCTTGCTTTCTCTTTGAACCTACTTGAAATGGATAAAATTCATTATTTAACCATGGCCTGCACTAAGGAGGGTTTCTTTCTGCTCCATTTCATGTTAGAAGGAATCAAGAATGCCAATTTCCTTCAGTACTTCAGCTAAAATTGGAAAAATAGACCCATATGCTCTGACAGTTCCCACTGGGTAAGACTGAACAGCTGCTCTTCTTCCTCAGCTTTTGTCATGGGATATAATTATTCTTCCATCCATAAAAAAACAGAAGGATGCCCTTTCAATCCTATAAAAATACCCAGTACTGTAACATTTAACAACAGAATGGCAGGCACTTGAGAAGTTGTGCTCTAAACAGCAGCAGAGGTTTGTGCCAAGAAAATACTTAATTTGATAATACCCCGGGCCTCTAGATCACTTTGAATCTGAATTAATTTTAGTTGGGTTGTTTTTAACGAATCTTAGGAGTGCTCCAGTCAGCTTTATTTTTCATACTGATTTTGCAGGCATAGCTGTGTTAAAATGGCTGTGTTACAATGGCAAGTCCCTGGAAGAGAGCAGATGGAAGGAGGAAGCTTGACATCCAGTGACAGATCTTCCAGTGAAAACACACTGCCTTCCACACAACTTACAAGGGCACTGGCTGGCCAGAAGTGGCATTGCATTTATGGCCATCTTCTTTATCAGGCCACCAAGGTCAATGACCATCCAGTCCTTGTGCAAGCACATGAGACCACAGGAGACTCTCACTTGGTCCCCTGGCTTAACACAAATGTAACTCATTCACCTCTGCCTGAAGGGTTTTGGTGGTGGCAAAACCTTACCCTACACCAGCTGTTTAATTCCAGCTATTTCAGGGCACTTCTAAAAATATTTAGTAGTAACATCTACTAGATCAGTGGAGTGTTGCCAAAGTACTGGAGTGAGACCAGTGCTCCAGCCAGGCAACAATCTGCCTCACGCAGTGACAGAAGGCAATGCTGCCTTGGGAGCCCACACAACCCAACCACCTTCAGCTGTCCTTTCTTCTTCCACTTCTGGGCCCTGAACCAGCAAGGACTAAAGGCTCCCCAGTGGAAAAGTGGCTCTTTACCTGTGGCAGGGAGGTGACTTATGGAAATGGCCACCAGTGTGGAAAGGTAGGATTTTTGATAGAGAGCAGCTCAGCGCTGCTGAGGGAGGGATCACCAAAAGGGATCACCTTTTTCCCCTACGGCCTGCCGTGAGAAAGAACAACCCCATTCCCCCAGATGCCGCACTCCGTGACCCTCAGGGGCACAAGGAGCGAAGGCCTGACCCTCGACCTCCCTCCCAAGATGGCGGGCGCCGCCCTCGCCTCAGCGCCCCCCGCCCCAGCGCGCGAGACCCGCCCGCCGCGGGCACGGCCGAGCGCCCGCTCCGCTCCGCCGGGGGAGGGGCGGGAGCGCGCACGCACGCGAGCGCCGGCGGCTCTCCGGCAGTCGCTGTATCCCGCCCTCCCATTGGCCGTCGGGCGAACCTTTCACCTTTTACCCGGCTGCGGCCGCCAATCGCCTGCGTCCTCTCATAGCGTGTGGGGATGCGGGGCGTACGGACTGCGCAGGGCGGAATTCTCGGAGCGGGGTTGCGCCGCGGGCGCTGGGCGGCCCCCGTTGGTACGGGCGGGAGGGGCGGGGGCGGCGCTCCGTTTGCGTAGCGCCGGCCGTAGCGCAGGGGCAAGGGAGGGAGGGGGAGGCCGTCCCGGGCCCAGGTGAATGGAGGGACCTGACAGCTGCGGGGATTGAGGCGGCGGCGGCGGCGGGGAAATGGCGGCGGCGGGAGCACAATGAGACGCGGCCTGTAGTAGGGAGAAGCACCGGGCTGGGTCCGGTCCGAGCAGGTAGGAGATGGCGCGCCGGGAGCTGCATGGCGGCCGAGCGCGGGTGTGTCGCGCCCGCTGGCCGCAGCTCCCGCGGCCCCGGCGCCGCCGCCGGCGGGGTGTGATGGCGGCAGCCCGTCCCTCCCTCCCGGGGCCCGGGCGGTGCTGCCCCGCCTCCGCCCCAGCGGCCGCCGGCGCCCGGGCCCCGCGGTTGGCCTGGGCAGCTCCCCCGGCGCCGGCGGGGCCCGCTCGGCCGGGCCTTGCTGCGGCCCCGCTCGGCTTTGTCTGTGAGCGGCGCCCCCCGGGCAGCCGCGCCGGAGCCTCCCGGGGCTCGGGGCCCTCCCGCCGTGTCCGGGAAAGCAGTGGCGGGTGGTGAAGGAGTTTAAACTCAGCAGTGCTGATGTTAAAGGCGGTATAAAAACGTCTTGGCTCTTTTTTGCTTCCTTTCCGTCCTTTTCCAGGGTAAATTAAGGCAGCGTGATTAAAGGCAGATCTTCTGCTGTGTGGATGTGCGTGAAAAGTGCAAGGTTAAGAGACATATATTTTTGCACAGGACTTCGTTGCTGTGTTAGGTAATATAGATGTAGCCCGCATGAGTAGAAAATAGGGGTGATACTCATATCTAATAAAGAAATGGTATTTTTTGTGTGCATTACGCTTAATCAGAATTTAGTGGTTCAATAAAAGTGACTCTCAAAGTGAATAGTGAATCTCGGTTACCTGCTGACAGTCCAGAGGATGTTTCGCACTTCAGATCAGCTTTGAGTATTTTTGATGTTAAGATTTTGGTCTTCAAATTAGGTGGTTGGCTCAAATGGTGAACGTGTGTAGGTTGGAAGATTGTCTTCCGTTTTCTTTCCATAAACGTGTTAATCAAAAGTTACCTTTGCAGACACTCAGTTTGCCCTGTTTTACTGTATTTTATGTGTTTTCTTTAAATAAGTCACTCTGAATGCTCTGTTGAAATGCTGACTGCACGTGCGTGTTCTGTAGGTGGAGGTGGTGCTTGTTTTAGCAAGTTCATACAGACACTAACTGAAATTCATTTCATAACTATTCCTCTCTTAGAAGAGTCTTTCTTATTGTCTATCTCCACACTGTGGTCCATGAGCTTTGAAGATGCTACTAGCAGTTTTCAGCTGGAAGGTGGTTTTTTTGACATGTTTAATAATTGGGTTGTTACTTTATTAATTGGTAGGGTTAAAAATATGTATATATTTATTCAGAAGCGTTGACCCTGAATTAGCTACTGCTGTTCTTCAAAGCATCCTGATAATTCAGTTCTGTTAAAGTGGCAGGTCAGTGCTTGGCAGCCACAAAGCAATTAATACGAGATTTAGCAATGAATTGAGAAGGCAGTGACATCAGTGTGTGATTGTATAAACCTGTTCTCAGCCCATGTGTTTAATATTAAATGCAGTTTGGGTATTTTCTCTTTATCTCCCTTCTAATTTAGAAAGGTTGTATTAGGCTAGGAGAAGTGTAGATGGAGAATTGACTAGGGCTTTTCACATGAGGGAGGACATACCAGTGAAGGGATAACAAACATCACAGAGGGAGTCATGAAGAAGGTAGAAGAGGGAAGTGTTGATTGTTTGCTTGTTTCTCCTGTTTTTGAAGGATCTCTGTATCCTACACACTGAACACAAATGTGATACTCCTTTACACTGTGTGTAACTGACAGATGTGGTGCATCAGTCTGTTTGGAATGCCAGAAGTTTACCAGACAATTGAAATAATTAATTTGTAGTGAAATTCATCCCAGGCTCTAGAAAGCAGAGGATCTTTTCAGTCTTGGCAAACACCGAGGTGGCTGATCCTTGGAAGGTACTTCTGCCTGCCCTGCAATTACACAGCTCCATACATGTCCTCCACTGGTTACTGGTAGGAGGAAGCCAACCAAGCTGTTTTGTCTGTTATATTACACTAATGTTTTTCTAGAAGTTATACTCTTTTTTTCTTCTTAAAAATACATTGTTCATCTGTAGCATACAAATGGAAAAAACCTAAAACCTGCCGTTCAAAAACAGATGTATTTTCATGTTTTTTGGTGTTTTTTTTTTTTTGTAGACAATACATGTTTCTCCTTTCCCACCTCAAAAATGTGCAAAGTACTTTGCCACTTTTTCAGCAAAGTGTATGGATTTGCTTCAGCAGAGGTGCTCAGAGTCTGAGTGTATCTGATCTATTCTGGCTTTCAGTATGAACTAACTAAATGTGCATTGATCTGTACTGAATGCAAATTACTGCAAACCAAATGAAAACACATGCATTCTTAAGAGAGCAAGGAGTTATTAAGCAGAATGGATAAAACAGCTGAAATAATTTGATTTCTCTTCAGATAAGCTCTAGAATAAAAGTGAGAGCAAGAATTCAGGAAGGTTTTGAAAAGGATTCTAGGGCTTTAGGGTCGATGAGCATTACAGTAAGTGCCAAGACTACAGACAGGTTTTTTATTTTGGGGCATAGGTTAATTTATTGATACCAAAGGGGTTTATGCCTTTTTTGCTTTTATATATTTGCTATATTCTTTACATATATATTTGTAGCTCTGTAGCCTTTTATTATATTTATAGCTGGTATTTTACCTACTCCATTGAACAGAAAGACAAAAGAAATTCCCCAGTGGCACCAAGCCCTGGGGGTCCAAGCTTAGGTCCTCCGGGAACTGCGGTCAAAATGACTTCTCCAGACATATTTTCATGAACAAAGTTTAGTTATTGTCCTAGGGGGAGTTTCAGAAAAGGGTAGAACCAGGGGGGAATTACCTCATCACCTATGTCTCTAATTGGGGATTCTTGTAGGTTATGCTAACTTCTAAACATACAGAAATTGTATCTGCTTTATTTTATGTGTGCATCTTTGGCACTTTTCTTCCAGCATGTTGTGCACCATAAGGACCCTTATAAAGGTGACCCGTTTTTGTCACCTGTGTCTGGTTTGTGATTTTAGGGCCAGTGAAAAGGCATCGCTATCAGGCAGCAAGTAGAGCTTCAGAACATTCTGAGATAGATTGTTCTGTTGTCCATAATTCTCTCTGACCTTTTTCCCTCTCGTGTAGGTAATACAAACTAGGGGGTATGCTGAGCCTGGTAGGTTGTTGGCAGAACAGCAAGGTGGCCCCTGTGTCCCAGTGCCTGACTGTGACCAACCACCAGCCATCTGTATCCCATCACCTTCATGTGTTCAAATAAATTCTTCAGACTGATAGAAGTTTGGTTTTATTTATATAGATACTTTTAGGAAGTGCTACTTTTAAAGAAAGTAAAAGTATAATTAGAGTGTTGAACAAAACAGGAGCTTCTGTAAAATGGTTGGAATGTGCTTTTAGAATGCTATGTCCTGAAGGCTAAGAATGGTTGGAGTAGAGCAGAAGGCATGATTTTGCTTTACACCTTCTTGACGTCTATTTTTTCATCCTTTAGCCTTTTGTGAGTACCTTATGTATTGTGAGAAACCAGAAGAGAAGAAACTTGTTGTATAGTAAAAGCTAAAAGTTCATTTTTTAGCTGAAGTTACAGTCTTTGTTGGCATTTCAAGTTTTGGTGTCTAAACTGTATTGACTGGGGGGATATGGTGGCTTTAGGACTGTTACTAAAATAAACATTCTAGAAGACTTAATCTAGAGAACAAAGTAGTGCCCACTTTAATGTGTGCCATATAATAATATTAGGTAAACTCTTGGTTTTGATAGTTCTTGCATGCTTATCTAGTAACATAATGCATGTTGAGTAGTATATTTGGAATTCCCTTGTTATTTCTGCTCTGTATTGCAGACTGCATTAGTTCAATCAGTTTTCCATTATATTTGTTACCTTCAAAATCATGCAGTCAAGAAGCAGAGAACTGAAACTCGTGTCAAGGAGTTTACTTGTTTTGCTGCACAGCTGGAGGTGTTGAAAGGCTGTTCTCTGATGGGAAAGAGAAGAAAGGGCAATATTTTCCAGTTTCTCCTATTATAAATACTCCTGGATCCAAGAGACTTCAGTGCTGCTTGTCGTGGTCTTTCCTTGAAGTGCAATACACTTGCCAGTTGTGATCTGTGTTTTGGTTGGCATGGGTGTTACTAGTGAGTTCCTTCTTACCAAGACAGAAAATCAAGAGTTCTCTCTTGATCTTTTGTAGTAGAAAATCTTGGTTTGCTGTGCTTTCTTCTCTTTATGCCAGGGACTCAGTACTTCTGTGATGTAAGCTGGCAGGATCAGTTTCTGCCCATGTTTTAAATATTCTGTTATTCTTTATAAAGGATTCATTCCTTTGGGTTCATTGAATGAGTGTGAGAGATCTGAGGAGCACCAGGGTGGTTTCTGACTTGAAGGGTTGGTTGCTGCAAACAGGTGGTCAGTTTGGGACTGACCCAAGCTGGCCTTGGGATTTTTCTTTGTTTGTTTTGAATATTAGTATCATTGTGTTTTTTCATTTGTGTAAATACACATATAAACATAAAAAAAAACCTGACCCCAAATGCATGTTTGACCCAACCCCTTATTGTTAGTTATTAAAACCTGATTTCTGATGCCTGTGTCTTCTTTGGATTCTGATTCTTGATAATTTGTCAAGACATGTAGCAGCCTTTCCCTCAGCTGAGATGCTAGTAAGTAGCTGGGTAGCAGTAAAGAAATTGGTCTTAAATATAAAAATTTCATGATTCTGTTTTTGAAAAATGAATTGGAGCTTTGGGCCTGCCCACTTATTGATTGCATAAATCCCTTTTTCTGAGGAAGTGAGGTAAATACATTTTGCTTTTTAAAGTTCATTTTTTTGATTCCACTGAGGTGATTTAGGTATGCAAGCATGTCTGGGCTGGCTACCTTTGCAATTCATGTTTCTCTTTCGTTTGCAAAGTCTCCTTGGTTTCTGATCTAGACCAAATTCCTTACAGCTTTCTTTGAACTGTTACTGGCCTTTTATCATCTTTCTGCTCTATATTTTTTGTTCTAGCAGAAATTAATGAAAAAGGCTTAGCTATCTATCTCAAGGTGAAGTTGCCTTGTAGTCTGTAGTAAAAACTTGTAGGGGTGGTCTGAATTCTAGACAGCACTCGAACCATAGAAGACTTAACTTCTCTCACTAAATTTTGGCAAGTTAATTCAGGTGTTTTTGTTTTCACCTCCTCTTTTGTGTTTAACTTTCAAGTGCATAAATAAAAGGCATTTTTCAGATATTTATATTCTGCATACCTTAAAACATTTAAATGTATTGAATCTTACTTCTTAACTGGGGCTTTATGAATTAATAATATTCATTTATAGTATATCTTCTTTATTCAGGATATTAGTGTCTGGGATCAATCTTAAGTAAGACTTTTAACTCCTCACTGAAGATGTGTCTTTCTGAGCAGGCAAACTTGTTCTTTGCTATATCTTCATGGTCAATGGCTACCAGCTTTGTTTCTGGAAGAAGACATAAAATGAACGTGCTTACAATACAACCAAAAGTCTGGTCAGTTGTTTTTTAGTGACCCACAACCTTTGCCATCTTTCAACTAAAGTCAAATGCCCATATTGTCAACTTCCTACATAACAGAGGTCAGATCCCTTCTTAACAACGCTAAAAAACAATGCTAAAATTTGTTTTGGGGCAAAAAAATCTATGCTTCTCCCTTTGCCCCCAGCTTCTGAAGATAATTTTTCATGGTTCTTGCTGTCTAACATAGTGCTATCTCAATGACCTCCAAGACTGTAGAAACTAAATTACTATTGGAGATAGATAATGAGCATAAAAAAAGTATACTGCTTCTTAAAACAAAAATACCCCAAACAAGCACATATGTAAACCTCTGTTTCTGGTGGGTGTTTTTTGAGTCCTCAGGATGACATGTGTGTTCTTGTCATTTGTTCTTGCTGCTTATACTTTGCTGTTGGTGTGAAACAAAGTAAGAGGAAAATTGGAATCTGAATGTTTTCTACCGGTTTAATGAACAGAGTCAGCGTGAATGGCAGAGACTGTAAGGGGGAAGTGACAGAAGCTTGTTACTGAGAGCCATGGGATTATCTTTGTATCTTTTTCATTATTTCTACAGTTACTGCCAGCAAGGTCTCATGGACAGCCTCACAATTTTTTACAACTTGTAAAAAAAGCATGTGAGGAAAGTTTTTCTTTTCTTCATTGTTCCTAAAGAATATTAAACTCTAAAGAGAGATAGCGAGCTGTGAGTGATAGGGCAGCAAGAAACTGTCTGTATACTTTCAAAGATTATAAATCAAAAAATAAAAACATATCCTGGTATTTCCAGAAATGTATACCCAGTCTATCCATAGGTTTATGTAGTGAATAGATAAGTTGATTTGTTTACTGTGCAATCAGTCTCAACGGCTCTGAGTTAATTAAATCTTCCACCACAGAAGTGTGGCTGTACCACCTACTGAGGGATTTGAAAGCAATGGGTTTAGGCATGATGGGTGATGAAGCTCTGGAGGAGAAAGTGTGTAGGTTTTAGGAAAGTAAAGCATTTTTATCTTCAAGTATTTAATTGAAAAAAGGATTGGAGGAATGCCAAAGACATTTATGAGCTCCGTGGGTCTTTGAAAGACGTATGATCAACTTCCAGGAGATGAGCAATTTTCCCTGTTGTAATCTTTGCGTAGTTAATGCTTTGCTGTGTTGAAGTTAAGAAGGTAAACCTGCCTTGATTAATAGTAAGTTATCTGGAAAATGGTCTTCTAATGACTATGTGTTGCCTAAACTGAGTACGGGATGAGTTTTTAGTGACAAAACTCATGATTCGTTGACTCTCTACTGGCCAGTTGTTATCTCAGCTGATGAGGATCTGCAAGGAATTACTGGACAATTTTGGGGCATGTGACTGGCATAAGGATGAAGCAGGTGCTGATTTCTGGCAGGCATTTGGAGTAGTGTGCCACTAGTGCTACTAATGTATTCATTGTCAGCTGATAGGAGTTGTTCAAACCCTTTATCGGTTCATCCCCTTACTGCAGTCTGCTGCCTCTAGGTGTTTCCTCTGGCACCATTTAAATAATTTTGGACCACACAGGAAGAAGTTTTGGGGTTGGAATTTTTACTGATCTCTGTAACACAGTTCAGCAGCAGTTGGCAATAGAGAAAAGAAGCTGGTGTCTGATTTTAAATTGCGCAGTCAAAAACCTGTTGAATCCAATTTCCTTGTTTTCTGTAATGAAGGCATTCAAGTGGCTGTCAAAGTGGATGGCAACCTCCTCCTCATGGCAGCTCTAATACTCCTCTGATCTATCTCAACTACTTAATTCAAATTGCTGAGACAGTAGAAAACTTGCCTTGGTCAAGGAAAAAAATACCACTTGGTTGTATTGTCCTGAGCTATTTTTCTGCCAGAAAGTCAGACAAGTGTCAAAGCTGTTAGAGAAGGGAAGGAGCAGTGACAGTGGAGTTCCTTCATTGAGCACTAGGTTGTCATCAGATTGGATGTACAGTCTCATGAAAACTAATCTCAAACTACTACTTCTCACCAATTAATTAAAATAATTGTACCATGTTTTTCTCAACTTTATACTTTCTCACTTACTGTTAATAGCTACTGTTATAAACAAGTGTGCTATGACAGTAGTTTTGTGGGTTTGTGCATGAAAATCAGTCGTGGTAAATCCAGGATAGGCACAAAGTGAGGGGAAAATTATGCTATGAAAGTTAAATAAAAAAACAATTGTATTAACAACTTCTTTAGTTGTTACTAATAGTACTTCTTTAGTTGTTACTAATAGTACTTCTTTAGCATGTACTATTCTGAGATATGAACTACTTTTTAATAAAAGTAATTATAATATCAGTGCAGTAATCAAGATGGAGCACTTAAGACTAATTCATCTAAGAAACAAATTATTCTGTGTGATTTCTTTCATTCTGTTATGGTCTGACTCGGCTGTGGTCACAGATGACTTGGGAACAGTTGTGGGGGCAGCAGGTGGATTGAAGAGAGTGAGGGTGATGCTTTGGGGGTGTAACAGTGCTTGTACTAAATGCATGGTAAGCTGTCACCAGGAAGCCTTTATTATTCAGTGTTTTGTCTTGCTGCTGAGTGAAAATGAAAAAAAAAACTGATAAAATGAAAAGAATCTTTCCTGTGCTTTGTTTACATCAGGAATTTATTTCTTCTCTGATTGTTTTGGAAACATTTGTACAACCAGCTGCAGATTTTTATAAGCATATTTGAGGAAGTAAAAGTGAAATACCGATCTGGTGAAATGATGGGATGTAAAACCTCTGCACATGCCGCATTCTTAATCCTACTAAAAGAGGAGTAATAAGGTCACTCTTCTCAGTGACAGCTTGCTCATAAGGATTTAAGGCACTCTTGCTTTTCAATGTACTTCATTGCTTTAGTTGATTAGTCTCAGTTTCTCTAGTGTCTTGTCTGCCACAAAGTCAAACTTAATTCTTAAATTAAAAATCACATACCTTTAAAATTTTATTTCAAAACTACCTTCCTATTACAAGTCTTAGAAGCCTAGATGTTGGTTTTTGGGATTTTTTTTTTTTTGCTTTAGTGGTTTTTTTTTTTCACCAGTCTTAGTATGTATTTGAAGTAGCTTGAATTGTAAATTAGGAAATTATGAAAAAGGTAAATTCTTAAAATCAGTAGTTAAAGAGAAGTGAGAGACTACCTGTTCAGTGTTGAGAAAGCAGTGCTGAGGAAGAAGAGAGAAATCTCCATTGAAAGTTAGGCATGTAATCTGCTTAAGTCATTCTGGAAGTCATCAATTATCTGCCTCTTTAGGCATCTTAATGCATCTATGTATGCCTACTCAAGCTGCTCATTAGCCGATGAAAGCAAATGATTAGTCAATGAAATTGAAAGTCACTTGTATTTAAATATTTATTCTGAATAATTTCAACTTCTGTTATTATAAATGTAGTATAAGTTTGCATTAATTGAGTTATAAATTCTTTCCAAATACACCAGAGTATGCAGGGGGAAAGTTGTTCTACATAATTCAGTATAACAATGAATAAGGGTAATGGTGTGATTGCTGCAACGTTGATGGCTGTGATGCTATTCTTCTACTTAGTCAGATGCCTGTGTTGTGAATCAGCCTAAATGTTATCAATATGGATGCAGTCATTTCTAAGGAAAACTATAAAAACAATGTAAGTTTCCAACTAATAGGGTAGTTTTGTAATAACCCTAGATTTAAGTTTTCCTAGTATAAATCCGGGGTGCTTACCAGTATGCATCAAAATTGGGGATGTTAATACCTCTGATTTAATTGGATTTGCTGTATTGACATGTTAATGGTGGAGTAATTAACTTTAAAATGCTTGATTATTCCTTCTTGATAAAAGAAATTATTTGGTATATAAAGAGTTACAGTAAGGTTTTGCGGTTTTTGGTTTGTTTTTTTTCTTTTTTTTTTTTTTAATCTGAAGTATCTCTGCTTTTCCAAATCTTTGATTGCATTCATGTCTTTTTTGGTTTGCTTCTAGAATCTTGCACCTTTCCTTATTCCCTCATAACTAATTCAAGTTCTTAGTTGCTTGCATGCTCTCAGTGTTTCTTCTGATCCATCCAGTCTGACTGTGTGTTCATTACTGCTGCCCTTCACTTCTGTGCTGCTTCATGGATGTCTTCAGAGAGTCTGGGCTTGATTGATCTCTGGAGAAGCATAGTCTGACCTGCTGGAATTGGTCATCTGCAGGGTATTGTGAGAATAAATGTGGGTAAGAAAGTACTCTTAATGCAGTGCTCATCATTAAGTGCAAGAGTTGATGCATGTGCAGAGCTGCCCAGACTGGAGGAGTGATACAGTGATAACTGTGTGAGTTGGGATGTGAATTTGAATTTTGTTTCCCTCATTCAGAATGGAGGAGATGTGTTCTACTGCTTATCCCATTCTTCTGTCCTTTCAGGTCATTCCTTGTCAGTCACCAGGAATGTGCCTGCCAGGCTGTTGCTGTGTTCTTATGGTAGGCCTTAATAGATCCACAGTAGGAGCTGAGCCCCCCAGCAGCAGAAAGGGAGGTAGTCCAGGCTCTGCCAATGCAGCTGCTAGGCAGCCTCACAGAATTTGGCTGCATTTTTTTTCTGAAAATTGAGAACTATTGAATTTAAAAAAACACCTCAGAGGTTTTGCTCATGCTTGCTACATGTTGGCTACTGAATGTTGCTGCAATCAAGCTACTGTACTTCTGTTAATTAGATGATACCAGGCATAATAATTGGTGGTTTGGCAACATCAATGCAAACTACAGCTAATGTGGTAAGAACAGGAAGGGTTTCTTTCTTTCACTTTGTATTTTCTGGTTTTTAAAAACCAGGATTTGTGGAGCCAGTAATCTTGAATACAGCAAAATCTGCCCTGTTGTTTTTGATAGGAGTCTCTACTCAAACTTGTATGTTTGTGTTCTGCTCTGAAATGCAGTTCACAACTGACTGAATTGCAGGACTGTCTGTTAATACTACAGAAGAAAGGAACTCTCTTCAACTAATGGCTGTGGACTAGGGTCCTGTACATATGTGTCTTTTTTAATGTAATATTGTGTCAATAATACAAACAGGGACTGGAATGGAAACGAGTTTAGAAATATATTAATTCTGAGTTGTGCTTAGCGGAACAGTTAATTGACAGGTTTAGTACTAAAGTAACTTTGTTATATTGCTTCCAGAACCCAGCATAGTGTCAGAAACCTTCAGTTGCACTATTTACAAGGATTTAACTCCTTTAAAACATTATTTCTCAGGCCTGAGTAGTTTTAGATAATAATATAAAAAACTGAATTAACAATAATTTAGTTTCTCTTTCCTTCTAAATTGCCTCTATAATAATTTTAAATGAGTATTCAGTAAATACTATATCCAGTATTTACAACTGCTTCAATGTCTGGAACAATCCTGTCATTTGCATATCTGGGAATGCTTTTGTATATATGCAGGAATAGCTCTCACTCCATTCTGGAAAATTAAAGGTAAAAAGTTACCTCCACCTTCATGCCTCCCAAATATTTTTTTTTAATGATTGCTGTAGCAAAGCAGCTCATTTCAGGTTTTAGAGCTTTTGTTAGCATTCAGTGAGCAGGAACAACTTACATAGATTTTTTTTTTTAACCCACATAATTAAGAGTATCCATCACTATATTGTGTTAGCAGACCTAATGTAGAAAATTGGAGTAATACTGCTCTGAACTGTAATCTACATTTGGCATAAGGAAAAGATACCTATCAATATACATTCAGAGAACTCTCTCAAGTACACCTATTTTCTCAATTTATTCTTTTTCGTCCTGAATTTGTTTTGCTACTGAGCAAGATTGATGGATGAATCAGGGATGGGTCTGTTTTCTGATTTGGATCTCTGCAAGGTTTAGTGGTGCTTAGTTGCAGCAGGATTGGAGCTAAGGGACCTTTATGAACTGGTTAAACCACCTCCTCTTTTAGCAGTGAAGTATGTTTGACCTTGTTCCAGCTTTCATGGTTGATCATAATATGAAAAGCTTTCAAAGAAGGAAAGAAAATACAAAGCTTCTCAGTCAATATTTGGACACCTCTGACCCCCCCCAGTCCCTTTTATCAGGGAAAAGAAACTGTCCACATGGCATTTTGTAGATCTTAAATATTTTTATTTTTCAAATTCAGTTAGGATTCCTTGTTTACTCCTAAACCTTAGAATTTTATTTAAGGCATCTATTAAAAAAGAAGCTGTAATTGAAGATAAAAACCTTTGGAGTTACTTAGCACAAGAGGAAGTCCTCAAGTCTCTACAAATCATTCCAGTTTTTCCTACCAATAGCTCAGGACTGACAGTACACAGAACATGTCTTATCATGTAGGTATTTTTACCACTTTGCCTTAAATAAGGGATTCAGCTCTTTTGTCACTATCTTTTTGCCAAGTAAATTGTTGGATATTTTTTATTCAGCTTCAGTGTTGTGTCAGTTGTTTTGGAAGGTCAGCAGTGCTCCAGATAACCTGTGGTATGAAATTGCTACATGAGGCTTGGAGCATTATACTGGTAAAATGTAATATTTATGGCTTCTCACCACTTTTGAACCCCAGCCAGTGTGGAAATGTTTGCTTTATTGGACAATATTGAAAAATAAAGATTGCATTAAAAGATAAAAGCTGATAATTGGTAAGATCTGCTGAAGTCTTATATTAGTTTAACTGTAAAGAATGTGAAGGAATGCTCATGTCCTTGTCTAAGTGTATGTATTTACATACAGGGAAGTAACTATAGCTTCTCTACTTTGGAATTGAGTCACATTATTTTACATGAGGCACATTTATTCTGCTCGTGTCTTGTGTGAGAGCCCTTGCAACGCTCTTAGTTTGCCACAGAGCATTTTCATAGGATTGTAGAATTCCATGTGATTTAGGTAAAAGACCCTTAAAATCCAGCTAACAATGTAAGACTGGCCAGTGCACCCAAAGCCACGTCCCTAAGTGCCACATGGACACATTTCATTAAACACCTCCAGGGGTGTTGACTCAACCTGGTTAGCATCCTCACCTTTACGTATTCTTCTTACATACTCCAAAAGAAAAACAAAGACAAACCCAACAAGAAGCAAACAAAACAAAAATAACAACCCTAGTGGGCCTGTCTTTGAAAGTTAATTCACATATTTTCCTTCAATAAAATAATCAAGTATGTTTTTTGGTTGTTGTGGGTTTTTTTCTCTTTGATGAATTCTCGACAGCTGAGGAGCTTTGAATGTCCTCTAAATTTGGGAGGAAAAAGGTTTCTTTGTACTACATATTTGTGTTAATTTAATACTGACTTCACCCCAGCTTCACATTAAAGAAAATTTCAGTAGTGTGCCTACAAGTTCACTTCAGGGAAAGGCCACGTGAAGCCCAGTAGTGTCACTGGTGAGAAGTTGTTCTTTTTTAGGATGAAATTGAAAACAACAGAACATAAAATGTGGAGTAAATAATGTGCTACTCAACATATAATACACATTTTAAGGTTGCACTAGGAAGAGTTGGCTTAATTCACCATTGATGATAAATACTTTTTTATTTTGTTAGTGTTTTTATTGAAACTAGGGCTAGAATTTGAGCACCAGTTCTTGGGTGGTACATAAATTGATATGGCCGACTGCAGTAGATGTGATGGCTCATTTTAGAATTGCTAGAAATTTTAGAGCTTGATTTACAATCCAAATGTCTGCTGGCCTTGCATCAAACAGTTAAGGACTTCAGAGAAAGCCTTTTGTAATGTAGGGAACTTGGTAATTTTGGATGTTGTGGCACAGTGGTAGCAGTGAACTGTTGAATACCCCTGTTTTGAGGAGCTTGACTTTCAGCCCCATGCAGAGAAAGGGTTTATGTTTATGCAAATAATGGGATTGAAGTCTCCACATGGGGTTATATTCAGGGGGCAGCTGCTGCTTTTACTTATCCAAAGCAAGAATAATTAATGCTTTGGAACTGTACTTGCCTCACAGCTTGCCCCCAAATTGGGGAAGAGAGAAATCCCTGCTCTAATGTCTGCTTAATTGCCTTCCTGTAGAAAGGCATAAGTGCCTGAAAAGCTTGAACATAACCTTTAAATTAACTAAATCGTCACAAGTAAATAATTTGGTACCCAAGTAAATGACCAAATGATAAATAAATTCACAGATATGGTCAGTTATCCCTACAAGTGATACTGATATTATAGTTACCCATGAGTTAGAATCTACACATTGAGCTGCAGTTTTCCTATGCAGCAAAAAGCCCTCAAATATGTGGCATAATTTAATTCTAATTGCTGTTAAAACCAATGCATGTGTTTCAGAGTGTTTGTATAGTTCAGATTTTTTTATATTTATAGAGGTGTGTGTCCTGGGCATAATTTTTTTCCTGACTTCCATGAAGGTTTAGGTCCTTGGATGTCAAAGAATATTTTGCTTTCAAATTAATCTGAGGCAATAGGGATTTTGTACTATGGTTTCTGATGTAACTTTATTGTTTGTACCATAATAAACCAAAGAAAAATAGTTGAAATATTAAGTTGCTGAAATAACAAAAGGAAGAAAAGAATAAGTCCTGTTCTGTAGTCACCCCTTCCCCCCTGCCCTCAGCTACCAGCTGTGATTATAGAGGCAAGATGCTAGCCTAGATGTACTTTTTCTTCCCAATAATAAATGAAGTTTTTACCTTACCCCCCTAAAGATCATGCAGGACTTTGTTCCTGCTGGAATTCAGTTGTATTGCCTTATTCACTAAATAAACCATGTGATTTTAAAAGTTCAGTTGCATAGAACTTACTACAAAATAACTTCATTTTCAAGTTGTTAACAGTCTCCATAATGACTTGATTGCTCTAGGTACTAGTTGTTTAATTTCAAATTGTCAAAGATGTTGAAGAGCAAGAACATTGATAGTCTTTCAGATTCAGCCTGTTGCTTAGTGTGACAGCAAGTGTTACCCTGTAAACTTCAGTTATCCTTTTCCAGACCATCCTTTTTGAATAGCAAGTTAGGTATCGTATGAAAGTGATTATTTTCAAGGACTGAATTACAATCCCATTGTAATTGAATTACAATTATTATTGGGAAATAAAAATAAAACCTGTTGATATATTTTGTGTTCTTTGAAATATTTGGATACTTGGTTTTTGCATTAGTAGTGTTCAGTAGGAAGTAGTCAAGATACTTGAAGATCTTGGCTGAGATTTGCAGAAGTAACTTGTGGTTGCTCGCGGATTTCTAGAGCGCTGGAGATTTGTGCAAGTGCCTGCTGTGTCACTTCTTGGATGCTTCTCCTGATGTCTTTATAGGAACTGATTTTTGTTTTTATGTTAATACTTTGAGTATTTATTGTGTTTGTGGTGTGTTTCAGAGGAGTGTCTGTCTGCTTATCTTAGAACTCTTTCCTTCTACCTGTTGATAAAATACGTGAATATTGAGCTCTTAAAAGGTGACATTTAAAAAAAAGGGGCAGCCGTGGTATTTCACAGAAGGCATTGACATTGCTAAACATTAGGTTTCTAAAATGTCGCTAATTTATCCTTTTTGTGTTTTTTGCTTGTTTTTAACAAGATTCTCAGAAACTATAGAGCAAAATTAAACACACATATATATGTATGTATATATGTATATATGTATGTATGCGTATATATATATACACACATATATAATATTGCTTATTTTGTTCTTTCTCATGCGGTTTGTGGTACTTTGCGGGCTGTGGCTGCAGCCCGGGGGCCGCTGGGCGCCGGCAGCCGCGGCGGTGCCGCTGTCCCTGGGCAGTGCCCGCGGCCCGCCGGGGAAGGATCGCGCCCGGCTTTGTCTGGGCGGGTGCAGCAGCGCCATTGAGATGTTAATGGCACAGACGCGGCTGTTTTGTGCTAGACCTTGACTGCATCTCAGGAATGTGGCCTGTCTGGTTTTAGGTTGGCATTCAAACTCCTGCCCGCCGGTCGATTGGTTCAAGCCCAGGTCTTTGGCTTCCGTGTGCCGAAGGAAGCGGTTGTGCTGGTGGAGAATTAGATTTATACTCTTTTCTGGTTCTCAGATCTTACCTGCTGCTCTCTGTGCTTCGTGCTTGCCATCTGCCATTTGGCAGTAAAGTAAATTTGCTCTGTTAAGCCACGCATGCGGCTGTAGCTTTACTGACAAGGGTTGAACCTTTCTTTCTGTTCGTGTTTGCTTTTTGCTGGGGTGTCCAAATGCTGCGTTGTTCCCTTCAGCTTCTCTTGCAAATATATAGAGAGTGGAGTATATTTCTATATTTTTACCGTGGATGTGGCAGTTTTCTGTTGTTAGGTTATTTTCTGGTTCAATGGAATATATATATTCTGGTTCATGTTTAGAGGTAGTGAATAAATTAATAACCTAGACATAACAGGAATATGCTATAATAAATCTAAGATCTACTTACTACATCTTAGAAGCAATTTGCTGTATTTTTTGCTTAAAATAAAGGATATATTTATGTATGCTGCAAGCACAAATTTTACGTGTGGCCCAGGGAATTCATTTTTTGTCAGTCTATTTTGTACATGAATGCAGTATCCATCAGATTTTCTGTGCTGCATTCCTTTTGTATTCTTATAAAATAATAATTGTTTACTTTGTTTTCTGGGAAAACATATGTTCTTTCAGATGTCTCTCTTAAATGTGTTGAATAATAATTTTCTTCTGGATTTCCCTACTGTGTTAGGTGAAACATGCATGGAGCACAGGGGAGAAAAGTGTGAATGTAATTGGCCTTAGCTAGCAATTACTTCAGCAGATAAAACAAAACATGCAAATATCTCCTGAGCACGTAAAGCTGATCTTTCAGACACTGACTGTATCCCTGGCCAAAAAGGGGCATATGATAATTAGATTTTGAAGGACCATGTGCTCTTGCTACAGAGCTAAATATTAAAATGCAAGAAAGCAGACTAACTACCACATGGCACAGTTGATTTTAATGGCAGTTCATGGTAAAATGCTCTCTCTTTATGTTACCTTTTAGGTTACCTAGGGTGAAACAAAATTACGGGATTGGAGACTCTGGAAAAGCTCAGCATCAGCGTTTGAGGTAAAAATGAACATACTGAACTAATCTTGGGAGTGTCCTCTTTGTTAACTTTATGGAATTGATTGGAGGAGAGATTTTCATCAAGATCCATTTTGTGTTTAAGTTTTCAGTATTGATTTTAAAAAATTGGGCTTCACAATCTCTTTTTAGGTCTGGCAAAACTCACACTTTCAGGTGTATGTATTGTGCAATTTTCTTAAATTTTTCGCTTTAAGAAGACTCTTGATCTGCTGAAATATGGTATTTTTGCTTTAAAGTCTAGTTTTACATATGTGTGCATATATATATAATATATTCAGTATAAATATACAGTATTTGTGTTTGGCTAATATATCTAGAAATTCACTGTCATGAATTTATCTGTTTCTGAATTTTACTTCTGTGTTTAAATCACCATCTTAAGTGCACTGTATTTTTTCTTTTACTAAAAAGACCAATATACATCAAGAGAAATGGGTGCTGCTTTTTCATGAGTTGACTGTATTTTTTGCAGTTTTAAATTGAAATAGCTTAAAGAAGTTTGAACTCTGGTTTTTTTAATGTCTTAAATCAAAGTGAAAATACATGTGGATAGAAAAAGCAGTACAGTTATAAAAACAGCAAAATTGTATCACTCTACTCATGTATTTCCCACATGAGCCTAGTAACTAATGAAAGTAACCTAGAAATAGGACTGGGGAAGTATGTACACATTTAAACTAAATTATCTTTTAAATTTTAGGTTCTGATAGTAAATTAAAATAATTCATGTTCATAGTGAACCTAAGTGATTTGTTTCTGTCAGCAACTTGTGTTGTAGACTCAACACACATAAATGCTTTTAAGCAACTGAATTAACTGCAATTAATCTTGCTATTGTAGTTCCCTTTTCAAATAATTTTTATGGTTCATAGGTTTTTGTTCTTGTTTTTTTTTAATAGTCAAGGCTTACAAATTATGTGATTACTCTACAAGCTGATATCATGATGTCAAAATGCAGTTCAGGAAGCATAAACACAGAGACTGCGGAAATTAAAACGGTAAGACTGAGCTTTGTGGTATGGGAGAAGCAGGCTTTGATGTATCACTGCACTGTGTTCTCCTGGCTTGTATTTAAAGATGCTTCAGAACCGTAGAGTAAAGTAACTTCCATATGTGAGTTTATAGAAATTGACTGAATTTCTTTGGAAAGAAAAACGAAAGTAGCTACTTCATTTTATTAGTAGAAGTTTAGATGTTTACCATGAAACTCTTGCCCTGATACTTCTTATGAAGTTAAATATAATCAGAAATCTATTCAGTTTTTTGTAAGGATGTTTGTGTGCTCTTCTTCTGGATCTTATATTCAAATGTGGTTGTGTTGGTGAAATATGATCAGCTTAAAAAAAAAAAAAAAGACTGGGCACAAAGGGGTTAGAATTAGAATTGAATTCATATGTTGTTCCAGGTAGGAGATACCAAGTAAATGGTAAGGAAAAGATATGACAGGTAAATCAAGGTCTTAGTTTCAATAGTATGCTTCAGTTTGAAATATGAGTACAGCAAAAATAGGCAAAGAGGCTATCTGATTAAAACTACATAGCAGAAAAATGTGCTTTGATAACATAGGGAAGACAGAAATGTATCTTGTTCTGCTGTGCTCGCCTTGCATCTTAGATCCATATACTTCATGTTGTATCTTTTGTCATCTGTTAGGGAGGTGAAAGGAGTCTGCATAGCACCAGTTCTACACTGCTGATTAGGCAACTGCATAGTTAGGATTGTTGCATTGGCCTTGTACACATCATTTTAATAAATGAAAGTTTGTTCCAGAATCTGGCTGCAGGTCTGTATTCTTTAAAGCAGAAACATCCCCTTTCTGAATGTTTATTCTGAGTGCCTCATGCACTGGTATCACTGCAGATGTGCTACAAAACTGATTTTTGTTTTTACGTTGCATTGCTTTACTTGTAAATGCCCTGCAGCCTGTGTGTGTCATGCTGATAAATATTGGCATAATCCTTTTGCATTTGTGCAGCAGCACAACTTCCGTGTGAATGCTGACTTTCTGGCTCTGTTGGTTGAGGTGGACTGAATGCAACACAAAGTGTTTATTGAGCTTTTGCCCCAAGTCCAGGTTTGGTCATACTGAACACTTCATGAAGGACTTCAGGGGTTTTCTGAGTCTGCTGAGTGTCATGTTGTACTCCATTTCTCTCCTACAAGCAGACATTTAGGAAGTGTCTGCCAGGAATTTCACCTGTTAACTCTTGTACTGCTTGTAGAAGTGCTTCAGAATCAGCTCATCCAAATGTAGAGCCTCAATTTAACTTTTGTTTTAATAAGCTCTGTAATGAAACTTTTCCTGGACAGCAGAAAGCAGCTGTTGTTGTGCTGGTATGCCTTGGTAGGCTATTAAAGACCAATGTGTCACTGGTTATGTATCAGAAGAATAGAAAAAATAGAATTCTTGCAGTCAAAATTAATATTCACAAAGTATATTTCTGATTGTGCTAGGGAAACCAGGGAAGATGGTCCTTAAAGGAATACTTATATTTGAGATTTGTAAGTGTCTACACATTCCCTTCTTGGAAAGGAGCACATCTGAAATACATTTTTTTTTATTTAAGAGTATTGTAAGACCAAATGTAAAAATTGCTGTTAGGCAATGCATGGGATAAAGATCTTAGAAGGATGAGAGAGAAAGAATGTCTCATAAGATATGTTCTGTGTTAAAGAGAGCACAATACAAAAGAGATTCCTGATTCATCTTACTGAGTAATATTGACAGTTGTTTGATGTTTGAGTTGTGGACTTTTTCTTTGGCATGTAAAACTGAGAGTGTTTGGTTTGGGATTTTTAAGTTCTCTTAAGAGAACTGAAGTTGCCAGAGTAATATTAACAAAATCAACTGCTTTTTTAGGAAGAAGTAGTGTGCTTTTCTGGGCTATCACTGAAAAAGTCAAATCCTTTTAAAAAGTACACTTTGAAAGAAAGCTTAGAAAGCAGACAACATAGAAATATTGCAAGTTCACCAATTCTTGTCTTTGAATGCTTACAATGTAAGTTGGTATGGAACATTCTCAGTGACATTTTACATTTTGCATATTAACATTTACATTCATTTTCAACTCTGTATTTTGTATTTGTAATATTTTACATTTTTTCTTTTTATTTGGTCCTCCTTTACCCAAGTAAGAATTCTGTGTTAGATCATTCAGCAAGTTAATATTTCATGTAGCACTTGAACATAGAAAGTGCTATAAAGAAATTGCATTCAGACTCTTCAAGCGTTCATGTGAGAGAATTTTCAAGCAGCAAGGTTCTATTAATATTTTTTTATAAATCGTGGTTTATTTCATTTAGAGTAAGTGGATTATTTTTACCTCTTGAGGCTAACTTGTTTTGGCTGATGCTGAGAGTGTTTTTAGAGGATAAATTAGACATTCCAGGACAAAGATGAAATCTTAAAGCATCAGAAATAATGTTTGTATCACAAGGATTATATTCCGTACAAATTTACAAATCAGTATAGGAAACAAATTAAATACACTGCAAATGGCAGTAAGAAGTTTTTGTTGTTAATTGGAGATGATTATAGTTTGCATTAACTTGTGAATACAGCACAAGCTAAGCTCATGAATGGTGATAAAACCTTGAAAGTTGCATCCCCAGGACACTGCTCTCTTCTCTGTGCACCTCACTGCTGTTCCAAAAATCTTTTAAACTGGCCTCCAAGCAGGAGTGGATCCAGGATGTCTCATTGCAGGTGAAGCCTCTGGTTGGTTTGGCTTGTATTCCCTAGTGCAGTAAACCTTGAATTAAACCTTTTGTGCGCCAGGGGATGGCTTCAAATTGGATATAGTCATGTGACTGAAAAACCTACATCACAGCTCCAGATTTATTGAAGACTGGAAAAAATTGCTGTTGCATGTTGTTAACTTCATTTCCAACATTGTGTATTTTTCTGAAAAACAGTTCTTTAAACGATGGAATCATGATCTGTTCACATAAATGTGCGTTAAAATAAGGACACTAGGTTGTGAATTCTGCTCTTAAAACCCTCAAGATTGCTGGCCATGAAACTGAAACTTTCTCTATTATTTAAGTAGAACAAATAAGCTTGAGCCTTACCCAGCTTCCATAACTAGTCTAGAGTCACAGGAAGTATGATTTGTTTCAGGTGTTTCTCACTCCAAGTTGAGCTTCAGCAAGTTCTTACAGTTTCTTGTTCTGTCAGGTTTCAAAATAATGCAGTGAACAAAGACTGAACCTCTTAAAAAGTATCTTTATTACCCAACACTGGCTGAGCAGGACTAGTTTGACTTTTTGTTACACTTCACTGTTAGCTGGTTTCAGTTAGCTCATGTTCAGTTTTCTGTCCATAGATTCTGAACATATGTGCTTACCTCTCAAATGTTTTCAATTTAAAATCTGTTCTTCAAGTAGATGTGCTCTTTCCCTTTTTATTTCTAGATGATCCTGTTCTGCTTTTCTTTTATTGAAGAACTTGATATTTTTCCTTGCTATTGAAATAGAGACTCTAGAATGATACAATTACTGCACTATTCTGGCTTACTCCCATAATAATGTTGACATTGATCTTGTCAGACGTTATATACTTCCAATACAAATCATAGAAATGAGGGCCAGGACTAGGAAATCTTAGTATAGCAGAAAGAAACATTGATTTGGGTGGATAACTTTTTCTTTTTACCTGACTTTGCTTAAATTCCCTCTCTGTATATGTTCTTTCAAATATGTTGTGACTCATGCAGGCTCTGCCCAGGTATGATTGCAGTGGCCCACAGTGCTGTTTTGGTACACAGAAACCAAAGTTGTAGTTTAGAGTATATGTTGTTTCACAGCCTTTCCAGATAAAGCTGGAGCCATAGGTGAGCATAAATCCTCTTACTTCTTACAGCAGGGTAGCTGAACTGGTATCACAGTTACTAGGTGCATAGCAAAAGAAGTGAATTATTTGTAATATTGGATCCTGTACTTGTTTTGTATTAGCAGCCTTTTAAAAACAGTTGGTTTTCTCTCCTTAATTCCCTTCTGGTGTTGTGATATAGCTATTTTATATGTTCCCAAAGTTGTATTTATCATTTGAAAAAGAAACACATGGCAGGTGGAGCAGTAAACAAAGAAGAGGAGCTGCTCATCTAAAGTGATTTATAAATAACTGAAGTGGCTGGGCTTATGTACAAGAATGATTGAGGAATCAGCTTCAGCTATTACTATGGAAAACGTTTGGTTACCTGGTTCATTCTAGCAATTATTATGACAGTGAGGTCTCATTTTAAACAAAGCAAATATTAGTTGTTTTTCACCATTTACTCTGTGCAAGTAGAGAAGTATGATTGAGACTGTTTCAGTGAAATCCTGTAGTCATGCAGAAGACCTTTGTGTTCTTCAGACACTGCAGGGGGTTTGAACAGTATGAGCCAAAACATCTTTAGTTGTGCCAGATTAGAACACTCTATAGATAAAGTTGCTGTAGTTGCCTTGTTAGAACCTCCATGTGCTTGTATGCATTCTTTGAAATGTTTAGAAACAATTTAAGAATCTACAGGAACCTTTTTTTGTATTACAACTGAAATGAATAATGACATAATATTGATTTTGTGATTTATGTAGACTGTTCTTCTTTATTTACAGCTAAATAAAGCAATATTGATCCATTTTATCTGTTTAGGTAATATGAAATACTTGGTCTCAAATGGTAGCTTACATTACAGGAGTGAAAAGTAAATGAGGAGGTTGCCATGAGTTTGGAGATCATCCTAAAGCAATTGAAAAAAACATAAAATGTCAGGCATGTTCTTTACTATGTCCTGTGGAAATGCACATTTGTTCCTTTTGAGTTTTTTTAGGATTTTAAAGCTTCTTCTCACTATGACAGTTTTGGTGACATTCAAATAAAAATATCAGACAGTATTCCAGTGGTATCAACATACTTTGTATATTAAAGAGGAACATTTTGGATGGAGGGGGAAGTGTGTTTATTGCTGATCTTAAATTCAAGAAGTTACATATATCCTTGTTCACTAAGTAGCATGTAGTACTGAATGTTTGTCTACAAAAGATAAATATGTTTTTATAATAGAGCTGTGTGTATAATGTTATTTCAGCTTAACCACACTGTCCTTCAGGGCTTCCCCTGCCACTTGAACAAATTGAGACGAAGCTTTATCTGACCACTTACTGTAAAGTGAAATTACTTCTGACTGCAGGGGGAGTGATCATGTAGTTCAATGTATTGCCTTCTCTTTATTTTACAATATTTACCTGAGATGGAAAGTGAGATCATTGGTTTAATCTCTTTTTAGGGCTTCCTATAATTATTTAATACTAGTTTAATATCAGTGTCTAGATATGGTCCAGATTATAATATTTAATTTAAAAATATTAACATATAACAGTGCAACAGTGTAATGAATACTTTTCTTAATTACAGAATTACATTATTACTAGGGTTGGAAGGGACCTCTGGAAATCTAGTCAGTGCCCCATTTTTTATTTAATTGTACCGCTTCCTTTTTTACTCTCTCTCTTCAGTTATTTCTGATAACCATTACTGGTTCTGTCTTAGATAGCATATTATACTTCTCTTACTTATTTTATTCCTTACTGCACATCTGCAAAACTTTAGCAACTTTCCTATTGTATAGAAGAGCAAGAACATTCAATGCAATAAAATAATTAGCTTTTCCTCATGCCTTTTTAATGAATTATTAAATATTAATACATCATCAGTTTTATGCATTTCTCAACACATATTGATGCTAAAATTAGTATAGAGCTTGTAGGAATTTTGAGGGAAACTAACTTTTGAAGATACTGATTTTTTAATAGGATATGTATCCAATTTAAGGAGGGAGAGTATTCAAAATTTCTTAGATTTCATGTAGTATGTTTCTGTGTACTTCAGCAATATTTTTCTATATCATCAGGCCGTAATCACTTTCCCAGGCTAAAGGTTTTTATGTTGTGGGGTTTGTTTGTTTGTTTTACTTGGCAATTTATTTGTTTAGTCTTGTTTGTTGTAACCTTGATAATTCCTGACAAATAGCAGATGTTTTTAGCACACACACCCTGATGATGAGAACTTCATAGCCTCAGTAGGAAGGTGTTCTGTAGTGCTCAGTTGTCATGAAGTTCTGAATGCTTTGTTTGTTTATGAATTACAGTCTTCTTATGGAAGTTGGTGGTTAACCTGGTAAGGATTCCATTCTCTATTAGTCCTTACTAGAGTCATCAGCAATTACCTATAATTCTGCCAGTTCTTAAAAAGAATCTAATCAGAATCTGATTATTTGAAAATACTGACATTCTTGTATAGTTTCTGTTATTTTCCTAGCAATTAGAATAAAATTCCTGTGTATTTATAGCTTTAATTTGTCAAAGGCCTTTTTGGTTGGAAATAAAAATGGAAAATCTGATGCTTGTGCCTGTGCTGTAGATTTCAGTGTTTTTCTTTCCTGAAATAAAGCTAAGACAGCTTTACTTTTTAAAGCGTAAATTTAAAATGAAATTCTGTCAGACCATAAATGGAACTTCATATTAAAATGTAAGTGTGTAAATCCAAATGCCTGTAATGAGCATTGTCCTATAAAGTACAACTCCTTTTGAATTTCTGGGGTACTTTGATAAGCATACATCTTCAAGTGGAGAAGTGCCTGTAAATTTAAAATTAACATTTTCTGCTGAAAATAGTATGAGAAGAAACACTTCTGTAAGTAAAATCAAGTAATGTCCTTTTCTTGATAAAGATTTTCTCTTACTGCTTGAGATTGCAAGTGTATCTAATGCCATTTCATTTTCTTCTCATAGTAGGCTGTGCTGGAACAAAAATGCAATGAAAGAAACACTGGATGAATGAATGAAAAGCCCTGCTTTGCAATCCCTCAGCATGGCAGGACTGCAGCTCATGACCCCTGCTTCCTCCCCAATGGGTCCATTTTTTGGACTACCATGGCAACAAGAAGCAATTCATGATAACATTTACACGCCAAGAAAATATCAGGTACTAGTGGTAGTACTAATACAGTAACATCCAAAAAAGTACAATTAAATCCATTAATTAATGGAAAAAGAACAAGAGCAGGTGGAGAATGTGGTGTGATGCAGACTGTCAGGATGTGTCTCTCAGCTCCACCTGTTAGGAGCTAATTCTTTAGTTTGGCTTTGTTTCACATTTGTTATATCCCCTCTTCCCTCTTCTAAGTTTGCTCTAATGAGCAGAACAGCTTTTAAGCTGAGTGTTCTCCTGCCACTCTCTGCAGAATGCTGCTAGGGACAAATAAACTGTGCCTCTCAATTGAATGCATACATCATGTCTCCTTCCACCTCTCACTTTGTCTTCCACATGGTATAGTAATTTTGATTTTTGGTTCACATCCTGTTCAAAGCAGCCCTCTAAAGTCAGAGACCCCATCAGGGTACTCTGATTTTTCACCTTCAGGTAAACAGTTCTAGAATACCAATTCTCTTTACACTGCAGAGGTGCCCAGAAGCATTTTGTTAGCGTTACTGAGAAACTTGGATCACCTTCAGCTAGTCTGCTTGCTTATTGGGCTGAATTGATGTGTGCAATTGGATTTAAAAGCTGTAGTTTCTTTCTTCATACCATGCATATAGCAACAGAATCATCTATTAAAAAGATACATGCAGAAAGCTACCTGAGAGCAGATTGTGGTACTGAAGGATTTTAGATTTAAAAGCTGGGCTATATATAATGTGCTAGTATTTTTGAAGGATTGTGAGAACACATTATTATGAAAGAGACGTGTTAATTGTATGGCACTTGAAAGATTTCAAGTGATACTTAACTTTATTTCTTGACTTTATTAAATTTATTTATCACTTTTGTTGTTTTTTTTTTTTTTTTACTTTTATTGAGTTTATATACCACTTTTGTTATTTTCTTGTCAGCTTTTTCACTGCATTACTCTAAGTAAGGACATTCTTATTTTTTAACCTAGGTTGAACTGCTTGAAGCAGCTTTGGATCATAATACAATAGTCTGCTTAAACACTGGCTCAGGGAAGACTTTTATTGCAGTACTACTCACTAAAGAGCTGTCCTATCAGATCAGGGGAGATTTCAACAAAAATGGAAAAAGAACTGTGTTCTTGGTCAACTCGGGTAAGAGGAAACACACTGCTAATACTTCCGTGGAATATTCTGTAACAGCAGTTCTTTGAAAGCAAAGCTGGGAGAAACTTTTGTGTAAAGCCTTCAACAGCAAGGATGTGATAATTTTTATCTTTTGTTTCCATTGTCTTTTTAATGTAATCTGTTTATGTATAAAACATGTTCTGTTTTCTAGTTTGCAGTTGAGACATTGAATCTGAAGTGCAATTTAGTTAGCACTCTGTTTCTTTGATATGGTTCTTCATAGAGTCAGTTGCCATGTGCACATGGTTTAACAGACTAAGCTAAAGAACACATTATGAAATGTGGTGCTAGGTTATGTGTAAAGTATAAGAAGACCTTTATGTAAATGAGATTTATTTTTTTTCCGTAAGCGAATCAAGTTGCTCAACAAGTGTCAGCTGTCAGGACACATTCAGACCTTAAAGTGGGAGAGTATTCGAGTTTGGAGATAACTGAATCATGGACAAAAGAGAAATGGAGTCAGGAATTCTCTAAGCATCAGGTAATGCATTAAGTAAGAACTATAAGCAAAGCAACAGAGAGGTTGGATCAAAAGTGATTCCTTCCAATTATGCATTCAGTCTTCTTTAAAGAGAAATCCAGCATATTGGTATATTTGAATGTTAATTTTGAGGCAAATATATATAGGTGTTTTCAGGTTGTTTTTAAAAAGCCATCTCTAAATCCTTTCTTTTCAATCTCCCTGACTTGTTCATTATGTCAATTGCAGAACAGATTTTGAGTATGCATTCGGTACTTTAAATACTATTAAAATTTTATTAAATTTTAGGGTTTTGGGGTTTACTTTCTGGTAAAAGCATTAGTAATGCTTTATGGAATATGTCTGAGGAACTCTGACAGAAGGAAGTGTTACCATACTTAGTAAAGTTCAAAATGAGTGTAAAAACTATGTAATTTTATCAACAAACTCAATTTTTGTGTGTCAGTGTACAAGAAATAAGTTTTTCTTTAAAAAGAATTCTGATAACATCCTGCTTATATTACTGCTGCAGATAGTTAAGAGCTTATGAAGAACTATCTTTTTTGCTGGACACATGATGATGGGACACATATAAGGACACTAACTTAATTTATTAGGATTATTTAATGATACTTGTACTGTGTGGTCTGGTTGCTGTTGAGGTTGTCTGTTGTGTTCATTTTTTAACTAAGCACGTGCCTGGAGAGATACAGACATATATAAATACACCCCCATCCAGAGAGATGGCTTTCTCCAGTAGAGAATGTTTTAGTCTCTTTTGTCCTGGTGTAGGTATATCAGTGGGGATTGGTATTTGCCAATGCTGTCTCACAGGACCTGCAGAAAACTTTTCCTTCTTCACCTTGACCTCTGATAGCTTGTACTTATCTTGTACTGACATGTTTTTCCTTTCAATCTAGGTTCTGGTTATGACATGTCATGTTGCTTTGACTGTTTTGAGAAATGAGTATTTATCCCTGTCAAATATTAATCTTCTGGTGTTTGATGAGTGCCATCTTGCAATCCAGGATCATCCATACCGTGAGATTATGAAGGTGCATTTATTGCATGAATGTTTAATATATTGGTTGAGGAAGAAAAGTGAGTGGGAGAGCTGGAGAATTGGAAACCAAAAAAGATATTAGTGGAACCAATGTTAGCATGTTACTGGGACTGTGAAATTACTGTATTAAGACTTCAGTGATACTGTGTGGTTGAAAAATAATGTATTTACTGTATTTTTACAGTGGGGATTAAAGACAAATCTGTCTTTAACAAAGAAGCTAAATTTAATGAATTAGTGGAATTTTTAAAATTCATCAATAAAATATTTGAGTTAGGGAATGAGATATGCTAATCACTTTTTATTATTTTTTTGAAATGCTTATCTCTAAAGGTATTAGCGGGGCTCTTTCCAGAATATTATTGGCTCCATGTTATTTTTTGGCATATAAGTGAGAGATACCTGCATAATAAGTATCTTTCCAAATTCCTTTTCAAACGTATGTACCTTTTTATATGGCATGGAAGTATTATGTTATGTATTGTAGGTATGACAAGAGTATTCTGTTTAATGCTAACTGTTTCCATTTTTCCATGTTGTAAATACTTACCTTTAAATGTGATGGCTGTTTAACTTCCAGTCAGTAGAACAGAAAATATTAATTCAATGTTTGGGTCCTTTTGCAACACCTGCTATCGAAATAAAAGTTTCCAGCCTAAGCATCGTAAATTTCCAGGTAAATTAGCAGGATACCTTTTTTAATTAATTTAATTTGATTTGATTTCACAGATCTGTGAGGATTATCCATCATGTCCTCGAATTTTGGGATTAACAGCTTCCATTTTAAATGGGAAATGTGATCCTGCTGAGTTAGAGGAGAAGATCCAGAAACTGGAGAAAATTTTGAAGAGCAATGCTGAAACTGCAACTGATTTGGTGGTCTTGGACAGGTGTGTTTTATAATGATTGTTGGTAAATTGATGCCTGCATTTTCATTTTGGATAGAGGAGTAAACCAGTAGCAATATTTAGTCTTCTAAATTTTAGAAAAGTTTGTGTGTATATGATGCTGATAGTCCATTTAGGATGGAGATAGAATGTTAAATGGCTTTGGAGTATAAAGGTTGATTGGTCTTGGTAGGGAGTGATTTTCTGTTGTTAAAAAACAAAAGATAGAACAAAACAGATCCTCTAACGAAAAAACCCAACCCAAAACAACCAAAAAAAGCCCTCAACACACCACCAAGCTAAAAACCTGACATTTCACAAAATACTTCTGAACTTTTAAAATGCACTCTTTAGTGTGGAGTGTAACTGTTTCATATCCAGTGTATGCCATAATGTCACTATTTAGGAAAATGTGGCAACATCCACAGTACAATGTGCTCTTAATGCAAGAGAAGTTGCCTTTTTTATTTCCCCTGAAATGCATAGCCTGGGTTTTAAAAGCTAATGAAAGATAGAGGAATATGAGAGGAGCTAATAAATACTTAAATAACAGAGCAAGTGAGTTACAGAACCTAGAATCCTGTGAGTGTTGTTTAAACTAAGGGTGGTGATAATGGAACAACCTGTTGTAGGGGAAAGTAGGGTGAAATGATTCCTGTGTAGCATGTTTTCTTCTACCACCTGTACTGCATTGTTGAGTTTCAAGTTAAGTTAAAGGTTGAAAGTTATGGAACAGGTGTTTTGTCCACGCATAAGCATTTTAAATGCTTTTTTTTGAACTTGTCTGAACCATTTCCTTTTAAGCATTTCCTGCTGCCATTCAAGAATAAGAATTACTTTACTTGTGTCAATGTATTTAGAGAGATAAATTTACATTATGTAGATTGGTTTTCTTTTGTATTGCAAGAGAGTGCACTGTTGAAAAACAAGTGAAGATGTTGGTGAAGTAATTAGAATTTGCTTAAATTTTCCAGTATTTGAAATGAGAATAGCAATATTAGCCTTCTTTTTAGGAGTGTATTAGAACAGTATCTAGATTCAAGTAGTTCAGTATTTTGGGAGGTGGAGGTTTTTCTGAAGTGTTTAACTGTATAATTTTTAATTATTGATTCATGGTGGGGAAGGAAATGTTCTTGAATACATGTCATGTTGCTGTTGTGTTTGCTGTATAACCTTAAGAGCTGAAATAGCTCTGGCTTTCAGAAGCTGTGTTTAACTTGATCTTTGCCCTCATTCAGATATACTTCTCAGCCATGTGAGATTGTTGTAGACTGTGGACCATATACTGACAAAAGTGGGTTGTATGGAAGATTATTAAAGGAATTGGACGAAGCACTTGCTTTTCTGAATGACTGCAACATATCTGTACATTCAAAAGAAAGAGATTCTACCTTAATTCCTAAGCAGGTAAGGATATCAAGAAATGTGAGAAGCCTGGGAATAGAAACCTTACTACTGTTTTTCTTTGCCATGTATGTTACATAACTGAAACCTCCTTAGCTAGCCATCCTTGATGATCTGAAACAAAAAGACTTCTGATTTTTGTGTTCATTAACATGCAGTTGTTTCCATTAATGAGTGGGGCTTCAATATCAAGCATTGATTAGAATTCCATTTAGTTGAGATTCAGATTTGCTTAAAGCATTAAAAAAATTTTGCACCCTGATGTTGTAGGTCCTTATCTCTGAAATCAGGAATTTTACATTTTCACAGATTCAGATTTGCTTAAAGCATTAAAACAATTCTGCACCCTGATGTTGTAGGTCCTTATCTCTGAAATCAGGAATTTTACATTTTCACAATCTCCTATGATCTTTGAAAATTCAGTACAGAGGAAATAAGGCTTCAGCAAGAATTTGGACTCTTCCCTGTTGTATTAAAAGTTGGTAAAGGAAGAATTTAGGCCAAAATTCCAGCCAGAGATGTACAGTGTCTGTAATTTATCTTAGAACAATATTGCACTAGTGTCACACCTTGGACAGAATTTGAATTTCAAGTCTTACTTGACTTCTCTGTGTTTGCCCCTGTGTTGTCCTGACCTTTGGCAGAGGATGGTCCATAAGGTGTGGAGTGTTTAGCAGGAACCTCTCACACAGGGGGTCCAGGTACCTTTTTTAACCCTGCTTGGCCTTCCTGGTTTGGAACTGCCTGCTAATTGCCAGCTGTGTAGGGATGTAAGTCTTTGAACAAGAAGTCAGTAGTGAATCACTACTGTGGCTATTCCTGTAACAGTCCATGAGAAATTTGGAGAATGTATTTCTTTCTTCAGCCCAAAATATTTCAGTTTCCTTTAGCATTCTCAGAAACTGGGGACTCTGTATATAAAATATTATTTGTGCCAGAGGGAAAGATGGTACATAAGGCAGTCTATCACAGTGCATGAGAGTTGGAAGTCCTGTTTACTTTTGTACTAAATTATAATAGGCTAAAATACATAAGGAATGCTGGCTGGAGGCAATCTTCATGACTTAGAGAGTTCAGAAGAGTTGGTTAACTGCTCTGCATCTAAAGCTTGTAGCCCTCTGTGCTTGTTTTAAACCAGTAGCTCTCTGGAAGATGGAGACACCCATATTAAGAAAAGAAACAAGTTTCAGACTGAGGTGCTTTATGTCTTGGCAGTGTAGAGTATTAAACCTCTATATTGCAGTTACACCTAGTCTAGATAGTTTTGCCCTCAAGTCTTAGAACTAATAAACTCCACAGAGGATAAGATAGCATCAAGAGGATGATAGCCTGTTCTTTATTTCCTCACAGAAGGGAAGAAGGAAGAGAAAGCAGCAGCTGAAAACCAGTGTCCTGTTATGGTACCATTGTAGTTCTTCTGGTACAATATAGGGCATCCAAATGATAAGTCCTTTTAGTAGTGTTATCAGTGTACCCCATTTCTGAATTCCTAGTTTATTTTCTGACAGCTTCATTCTTCTGGAGGAAACAATCTCATAAGATAAGATTATGATGGTACTCTACTGCCTATTCTGTTTCTATGAATAGGATATAGTTTTCTCTTTTTTACTATTCCACCCACACATACTGTGTTCTGTTTTTCCTAGGCTAGAATTCCTAAGGCTACCTTAAGGCTACCGTGCGACTTTCTGATTAAATACTTCTGAAACCCTGCCAGCTGTCAGTAGTAAATAAAGTAAAAATGCCCAGTAAACTGTTTATTCTATAAGTTCTGTGTTATGTAGTAAAGATAAGAATTTTTGCTTTGTTTATCTAGCTGCTTCAAAAAGTATTCTTTTTAGTATAAATTTCAAATTGCAGTTGTAAAAAATGACAAAATTTTGATTAAGTTTGGGGTTTTTTGGAGATTCAGAAATGTACAGTTTGAAGTTGATTGGTAATAATTTTAAGGGGAAGGGGGGAGGGGAACTTGCTCCATTAGAAACAGCAAATTTCCCAAGGTCATCTAAATAAGAAAAACAGACTTCTGCATTTTTTTAAGTAGAAAAATTGCCATAATCCTTACAAAGACTTTGCTGTAAGAGAAAAAAAGCCCCTAGTCTTAAATGAATAGTTCATGAATGTACTCTTTGAACTGATACTTGAATTCATTTGTTGTAGATATTGTCAGACTGTCGAGCTGTGTTGGTTGTTCTGGGACCGTGGTGTGCAGATAAGGTAGCTGGGATGATGGTGAGAGAGCTGCAGAAGTATATCAAACATGAACAAGAGGAGCTGCACAGGAAATTTTTATTGTTTACAGACACTTTCCTAAGGAAAATACATGCACTCTGTGAAGAGCACTTCTCGCCTGCCTCACTTGACCTGAAATTTGTGACCCCAAAAGTAATAAAGCTGCTTGAAATCTTGCGCAAATACAAACCATATGAACGGCAGCAGTTTGAAAGTGTTGAATGGTATAACAATAGGAATCAGGATAATTACGTATCTTGGAGTGATTCTGAAGATGATGATGAGGATGAAGAAATTGAGGAGAAAGAGAAGCCAGAGACTAATTTCCCATCTCCCTTTACTAATATTTTATGTGGAATTATTTTTGTGGAAAGAAGATACACAGCAGTTGTTCTAAATAGGTAAAGCTTTTTATTTAACAAAAAAAATATTCTGATGGAGAAAGGCAGACTTAGCTGCCAGGATGTTAATATCATGAATATGTAGGGGATTTCTTTGTATTTTCAGAACTCTTTTCATAAAGCTGGTTTAGGAGATCGTACAGAATATTTCTAAAGCATATGAGAAGAGCGTATGTCTTTGAAAGTTGTACTCAAGGACTTGTTTCAGACCTGAGTTTTTAATTTGATTCCTTTAGAAAGCAAATTGTTAAATACTGTACTAAACCTGTAAAATAAGCATATACTGATTTGTTATAATTGGCCTTTAGATTTATATTTTCAATGGATGTTGAAAATTTCTCTAGCCTACTGAGTTCAGTACTTCTGGAAATCTCACCACTACCCTACTAAATCACAATATTATATGATCCAAGTCTAGAGAAAATCAAATTTACCCTTGCCCAAATATCTCTCAAGATTTACCAGTACTGCTTTCACAGTTGATGTTTATAAAGCACCTATTTAGTCAAACACTGAGTGCTTTCTTAAAGTCTCCACCAAGAAAAATATGAATGTGGGAGTATTTGCCAACTGGCAGTATTGTAGTTCCTTATCAGTTCTTATTCTTGAATATGATACATGTTAGTTATGTATAGCACTTAATTTTTAAAAGCCATTTGCCACAAACTGTGAATGACATGATTGATTCACCTATCCTGGTTTTGGTTTTCAGGTTTTTTCAGGTTTCTCTGATAGTGTAGCAAATGTCCTGTGCCAGGTGTTCATTGCATTCTGGATACCTCTAAATCTGACCCCTCTATTGGTACATTTTTGCTTGAGTTAATAAGTGCATAACACATCCTTTCATCTGCAGACTTGCCTATGTCAACTTCTGTCAACTTTTATCTTTTCTCTTTTCCTTTTTTGCATTTTAAATATGTTCAGATAAATCTGCAGTATGAGGCAAACCAAGCTGTTCAGCATAATGAACATATTCTGTTAATATGTCCTGAAGAAATGACATTAACAGTCTTTTGCTAAGCTGAAATGAGTATTTCATTTCCCTATAGGGAATGAACAGAATTCTGAAAACTTTTTTCTTCTCTGTTCTGTTATGAATGTGATTTAAATCATACTGGTTTTCCACTGTGCATTCATTCTTGTATTATGTGATTTATACAATATCCTAACTGCTGTTGAACCTGACAGAATACAGAGTCTAGATTAAATAGATGATCAAATTCTGCCATCTTTGAGCTTTAGGCGCCTTTTGTAGAGGTTATTGGCAGCAAAATATAAAACTATATGTAACTTTTTGTCACCTTCTGAAAGCTAGCTGCCAGACTCTCAAAATGCTCCTTTACCTCATGTAGCACCTGATTTCAGAACACATGATATTGTATTGACCATCAGACTGGAAGCCTTTGGTGTAGAAGCTCACTGTAGGCCTTCTTCAGCAGAGTGCATTTGATTTCAAGGGCCTCTGCTGATGACAGCTATACCTAGGCTATGTATAGGGGAAGGACTCTCTACTGAATGAGAAAGTCATGAGTGTTTGAATTACTGTATCATAGCTACTTCCAGTAATGGAACTGAGTTCAAACAGAAGTATAATTTTTCTTAAAACACAATTATGGTATATTTAGAATACCATTTTATGAAATCTAGGATGGGCAAAATTGATGGCATGAGTTGTACTTTCTGTCTTTATTATTGCACTCAGTGGAGTGGCTCGCTCAGTGTTTAAGTTGATGTATACAGTTCAGTTCTGATGCCTATAAGCTTCTTTTCAGAATAGAAGACATTTTCTAAAGCCCAGTTCCCTTCCATTTGCATTGTAAGTGCTTCTTAGCTCCCTTAAGAGAAGGGTTTGAAAGCAGAAGTTTGAAAAGCAGAAGTTGTGTGTTTGAAAAACACCACCTGTTACCTACCACAAATAGTTTTTTTAATCATTAGTTTGGAGTCCTATATGTTTCTCAGGAACTTGGCTAAGATTTGCTATGAAGTGTTTATTCAGATGCTTTTTATTGTCTATTTCTATACAAGTAAACTAAAGTAAGAATGTTTGAGATGTTAAGTAGGAACTCAATTTGTATGACCTCACAGAAATGTCATATCGAAAAAGAAATTAAAAAATATTTCTATCCAGTTATTAACCCATACTTTCTTTGACTGTGTCTCAAGAGCCTGGACTGCATACGGAAATGTAACTCCAAATACAGAAATGTAACTCCATTTGGCCCTGAGCTAGCAAACCACATTTGCACTTCAGCACAGGAGGGTCCTTCTAGTCTTGTTTCCTTAAGGATGGCAAGTTGTATGCCTGTTTTCTGTCCTCTTGCCTATCTCTCTGTTCATTCCAGTTTTAACAGATTGCAAAAGAGGAAAGCCTTCAAGGTTTATGTTCCCATAATTTTTTTTTTAAATGGGTACTAGGAAAGGGGGCTAGACTTGAGTAGTTTCCCAAGGGTAGAAAGAGCAGGGAGAGCTTTGCATTTTCCCTCTGGTTTGGCAGCAGCTTGCTGGGCAGATGGTAGGCTTATAGCTGGGGGCTGGCACAGCATCCATCTACTTCTGTGTGAGACAGAAATGCTAGAGACTTTTTGGGGAAAGGTTTGAGTTACTGCTGGAGGTGTAGAGAGAGACAGTCTGTTCTTTGGCTGTGGGGAGCATCTGGTAATGGACATGATAGATGTGCTTTGAGCAGAATAGTAGTGGGATGGCTGTAGTGACACATGCAAGGGATTATTTGTTGTATATAATACCTTGATTTTTATTGGCTGTCCTGTTCACAAGCCTGTTGCAGTTAAGTAATTCCAAATTCTGTTCATCCTGAAAACTGATTGACTAATGATGCTTCAGCATACTTACTTTGATTGCACACTGTAATTGTGGTTCTAAATCCATAAATGACTCATTTTTAGATTTCATGCATTACTTAGGTGAGCTATCTTTTACCTTATGTGTGAAATCAGAACAATGCAGAAGCCAGCCTTTTCTGCTTCTATGACATAAAGGATAAACTGAGTGGAAATAAAGAGAGAGCATGAGAGTTCCTCACATCCCTGTCAATTACTCCTTTAAAAGAATTGTATTACATCCTCTATTTGGGTTAATTTCGCAAGTAGTGAACATCTCACTGTGTAGGCTGAGCATCACCCCTGAGAAAAACAGGTCAACATTTTGTCACCAGTGTACTTGAACAGAATGTATATTCTGATAGTAAGTAGAATTACAATCTTACATTTTAACCTAGAAATTAACATTTTATACTGAAGAAACATACTTTTGTTGAGGAAGCAGATACAGATCTTCTAAAATCAGCTAGAGCCTACAGAAAAAGATTAACAAAGTAATTTTGAGTAGAGTGCTTTAACAACAGAGAGCCTTAATAGATTGGTTTAAAAATATGGAGTTTTAGCATGATAGGTCTGAAATGTGTGTGAAGCACAAAATGCATGAGCTCTCCATGTGTTTCTGTATGCAGTCTATCTTGTCATAACCTTACAGTGGTTTTTGAGAAGACTGCAGTCAGTTTATGTGTTAACATGACTTAATTGTCGTGCTTCCACTTTTCCTTTTAACATAGGTCGTACAAATAATAGATTTTCCTCCATTTTGTAGGTTGTGTAACTTCTAAAAACACGTGTAATATTTTTAGGTTGATAAAAGAAGCTGGCAAGCAAGATCCAGAACTGGCTTACATCAGTAGCAATTTTATAACTGGACATGGCATTGGCAAGAACCAGCCTCGTAACAAGCAGATGGAAGTAGAATTTAGAAAACAGGAAGAGGTAACTTCAAAAAAAAAATAAACTGGCAATACCCTTTTTGTGTGTGTGTGTGTGCCTTTGAAAACAAATCAACAGGCAGAGTCTGGGGCACAGTCACTAGAAGTTTATAGCTTTTTTTAACAATAATGCTTACTTATTGGAGATACAGCTGTTTGTAAAACAATAAAATGTTTTGGAGACACATTGCACAAACAAATTAAAACTTCATGTAAATTCATGTTTATATCTAGTCAGATCATTATCTAATTTTTCTGCATTGTGTTAGTGGTAATATAATATGTTACAAATGTAAAGAATGTCAGGCTTACTGACATTTTCAGTAGTTCAGCTGATTTTAATATTTATCTTTTCTAAATGTGAATTTGTTTAATTATTAAATGTTAAAATGTTTAAAAAAACCCCTGATTTTACATTATTACAGCTCATCCTGGCTGGGTTGTGCTCCAGACACCACACTTTTCCTTAGTATTGTTTCATATATAGTATAAATATCAGAAGTGCCAGTTCTAGAATGAGCTCTGTCCCCTGAGGATGCTTCAGCCCTCAGGAGTGTTTGGGAAAAGATGGTGTCCTGAAAATACAATTTGTTTTTTCATTAACATCACAACTGAAAACTTCTAAGTAAATAAGGGGGATCCTCTCCATTCCTAGTGGTTATAGTAGCTTCTTAGACACCTGTGATACCTAATTTTATTCTTAGAAATCTGCTGGTTCTGATAAATAGTCTTGTTATGTTTCTGAAAAGATTCTTTGTAATAGTTTTGTGTTTCCATGTCTGGACATGTTTTGGGAGTGTTTGAGCCACTCATCTTGGTTTTATTATCTTTTGTTGAATTCCATGATGGAAACAGATCTTGTAAAATTTGCCTTGCTTACTTTTGCAGGTTCTTAGAAAATTTCGAGCACATGAGACCAACCTGCTTATTGCTACTAGTATTGTGGAAGAGGGTGTTGACATACCCAAATGCAACTTGGTGGTGCGTTTTGATCTGCCCACAGAGTACCGTTCCTATGTGCAGTCAAAAGGAAGAGCTAGAGCACCAATTTCCAATTACATTATGTTAGCAGATACAGACAAAATCAAAAGTTTTGAAGAAGATCTTAAGACATACAAAGCAATTGAGAAGGTATGAGGTCAAAGGAATGGGCCTAGGGATTTTAGGTGTATCTTACTACATTTTCAGGGAAAAACCTCTCATGATGTTCTTTTCTTGAAATGTTTAGATCCTCCGAAACAAATGCTCAAAATCTGTTGATGCCAATGAAACTGAAACTGAACCCATTGTTGATGATGATGATGTCTTTCCACCCTATGTATTGAGGCCAGATGAGAACAGTCCAAGGGTTACTATTAACACTGCTATTGGACACATAAATAGGTAAGAGATATATTCACTTCTTACTTCATATCATTGACTGAAAGATTTCTTAGTCGATCTCGCAACATGGATGCATGGGGTATTATACTCATACACATTTACTCTTAGGCACCTTGACAGAATCTTCTCTCCTAAAAAAAGTGGTCACAGAGGTTTGAAGGGATTATTTGCTTTCTTTGTCTTTATCCTACCAGAGGTTCTAGCTCTGATAACAAATATAGTGACATTGATTCCTGTTTAATTAAATTCTCTGAAAACATTCAGCTTCAAAATGTGTAGTAAATTTGCATTTTTGCTCTTGTCAAGCTAGTTTTAAAAATAAATAAACAAACTGTTAAAACAGTAGTTAAATCTTCCAGTTCTAATATTCACAGTTGTGGTAGCAGTCTGTTCCCCTCTTTACAAACAAAACCACAGTAACTAAAGTCCACCAGACAGAATGGGAGCTACTCAAATATCAACTCTGTAAGGGAATGGTAATTAGAGAAGGTTCTCAGTGGAAGACAAGACAAGGAAGAAGATCGAGGGAGCTATGGACCAGTCAATGTAACTATAGTCATGTGGAATGCTGTGGACAAAGTCCTTGTGGCAATGGTTTTTAGGTCCATAAATAAAAGGGGGTTGGCAGAAACCAAGTTTTACTGAGGGATTTTCATCTCTGGTGTCATGAAGTGGTTGACTATGAAAAACAGTGAATGTCATTTACTTAAGTAAAGCTTGTGATGCAATTGCCAAAGTACTACCTTAGCAGCTAAATTCTGGAGATGCAGACCACTTTGATGGACTGTCTGGTAAATAAAGCCTTTCAAAGCAGTCAGATTTGAAGCATGAATGGCAGATGGTAAATGGTTCAGAGGCTGTCTGGCAGCTGGGTGTATGTGGCATTGCTTCTGGACTGTTAAGCGATCTAGCACAGTTTAACATCAGGCTGTTGTTATTTAATACCAAGCTGGGAGAGAGGGAAGTCAGTACAAGGGAGGAAAGGCAGGAGGGGGAAACCATGATAAACAGGAGGAGTGAGACAACAGTAAACTCAGGAGACATAATGGGAACCCTGGGACCTGGCAGGAAACAGCCTTGTGCATCATTACAAGCTGGAGTGACCTTTCTGGAGACCAGGTTTGTAATAAAGGACTTGGAGGTCTTCTGCTCAGAAGTTAGTTGAATGTGAGTCAGTAGTGTACCTTTACAGTGTACATCATCTTCTCTAGCATTCATACCAATACTGTGAGGTTCCACTGAAATGTGTTCAGGTTTCAATTTGCACGTTTTGATGATGTGTAAAATGTTTTGTCCCTTCAGGTACTGCGCTAGATTACCAAGTGATCCATTTACACACCTGGCTCCCAAGTGTAAGACCTGGGAACTGCCTGACCATACATTTTACTCTACTCTCTACCTGCCAATCAACTCACCTCTTCGAGCTTCAATTGTTGTAGGTATTTGGGCAAGGAAAAGCATGGAAATACATAAATATGTTGGGCTAAGAATGATCTGTGCCTTTTCTTGATTTAGTTGCACTGTTGGTAATGAAAGCTAGATTTTTCTGTACAGTACTCTCTAACTGGTTTTAGATCACTGTCTGTTTTTGTTATAATTCTTTTTTCATCAGTTACTTGTTATGCCAAAGGCAAAAATATTTAGATATTCTCCCCTGTACATTGTTGTTTCATGCACTTGTCCTTTATTGGTTTTGATCAGTAGTATGGTTGAGTTCTTGTAATTTTGGTTTCTATGGAAAAACAAGCCTGAATATCTTCACAAAACTGCCATCAATGTGGTTTTTACAAAAATTTTGCTTGCTTGAAATGTTTGTGTTACACTAAACACAATAAGTAACTTGCTAGTAAACCGCAGTTTTTACAAAGTGTTTAAATGTTTATAGGGCCCTCCAATGAGTTGTGCAAGACTGGCTGAGAGAGTTGTCGCTCTTATATGCTGTGAAAAACTGCACAAAATTGGTAAGAACTAGAAAAACAAACTCTTTGTTAAAGTGTATTTTATAGATGAGAAGTTGCATATGATATGGATGTTGTATATGTGCATGCCCTTCTCCTGTAGCCATCTATTGCCACTTGCTTTCACTTGCCTTGTTTTGTGATGTGGTCATGTACTTAGTAATTTAGCTTACACTTGTAAGCTGAAGTAAATTTTCCAGGGAAATCTGGTTGCTTAACAAATTTCATATTAAACAGCAAAATGAATATTAGTACAAGCGACGAAGATTTGGGCATTGAGTATACTTAATAGGGAAAAAAGTCTTGTTCTGTAGAGGATACTGATTATAGTTCAGGGATCGCATCCTACAGCTGAAAGAACATGGTTTTCTATGTGAGTTGTGACAAAATGTAAAATATGCAACCCTAAATTTATTGGTTTCTCTACTGTATTCTAAGACATGGTCCAAAAATAGAACTTTGTAGTTCAGCTTTTTTATGTAGTAAGGATAATGGAGCATGTTCTTAATTGTGGAACATTTTAAAGATAATTCTGTGTTACTGTTTTTTTTTAATGAAGTATGGAAGTATTTATGTATTTTTAAGCAAAAAAGAATTTCAGGCCTGAGGTTTGTATTTTTTTTCTGAGTTAAACCATTTGAACACTGAATTCATACCAACAAATATACCCAAGAATGGCACCCTGATGGCAGCTCTACCCAGTGTTGGAAATGCACATTCAACAGCAGTGATTTACTCTTTAGAATGATAGAGAAATATAAATTTTCTCTCTTCCTTTGTATTACTCCATATGAGTGATTTTAAAGTAAGTGTGTTAGTCAGAGATCACTTTTGGGCAAAAAGAATTTTTGGATATTTTCATTAAAGAATTCAATTTTTAAATTAAATATAAGACTTTTTTTTACTAAAAATAAGCATTTGTTTTTCTGAAAATTCAGTCTTCATCACTCTTTCCGCAAAGTTGCTCTTTTGGAGCCTTGCAGTAGTCCATGTATTTTAGAACTCTACATGTGAGGTGTTTTCACAAGCAGTTTCACTACTGTGTAGTATCTGAAGGAACCAAGATTTGGTTGTTCATAATGCTATTTCTTTGTACTCTGTTGTAATATTCAGGTGAACTGGATGATCATTTGATGCCAGTTGGTAAAGAAACGGTTAAATATGAGGAGGAACTCGATTTACATGATGAAGAAGAAACCAGTGTTCCAGGAAGGCCAGGCTCTACAAAACGAAGACAGTGCTATCCTAAAGCTGTTAGTATCACTTACTGCTGTCCAGATCTCTGATCTAATACTTTATGTACTAATAAGACAGAATTGCCAACTCTTAATCTTAGCTGATCAGAAATTTTTACAAGTCTTGTATTTACTTTGATGTTTTCTAATTCTGTGGAAGCCTGCAGTGCTGCCTGAGTTTATGGTACCACATGCTTTGGAAACATGCCTGTAAGCTCAGAGAACATTCACTTTCTGTAGGGCTTGTTGGCAAACACTTATTTGCCTAGTGTGAAAATAACTGAGAAGAAAATAGACCTGCATTAATAATCTGTAAAATCTGTACCTTGTTACTGGCTTTCAGGACAAATAATTGAACACTAAGGATGTGCCCCGGGCTTAATACAGAAATATGTTTGGGGGTTTTTTTGGATGCCTGGTTTACTGGTTGAACACAGAATTTCATATTTCCTGGTTTAAATCTTAGAATATCAAATAAGTGTACCTGTATTTTTTTATTACTTTTAAAGTAGTTCTAAATATTATAATTTATAATATTATACTTGATCTGTTGAAAGAAAGTACAGCTCTGTGTTAAGTAATGTATTCACAGTCTGTTGCAACAAGTTTCAACTACACCAGCTTGTAAAATTGGACTTCTTAAATGGTATTTGGGGGGGAATTGGAAATACTTTAGGAGAAAATGGAGAAAATAAGCTTTGTAAGAGTATTTTGCAACTACTCTGGAACCTTCCTTTTTCCTCTACAGTTGTTACAGGTTCTGTCTAAGGTCCTTTGAATAGGACAGGTAACTCATAGAATCTGATAATCTTTGCATTTCACAAAGATGCACAGTTTGCATTTTTGCACAGTATTTCTTGTTACAAATGCTTTTCTCTGTCCTTTTACCTCACCAGTGATTGAAGTTGGGGTGATTCATAAAATGCAAGATTATGATGTCTCATTCAGAGGAGTTGATTTGTCAAGTGATGCATCATTCTTTCTCAGTTATTTCTTTTTTAATAGGGAATCTAAGAATACTTTCCTTTGCCTTTGTCCCAGCTTCTCACATCTGGAAAAGAAGCTTTGGCAAATGTTTAAGGTCTGCAAGATCCTCTTGGGTTTAATGTAGTTATTAAATTTATGAGTAATTTTCCATTAAGCCAAGGCCATAGTTTTACTGCAGTGTAACTTTAAAATCCAGGACTACATGTATTGCACTTTACTTTTAGATAAACAGGAGGATAATTTTGAGACCTGCAAAGTAATGAGCTTCTACCAAACATGAAGCATGGTTTCTTAACGTCCATGACAAATATGAGCAGCAGAATTAAAAGTGCTTGTGGCTGTTGCAAGTATTCACATCTGCCAGCTAGAATTGTAATGAGAGAACTCATATAGTGTAGTACCTGGATGAAAGGGCAGTGTATTGAATTTTGCTTGTGTCTTTGTCCCAAGTGTATCAAAACATTTTTGATACTTTAAAATAATTCTGCTGGAAAAAGAATCTGTGTTAATGAAGATGTAAGTTCAGTCAAGCTTTTTTTTTCCTGAGTATGTACACTTTCCTTTTTTTTCCTGTTCTACTGTTAAGTTTCAAAGGTCTTGGACATAAAATGTGCTCTAGTGTTGCTGGTTAAATGCAGACATTTGCATCAAAGCTTGTTTCAATCTGCCTGAAGTGAGAAAAGGCATGTTTTGCCTCCATCCACTACTGCAGAAAGGAAGGTTCTAAGCATACCTGAAAGCAGGATTAAAATACAAGCAAGCTTAAATGGTGTGATCCAAAGCCATAATACAACTTTATAAAAGAGGAAGGAAAGAGAAAATAGCAAAGTAGGAGAATGCCCAGAATAATTATGAGAAGCACGGGAAAGGGGCTGCCACTACCCTGGTGCTGGCTTACAGAGTGTGATGTGTCTCTCTGGTGAAGTCCCTTCCAGAGCCACAGCAGCAGGACCAGCACGGGGGGGAAGGGGGCACAAGGAACCAGCACCTTACCTTAGCAATCTTTTGAGGCTGCATGTGTCCAAATGCACTTACCACCTATATACCTATTTGAGGGAATGATTCCATGTGAAGAGGCATCTTCAACTTTGGGGGCAGACACTTGAGCTCTAGTATCGACTTGAAAAGTTACAGGAACTTTATGGGGACTGATAGGACAGGTTGTTAGTAATTCTCCTTTAGAATTTTGGGTAAGTCGTCTTATGAAAACCCAGCTCACCTACTGAGGACAAAGGAAATCTCATGGCTGTTATGCCAGGCTGCTGGCCAAACATTTTTGCTTAAGAAGGAAAACACTACTTGAGCCCAGAAAAATTTTTTTTTGTTCCTTATTTTTAACAGTGTGTTTCCAAATAAACCTAAGAGGACTTATTCAGAGAAAAACAACTAGGTGGACTTTGCTGATTTTTGTCATGTTAATGTTTTAATTTTTTTTTTTTTTTTCAGATTCCAGAGTGTTTGAGGGATAGTTATCCCAAACCTGATCAGCCCTGTTACTTGTATGTAATAGGAATGGTGTTAACGACTCCTCTACCTGATGAGCTCAACTTCAGGAGACGAAAGCTATATCCTCCTGAGGATACTACAAGATGTTTTGGCATATTGACAGCCAAACCTATACCTCAAGTAAGGAACTGTTTCCTTGTTCTGCATGCCTTGCAACCTGTTATTTTCCATATATACTTACTCCCCACCCAACAGAGTGAAGAGTTGGAAATGACCATAAATTATGCTTGTATCAAGTAATCCTCAGAAAGTAAGCAACACTGTCCATCCAGTCAAGTCACCACTTCTTTTTCTGCCTTTAGAGATGGAATCATCTATTTTTGCCAAACTTTTGGTTTAGAAATTTAGTATTTAGCATTGGCAAATCCAAAATTTTTCTCCTTTCTTGTATGAGATATGATAGGAGTAGACATACCAGCTATGGAGGTGGCCTGCACTGTACTACCTTATCTATACAAAAGCTAAGGTAACAAATTCTCTCAGCATTCCTAGTCTGCAGCAGCAGCAGAAAAAGTGGGCTATGTTAGTTGAAATTGGCATCTCTTGCTTCAGAAATTTTTTAGTAGGCATTTTCTCATGGTGAGACTCAGCTGAAGATTATTTTTTTAAATGGTGTTTTCTGCTGTCCACATAAGAAGATGTTACAGGAATATTCCTGGCTTTCACATTTCTCACTTTATAATTGAAAATACTTCCTTTTCTGCTTGGCTTTAATAAAGAGAAGAACTGTAAAACACAAGGAGAACTATTGAGAAAACCAATTCAGTCATTCTTTAACCTTCAGAGTCTCATCTGTAATTGAAGGATCATCGCAGTTCAAAATTCTGATCCTGTTTGTTCCCATTTGCTGTAGAGTCAGTCAAGCATTACCTCAGAATCCGCACTAAGCAGACAGTACTCTGTAAAGGAATCCCACTTTGGATTCTCTTTTGTGATTTCTTTCAATTTTGTTCTTGTTTAGATTCCTCACTTTCCTGTGTATACTCGCTCTGGAGAGGTTACAATATCCATTGAACTTAAGAAATCTGGTTTTACTCTGTCTCTGCAAATGCTTGAGCTGATAACACGACTCCACCAGTACATTTTTTCACATATTCTTCGTCTTGAGAAACCTGCACTAGAGTTCAAACCTACAGAAGCTGATTCAGCCTATTGTGTTCTACCTCTAAATGTTGGTAAGAACAGAAATTTTAGAATTTACAGCTTGTCAGAAAAGTTCAGCCTAGAAAACTGAATTATGCATTTTCCTTTTTAAGTTGATGACTCCAGCACTTTGGACATTGACTTTAAGTTTATGGAAGACATTGAGAAATCTGAGGCACGTACAGGCATTCCCAGTACACAATATACAAAAGAAATGCCTTTTATTTTCAAGTTAGAAGATTACCAGGATGCAGTTATCATTCCACGGTGAGTATTCTACATAGTGTAGGTGTGTACCTGTTGTATTTATACAAATACTTGTAATAAGGGCATGTTAGTAGTATCTGCAGCAGAATTGCTTTTAAAGAACTGTATGCTGTTAGTCTGAAGGTATGTGGTAGCATTTCAAATAATTTAAAGATTTTTAAATCAGTAGTTAATCTTATATTAGTAGGATATTAGTAGGATATCCACAAAAAAATGTTGCCACAGTCTGGCTTTAATATTAATATTCTGCCTGTAATGCAAGAACTTCACTGTCCTTGAAAGGCTTGTGAATTTACCTTGTTATGTATTTAAGGTTTTGTATTTTAACTTTATTTAGGGGATGACTTGGTTAAAATGCCAGTTTAGACATGCGGTAGTACAGTATTTGTATGTAGAGGAACTCAGAGGAATTCTACTGATGCAGAATATCACATTGGAGACCAGATGCTAAAAATCCAAATTATCAAACTTTATTGTTAGGTGTTCTGAATTAAGAAATTATCATTTTCAGCATTACTGTTGTCCAGAGCTTGATTTTGTATTACATACTGAAGACCTAAATCCTCCATTTAATTTAAATGTTTATCTTGTAGAGGAAATTTCACAGATTATAGATTGACTTTATTCATCTTTGTCTTAAAGCACATTTCTCATTTAGCATTTGAGTTAGGTAGATAAGTGTTTTCTACAACAAAAAGAACCCTCATTAACCAAAAAACTCTAGTGCACTGTTCAACTGTTAATCTCTTGATTATGTTAGAACATGAAGAACTTAACAAAAGCTTTAATGCCAAAATATTATTTTTTTAGATACCGAAATTTTGATCAGCCTCATCGATTCTACGTAGCTGATGTATACACTGATCTTACTCCACTGAGTAAATTCCCTTCCCCTGAATATGAAACTTTTGCTGAATATTATAAAACAAAGTATAATCTTGACCTTACCAATCTTAACCAGCCACTGCTGGATGTGGACCACACATCTTCGAGGTAACAACAGTCATATTTTGTGTCTGATGTTTGTAGTTTGACAGTAAAGTGCCTTTTTTTTTCTTTAAAATGTGGGATAAAGCTGAGGATTTGTGTCTTCCAAAATAGTTGCTGGTTTGTTTTTTTTTTATTGAGAGATACTTAACTTGTGTAACAAGAACCATGAATTGAATCTGGTTTTTACCAGAGATAATGGTGCTGTCACTTCACAGTGCTTTGAAGTTGAATGCTAAGAAACTTAAGAAAATTTAGGCTAGAAAGTTCTAGTCATTAATTATGTACTTACACCACAGTATTTTCACATGGTTTTTAGACTTAATCTTTTGACTCCTCGCCATTTGAATCAGAAGGGAAAAGCACTTCCGCTAAGCAGTGCTGAGAAGAGGAAAGCAAAGTGGGAAAGTTTGCAGAATAAACAGGTAAAATAGAAGCATCGAATTCAAGTGGACTCTCTTAATAGTTGTCTGATGGCTACCTTTACCAGGAATATTCTTTTCTTCCCCCTCCTCTCCCAGATACTGGTTCCTGAGCTCTGTGCTATACATCCTATTCCAGCATCGTTGTGGAGAAAAGCAGTTTGCCTCCCTAGCATCCTTTACCGCCTGCACTGCCTTTTGACAGCAGAGGAACTGAGAGCTCAAACAGCCACTGATGCTGGTGTAGGGGTTAAATCACTTCCTGCAGATTTCAGGCATGTATTTTCTCAATAGGTATTTTTCAGTATGATCTGTAATTTGCAAGGTGGAAACAACTATTACTGTATGGTTTATGAAACTGGCAACTCTTGTTTAACTCATAGCACTTTTCAGTGAAACACAGTTGAAAAATATTTGCTTGTGAGAAATGAAGTTACATGTTGCAGTCTCTGTTCTTTTCAAAAGGCTGTGGCTTTTTTAAAACGTGTATGTGCACGTAGAGTCTTCTTGTCTTCTGCTAATATTTTTTGTTAACAAATCTCCTGTTTATCTTTACAGATATCCTAACTTGGACTTTGGATGGAAAAAGTCTATTGACAGCAAGTCCTTCATCTCTCTTCCTAACTCCTCTGTAGTAGAGAATGAAAATTACTGTAAGCACAGCACAATTGTAGTCCCTGAAAATGCTGCACATCAAGGTGCTAATAGAACCTCTTCTGCAGAAAACCATGACCAAATGTCTGTGAGTTACAGAACATTGCTCAATGAGTCACCCAGTAAACTCCAAATTGATGTCTCGGTAGAACTTGCAGCAATTAATGGTGTTTCTTATAATAAAAATCTTGCCAATGGCAATTGTGATTTAGTTAACAGAGACTTTTGCCAAGGAAATCAGCTGAATTACTGCAGGCAGGACATACCTGTACAACCAACTACCTCATATCCCATTCAGAATTTATACAACAGTGAGAACCAGCCCAAGCCCAGCAATGAATGTACTCTACCGAGTAATAAATACCTTGATGGAAATGCTAACAGATCTACCTCAGATGGATGCCCCATAATGGCAGTGACCACCAGTACTTCAAAAGCTATTAATCTTTCAAAAGACAGAGCAGATTCTGAAAAGAGCCCTTGCAGTGGGTACTCCTCAAAAACTCTCGGTCCTAATCCTGGTCTCATTCTTCAAGCTTTGACTCTCTCAAATGCTAGTGATGGGTTTAACCTGGAGCGGCTAGAGATGCTTGGTGATTCATTTTTAAAGCATGCCATCACTACATACTTGTTTTGCACTTACCCTGATGCTCACGAGGGACGGCTGTCATACATGAGAAGCAAAAAAGTGAGTAGAAACAATCCATTCATACTGTGTAAAAGGCATGCTGTAACAAGCCATATAAATTACATTTTCACTGGAAGGTTGAATGAGAGCAGGTTGATTTAATTCCACAGCTTTGTTCATTATACATTGAGTAGCATGCACATCAGAATAAAAATTCAGGTCTGTGGGCTTCATGTTGCCGTAACTATGATTGATTGAAACTGTTTTCTGCAGTTCAGTTTGAAATATGAACCATCTGATTACAAATTGAGTGAAACTAAAAGTTCTGGATTAGTGAGAACATGTGGTGCACTGAACTTCTAGAGCTGTATTGAATAGAAGCTCTTAAACAGCAATGCTTGAATGAAGGATTGAATTAGCAGCATAGAGCCTTAGTTTGCTTCTTTACTTGAACTTTCCTTTGTTTCCTCAAGAAGAAACTTCTCTTGAAATTTTTAGTGTCTTAGTTAAAAATGAAACAACAAAGAAATCTTACAGAACTGTTGCAAAATAAAACTTGTGGAAGTATTTTAGAGTAAATGTAAACAGTAGGGAGCAGAGTCTTTATGTTCTGCTGCTGCTAGAAATATTCACCATAAAAACTTTTCTTTGTTTTTTCTTCCAAATGAATGTGATAATTTCAATTAAATGCCAGAGCATTGACTGTTGACCTCTAATAAAATGCATCACTCGAAAATGAAATTATTGTATAATTTTATCTTGGAAAATAAGGAGGGCTAAATAAGTTGCACTGTTCAAATAAAAGTATTCAAATAAACTTGAATACTTGAGTATTCAAGTTCAAATTTCAAGAGTTTAAAACATGCAAAGTGCATTTAAAAAGAGAAAAAAAGATCAATGGTTGTTAGTTAAAAAAGAAAAGGAAATATATTTGTATCTGAGAATGCTTTTTTCCCTTCCCTTTAAAATACTTATAATCATTTTAGAGGCTATTAAAATAACATCTGGATTATGACTCAATAAGTGTTATATGGAACTGTTTTAACACTTTTTACTGCCAAGGTTTAGGTCAATCTACCTATAAATAAAATTTTTCATTCCAAATGTAGTCTGAATGATGATTATTTATGCTGGTAATAAATGACACTTGTACAGGTTCTATTTACTATTATTTTAAAAGTAGCAATCAGTTTGTTTTGTGAGGAGAATGTAATATATTAAATTTCTTTAACTGAAACAGTTGCACCTAATATGCTTGGCCTCAGGAAAAAAAAGAAAGGAAGATGTGTATCTTGCTTTGAGTGGGTTCTACTGTATTACAAAAACTGAACCCCCTTTTAAGAGGTGGAGAAAATGCATAATAATATAAGATCCAGCTTGACTCATAACACTTTTTTGGTCCTTTTGCCTTTTAGCCTATGTATGTATATGTATGTCCAAAGGTTTATCAGAATGTTCTTCTTAAAGGTCAGCAACTGTAACTTGTATCGCCTTGGAAAAAAGAAAGGACTGCCAAGTCGCATGGTGGTGTCGATTTTTGATCCCCCGGTCAATTGGCTTCCTCCTGGTTACATAGTAAATCAGGACAAGAGCAACACTGACAAGTGGGAGAAAGATGAAATGGTAAGAATTTATTTAACTGTGTTGACAAGTAATCTTTTGTGTGTCTGTATTCTTTTGGCCCTACCTCATCCCACCACCCCCAGTTACTTTGCTGTTCTCAGCAAAGAGAAGGTAAATCCAAATTTCCAAAACTTCTCTGTATGAAAATTAGAGGAAAACTGATTCTAACCAGAACCTGAAGTAAGGAAATTTATTACACATCATCCAGTATTGAGTGTAGGTATTAAGGGAGAAGCAGAGAAGAAAAGCTTTTCTGCTGATATTTAGTCTGCTCCCAGGAATTTTTCAGAAGTTTCTGTTGGAAATTTTAAGTGATATTACCACACTGCTTTAGCTGTAATATGTTCAGGCAGAACACTGTCTGCTTTTTAATAATGAGTTCACCTTTATAGAATATATGAAAAAGAGTTGATGTTTTTCATAGTGCTGAGGCGGATTGAAGAGTAGAACTCCCTTGAGATAATGTTCAATATTGATGGCTAGTGGCTGCACCATGGGTATGACTGAGAGCTGCTTCTCAGGTCAAATACAGTGCTGGCTTAAGCTCTCTCACTGTCTGACATCCTCACTGTCTTGTCAAACTCTTCACAGTGAGAAATCTTACTGAGGAAAGGTTCACACTATTTTCTGACATTCTAGGAGTAGGAGGACATGTTCACATATACCAGTGATCACAGAGTCAGTAATCAGTAACATGACCTTGAAGTATTTCAGACTGGTTTGGAGCTCAGGGGAAGGAGGTGCAAGGACATCTTTCATTTTCCCAGTTCTGAAGACCACACTCAGGCTCTAGAACCACCAGAGGGCACATGAGAGTACTGTTAGGTGGATGTGCTGTGCAAATAAATGTTTATTGCACAATAAACCTGATTATTGTGGTTCTGTACTGTGCCAAGATTTCATTTCAAAGAGACTTCCTGCTGTACCTTTCTGGCAAATGAGATAGTACGTTTGGGACTGGAGCTAATTGTTGGTTTCTAGAAGGTTTCAGTTTTCCACAAGTTTCAGTGGCTGCTTCCACTGTGATAATTGTCACTGTTTATTTGTAAATAAAACGTATGATTTCAGACAAAAGTGCAGAGAGTGACACAACTAAATAGTGGGGGTAGGGGTTTGTGCCAAGTAGATATTTTGCTTTTCTGGTTGTAAATTTCATTCTCCATCCATGGGCTGATTATCTATAATTGAAAATAGAGATCTCATTATGACAAATTATTACTGAAACATAGTAGTCAAATGTTAGTATTTATCAAGCTTTATTAAGGGGAAGAACCTTTCTTCATTCATTTTATCAAATGGCCGATTTACAAAAGAGCATTAAAAAAGCACTTAACCTGTATTTTGCGTCACCTTTGAATTGGCAATAACTTCCTGAAAATTAGTCAGGTATTATTTAAGAAAAAAATCATTCTTCGGGGGTTCATAGTTGATTTTTTTAAAAAATGCTAATGACAAAAGAATTAATGATCAGAATTGCTTTCTGTTTCCTTTAGCCATTGCTCATCCTTATCCCTTAGAATATTTTTCTAATGTACAAGAAATAATGTACAGACAATGTTAAGATAGTTCACGTAGCTGTCCTGCTACTTACAATTTCATTTTAATAAACTTGTGAATGAAACCACAGTAAAAATTTATAATTTATAATTTGTTCCATTTTTGTAAAAACAGATGCCAAAATCTGTTTTGGAGCATCCATATAGATATGTCTCATTCAGAGATACATCTATTTTATTTCAGTAGTAAATGTGATGGGTGGTGTGTAACAAGAAAAAAGCAGCACTTGTCTTTGTTGGGACTGGTTAAATTCTTATTTTAAGTTTTATATTACTGCAAGTATCTATAATAACTATCTCAAATCCAGTTTTGATGTCTCTTTCTGAGCAGTTTAAGTTACAGAAGTCCCTGCTGTGTGTGTGAGAGATAAAGAATTGCAGCAGCAGGAATTCTTTCAGTAGAATGTCTAAACTAAGAACTTACATAGCCACTTTTTTTACCTCCCCTCTGATAACTAAACCTGACTAAGCCTGGTCCATCCCAGTGAAGAACACTGAGATGTGTTTGATCCTTAGGCAGTTTTAAGTGCTGCCCAGTGCCCCCTACAGCTGCCACCCATCCACACCTCTGGATGGGTGTGCATTTTGCCCAAAGGGTAAAATCCCCCCGTGGCAGCATCTGGTTCACACATTTGCAAGATTGGTGACTGAGCCCTGCAATATGACATGCATAGGTTCAGGGCAGATAGAGGCTGTTTCACTTGATCCAAAATAGTGTTGGTTTTCAGAACCCAGTCCAGGAAAGTGCTTTGAATCTGATCTTGCTCCTATCAAATTCAGTGGCAGAATTCCTGCTGACATCAGTGCTGCTGTGTTGAGCCTGTTAATAGTCCTTTTGATGTTAGGGAGACTACCAGTGCATTTAGCTCAGCACATTTAAGTGCTTTCCTGGATAGAGGCCATGACAAATTGTAAAGAATTATATAGTTTGGGAATATTTGTGTTCAAGTTTTAATTTATGTCAGTCCATACCAATTTGTTCATTATGAGGAGGGAAAAGACATAATATGTCATTGATTTTGCTGTTGGGGTTGTATATGTAAGTATTGGAAAATTGATGACCATTTTTGCCTTCTCTTTTATTAGTTAGGGCTAGAAGTATAGCTTGTGAAAAAAAACCAAAAAACTCAAGAAAGCCCCACTGAATTAATTTTCTGTGTAGAAAGATGTAGGAAAAAATCTTCAAAATTGCATTGAAGATTTGCGTACGTTTGTAATAGCCTTACTTAGCAGCTTGAGAGAAGGATGCATCCAGAACTTTCTTATACTTCCTAAAATTTGTTAATTTAGAATTTTCTGTTGTTTACTTTGGTGTGCAAGTGTACAGTGTTTAGTGGATATAAAATTCATTGTGTGTCCCTAACATTCAAGTACAAGCACAGGTTCCCACAAAATGCAGCATGTGCTGTGTGTAGAACACGCACTGCTGTAGGTTAGTAACAAATAGTTTGTATTCCAGGACAATTATTCCAGTCCTTGTTTTGTGCATCTGATTAGACAATGTACTTAGGAACATAAAAAAGCAGTGTTACAATTAGGAGATACTTCTCAAATCCTGCTTTTCTGATCTTTCTGCAGTAAAAGTGTCTCATTTCCCTCTTCAGCACCCTCTTTTTTTCTGTTTTTTCATAGACAAAGGAAAACATGTTGGCTAATGGTAAACTTGATGATTATAATGATGATGAAGAGAATGAAGACCTAATGTGGAGGTTGCCCAAGGAAGAAACAGACTTTGAAGATGATTTTCTGGAGTATGATCAGGAGCATATCAAATTCATTGATAATATGTTAATGGGATCAGGGGCTTTTGTGAAGAAAATTTCACTCTCACACTTTTCAACCACTGATTCAAACTATGAATGGAAAGCACCCAAAAAGTCATCCATGGGTAATGTTCAGTGTTCATCAGATTTTGATGATTTTGACTATAGCTCTTGGGATGCTATGTGCTATCTGGATCCTAGCAAGGCTGTTGAAGAGGATGATTTTGTAGTGGGCTTCTGGAATCCCTCAGAAGAAAACTGTGGTGTTGATGCAGGAAAGCAGTCCATCTCCTATGACCTGCATACAGAGCAGTGTATTGCTGACAAGAGCATTGCAGACTGTGTGGAGGCCCTGTTGGGCTGCTATCTGACCAGCTGTGGTGAAAGAGCTGCTCAGCTTTTCCTGTGCTCATTGGGGCTGAAAGTGCTCCCTGTAATTAAAAAGACTGATTGGGAAGGCACTCTGTGTGCTACCAGAGAGAACTGTAACAGTGAGCAGAAAAATCTTTCACCAAATTCTGTTGCTGCTTCTGTAGTTAATTCAGAGCCTTTTCTGTGTAAAGACCTGGAGTATGGCTGTTTGAAGATTCCACCAAGGTGTATGTTTGATCACCCAGATGCTGAAAAAACCCTGAATCACCTTATTTCTGGTTTTGAAAACTTTGAGAAGAAAATAAATTACAGTTTTAAGAACAAGGCTTATCTTCTTCAGGCATTTACTCATGCCTCTTACCATTATAATACCATTACTGGTAAGTTGTTTTCAAAAAGCTCTATAGTTTTTTTCTCTATACTGCATATGCAAGAGAAGTAGTATCTTGTGTTCTCATGTATAGATTTTTTTTAGACATCACATGTTACAGTAGTCTTGGAATACAGTGTCTTAAAAATAGTGCTTTGCTTACTGTTTAGAGGGGGATGCTTGTTCAATTTGTATCTCAGTGATTATTCATATTTTGACTTGATGCAGATAAAGTATATTTGCTGAGACCTCATCAAGTTTTGAGAAACAGCATCAGTGATAAATGCTGTATCACTAGCTGTGTATGACTGACATTAGATCCTCGTTTAATGGAAATAAATTCTGGTAGAACTCTGGAAAATTGCCATGTACTTCAGGAAATAGCAGTCATATTTTCCAAATATATTTGGCAAATTTGTTCTGTAATTGAATCCCAAGAATGTTACACTTTGTACTTCTGAAGATGAACTGTAGACTACAGCTTTTATTAGCTGTTTAATCTGTAGGAGTGCAGAATGGGGAGACTTCCCTTTGAAGCTGTGAATTCAAAGTCTTAATTAAGGTGTAGGCATTTCACTGAGTAAATATTTAAAGTCAAAATTTGGAGTAATTGTCTAAATCAGACTAAATACTAGTTTCAGATTAACGTTTAATGTTTCTGTACATGATCTCATAAAAGATTTTACAGCAGTAGAAGTTTGTATTTCTGTGATCTTTAATTGCTCTTGCTTATACTAATTGATGTAATATTTGTTCATTGTAAAACCTGCATGCATTTTTCTACAATAATATGCAATCAAAAGCAAACCATGGTAAAATTCCAGCCCTATTTGTAGTGACTGGCAAATTTCTTTGCAGTCAGCAGTCTGAATTTTTCCCATAGTGAATTGGACCCTTATTCCAAAGAGTGAGAAAGATGTACTTTCATTAAAGAAATAAGTAATTTTTAAATGCTACTGCATTGAGAAACAATTCTGACCAAACGCAGAAGCACTCTTTTGGTTTTTTGTTGTAGGGGATATTACCCACATATGTATTTACTTTTTACAAATATTTCACAAAATGTATTGAAAGTAAATTATGTATTTATTTTTAGACATACATGATAAATATATATACACTACCAGAAACCTTGAGGCATAGTGTCCAGTTAAAATTACATTGTTGAAACTGTAGGAAAACTTCAGATTTCAGTTCTGTTTACCAAGTGAGACAGCTGTGAATAGCTGTTACCTGTAACTTTTTCTCTTTAAGGCATAGTTAGCAGTAGAGATCTGGCAGTGTCATAGGTTCAGCTGCTATAAAAGCAACTTAGTGCTAGTCAGTTCACTCTCATGGTAACTTCTTACTCGTTTGTCTTCTTCCTTTTCAACCTACCTACCTGTATTTGCGTTCAAGAGGGTTTTTGCTTTTGTTTGTTCTAAAAATAGATGTCCTTAGCTCTCTGTTCCCGTGTCCCCTGGCAACTGTCAAAAAAGCAAAGGCTTGACATTTTTAATTTCCAGTTTAAAAGACATATCCTAAAAAGGGATCTTTTTTGAAGGTGTCTTAATGTGTGGCAAATCAGACCAAAAATTCAGATTTTCAGATTAAAAGCAGTATTCCCCTGCTTTTAATACATTGATTTTTATATTAATTGGGGTTATGTTTTAATTTTTTTTAAAGTTTTAACTGTTACAATGCTCAGATCAGCCTGCTGGCAGAATCTCATAAATTTACTTTTTGATGTTTCTCAGCACTTGATGACCTTGAGTAAAAACATTATTTGATTATAAACACAGCTGTTTTTCTAGCCTACCAAATTAACAATTTGTTCAAAATTTGCTTTATTATTAGCTACAGCTCCTGGTTTTCCTGATTTTTTTTTTTTTAGTATTTCATTAGGAATCTCTTTAAACACAAGGATACTTCTTTTAAAAAACAGATTGTCTTCTCTGACCATTATGTTAGTTTGTGGAATTTACATGGCACTGTACCAAACTTCTTATCCAGAAAGCCTGGAAAAACTGTGTGTGTTAAACTTAATTGTGGTGTTGTACATTCTTTTATTTCCAATGCTTTAAGATTGTTACCAGCGCTTAGAATTCCTGGGAGATGCAATTTTGGACTACCTCATAACCAAGCACCTTTATGAAGACCCACGGCAACACTCTCCAGGAGTTCTCACTGACCTGCGATCTGCTCTAGTCAATAATACCATTTTTGCATCATTAGCTGTAAAGTATGACTACCACAAGTACTTCAAAGCTGTCTCTCCTGAACTGTTTCATGTTATTGATGACTTCGTGCAGTTTCAAATGGAAAAGAATGAAATGCAAGGAATGGATTCTGAGGTTAGTGGAAGTAGAAGAAATATGTTCAGTATCTGATTTGAAGCATGTCACTGGATTTCTTAACATTTTTGTAATGTTTTATGCATACAGCAGCCAAACAAGCAGGCTCCCAGTAGTAAAAGGATGCAATCTGTAAAGTAAAATACAGCCTTCAGAAAGTATAAAATCAGTTAGAATTTACAGCACTTAATTAATTTGAAAGCCATTTGCCTCTAGGTTTTTCTGTAGCACTTCATTTTAGTTATTGTTTTTGCTCTTGTGGTGTTAGAACAATGTGGGGCACACACTTAGCTTGCTGCTTTCACCAGCTGATAGGAAGCACTGCTACAACATGAAATTGTGGTGAAGAGTTGCTAAATCAAGTAGTGCTGACTCAGGGTAGGGTATCCCTACAACACCATGAACAAAACTACCTTGGCACAATGCTGGGGTTATTAAATATAGTACACTGACAGGAAATTTCTGCTGTTTTTCTTATGACTTCTACTGGAGATGTTGCTGTACTATACTTAAGTATGTCTGACATGCTCCTAAAGGCATTCTGCAAGCCAGGGAAACATTATATGCATCTTTCAAGTGAGCCACTTGAAAAATAGTTTCACTGAAGACCTGCAAGCTCAGGGAAAAGGCATCTTGCGAATCCCAAAAGAAAGGCTTACAAACACTCTGGAAAGGAGATAGGTTCAAATGAAATGCAATTGAAAAAACCAGAAAATCGGGAATTTTCATGTCTTCAAAAAATAGGCTGTGAGGAAATCAGCTGCATTGCAGAGCACCAGGTCATATTTTGTGCTGTGCAGGAAAGCTGATGATACTGAACTTCTATTTTTGGGAGAATGTGGTAAAAGTAATTCATCTACATAAGATGGTTAGGAAATCTGTGAGAACAAGGATCTTGTGAGTCAAGTTCTAATCAAGATCGGGAAGACAGGGACTACTCATTATCCTGCTTTAAAAGTGTTACCCAATAGGTGTCCATAATAATTTGTCTTCTGAAAAACTGACCAGTCTTTTAAAAAGTATTCTGTCTGACAACATGCCAGCACTAAGTAAGCATGTTATTTTTGTATTTAGTAGGGTTTTTTTTTCCTGATAGACAATTTAAAACTTTAGTAATCAAAATATTTCAGTCACATATGTGTTCACATCCCTTGCACTCTGTTGCAAAGTGAAAACCATGTTTTAAGGGAAAAATTCATTAAACATGAAATAAGAAATATGCCCCTGAAGATCAGATAATAGAAATTACTTTACATTAGAAGATCAAACTCTTACCTCTCTTGTTTTATGAGTGAAAAGGCTAGGAACTTATTTTCAGAGCTTACTGTGTTGGTTTTTGCCTTGTTCAGTTTTTGCAAGTATGCAAAAAGAAACTTTCACCAAAGTTGCAACCAAATTGTGTGATAGCTGTTTCAAATAAAATCCTTGTTTCACTCTCCCTCCGTCTGCTCCCTATCTTGGTCTGGCACTGAATTACTGAAACTCTTATTTCATCGTTTCATGTAAGACTCTTTGTTTCTGCAGTTCATGCCAGCTAGACTGCTTTCCATGTGTATCTCCACGTCATCTGCTTTTCTGTTTTTTCAAATCTCACTCATGAAACATCTGTCCCTTGCCTTACAGCTCTTAGTTTTTTCTCTTCTTCTGTTATTTCAGTATAATGCAAAAGTGCTTCAGTTTACATTTGGTATGAAGTGCCCTATTCAAAACAGTTGGACTTGGTTTTTAACATCAAAATTCCCATTTGTATTGCTGTATGTGTCAGGTCTGACTACTTGTTTGATTTATTTCAGGTAGAGATATTGGGTGGAACACATTTATGAAGTATTATGGTCACTCTCTTAAGAGAACTGGATTGGATTTTAAGCCCCAAACTGAGTGAGAGTGTAGCTGCTGGGGAGAAAACTGACAGAAACTTACTTCTCTTCAAGCAGCGTAGCATAATGGTCAAATCTTTGTTTTCAAGTTACTTTGTTTGGAGTTAGGCAAATGTATATTACGTGTGTTTAAAGTGTTTTAGTAAAGGATTAGATTAGCTCAAGACCTTTAAGACATACACTGAAAGTTTATTTTTGATAATGAGAATAGATTATTGTCTTAAATTGGTAGCATAGAAGAATACACTGCCTGCTGCATTAAACACCTAAATGTGTCTTTTAGCTCAGTCTGGTGGTGGTGTTTTTCAGTTATTAATGTCTTATTTTACTAGTGCTTGTTTCATGCTTGTCTTGAGGGGTAAGTAAGGTAAGGAGAGGTACATGCAACTTTCATCCAGAGACTGGACTTAAAGAGATTTTGGAAGTCTCTTTTTGGGAGATATATGATGCGTTAACTCTTCCTTTGTTATGGGTAGCTTTCTAGTATTAACTGATGGAAGTCTGCTTCTAATTGGGAAGAACAGACCCATGGTGAAATCCTACAGAATTATCACAGAAGGAATTCACAAAGTATGAAAGTATTCTGTACACAATGGTGTTTGGGATTTTTTTTTCCATATTTGAAAAATGATATAACCAGCAGCTTGGTTTCACTGGGAAATAAAGCAACAGTTTTGCTGTGGAAGGTTGTCAATTAGAGAAACTTAAAGGAAGGAAGCATCACAGGATATAGGATGTAGGAGATCTTACACTTCTGCAGATCTTTGTTTTACTGTAAGTGAAGCAATCATTTCTTTCTTTCCCCCTCCCCTTCTCTCTCCCTCCGACCCTTGTCTTTTTTTTAATTGCCAACAGCTCAGAAGATCTGAAGAAGATGAAGAAAAAGAGGAAGACATTGAAGTACCAAAGGCCATGGGGGATATATTTGAGTCCCTTGCTGGTGCCATTTATATGGATAGTGGAATGTCTTTGGAAATGGTTTGGCAAGTGTACTATCCAATGATGAGGCCACTAATAGGTATTGCCCTTTCATAAAATTACTACTAATAAAGTGCCATCTGCTATGAAAAGAACAAAGCTAATCTTTGTTTTTCACTTTTTTTATCAAATAGAAAAATTTTCTGCTAATGTGCCCCGTTCCCCAGTGCGAGAGCTGCTGGAAATGGAGCCAGAGACAGCCAAATTTAGGTAAGAATATGCTTTCTAACATACACACTGACAGAAAGTGTTTCTAAATTGTGCTTCATGAACTACAGAGAATTTTTAAATGTCACAAAGTACTTGTAATTTCTTTTGGATTAAACAGCTAACCTAATCACCATTGTGTGCACTGTTCTTTTTTTTTCCCTTGCATAGCTTTCTGAGAAATGTAATGATTTCTGTTTAATTTTACTGCTTTAACTTCTGTAGAAAAAAGAATGTAGGTCTCTAATTTCACATTACCTTGCCTTGGCAGTAAGTAATTCTTGTGTATATTTTTGCAGTCCTGCAGAGAGAACTTACGATGGGAAGGTCAGAGTTACAGTGGAAGTTGTAGGAAAGGGAAAGTTTAAAGGTGTTGGCAGAAGCTACAGGATTGCCAAATCTGCAGCTGCGAGAAGAGCACTACGAAGCCTCAAAGCAAATCAACCTCAGGTCCCAAACAGCTGAGACTCCTCTTAAAAATAAATGAAATGGGGAAAAAAATAACATACAAATAAAGCAAATTTTTAAAAGTTGATGTTGAGAGGAACAAATTGGAAGACAGAATTTAAAGTTTGTTTGATAACAGAATAAATAACAAAACATTTAACATGTATAAAATTTTGGAACTAATTGTAGTTATAGTTTTTTGCGCAAACACAATCTTGTCTTCTTTCCTCACTTCTGCTTTGTTTAATCACGAGAGTGCTTTAATGATGACATTTAGCAAGTGTTCAGAATAATTGTTGTCAGGTCTTTTTGGTTTACTTTTCTTGTCAGTACAGCTTTGCTTAGTATTAGAAGGCCAGGGAGCTTATGCCTAATGCAGTTGCTAGATTTATATATATAGTAATCTTGGAATTCTTCAATCTGTGCACTAGTGCCAGTCATAAAGCAGTTGATAAACTGTACTGGATGATTGGGTATAAGAAAGATTAAGTGTGCCAGTATTCTCCTTTTTATTTTCCTTTTTTTTTCTCTCCATGTCATCTTTTTACATTAAGATGGCATTCCCAATCATTATTGCACTTATTTGTTAGGGACAGATTTTAATTGAAATGGCTGGCATACTGGTAGAGTGAAACTTCGGTTTCCTTATGCCACACAGTCTTGCATAAAAAAAGGTTCTTGCCTTAAAAATAAATAAACCCTCATTAATAATCTTTAATTTCTGATCTTTTTTGGAACAAACTGTTTTACATTCCCTTCATTTTCTTATGCATTTTACAATGATACAGCTCTATATTTACAGTACAACTCATTACTATAGCTGTGACTTATTACAGGATTATAATAGAAATTATATTCATATATATGTAATTAGGTTATTTTTAACAATTCTGAGGAGGTGGTTAGTCTACAGTTTTTTTTATACCATAAACAAAATATGGTCTTTGGCTAAAATTCCAGTTTTACACAAACCTGCAAGCTAGATAGTTCCAATACTGGAAACAGCAACAAATAATTGCACAGTGCAAACTGTCACTAACAAAACAACCTTAGACATATCACACCTAAGATATGCTGCAGATTTTATAGTCAATTGGTTACGTATTTAACAAACAGAGCACCTTTACACTTAGAGATATTTCCACGTAAATTTCTTACTGTACTTTTCAGAATTGCATGCATATTTCATCTACCAAAGCTGTGCTGTTAAATAACATGAAAGTTGATGTTTGAGATATAACTGCCGTACTTTTGATACATCTGTGATTTAGGTCCTTAATTTAGAGAAACTAGCTCATTGATGTTTTGGTCTACTGGGAGCGTGGGGGGAAATCATACTTGTATTTTTTAGGCTTTGCCTATACTTCTTTAATTAGATTTTTGTAGGCACTCTTCACTTAAATACCTCAGTTCTTTTTTTCTCTTCTTTTCCTTTTTATTTTTGCATGCATTGGGTTTTTTTCTGTTTTGGTGCTATGTTTATATATTATGCTTGAAATTTTAATTTTTTGCACTGTAACTATAATACCTCTTAATTTACCTTTTAAAAAAAGCTGTGGGTCTTGTATTCCCACCAGTATCAGTAGAGGTTTGCTGCAATTTTGCCCTGTTAATTATGCTTGAAGTTTGAGAAAGCAGAGCAAGGTGTTTTAACGTTTTCCAGCACAATAGTTTGAACTTGATGCTGTGTCTTATGAACTAAATTACAAACAAATACTGTATTTCCTGCTTTTAAACCCTATTCCTTTCCTCACAAATGCACACTAAAACAAAACAAAAACTGTCAGCTCTTGCTTTCTTAACAAAAAAATAAAGTAAATGCCTTAGTGACAAGGGGCAGACATTAAGCTTTTCTGAAATACAGTTTTCAAAAGTTCATATAATTGCTATCTCAGTCACTTCTCAGTCTGTGAAAAAGACTGTTCTTGTATTTGAAAGCTGCTTGTTATAGGAGTCAAACCAACAATTAAAATACTAGCTTATGAAAAAGTCTAGTATTTGGTACTTCAGTCATAAAAGGAGGTATAAGAACAGCAAGTAGATGACAATGGTGATATGGAACAATAAAAACATGCAGTCCAAATTCTCAAATGTAAATTGCTTTGCGTTAGCTGTTTAAAAAAGGTCACTGATTTAAGCTGTAGCTTGCTCTTTGTAGTAGGACTGAATTTTCTTAGTGAAAATACATGATTACTCATGTCAACAATTCTGTGTTTCTGGCCTCACATCAATCAGCAGATTAAATCAGACCATCTAGAAAGTCTTAAGTAGTTTTAGTTGCATTATGAAAAGCTAAAATTTCAGTTATTCTTTGAATGCCTAAAATGCTTACTGATTGTTACAAGGTTATAGATTCTCAGGGGTTTCAGGTAATTGTTAGCAGTGAAGTGGTTATGGAGTGTTTGGGTGCAGACAAAATCAGCTGAACCTACTCTGTGTTTCAGAACAGTTTAATGATCACTTTGTTACTAGATAAAGCGTATGAATTGGACATCTGAAATGTGTAGTGGCTGACTATAAAGTAGTTGCTGCTGCTGATGCATTTTTAAATGCGTTTTAAATGCCACCATTTTTTCCAGTGTGACCTCATTGAAATACTTTTTATCCTTTGAGGCAGAAAAATCCATATTAGTTTCCATGTTCCACATCTGTGTGTTTTACCCTGCAGTTGATATGATTTTGGTACTGGACAGTGTACGCTATTAAAGACCTAAATCTGATCATTTGAAGGTTGGGGTAGAAATCACTTGACATGCTATAAGCACAAGTGTAAGCGGACTGTTGCAGCCCATCTTCGAAAGCAACCACACAGGCTCATCATAAATGGTGTGGGGGTTAATTGGCATGAACCTTGGGGTTTTTTATCTAAGTCCTGTTATACTGTACTTTAAACAGTCCTCCTAACTATGCTGCGTTTTTATTTTTATGGCTTTTTTTTGCGCTGTTCTGTTCATGTAGCACAAATAAGCATTGCACTTGGTACCATGCTTTACCTCATTTCAAGGAAAAAATGCTTAACAGAGAGGAAAAATGTGGTTTGGCCTTGCTGCTGTTCTGATTTAATGACTTTGAAAAAGATAGTTTTTAATGCCTGCAATGTGTCATTTACTTGCACAACTTAAATAGGTCATTTGTAACGTCTGTGGCATTTTTACTGTACGTGGAAAAAATACAACAAAGATGTGCAACAACTCTTGATTGTATTTTAAAGCTATTATTTTTCTACTGCATCATTTTACTGTTACGTGAAGTAATTAAAATTAGAATGACCTCTGACTGACACTCCAGTAATTATTATCTGAACAAACCAACATTTTACACATATAATGTAATTTCTGGGAGAAGACAGCCCCTAGCAATTTGGTCAACCTCAACTAAATCTGTCCAGTCTGAATATTCAGTGCTCAGTAGTGACTTCTGAAGTGTTTGTTCAGCTTGATGCTGCTAAAGTTCCATACAAAAAAAAAAGCCTAGTATTTTTAAGTCTCATTACACAGTAGTGTGTTGCAACTGCCAAGTGCAGAACTTGAACAAGAACCAGTTTCAGTGCTGGGGGGGAATAGAGTGGTAGCCCAGGGATGAGGTGCTGGATCCTCAGCTGGTGCAAATTGATGTTGTATCATTTTAGTCAATGGAACTGCATTCATTTACATATCTGAAGATCTTGTGCTTTTATGTATGTTTCAGAGTTTCATTTTTCCTCCTTGTGAGCAAATACAGAACCATCAACTGGAAAATGTGGGGGGTTTATGTTACTGCATATGACATAACATATGCTACATATTCTATGCATTTATCTGTACAGAACATGAACTCTTTGTATCCCGGTCACAGCAGCACGTGCAGTCCAAAAATGACAAATAGCATTGTGGTCTGCTGTGATACTGCACTTGACTCTGACAGTATTCTGGGTTTGTTTTGGATGGGGTTCTCCATGAACACATTCTCACAGAAATCTCTGTATTTTTTAATATGAATGAAGCAAGAAGCATTTTGATTTTCGGTACTTAATTACTGACATTGATCCTTTTTCAATTGCTCTAATATTCAAGAAGTTAATTTCTTTACTTTCATATTAGATTTTAAACTTTAAACACTACAGTTCATGACCATCAAACGTAATCTAAATATCAGCTGTAACTCAATATGAATTATGTTAGCAAATATCTAGAGGTCATTGTAGTATACTCCACTAGCAGTTAAAATTTTTTATCAAAGCTAACTACAGTTCTTAAAAATAAATTTCATCCAATAAAGTCCTTGGGGTTTTTCCTCTTTTATTTGAATGGCAACCACAGACTACTTTAATTGCTTTGTAGATGCACTCAGAATTTACTGCAGCAGCAAGTTAGCGAGAAAAATGTTTGTGAACAATAATTGGAAATTGCAGGCATTTTTATTGTAAATAGTGTGACTGAAAAGATGGTTAAAATCAAGTAGAAAGAATAACAAATATAATTTGATGGACAATAAAATATTTACCATCACATGCTGCAGCTGTCTTTAAGGGACATAAAATGTAATTCATTCATACTGTAATCATGCTGCAGAAGTTTGCAATCTGCACCTTATGGATCACAATTACCTTTAATAGTTTTTTGTAATAATTGTAGCTGAGTATATCTCCAATAAAGTTATGGTCTGTTCACCTTGTATTGTCGTTTTGCTTTTTTTAAAATTCCTGTTAATATGTCCATAAATCTTCCAGAGTTTACAAAAAAATTGCTGTTCAGTCTAAATTTTTTTTAAATGGGAAAACATTTGTGAAAACAATATTTCTTCACCTTGTTTAAAGACAAGTCTGCTTGTCTCTTTCCTCTGATGAATGAACTGTCTTCAGAGCTATGTGAAGACTCTTAAGGGACACTCAAGTTAAAAATGATGGTGTATGTGGTACAATTTGATCTCTGTGTTGACTGTTATACCTGCAAAATGTCTGTTGGAGCTGGGAAGCCCCACAGCACAAGGGTTCTGGAACACAGGTTTGCATGACTGCCACATGGTTTAAAAATGTTATGTTAATTTGACCTAATAGTCTCAACATTAACAACGTCAATTTCATTATTTTTCATTGGTTTCTGTTAGTATTCTGCTTATCCTGAATATTGGCAGTGTGTTTGTAGAATGTTTTGACTGGCACAGCAGTGTCACGTATCTTTTATGGAGACAAGTCAGACCTACCAGACAAAGATCAGGAGTCTTCCTTTCTGAAATCTTCACAATGTAGCAGTCACTTGTTTGGCATCTGCAGTGAGCATCTTTTACTGCACATTTTGTCTCAAGTTATAGAGAAAAGCCTGCTAGGCTGCTGGTAGGCATGGTGACAGACAGCTTTTTCTTGGATTTGGAAAAGGTGCCTTTAAGGGCCAGGCCCTCCATTGTGTGGGCTAGTAGGGATGACAACACAGCACCCTCCTCCCCAATTCTAGCAAGTGAGTCAAATGAGAAAATTTTCCCCAAATTTTCTGCAGGAAAATTGGTCTGAAAATAATATTAAAAATTGTTTGAGGATGCCATTATATCCTGTTAACTGTGGCAAAATGAGGTAAGGGATGGCCGCCTCATCTGGTGTCTGCAAGAAAGTGATCCATCCCTTCCCTTGCTGAGTAGCACTGTGAAGCAGATGGAGTTCTCCAGAAAGTCAAGGTGCAAGAGCAGTAGAGGTTCTGCTTCAAAGGCATCTCTTTTAGTAGAAACTTCAGTATCCTTTCCAGTCCTGCATCCAAGACATTTATGAATTTGAAGAGCAGGGCCAAGGATGGAGCTTTGTGGAACCCAACTAGTCACAGGTGCCCGTTCTGATGTCAACCCTTTGTGCCTGACCTGTGGGCCAGTTGCTCACCCATCCCATGATGTGTTTATCCAGCTGTGTGCTGGATATTTTGTCCAGAAGAACTCTTTTGAGAGAGAGTATCAAAAGCTTTACTGAAATCCTAAAAGATTACATCTACTGGCTTTCCTGTATCAATTATGTAGGTTACATTGTCATAAAAGGAAATCAGGCTTGATAAGCAGGACTTCCCCTTCATGGAGCTGTGCTGGCTGTGACCAGTGAGTGACTGTGTTGCCTTTCAGGAGTTTTTCAATACCTCCCTGAATAATCTCCATAACTTTACCAGGCACTGGAGTGAGACTGACAGGCCTGTAGTTTCCAGGGTCCTCCTTGCCCTTCTGGAAAATGAGGACAACATGCACCAGCTTCCAGTCAGCTGGGACCTCTCTGGATTCCCAAGACTGCTAAAAATTATGAAAGATTCTGAAATTATGATGTCATAAAGACAAAATTATGATGTCATTTTGTGATGACATCAGCCAGCCCTTTGAGGATTCTTAGTTTAATCCCATCAGGCCCCATAGGTTTATAGGGATCCAGCTGGAGCAGCAGATCCCTCACAAATTCAAGGTTGACTGGGGTTTGACCATTCTCAGTCATTGTCCTCCAGCTCAGGGCACCTGAGACTCCCTTAGTCCATCATTAATGCTGAGGACAGAGGTAAGGAATGCATTGAAGACCTCTGCCTCATTTCTGTCCCTGTTTGTGAGGTGACCATCCTCATCCTGGAATGGGCTGATGCTGTTTCTACACTGGCTATTGCCATGAATATATTTGAAAAAACCTTATTGTCCCCCATATTTCTGTCAGCTTCAACTCCAGCTGAGCTTTGGCCACAGGGATTCTCCCTCCAGTGGCCAGCAGCATCTCTGTGTTCCTCTGTGTCACCTGACCTGGCTTCCACTGGGTATGCACCTTCTTTTTTTTTTTTGCCTTATTTCCAAGTCAAGCCTTCTGCCTCCCCTGCTTGACTTCCAACATTTGGGAATTGTGTGTTCTTGTGCCATTAGGGGGTGATGTTTAAAAAATGACCAGCACTGATGGACCCCAGCACCTGCAAAGACATTGTCCAAGGAGATTTTACTTACTAGTAATGTGAGCATCCTGAAGTCTAGAGTTGAGGTTTTGCTGGTGCTTTTCCTCGTGTCACCAGAGATTTCAAACTTCATCACTTTGTGGTCACCAGTCTCCACTTGGTTTGTGGGATCCTCTCTGCTGACAAGCAGCAAATCAAGGAGGGTGCCTTTCTGAGCTGGCTCACTTAGGACCTCTTTCACAAAGTCATCCAGGTTTTTTAGGAATCTTCCGGCCTGGGTTGTACCAGCTGTGTGATGCTCCCAACTGATTCCTGGCAAGTTGAAGTTCCCATAAGGACAAAGGAACTTGACTTGAAAATGACACTTTGTTCCTCAGAATAATTTGTCATTGCCATTGTCCTGGCTGGGAGGTCCATTAGAGGCTCCCATTATGACATCCACATTATTTGTTTGCTTCTTGATTCTTACCCAGAGGCTCTCAACTGTGCCATTGCCAGCTGTGATCTCCATACATTCTACCATCCCTTTTATTACCTGCAGTACCGCTGCCTGCCTCTTCTGCCCTGCCTGTCCCTCCTGAAGAGCCTGGAACCCTCTAACAGGCCATTCCAGTCACAGGACTCATCCCGCCAGTTTTCACTTATGCCAGTGATGTCAGATCTCTGGGACTAGGCCAAAGCCTTCAGCTCCTCATTTGCTCCTCATGGTGTGTGCATTAGTGTAGAAACATTTCAGGTGTGGTGCAGCTTAGCCAATGCCTGGTGAAGCACATTGAGAGATCCCATTAGTGCTCCTTTCCTCAAGTTCTGGCAAATCATCCCATCACTCATCACTGGTGAGCCTGGTTTTGCCCCTTTCCTTCTTCAATGCCAGTTTAAAGCTCTGCTCTCTGTCCTTCTGACAATCCTCAGTGCTCACCTCAGAGGAATTGAAGAGAGAACACACCTGTCTATCTGTGGAAGAGTCTACAGGTACTGGTTTCTCATCTCCTTATTACAAGAAAAAAATGTGTTTCATAATTGCATCAGTTGAAATAAGATGCATTTGGTTAGCTGTTATTACTCTCAACTAAGATCATACCAAAAAAAGGAGTTTGAAAACTGAGAGGAGCAAGTTTTGGACAATGTTTGTCTGAAAAGAGGCAGTAACAAAGTTCATCATAACTCCAAATCCAAAAACACAGAGTGGGTTTGGTGAATGTATGGGCTTCCCTTAGCACTGCTGCCAGAGTCCAGGTGCAGGATCTGTTCCTTAGAGGAAATCTCCATGTCAGTGGACACAGGCAGTACTGACATGTAAGCACGTTTTATTTTCCTCATAGCAGTGATTAGGTCTTTCCTTATTGTAGAATGTGAACAATAATTTCATTTTGGTGAGTAAAATAACCAAGAACCTTCCCAGCTTTATGGAAACAGTATCATTTACTTTGCTGCTTAACCATCTCCACTTACCTGGCTTATACTATATTTTTAACATGACTTTTTATGTGTATTTTATTGGAAGTCTCATGCTATCTTTTAAATTGAAGTAATTTTCTTCTGTTAGCTTGAAAATTTCCTGTAGTTCTGAGTTCCTGTCTGGCTCTCACTGAAGTCACTGGGAAGACATCCACTTGGGGTCTGTAACTTGTGTGCATTTGAATTTAACACAAAGGTCCTTCGGACATGATAAGTGTAAATTCCAGATGTCAAGCAAAAGGTGAGAGACACAGGGATGTGCAAAGGCAACCTCTGCTGTTCTGCTTCTATTTTTTCAAGCTTTTCAATAAAGTGTGGCACACTCCTTAGCCGCCTGCTCCTGAGATAACCCAGTCTCTTCTCCCAGGTAACAAGTGACAGAACTGGAGGATACGGCCTTGAGCTGTGTGGGTTGTTGGATATTAGGAAAAAATTCTTTACTGAAAGAGTGGTCAGGCACTGAAACAGGCTGCTCAGGGAACTGGTAGAATCACCAGTGTTCAAAAGGCATGGATGTGGCACTTGGGACATGGTTTTGTAGTGAACACAGTGCTGCTGGGTTAATGGTTGGACTTGATGCTCTCTGAGATCTTTTTTACCCTAAACAGCTCAATGATTCTATGACAATTCAGGCATGCCCTCTGCAGACAGTGTTGGGGCTAATTCCCACCCATTTCTGTGCTGTCAGTGGAGCTGCAGGGCACCATTTGGTTTTCCTGGCTGAGATCACCCTCTCAAAATGAGGTGAGTTGAATGAGAATGAATCCTCTTCCTCCCTAACCTAAGGATGGCACACAGGTGATGACATGGATCTCACAGAGTAGCCTGAAGCTGGAAATGTTCTTCCAGGGTAAGTGATGGAACAAAGAGAAAAGATTTCATCAGAGGGCAGCATGGCCAGGGAATCACCTGTTACTCCAGGACCACTCTCATCTCTTGCCAAAGTGAGGGTCATCCTCTCTTCTTTACAGCCACTTGGCCTGAAGCAGGGGAGATGGACTGCTGCAGCTGTGCCAGCATTTGTAATAAACTGGTGCTAAGTTGCAGACTTACCTAACTGAGGCACTGAGTTCCATGAGGAGGCTGCAGAATCACCAGTCCAGTCCTCAACTGTATATTCCTTTTAAAAAGTAGTTTTCACAGAAGTGCTTGAGTGGCATTTTCACATCACTTGTAGGGTAAGGCTTTTAACTTTACTTAGCTTCTCATCTATACAGCAACATCAAGAGAAGAGCAGAGCAGAGCTATTTGTATGTGTTGCCTGTCTCACCACCATCATTAGACAAAAAGCAGCAAACACCTCTTGTTAAGCACAGACATCTGCTCCCATGCTCTTATACCACAGCCACCTAGGTCAGTTATCTTTACTTTTGTGTATTCATTCTCCAGTTGCCACCTGACTTTAGACAAGACCTGTCTGTCTAACGGGTCTGAATGGAACCCTCCCTGAATTCAGTAGAGCCTCGGGAGCTTGATGGTTAAGATTAGAGAGTCATAGTTTGGAATGAAAGGGATCTTAAAGTGTAGTTTCACCCTGCCCCACAATGGTCAGGGACACCTTCCACCATCCCAGTTTGCTCATAGCCCCATCCAGGCTGGCCTTCAACACTTCCAGGGACCAGGCATCCACAACTTCTCTGCCTATTCCAAGATCTGCCCTATTCTCACACAACCATACCAATTTATGCTATTTTGCAGCACCAATTTCAAGTTTAGAAATTATTGCTTTCAGGGTGATTCTAGCTGAAATAGCAGGGCATTATGTCCCTGCCAGCAACACTCACCACCTTTTTCCCAGCTTTACATAGTACATGTGCTCTAGGCAAAAGAGAGCTCATTATACAAACAAGCATGGCATAGGCAGCTGTGCTCCCTGTCTGGCTGCTGTGCAGGGCTGTGCCAGCAAAAACCTCACACAGAACAAGGGCAAACCTTCCTGGGACTCTGCCTCAACAATGGTGTGGAAATTGCTCCTGGTGGAGATGGGAAGGGATCTGTGGAACATTTAGTAACCACTTTTTGCTGGACCAAATGCCTTTGTTGGATTTTAAATGTTGCTCTTTCTGTGGAATCTGTCAGTAGGAGGGTTCCTGCACAGAGCACTGAATATACTGCCTGTCACAGAGGGCTGAATTCCCAAAGAATTCCCCTCTTCTCAGCAGGTACAACAAGGCAGAGAAAGGCAATGAGACCTTTCCTATCCACCTTGCAGGGCTGAATCAAACACATATCATTGTGCATGCACATTGAGAGGGAAATCCTTATTTTCCTCAACATTTAGTTGCAAGCTGTTGAATTTAGTGTAAAATAACCATACAGCAACCTCTGTGGAAGGTTTCTTGTAAAGCGATGTTGGTTTATTGGCAGGTAAGCTAAGGTGAAGGGTTACTTAATGCAGCAGCTGAATAAATCACAGCGGAGCCTTCTGGCACATAGGCTGTACTAAACTAGATGTGAGTACATAGTCCGTGCTAGATATACAGCAGCTGCTTTTTCTATAGGATACTGTGTTGATGTGTGTCAGGAAATCCCAGAAACTGCAATCACTGAGGCAAGGAGTAATGGGGGACCTGCATAAACACCTGAAATGTATCAACAAATAGAGAAAGGTGCAGACTGAAAATATGCTGGAAGAAATGCCAATATTCAGAGACACTTCAAATATACAGAGGAAAGAAAACAGACCTGGGCAACCCAGCAGATAAATAACACCCCCAGAAAGGGGTGAGCACTGTGGGGAAGAGCTGGGCAGTGGTGGAAACAGGCAGAACCAGACTAATCTAGTAGGCAGGGGTAAATCCATTGGTAGTATTTTCAGTTTTAAGCCAGTTTTAAGCTTCTCACTTGATTTCCTTGTAAAGCTAAATCTAATGATTCAAAGTTGATTCCTTGCCTGGATCGAAGAGGGTTAGAGAAGGTCCTGAATGAGGGTGAGCTGGAGAGACTTGGGGCTGACATGAAGGCATAAGAGATGACTTTGGCAATTATGGTAGGTATGAAGGAGATGAAGCTGCAGTTGGAGCTAGCTGAGGAGCACAAACATTTTTCAGTGGTGTAGGTAGCAGCAGTCTTTGACAGGCAACTTCTAACTGAGTAAACAGCCTAGCAAACATCCATGCATTTCCTGATCTCTTCTAATATTGCATTATTTTTGTACAATTTCATCCCATTGCCCACCACAGAGATATCTATCAGCACGCTCCCATTTTCCTGTGGTTTCCTAGAAACACAGCTGGGGTTATCTCTGGGGGATCTGGGCACTGCAGGTGGTGATCTTGGAGACAGATCCTTCAAACTTTCAGCTCAAGCCCTCACCAGCCAGAGCTGCACCATGGGGAGCTCATCCCTGTATCCCTGTCCATGGCCCACTGCCTGAGGGCTGGAGCTGAGGGCTGGCCCTGCAGTGATGGCAGGATTGCTCACAGTGATGGCAGGATTGCTCACAGTGATGGCAGGGTTGCTACCAGTGATGGTGGGATTGCTCACCAGTGATGGTGGGATTGCTCACAGTGATGGCAGGATTGCTCACAGTGATGGCAGGATTGCTCACCAGTGATGGTGGGATTGCTCACAGTGATGGTGGGATTGCTCACAGTGATGGCAGGATTGCTCACAGTGATGGCAGGGTTGCTCACAGTGATGGCAGGGTTGCTCACAGTGATGGCAGGGTTGCTCACAGTGATGGTGGGATTGCTCACAGTGATGGCAGGGTTGCTCACAGTGATGGCAGGGTTGCTCACAGTGATGGCAGGGTTGCTCACAGTGATGGCAGGGTTGCTACCAGTGATGGCAGGGTTGCTCACAGTGATGGTGGGATTGCTCACAGTGATGGCAGGGTTGCTACCAGTGATGGCAGGGTTGCTCACAGTGATGGCAGGGTTGCTACCAGTGATGGTGGGATTGCTCACAGTGATGGCAGGGTTGCTCACAGTGATGGCAGGGTTGCTCACAGTGATGGCAGGGTTGCTACCAGTGATGGTGGGATTGCTCACCAGTGATGGCAGGGTTGCTCACAGTGATGGTGGGATTGCTCACCAGTGATGGCTAGGGCAAGAATGCCCTAAATTGTGCTGAGTCCTGCCACAGCTGCCTGTGCACCTCCCTCACCTGCAACTGTGATCGTGCCTTTATACAATGCTCCTGAGACCTGGGTATGATTTTCTGTGCTCCCCATCCCCAGCCATCATCTCTGTGTGTCAGTGTTTTTAGTGACTGAGCACAATGTGCACAATTCCTCTGCTCCCCTAACCCTGCTCCACCCCAGAGGCAGCTGTATTTCCACAGCGAATGAAGCAATTCCTGTATGCATGATTTTAAAGTGCTTTGGGACCCTTTGGAAGAGAAGGTGCAATTGTGCAAGAACAAGATATTATTAAAACAGGAATCTGTGTAATAGGTGATAAATTTTGATACTGTATGTTTAATATAATATGACGGTTGTAAATCCAGTGAATTACCATAGGTATTTGCTGTGCTGTGTGTTTATGAATTGTTTGGGCAGGTGTTTTTCAAGTCCCAGTTTTTCACACAAAATGTGAGTTATAGGACAGTTTAATAATATTCCTTACTAGACTCCAATATGCTACAATTAGCTGCAGAAATGTTATCACTTGATGGTTGAGCTTGGTGGCTGATTAAGTTCTTGTATAAGAAGGTAAATGAAAAAAGCAGCAGAGAGGAAAAGAGACCTGCACAAGTAAGCTTTTAGATCTGCCTTTGATCTCTTACAAGCAAATATCTTTTAAAGCTGCAGAAATCAATATTTTCAGTGTTGTTCAACCTGTATTTTACATGTGCTTTCACATAAGTTAGAAGCAGACTATTTGGATTGCAATAATGAAATAGTTCTCTAAAAGTTTATATTCAATAGTTAAACTATTTATATTTATTGATGTGAAGGGATATCTGTACTGCACATGTTACTTGGATCAAACCTTGTAGTATAGCTTTTAAATCAGATCCAAGATAATGTAATTCGGGATTACATACAGTCAGAATTTCTTATTTTTATTTTTTACTGACTTCCACATAAAAAGGCTTATAAGAACTTGAAAAATTTTTCCAATCTCTGAAGAAGAGAGAAGCTCTATTTCACTCTCCCATTTGCTTTTGTACCATGAGCTAAATCTCAGCCTGATCTGATGTTATGCCAAGCAGCACAGTATTAAACTATGGAGAGGTAGGGTTGAGGAGAGCTTTAGAAGCTGAAGAGCATCATCTCCATCACTGTAGGATTTTGTGAGTGTAAACCAGTCTGTCATTAGTTTTATGAATGCCTTTTGCTGGTGTTCTTTGGAGTGTGGAGTCCTTTGCTTGCTAAGTCAGTGTTTCAGCTCCAGAGGGGTGGATGTGACTCCCACACCTCCATGGCCATTGCTGGCACCTTCCAGAAGAGCCGAGCTCATGGCTGGGTGTCGGAGGTTCTGTGCTCCTACTGCTCCAGCTGATGTCCAGGGGGGCTGAAAGTCCTTGGTCATCACTGCCCAGCTCTCCAAGTCCCACCCCACCAGGGCTTATGCCCTCCTGAGTGCCAGGAGCTGAGCACCACAGCATCAGGCCCATGGCTGAGCACCACTGGGTCTCACTGGTGTGATGCTGCAAGCTGGTAGCTGGGATGGAGTCTCACTCACACATTTTCTTTCCCCTGAATGGTGTAAGGAAGGCGCCTGCAGCCTGCCCCCTCCCCACACCGAGCCTTGTGTATGTGTAAAAGCTGCTCTTGGCCCCAGATGATATGTTTGCATTTCATAATTGATGCTGAATTCGAGGCAGATACGAAAGGACGATTTTTTAAACAGATGTTGCAGGTCACTTGTAAGTTATTTGTCAAATAAGTTTCAGAGCACAAGCCGCTGCTTTTGCCATTGTAACCAAAGGCGTCTGCTGTTCAGCAGCAGTAATTACAAAGCCAGGGCAACGCAGGGAAAATTCATCTTATTTAAAAGTGTTTTAGTGTCACCAAACAGCTTGCTATGCCATTAGGTGAGTTTTGCTAGACACATTCAAGTTGAGGATTTTAATTTGTTTGAAGTATTCTCTAAAACAGAATTATGTTGGAGTTTACATAAAATGAGAGAATGACATGAAAAGTTTTAACTTAAGCAGCAAAATATAAAGGCTAATCTTATTTAAAAGTAATATGTGTGTCTTGATTGAGTGCCCAGATACACTCAACTGGGACATTTTAGTGGAATCGGTTCTAAGCTGTTACACTGAGTTATACAGAGTAGGTTTTCCTGAGCTCACATTGCCAGACCTGAAATACTCTTGTGGCTGCATTTAATAAAGAAACGAAAGTCTTGGGTAAGGGGATATGATTTTTTATGACAGAAGGAATGCAAATAACTTTTAGTCTCATTGCCTAGACCGGGTTTGGTCTGATTTGATGGAGTTTAATAATGACTTATAACCTGTGCTGACAATGTGCAGACCCGCACAACGTCATTTAACTCATTTATTCTGCTTGCTGTAAAAACAAAGAGATGGCAAATAAATATATGGAAAGTTCATTGTTTGTCAGAGGGCCCAAGCCAAAAGTTTTCAGTGACCTTTTAAAATATGGTCCCAGGCTAGTACTAAAATGTCTGTCACTCAGCGCACACACTTGCACAATTTGGCCTTTTAACCCGTGCATCTTGTTTTTCTCTCTTTCAACTGGTTGTATGAATTTCAAATCAGCTGCAGCTATTTAAGTTTTTGCATTGGAGGATTACTGTAAATTGCAGTCTGACAATTACAATGTACAGCGCACAGGAGAGTTATTAATGGATAGGCCTACTGATGGCCTTTCAGCGCTGACGAGGGCCTGGTGTTCCTCAGCCCTAATTAGATCCAGGGGTCGGGCTCTGTGGATGAGGCAGGGGAGGGGGCGGCCGGGGAGCGCCGCTCTATCAGAGGAAGATATCAATTGATCAGAGATAGTTACTATCGGCAATGTCTAAATCTCTAATTCACCTTCTTCTTAATGACTTGTATTGGCTTAAGAAGCTAAGTCACTTGACAGCACGGAGCTCGGCTGACAAAGCTGTGCAGGTGGTTTTAATAGAGGATTCCTGTTGCTTGAGATTTCACTAAAGATGGAGCAACAGTTCAACAGACACAACAGAGGCCAGTAAAAACCCTGCTCTGCTGCTCTGCTCTCTGAGGGTACCACTGGGGCTCAGGCTGCTCTGAGCCACCACTCCCATTTGCACCGTACTTTTTCCCTTTGCAGACCTGAACAAGGGCTTTCTCTGAGGTTTCAGTATTTATTTTAAGGAACGAATCTTATGTGGGCATAAATTATATGTGACAAATGAAAACCCTTTGGAGAGGGAGATTTATTTATTTATTTATTATTGCCCTATGAAAAATGTTTTCCAGGGCATAATGTTCCTGGAAAATGAAATATACTTTTAGGACAAAGAGAGAGTCTAAGGCCCAGGAAAAAACAGTAAGCTTTGTAAAAGCTGAAGACAGCAGTTGTTTGTCAATGATAAACCAAATGCAAACCAAGTACTTAGATTAGACATGGCTTCATGAACCAAAATGTCAGGTTTTTAATGAAGGAACCCAAGAAGCAGTGGGTTTGTGCTTAGATTATCACAGTATAAATCCAATAAGAGACGGGCACCTAACACCCCAAGGCACTGCTGATCCAGGTTCCTCTCCAGAAGGATTACAACCACCTGCTGGGAAGCTTTCCATGCAGTAAAGCTGGTAGCCAAACTGATATTCACAGTATGTCCCAGAGACTTTTTATTATTATTATTTGGATGATGTACACACATGGGAAATACAGGTTTGAGTCTGTTAAGGCTCTTTTTGGGGGTAAACATTTGTTTAAAATCTTGTTCCAATCTCTTAATACATATTGAAGTAAAATCTAATTGAGTAGATCACTGGCATAGGCAGAACTTTCTGTTGTTGTTCTTGAGGGAGAGCTCAGCAGAAAAGTACATTTGTGGGACTTTGCATTGTAGCCTTGAGTGGAAACATATTTATCAGCACAAAGCCTGCTCTTTTAAGCTCTTCTGGAACTAGCAAAACTGATGGACATTTCTTCTGATTTCACCACCATGTTCCTGACCTCATTCCCAATACCACTTCTAGGTTCATGTCAAGGTTTCTACTTGTGAGCCATTTTATTTCCAATGAACTTGCAACCCAACTCTGTAAGCTGTGGCTTTGCAGCTCTTAGGCTGAGGACCGCTGGCCTGAAGTGTTAAGAATAAATGCACCGTGCACCTGTAGAGTGCTGCTATCTCAAGATCTCTAAGCGCTTTCAAAACTTGCTATTCATGATTTATAAAGCTCTGAGTGTTCTATCAGAGGAGAAAACAAAGGCAGGGGAAAATAAGTAACTCACTCAAAAGCAATAAATTGTTAAATGGTTTGTTAAGTGATTTGCCCAGCCCAGTTTGTAGACTGAGCTAGAGTATGGATTGAAATCCTGATTCTTTGATACTAATGGTCACAGAATCACAAAATTATTTAAGTTGGAAAAGACCTCCAAGATCATGAAGTTCAATCTTGGACTGATCACCTCCCTGTCAACTAGACCACAGCACTAAATGCCATGTCCAGTGATTTCCTGAACACCTCCAGGGATGGTGATTCCATCACTTCCTGGGCAGCCTAATGCACAACTCCTTCAGAGAACAAATTCTTCCTGATATTGAAACCTCCTATGGTTTGAGACGGTGTCCTCTTGTCCTATCACTTCTTGTCTGGGAAAAGGCACCAATCCCCACCTAGAAGCTTTTTTCAGGTGGTTGTAGAAAGCAGCAGGGTCCTTTCGGAGCCTCCTTTCCTCCAAGCTAAACACCCCCAGCTCCCTCAGCTGCTCCTCACAGGATTTGTGTTCTGGACCCTTCCCCAGCTCTGTTGCCCTCAATGCTTCAGCCCCTCAATGTCTTTCTTGTCCTGAGGGCCCCAGAACTGAGCACAGCATTCGCGGTGTGGCCTCACCAGTGCTGACAATCATGGGGACAATCCCTGCCCTGGTCCTGCTGGCCACACCATTGCTGGCACAGGCCAGGATGCCATTGGCCTTCCTGGCCCCCTGGGCACAGCTGGCTCCTGTTCAGCTGCTGTCAGAGGGCACCCCCAGCTCCTTTGGCACCAGGCAGCTTTGCAGCCACTCTGCCCCAGCGTGTGGCACTGCGGGGTTGTTGTGGCCAAATGCAGCAATTGGCCTTGAACCTCTGCTCTTGGCCTCAGCCCATCAATCCATCAGACCCTTTGGCTTCAATGTGCTCAGGAGCTCACCAGCGTTTTCTTTTGCTTTACGTAAGGATGGTACCCAGAAGCCCAAGTCACAGATAATTACCACATAATTATAAACTTTTGTCATTAAAGTGAGAGCTGTCATTTTGGAGCTGACTGACCAAGATAGGTGTCAGTGTCATCCTGAATTTGACATGGATGTGCCAGAAGAAAGCTAACTGGAGAATGGTGCTGAGGAGGAGGGCTGCTTTTCTGTACAGTGAAGCAAAACAAAAGAATGGTGACAGCCCTTGTCTTCAACCCAAAATGTTCCTATTCTGCCATGAACAATGAGGGATGCCCAACAAGTACTTTTGGGACAGATGTGTAGGGGACCTGTTTGTTAGAATGAATTGTTTTATTTTAGAATTGCCTGTGCTTATGCCCTTAGACTTCTGCTTTTTGTGTTTGAAGTTATGTGGTGAAGGGGAGGTTTCTTCCCACATTTTTAGAGTAATCCCTACAGTGAAAAGATATTACTGACATCTTTGGATGCTATTATTTAGTCACAAACTACTGGCAGTGAGGGCAATAAGCAGTGTGGGTCTTCAAGATCCCAGCACATTCAGAAAGGTGTTTTCCTCTTGTCATGTGCCTTGTGTCATCTGCCAGGTATTGGTGCTGGGGCAGGCCTGTGTCTCCACCACATTGTCTTCAACTGCATGTGAAACAGACAGAAATCAAACTTCTCACTGAGGAAGAGTTTGGTACCAAGAATCAAGCACAACCTGTTCTCTTGCTGTCTGTCTTTTTTTATGATTTAATTTTTCAAGTATGGTTTGGAATATTTCAATTTATTTTGGTCTCCTGTTTGGGAAACTTGGTGAAAGAATTGTTGGGGAGGTAAAGAGCAAATCTTGATCACTTAGACCTTAAAGGTGACAGTTTTGGCATGTTTTGAGGGCTTGAAGCAGGGGGGGCGCATTCTTTGCTCATGTTAAAAGGGGAACTTCTGCTGACTCAGTCAAGCTCTGTTCGTTTAGGCAGACAAGATAGGGCCCAGTGGTTTGCTCTGTAATGGTTTCCATAAGAGACATCTCAGCTCACTCCCAGTACTCTGTGTGGTGTGAATCATTGCAATCTGTCAGCAATTTTGAGCAAGGCTGTTAGCACCATGAGCTGATCAGCTGAGCTTTGCAGAGAGTCACTGAGCTGTTCTGTCTCTCACAGTCACTCACTTTGCTCTGGCAGTTCATCTCTTCCTACAGGGCAGTGTAATGTGGGAGCTGCTGGTGTTAGGCAGCTCTTCCCCCTTGTGCTTGCCAGTCATGACTGTGCCCCACCATGTAACACTTCAATTCAAGCATGCTTGCTCTGCTCCATGGCTTTGAAGGTAGTTCAAAGAAGCAAGCATGCTCTCTTCCTTCATTCCCATGAGCTGCTGACATTGTGATAAGCTGGTCACAAGGGAGTTCATGATTGGTGGCCGAATTCTATCATGGTGCCCACGAACCATGATCAAAATATGATTTTCTCTGTGGATTGGGACTTGTGTCTATACCTCATGCCTCTTCCCCAAGTAAAAAAGTTTGCTAATTCAATCTTTAGTTCATATATATCTGTATATACTCATTTACGCACACACGCTGTAAGTGGGTGTGTACATGACTTGTTGTCCTATGACTTGCAAGTCAAACATCTGATGACAAAGCAAAGGAAACCACCAGCTCTTCAGCTTCTGAAGTGAGGCACTGCTGCAAAAAGTATCATAATGAATAACTGACTTCTGTCTTAGTGGTGCCTTCATCTTTTTATTCCTTTTTAAAATAAAGTCTGTTTTGACTGTTCTGCTGTACTGTTAACAGACGGATACACTCAAAATGTTGGCAGTTAGGTTCAAGACTGGATTAATATATGTATGTTATTTTAATAGCATATCCAAAGGCAAATATTCCTACTGGACTCCACCCTTCAGCTGTGAAGCAGATTGTAAATCAGTCCCTTTTTTGTTGTTTTTAAAGTAGTTTAGGGGCTTTAAAATGGTATTTAACATTATTACAGTCTGCTTGAATATTGTACAATTTCTAACTATTTCTTCTTTTTTTTTATATCCACTTTCCTGCCACTCGGAAGCTTCTAAAGAAAACAGTGCAGTCACTGCTAATGCCAAGGTGCAGTCACTGCTAATGCCAAGGTGTAGCAAAAGTGCTTATACTGTTCTTGATGACTGTTCTCTCCCAAGTATTTAGGTGCTATGATTTTTGGCTTGCTAGGAAAACCCAACATTTACAGAGGGAAAGAATGAAGGCTGGGTTTTCAGACTTTGTCTTTAAGGCTAGAATGGGTAAATTTGTCATTTCACCATTCCCTAGGAAAGCTCCAGTAGGTGCAGAGCCAATGGTCCTTGTCCCCTTTGCTGCCATCCTTAATGTATCCCTAAGACTGTGGAAAAAAATATTCTGCCTCTGGAAATATGGAAGGAAATGGCTACTGGATCAGGAGCCAGCAGTTCTGACACACATCAGACACATCCATCAAGCACTCCATGGCCTGTGAAAATTATATCCTAAAATATCCCTGTTCATGTGTTTCTATTTTGAAATTTCAGTCTCTGGGTTTATTCTCTTTCCTCAAAGTCAGAGCAATGTAACCTGGGTGTTGGAGGAAACAGGTTTGTGAGCTGATCTTAGATTCTTGACTGATTCTAAAAATAGGGCCAGCCTATCCATTAAGATAAGACTGAAACTCTGGTGACATTAAGCACAGTTATAATAGCTTTGGTGTTCTGGTCTGCAAAAAATGCCCATCCTGTCTAGCAGGGCCATTGTGTTGGTCTGGTCTCAGACTTGGGTGAGAGGTTCCAGGCTATCAGATGTCACCTCCCACCACGCCTGAGCAGCTACTGTCCCCAGAGGGAGAGAACAAGTGAACATATGATGTTTCAGAGCTCTTGTGATAAAGCTTGAGTACCCTGGAAAGCAAATCTGCTTCTTGCTCACCTCGTTCTCTTCTGATTTCATGTCCCTATACTCTCTTGTGCTGCTTGTTTTCCTTTTCTTTGCAAGGCTCCCCTTATCTGGACTCCTGCTGAATCTCATGTTCCCGTTCACATCCTGCCCCTGTGCTGTGGAGGGATCAGTGCAGCCTGTGCTGGGACCCTCAGCCTCACTGAGGGGCCAGCATCTGTGCACAACATGCTGTGCAAGCCCAAGGCTGCTGGCTCTGTCAGTAGCATGTTTAGACATTCCCAAATGAAAGGACTAAAAGGTGAAAAAGATTATAATTTTTCAATCCCTGTAATCTAATCACTGTGTAGGCTGACATCCAACCTTGCTTTCCTGCCCTCCCAGCACTGTGTTCCTGCCCCTGCACACTGAGCTGGGCAAGGGAACTGTTCTCATCTCAGCCTGTCTTAAGGTATTTTTCTGTTTTAAGGTCATGTTAGCTTTAAGCTGGATCAGGTTCCTCATCTGACCTACTGCATAAAAATTTCAGGAGCTGACACAGATCTCCCGTGCCCCTGGCTGTGAGTTTCTGTGAGACCTGTGGCCATGTGCTCCCAGCGTGTGTCCCATCACACCAGCCATGGCAGTGCCACCAGGAGCAGCTGCTGTCCTGCTGCTTGGGTTACTCAGTGAGCTGATGTGTCAGTGTAGAGAGAGGTCCTGTGGTCCCAGCACAAGGAACTCATTGGAGATGGTTGGCAGTGGACAGGTGAGGGAGAGCTGGGCCATCTCTTTCAGGTGGACAGTGGGTCAGAGTAGGTGTGGTGTGAAACTGAACCTGCATGAAGGCAGGAATCAAAGCACCAGCTCAGCATCCTCATGTCAGACACAAGCAAGCATTTAACAATGTGCCTTGAGGATGGGACAGAAGCAATTTACTCAATACTTCTGCAGGTAACAGTCAGTGTGCTGTGGCTGGCTCCCTGCTCCCTGTTCAACCCCCCCCCCACACAGACACAGACACACACAATGACTTCTTTGTTGGAGTGGAAAAATGCTCCACGGGGAGCTGCACATCCCAGAATGCAGCTCTGCTTGTGTCCAGAGCTGTGATGGATCACTGTGGGGAACCTTAAATCTCTGCAGCGCTCAGATCTCTATCAAAAATGAGGGCAGCTGGAGTACGCTCCATTTAATGTAAGCTGCGTGTATAGCTGGATTCCTTACCACCTTGTCAGTGCCACCCCCAGCTGCCAAGGCCGAGAGCCCCTGAGTCCACTGAAACCAAAGGGAGGTGAGCATTTTCTTTGACTTGGATGCAGGTATTTTAAAGGGAACATGGGAAATAATTAGCACATAATTAACCTGTGGAACTTTCTGCCAGGAAGTATTACTGAGGCCAACCGCTCTGCAGGGTTTGGAATTTATATGAATAATAAGAGGTTCAAAGTGGAAAAGGTATCAGCCTTCAAAGTAGGGAGGAGACCATTAAACAAAGTGAGTTAAGGAGATGGTTTTCTTATGAATAGATTATTTTCTAGTGGTCTGTTGTGGGATATCTCTCACATTCCTGTGAACTCTCTGGGAATAACTACTGATGAAGACAGTAGACCACTGGTCTGATCCACTCTGTCAAGTACATTTCCTCTTAAATACACAGTATTGCAGATGTACTCTGGAGCTATTAGAGCAGCACTCACTCTGGTTCTTTCTGTGCTCTGGAAAATAACTGCTTGTTCAAACAATGTAAAAAACAATATCTTATTGTGTCCCAGATCTGTCACTCTTGTAGATTGCCACTATACAAATGGTTCATTGTCACTTTGTCTCACTGGCAAGTTGTTCACTAGAAATGAAAACATATATATATGGAGGAAGCCAATCTGTTTGGGGGATGAGCTAAATGCAGTTGTCAGAAAAGATCAGACTGGGAGGCTGCCCTGCCAGGAGGGACCTTTGCAGCTGTCTGTAGGTGTCTGGGGAAAGAACATAAGCAATGGAGTTAGTGAAGAGTTATCCTTCCTGGCAAACCATCCAGTCATGGGGCTTCATACCTTGTGGATTCCTAGTGGAGCTTCAGGTTATGTCCCCACCACAGGGATTAATACAAACTTTTAAAAATTTTTATTTCTTCTTGAATCCTTTTAATAATTTGGCCGTCACTACATGCTGTAGCAGTATCATCCCATGTTGTCTCACCTTCTGGGTAAGAAGGTGCCTCCCCTTGGTTGTTCTGAGCTTGCCTGGTGCAGCCCCATGGGATGGAGTAGAGGGAACAGTCTACACACGAGATATATGGCCCCATGGGCATTTCTTGTACCTTCTTCTTCCTGCCTCATCACAGCTTTTCACCCAGCAGGTCCTGAGGCATCCCAGAGCCTCTGCTGCTCCCTTACTCTCCTCTTCCAAACAAGAGCTGAAGCTCCTCTAATCGGATGGGCTCAGCAAGAAACACAGAATCACAGAATGTGTCCAGACAGCTCTTGAACACCTCCAGTGAGGGAGACTCCACAGCCTCTCTGGATATTCTGTTCCAGTGTGTGGTCACTGCACAGTAAAGAAGTTCAAAGTACTAATATAGTATATTAAAAGTTCTAATATGGTCTCCTTTTGCTTTTGTCTGTCCACATGTAGAAACCCAAAGAGGATTGCAGCTCACGAAAACTGTCCAACCCAGCTTGAAGCCAGCAGCCTCAGAGCTCTTGTAAAGGATGGGAAGGTGCACACCAGATCTCCATGGGCTCCTCAGCCTTCTGCTGCCATCACTGCCCTGTTATCAGTACCCAGCCAGCCAGATAAGAGCTACTCCTGCTGCCTGCTCAAGCCACAGTCACACCTCCAGGCTGCAGTATAGACACACCCTGTCTCAGAGTCTTACTCCACATGAGTTCTCCCAGTTTTAATAAATTTGCAGTGAAATATTTAACACTGGCATATACATTTTTTTTGGCAAAAAGAAGCAAAAGTTGGAATCTGAATTTAAAACTGTAATGCAGCAAGTGGACATGAAGATTTATGGGCTTAACAAACACATACAACTTTTGGGACATGCCTAGCAGACATCATGCTTTTAAAATGTCACAGTTCATGTAGTTGTCACTTCAAACACTGAGGAAGCTGGCACTCCCCAAGTGCCAGCAAGCTCTGACTGGACAGTAATAAGACTCAGACGTCTAAAATTAAAAACTGTCCCAGAAAATGTATAACTTCTTAAAGACCTCATTCTGCATGTTTTATAGCACACTCCACTTTGCAAAGAAATGGTTGTCTGATCAGCTAAATAAAAATTAGATGTTTCCACTATACCTTCAGCAGAGGAAGCAGAGCTGTTTGTAATGGAACAGCTTCCATGGGCAGTGTTTTGAGCACTACTGATTGAAAAATGTCTTCTCCTTTGAGGTTTGCTTGCCTTTCTCTGACAGATGTCTAATCAATGATTCTGAAATGTGTTTTACACTGTGACCCTTCTGAACATCACTGATGAATAGGATGTATTATTTTGCTTCTGCAGTTATTAAAAGCCTCATTTCAGTTCACAAGTCACAGTTTTTCTTTCTGCTACAGCATTTTAGTTGTGTCAGCTTGGAAACCTCATTGCAGCCTGTTTCAGCAAGCAGGGTACCCTGACCTAACTGAGACCTCTGGTACAAATAGACAAAGTTTGTACCAGAAGCACAAACTTTGAGAATAGGCAAAGCTGCTGCCATTCCCCTCCTAAGAGCAGCTGACAGGCACCCCTACAGAAGCAAATTTGTCCTGCTGAAATGTGCCACTGATAAATGAGCCTTTTCTTCAGTTCTTCAGAAAGTTAAAATAAATATTAAAACCCATAATGCAAGAACAATTTTTATGAGTTCCAAGCAGACTTTACTCTTCAAAGTCTGTGTTTGAGTTTGAGAACTTAAACATACAATTTTTCTGGTGAGCTGAGGCAGGAGAATTCTGGAGTGAATTTATTCTATGCTAGCAGGATATTCTGCTGATGCACAGCATTAAATAATTATAGATCAGATGTTTTAAATGGTATTTTCCATATACCTGGGTGCAGTTTTACAGCCAGCTGTTGCCTCCTCATCATCCTAGAGATGTACTGGTTGAACTGGATTTTCCCATCCTTTGGCTTTGTGTTTCCTTAGGGCAGTCAGATCAGTTCCCTCATCCATTGTCCTCAGCTCCTTGAGTCCTGCTGGGAGCACAACAAGGCACAAGTACATGTGGCTGAGCTCAAAGGAAAGAACAGTTCATGCCCTTTCAGGAGCAGGCTCAAAATCACATTTTTCAGAATTCTGATGCAGATGTTGGATACTAATTAGTGCACTGACTACCTTGTTTCACTGAATTCCTTGTTTCCCTCGATGCCACCAGTCACACTTCCAAGCCAAAGGTTTCTATTAGGTATGGTGGGACTTTACACTTTGACTTAATTAAAGCACATAAGAGAAGCACAGCTAAGTTTCATCTATAAACATGGAACCATGCTAGAAGCACATGAGGATGAACAGTTCTGTTGTAGTTTCCTCTTTTTTCTATGAAGAGTTCCTTTGGTAAGGCAAATGGAAATAAAATGGAAAGGAAAAGAAATATTCTTCCCTATGGAGATGAAGAAGAAAAATAAGAAAGCCATTAAAACCCCAGTACTAAATAAAAAAGACAAGAAAAAATTCCTGCACTGCCACCACAGGACACAGTAAAAATGAGTGTTGTCTGTCAATATTGGTCACGTTCCTTTTCTTGTCTCTGTTCCAAGAACTGAAGACACAGCAAGAGCAGTGATGCCAATCCACTTCTCAAGTTTACTCATCTCCATTCATTCCTCTGCCAAAATGCCTGGCTCTTAGAAAAAGTTCATGAAAAGTTCAAGGATTACTAACCTGTACACAGAAGGACTGCAATAAGAGATTTTAATTAAATTCCAGAGTTGTTATTGAGTTGGAGTATTGTCACAACAGACAATTATTGGTTTGGAGAATTTGGGGGTTTTTGACATGCAGCAAAAATCTAAGTAGGGCAAAAAGAAACTTCAAGAAAATGAGGAAAGGAGGAATCTCCAGTCTTTGGGTTATCAGATCCTTTTTGCCCAGGGTTTGCAGCAGGCATGTGGTGGGATACAATGTGGTACAGTCCTTGTTGAACTATACTATACAAATACTGGCCCAAAAGAAGTTTTGTGGATAACTTGCTTCATGTTTGGGTGGGCAAGACTCCTAGCCTGTGGCTGCAGCTGGAGTGCTGCTTCTCTAAGGATGATAGCAATTCTATCAACCAGGGACACAATGCACAAACCCACAGCTGAGCTCACAGGTTTGCCTTCCCTGGAGAGGTTACCAGGAGAGTTCATCACAGGCCTTTTAACAGCTCCCAGGATTCAGAGCCACTTCTATCAGACTGACTCCCATTGCAGGATCCTTGAGAGCACAGGAGTCAAAAACATGAATTCTCCATGTATGACTGCATGTGCTGCATGTCCTTCCCTTTCAGCCCATGTGTATCACAAGTTTCCTGCTTCCAGCCTGGCTGATTAGGTGTGTGGCTGGAGCTGACCAGCTAGGTGGGATGATTTCTCTAATTGCTCTTCTGGGAAGACTAAACTATTTCCCTAGCTGTGTCCAATGAGGCGGCCATGTATTTGACACCCTCTCTTTACAAGGAGATGACAGGGCAAAATATTTGCTATAGGGTGTATTGGATGGATGGATGAAGCAGAAATTTGGAGATGGAATAAGCAAGATATTTAGTAAAGGTACAAATGTGTGTGTTGAAACTCTTACATTAAAGGCCTATGAAAGATTTGAGTTATTTTATTGTGCTGCACTAGATACCAACACAAGAAGCAAATGGAAGAGTGTTTCATTGAGAGGGCTTTGGGTTCCCACAGACCAAAGGGATTTTGAAGCTGACCTGAGGTGAGAAGAAAGACTTTGGAGGAGCAGGAGGTCTCTTGCATCCCAATGGGCCTCGTGGTGTCATGAGAAGTTTTCTGGAGGATCTGCAGTCCCTTCTGAGAGCCCATGGGGATGTGTGCTGGCTGGGATGCTGGATAGGTCATGGAGAATGTTTGTACTGGCACATCCCAGCACTGAGCTCTGTGCTCACACCAACCCCCACAAAGAGAGGACAAAACAAGCTGTCCCAAAACATGGCCCCTGCTACCCTCTGCTCAGCAGTGTACATTTGTCATCACAAGGCATTGAATATTTAATATCTCACAAGACTTGTCTGGCTTCCAAGGCCCTTACGTCATGAGTGAGATGCAAGGCTTTGCAAAGTGTAGAAAAACCTCTTTAATCCCAGGGACAGCAGTCCCAGATTTTCACATTGCTGCCATCACATGTTTCTCCTGAGCCCAGAAAAAGTCAGTGATTTCTCTGATTTGTCCATTAAGCTGTTCCATGCCCACAGGATGTCCAGCAGTTCTTGGTCCTGCTTCACCAGGTGGAGAGGCTGTAGTTCTTGCTAGACATGTCCACTGAAATTAATGCAGAAAGTCACCCACACTCTTTTGAGTTGTGAAGCAGTACTATAATAAAAAAAATATAAATTTATGGACAGGATATGCTTGCATGGTGTATTGGTAATAGCTTTCTCCTTGTAGAAATATATATTCAAAAAATATAAAAATGTTGAGCTGTCAAAAAAACGATTGAAGTAGCAGCTAACTATTATTTTTCAGGGTAAAAAAGTGCTCATTTGCCACTGACTGTCTTCTCTTGATGTAGTTATCCCCAATCAGGCTAAAAGTGCCAGAATTACAATATAATGTCTGCCAATTCAGCCTTACAATGGCTAGATAATTATAGAGCAAGAAAATACTATGTCTGGAAGGGTGTTAACTGAAGACCAAGGGGCCATGTAAATAAACTTGACAATGATATTGAAAGGCAAGAAAAAGACACTACCGGATAATAGCATTATTGTGTGCAGGAGTTATTTACATGCAAGCAGAGCTTGTCAAAGTAATGAGAATTAGAGGAAAGCCCCTGCCCTTGGATACCAAGCACACCATAGAATTCTTTGTCTCAAGAATTCCAACATAGAAGCTTAATTTTTTTTTTTTGTGCTGCAGAAAACTGGGGACTGCATCTTCTGACTGGGCCTAAAACCTGGTCACAGTGTCAGCTTCCAAATATCATCTGTCCAGGCAGGTTCCTCTTCAGAGGGCAGTCAGCTCCAGAGTACAGTGGGAGGGGGAACATGGGGCATGGGAAAGTGCTGGGGTTTTTGTAGAAACCATGTGGTTTTGGTGGTGATGGAACTCCAAAGAAATAACCACAAGAGTTAGCTACACCAGGTACTACTCTGGCCTTGCCTTCATCATCAAACAGTGCTTACAGTAAGGTTAGGCAAAATTTCCATGGTTTTCATCAGACACATTTATGGCTTCAGAAGATCTTCAGCCTCTTTTATGTGTAAAAAATATTAAATTGCAGCAGAAAATCCTGCATCTTTCACCAACTTAAAATAACAGCTACTGCAAGGCACTAGTAGAGTTTGCCTATATCTGACCCTGCTCTGTCCATTTTCTGAAGTGATTTAACATCTCACTGTACAAACACAAACTTTCTCTCCTATGGCCTGTCCTGAGCAGAACTTATGGCTGCTGCAGCTCTATTAATTGTTTGAAATGTAGATTAGGACAGATAGCACACTGTGCTAGCACAACCCCATTGCATTCAGTCTGCTCTGAGCATGGGCAGAGCGAGGCAGTGTTTGCCTGGAAAACACTCTGTAAATGTTCTTTTCCCTAAACTAAAAGGAAGGCTTGTACAGCATCCAGCAGAAGGTCTTGCTCTGGGACAAGGTCTTTTATCTGCACTGAAAAATAAACAAGAATCTTATCCATAGCTAATAAATACCTTCAGGATTTGGCCCATAGAAATGATAAATGGAATAGGTCTGTCAGATTATGAAGTGTACATAAGACTTCTCAGGTTTTTTTTCTAGCTGTGGCTGTATGTTAATGGAGACACAATGTCAAAAGCTACTCAATATTATGATATCCAGTATATTGCATAATGCCCCACTGTGTTGGTAGGGAAAAAAAAAAGAAAGCCTGAACAATCAATATTCCTTAACTTCTGAATGAAGAAATGTAAATTTCTAGATGACACAGAAAACTTTGGAACTGGAAGCAAGCTCATTATTCAAGGTTGAAAAGCAGGATAGCAGGCAGCAGTTGCCCTGCATTTTTAAGCAAATGAAACACATGGATTATTTTTAAGTCACTGTCCCAATTTTGTGAGGATTCATTGCTGTTCCTGCACAGGAGAGATTCATCCCACTGCCTATTCCCCCTCTCTGGAATCACATTGTCTCCCTGTGATTTTCCAACAAACACTTCAACATGAGAAAAATAATTTTACTCCCCATTTTTCTTCTTTATTTTTTTTTAAATGAAGGGTAACATGTGGGAATAAGAGGGAAGAAGAGGCTGTGTGAGGAACCAGCAGGTGCCCCCTGGTTTGCCAGTGGCCAGCACAAAGTGTGCTGGCTGGAATCTCACCTACAGGTTTTTGAGCAGCATCCCTGGTGGCATCCTGCTGTGTTTAACATCCTGTGTGAGAAAAGCTCTGCCCCTCTCCTTAGGAGCCATTTCCCTGCTGAGTAAATCTCACACTGACAGTTGGGAGGGAAATTGCAGTCACCAAACTCATCCCATTAAGAGCTGTTTTCCATCAGGGCAGTCACAGCTCAGCTGTGACCAAGGCTGATGTTTGCACTGCTGGTGGAATGCTGCCTGTAGGTGTGTGCAGGGGTCTGGTGGTGAAACCACTGCCTGGATCACCTGGCTCAGCCTAGGGAGAGCTTTCAGCACCCTGCCTGCTGTCCTAGACATCTGCTCACTTCTCCCCACAGTTCTTCACAGCCTCCTCTCAGTTCCTGCCTCAGCTGTGGTGCCAAGGCTGCCCATGTGGCTCTTTGAGCTTAAAAAGAGCTAATTGTTGCAGAAAAGTGAAAGAAAGTAGATTTAAATCAGATATTAGGAAGAAAATTTTCACTGTGAGGGTGGTCAGACACTGGCACACGTTGTCCCAGAGAAGCTGTGGATGTCCCATCCCTGGAAGTGTCCAAGGCCAGACCAGACAGGGCTTGGAGCAACTTAGTCTAGCGGAAACTGCCCCTGCCCATGGCAGGGAGGTTGGAATTAGGTGATCTCAAAGGTGCCTTCCAACCCAAACTAATACCTCATTCCATGATAAGAGCAAAGTTTGAACATGAGTTTCCACCTGGGGAATGCACAAATACAGCCTACCACAGCTGTGCTGCATGGAATACCTTCCAGCCTTTCCCTCTAATCAGGTTTCAGATCTCTACCTAGGGATACGTAAATACTTCTGAATCTGGCTTGAAGTGATGAAAGCACCTCAAACCCATCTATTTTCTCTGCAACAGGCCACATCCTCCCCAGCTCCCTCATGCTGAGGCAAAGCAGCAGTGTCCATGTCCCTTGCTGTCCCATATTGTCTCTCCCAGTATTTCATGGACCCTTCCCAGGGGTGCTGCTTTCTCTCCCTGTGCCCCTGTGTTACTCTGTGCATCATCCCAAGGCAGCAATGCAGGGGGCTGCACCCTCCAGCCCCACACAGGGCATTTCTCCAGGTGCCTCTGAAATCTCAAGCCAAGCAGGCCTGTTCTGCCATGGGGGTCACCCCCTCTCCTCCTTCTTTGCTGTTGCCTCTTTTTCCTTGCCTGCCCATGGCTGGGGCTGGAGCCTCCTCCCAGCCTCCTGAGCAGCCTTGCCTTGGTGGGGCACCTCTCTTAGTGTGCTTTCTGGTAGGAGACCTTGAACACTGTACAGAGTGCAGGCTGTTCCTGGTGGTTTTATGCACCTGTGTAAGATTAGAGGGGTGCCCAGAGCTCAAAAGCATCATTCAAGGTAACTGCAGGGCTGGGATGAGCCAAGGTCTCAGAGATTTCAAGGTTTCACATTGATATCTCCTGGTGATGCTCCCAGCAACTAAGTTCTTTTCAGCTCCTGTTTCCTTCAAGAGAATTGTATAGCTTTATACCCTTCAAAAGCTGACTATATTATGTATTAAAATGGCAAAACCACTGATATTCAGGTGGATCTCAGCTGCTAAATCTCTTGGCCAGGCATCTTACTCAGATGTCTGAGCTCTTCCTTCCCATCTCAACTACACCTGCGTGACCTGGAGGAGTCAGGTTTGTGAGCACTGTAAAACAATCCCCTTGGGAGTCTGTCTTCTTTTCCAGGCACTTAAATACTTACAAGGCTCTGGCCTTGTTGCACCTTGTTGCTCTGGTGCTTATTGGTACCTCAACAAGTCTATATTTCTTCATATTTCATCTTTTTCCAGGGGTACCCAGAGTTTGGTAGTACTGAAGTTGATGTCTCTGCAAATTCTCTAACCAAACAAGTTGGTTACCAAACACACTGAGAAAATTAGCAACCTAATAGTACAGTTCCTTTATGGCCTTTTAGTGTGTTCTTTCATTTCCATTCATTTGGAAATAATGTGATTAAATGGCAAAGATAAGAACCTGTGGAGTCACCAGGCCAAATACATTCCTGGTGTAAGGCTGAAGAATTTACACTTAGGACAAGTTTAGCTCAGTGGATTTAGGTATGCCTCTGTTTTCCACCTCAAAGAACTCTCAGCTGATCAGAAACACATCTCAGGACAGTCACGCTGCCATGAAATGAACCCACCTTTCATGTTCTCTAAACCTGAAGGCACACTAAATGTTTTGTGTTTCTTATCAAATAGCCCCCAGAATGCTGTATCAACCTGCATGGTTAACTCACCCATGAAAGCTGAGGTAGCTGACCTTTTAGGATTTCTGCCTCTTCAGGCATGCCCCAGTGAATGGAACAGAGCCAGGGCAGGGGGGATAAATGCACCTTCCTTCCCAGAGGGGTATAGCACAGAGAGCTGTGGAAAAGGATTCCAGACTTTCAAAGCATCTGAGCCTCCCTGTGGAAGGGAGCTCAGGGGCCACAGAGAATGAGGAATGCCCTTGAGCAGGACTGATGTTGTTTGCCTTTGGGCCAAGCACATGACACAAAAGCAGATTGCAGTTACCTTTCTGTCCTCTCCTTATCATACTGCCCCTCTGTTGTGAGCCCAGTGTGTTTAATCCCAAGGATCTATCCCAAAATATTTAGCTCATTTTGTACATATTACCTTCAAGTAATCATACACCACTGAGTCATACATCATGGGATTAACAATCCTACATATGGTATAAACAGAACCTAAATAAAATCCCAGAAAAAGGATATTGCCTTTTAAATAAGTCCTGACAGCTGTGGAAAATATTATGCCCCAATACAACCCTCCCATACGACATACATTAATATGAAGAGAACCCCAAACTGTTCCTCTGGATATTTTGTAAGGTTTTATTTTATTGTGGATTGGACATATTGAAGTAAGACTATAATCTTATTGTGCTCTGACCTGTGCTTTTACTGCACTGTATAAACAGCAGTTACTATGTTAGATGGAGAAATGTTTACAGAAAGAAGAAATAAAAACAAACGGATTTATTGTGTTGCAGAAATTTGAAACAGGGCTGAGAGGCTGACCATGTGTTTTGTGCTTGTAAGACCTTTCCCTGATGGAAGCAGACAGCTTAAACATGACAGAAGCCCAGCGAGGTCCTGTGCTATCAAGAATAAAATGCAATATCCGCACGGCAGCGGCTCTTTCCAGCCAGCCTCGCCTGCAATCAAAGCCCTTGATATGGCTCTTGCTGTTGTCTGTTCACATACTGCAGGTTTGGGGTCTCATTTCTTTAATAGATTTTGAAATTGTTTTTAAGTGCTAGTGAAAAGTGCCAGATTGACAGCTCTGGAGTCTGGAGCCCCTTTTTAACCACAGAAAGAGTTCAGCATGGGAAATGGCAAAACAAACTTCCTTCCCCAGCCCGAGCCACAGCCCCATCCGTGCCCGAGAGGAGAGAAGCACAGGGGCTGTCCTTCTCCACAGGCTTCTAAAATGTCTTACAGTACTCAGGACAAGCAGCCACCAGCCTTCATGGGCTGCAGAGAAGTCACCAAGGCACCCAAAAAACCAGTCCACATACACAAACCACTGGGGAATGCGAGTCCGAGTTTTGGGAAAGCCGTTTTCTCTTTCAGAACTTCACTTTTTCTCAAGATAAAAGTCATTTGAAAAAAGTGGACTTTTTCACATCATGATTTGGCTTCTTTTTTTTGTTGACATTTTTACTGACAAGGGTATCAAAATCAATGCCAACATGATAATTTCATTTTAATTTTTCATTTTTCCAAATTCTGTGTTTCCGGCAGAAAGGAACACCAATAAACATGTCAGTGATAAGAAGAGTGATAAAAAACACCATATGCAAAATCTTCAGCTATAAAATACAGAAATGAAACACTGGCCTGTTTTCATCCCTACAAAATGGAAACAATTTTAAAATTTTTTAGGATTTTTGCTTCACATTTCAACCAGTCTTGTGATCTTCCAAGTCAAGTCTCCACAGACTTCTCAAAAAGGAAAACAAAAGTTTCCTAGGATGAAATCCTGGCCCCATTGAAGTAATCTGCAAAGCTCTACTTGAATTCAACCCAGCTAGAATTTCGCCCCTTATTTGTACACTGAGAAAATCTGATCTGGCCTTGGTAACACATAATAAACATGGGACCCTAGGATGCCATTTTTAGTCACTTTTCAGAGGAGAGCTGTGCTTTAATTTATTTTGTCAAGTGTTTCCACTTAGGTTTTTCCTATTAATGCTTCTGTTACCGCTGCACTGTAAGGTTATACCTCATATAAGTCCTTCTCCCTTAATAGTTGTGGTGCTTTTGCAAATGTTACTCTCTTTAATATGTGATTTCAGAATAATGAGTGCTTGTCAAACTGATTTCTTGCTGTCTTCAAAGAGTTGGATGTGTTAAGCAATTTGCACTAGCAAAAGGCATGATATGACTTCAGATGGCAGCCACACCCCAGAAAAGGCTGAATTTTCCAGGACTCCTTCCCAATAATGAGAGGTCAGCTGTCTGGCCATTGAAAGGATGCTTCAGAATTTGTGATACTCCAGTTGAATTCTGTCTGTTTTAGACCCCCGTTGCAAAATGTTTCAGTGTACAAGAAAAAATTATTTTCTGAAAATAACTGTACATCAGATAAAACCCTGAAAAATTCCATGAGCCACCAAGTATGACAAGAAAGGTGACACACATCCTCTGCAGGAGAGGAAATCATAGTCCTGGTGCTGTTCTTGGTAACTTCAAGAATAGTTCATAAGATTAAATAAACCAGGAATGTAAAGGGATTATCAAGAAAAAGAATGATAAAGTTACCTGATTTTTTTTTTTGCTTTCCTCAGTGAACAGCACAAATCTTCCCCTTAGAAAAACTTTCTTGAGAAGCTCAATACTAGATGTTCTGAAAAAAGCTTATTGACAAATACCACTATTTGGGTGGAAAATTTTACCAAGTAACAGAAAAACAGTTGTATTAAAAATAGTTTTTCTAGAGCTAAAAACATTCAGGTTTTTATGTCTAATCCCTTGTTTAGTCCAGGGCTGGGGCAAGTACTGGCTGACCCTGCTATGGTCCAGCTCCACTCACCCTCCCAGGAGTACAAGGCTCCAATCTCTCACTTTTCAGGCTGTCAGTTGTCATCCTCTCAGTTTATTGTAGTTTTACTTATGGAAATGGTGTCACTATATCACATTAAATGTTGAAAGGAGAAGACATCAAGAAATTGTCATATTGATATAGAATCCCAGGAAAGAAAAGATTTTTCTAGTATATCTATATAAGTATTTTAAATGGCTGTTTGAAATTGCCTGGGGAAGTCTTAGGGAGATGTTTAACTCATTGAATGAAGGAGATGGTAGGAAAATAAACATTAATTACACAGCCTTGTGAATTAAATGTATTTTAGACACATGGGAAACAGGGCTGGGAAGAAATTTAAAAAGTTACTTATTCCAACTTTCTCTGCTGGGGTGAGATCAACTTTATATGTCCTGTGGAGTCTAATCAGCATTTTCCTATGCAGGTGAAGTGATCAGAAGTGTGTAACCTATGCACATGGGCATCTGTCCTTGCTTTCAGACAGCAGAGCTCACACCTTGCTGTGATACAGGCAGAAATGGGTGATTCACCTTGATGCTGAAAAAGCTTCCTCAGCCAGAACTGAGAGCATTTTGCAACACCATTTCTTGCAGGTCTGTTGCAGGATTATGACTGAGAAATGTTCAGAAATGTATGAGCTGATAAGGTCTTCAAAACCTGCTTTATAACAAAAATTGAAACCAATGCAACCTATTTATTTTGTCAGACAGAAACTGGGCATGGTTGCAGATGAAAGAGGAGCAACTCCAACAGTTCACTGCTGCTCAGGATAGCCTGGGTGCCTGCTCTCTCCTCTGGGGGCCACCAGCACACCCAGAATCCATTATGGGGACAAAATTCTGTGTATCAGATAGGTCTTGATTTTATCAGTGCAAAGGAAATACAAATCAGTGTCTGCAAAGGGAAACTTTAGAAGGCACTGAGGTTTTCTTCACAAAAAGAGGCCAGCTACCTCTGACTGCTGGAACGACTTCTCCAAAGCTGTAGTGGATTACCCAAACTGGAGATCTCTGTTAACATTTTCCAGCTTAGCCGAAGGGTTTTTGTTTGGCTCAGGAATTGCTTCTTGGCCTTTGTTGTTTTATGGCCTTTGTTATATCAAAAGTCAGACTAGATAATCATAACAGCCCCTTTCAGCCACCAGAACTTTGGATCTATTATACAATTTTAGGAAATCCCAGCCCTGGCTCCCATGAGTTCCATGTGGTCCTGGTGAAAGTCAGTGGGGAGTATTGCCTGCTGAAGTATGTGCACTCCCTGTACAAACAGGTACTGTGCACAAACAGGAAGATAAGTGAGCAATTGTGTGAGTATGTGAATGAAACAAGATAATGCACTACAGAGAGAGCGATAAAATGAATCTCTGTGTAAAACCAGCCATCTAATGGAAAAAGCAAGAACAGATGGTGAAATAACTCCTAAACAAGCTGTTGCTTTAGACTCTGGCCATCTACAAACAAGTTGTGAGAATTTCTGATCCATGGTCCAGTGATTAAAGAGATGAAATTCAAAGGAAAAAGTGGGGGAACAAAAGAGGGGGGAAAAGAATGCATAAAACCCCAGCCCAGTTTAAGTTTCATAGTGAAATATCAAAGCAGTATTGAAGCATAGGAATACCGAATGCCAATACTTTATTTTTATGTTTTGCATTTACTGAATCAGTTTCAATTGTATGAAGCTCTCTGCCCTTAAGCCCTATGATATAAATTTTATTGGATTTAAAGGAAACAGATTGGGAATCTGGGACAGAAATATATATATATTTTACCAGTGCAGATTTTATGGTTTTGCCAGAGGAAGCTTCAAAACCATTTGATGTGCTGCTTATGTAGTACTACTCACATATTCAGGAATTGAGGATGGGTTGAGGATGGGAAGAAAGAGAGATGTAGGGGAAGGCAGAGAGATCTGTGCAAAGAACAAGTAAAGTTCTTCCCCTGGAACCAATAAAGCAATCAGAGGCTGCAAGTGTGCCTAGGGACATGAGAGTGAGAGGCTGAGGGAGGTGGAGGTGGTGGAGAGAGGGACTTGTAGCTGCCAGCAAGGCCAAGAAGTGTTTCCATCGGATTTTTCTGTGTCAGTCTGAGTGTTAATGCCCTAACCTCATCATTGGACAGTCAGCTGAGGTGAAGATGGCCATTAACACCTAATTGCCAAAAGCTTGCTGATAGAAGGGCAGCCAGAGGCCCCTTTGTGGGTGCTGCCCTGGAGGTTTTACCCCTCACACTCAGGAGTTACCGTCTAGCGCCTTCCAACCCCCTGGGGACACAGTGGAGGTAAGGGATGTTTCCAAAGCTTGAGTTGTTTATTCCTGCCTCACAGCTGGCTGCCAAGAGGGAGGAGAAGCAGTACAACACTGCATCTCTGGCTCAAGCTTTGCTCTCCACTGGATGTTGCAGGAGACTCTTGCACTTTGCTCAGGCAGAGGACTTGTATGGAAATTGGCCTTCAAGCCACGCTGGAGCAAATCCAGGAGAAGTCCTGGGCACTAAAAGGAGTCCCTCTTTTGCCTCCTAAATATTTCCCATGTCTCTAAAGTAGAGGAGCCTGGGGCACCCCTTCAGTTTTCAGGAAAAATGTGAGCATTAAATTGAAATCTGCTACCAGTGATCTGTCAACACTCTTTGTCACCATGGTGGGGAGTGTGTGCACATCATACATTCACATTTTCCAAAGATTGTCTGTCTGTCACCTCCACTCCTACCTCCCACCAAGGTCTTCCAGCTGGCATGATGGCTGTACCACTGGAGGACTTAGGCTGCAGCTTCCTCAACTTTAAAAAGGAGTAAAATCCTAATCCCTACAGAAATCTGCTTTACTGAGAGGATGAGCAGGTCATTGGTCATAACTCCTCATTCTGCGTACTTGAGCTGTGTGTTCCTTGAGTTGGCTGCCAGCAGAGCCAGCTGATGGTGCTGAGCCAGCCACCCCACAGCAGCAATCATCCTTTGGGGTGTTATAAGGACAGGGATCTAGTCCCTACTTTACTCTTCCAACCCCTGCATGTGAAAAGGTAGAGAAGAGCAAGCTTCTTCCTGGAGAATGTAAGAAAATGTGGAAGGATGTGTAGAAAGTAGGGGAAGAGCTAGTATTTCCCAATGGTTTGGACTATCTTGGTGTTTCCTGGCCATGGGGAAGCTAAGGAAGCCACAAGCTCCTGAATTTCCACAGCTGGGGTAGGTATGGGCAAGAAGATGAAGTCTGTAGTCATGGCTGTGTCAGCTGTTGATCTTGGACACAGAGGAATTCAGATGTCTCCATCATCACTGTTAAATGGACCACCCTACCACACGGTGGGAGAAATTGAGTTGTTCCTGAGGGAGAGGAAGCAACAAGAAGCAGAAACTGAATGCAAAATGGGAGCCAAACTGCCCTTCTTGAAAGATGCAGGGCTGGACATTTGGTTCTCGTGGTCAGTGACAGGTCTACAACCAGAAGTAGCTTTGTGTTTCCTGAGTATCCCTAGAGCTGCTCCAGTCACAGGGGGGAAATGGGAAGGTAGAATAGCCATTGGAAAATTAAGATTATGGAGTTGTGTTTGTGGAGTTACTCAAAAATATTCCAAAAGCTGTGCCCAAAGAGGCAAGACAAGGCAGTTAAATTCTGTGACATCAGTGGGCATCACACAGCTCTGAAATGAAAGGCTAATATCTTAAGTGCCTTAAATTCATCAAAATGACTATTTCTGTAAACATATATACTGCGGAGTAATCTGATTTATTTGGGCATTGGTCATGGCAAGTGTTTACTAATGTCTGTTTATGCTGCCATCAGTAGGTACTGTTTTAAGTCACTCTGCCCTCAGAGTTTACACTCACTCTTACACCAATGTGTCATCATTTATTTCTCACTAAATTTTATGTATGTAATGTCTTTAATAAGAGATAGACCCAGCAAAGAATTTCTAGAAAAATATTTTTCTTAAAACAAGTCCTGAGTTCAGCTGTTGGTCTTCTGTGGCTGTTATAGAGAGGAACTTTGCTAACAGTGATGTTTTTATGAAAAAAGAGTGGTGAGCAGACACCAGAAAATATCAACAGAAAGCAAAATATAACCATGCAGAAGGGTTCATTAACACCTATCCTGTGGTAATCCAAACAGAGGCAGTAAAAATAATGTGCATGAGAAACTTAATGCTGGATACTTTTAATAACTTACTAGAAGTAAGTATTTTTGAAACAGTATTTTTGACCTGTTTTTCTTTTTTCTAGAAATAAAAAAATAGATTTTTAAAATTCTTTGTCCTTCTTCTGAAGAAGCCTGTATTAGGCAAGAATTGTTTTTCTGGGCTTCTTTCTGGGCTTTCTTTCCTCTTTCAACACTGAAACTGCATTAAGTATTTAAAAATCCAAAGGAATCATCATGAGATTCTGTTTATAACCTGAAAATCCAAGACCAAGAGTTCCAATAATTCATCCAAATAAACATATTAAGTAAAAAAAATAAATTTTTAGTTATCTAATTTGAGAACTAAATGTATTTTGTGGAATGACCTGGAACAAAAATAAAAGGGTAATTTCTGCTGTTATTAGTGGGATTTCTCAAAATCACACTGAATATACCCCACAAGTATCATGATAATGTAAAGCCAGAATAATACATTAATGTTTTCCAGTGATAAAATGTTTTACTTTCTTTAATTTAATTCACTAGACTGTAATATCTAGGGTCTGAAAAGAAGGTTATTCCTATCCAGTTTGGAAAATGTCATCCTGTGGTAGAGGAGGGCTAACCATAATGCTAGTAATACCGGACAGAAAAAACAATCATCCATGCAGCGGCTGAAAGAAAACAACTATAACATTAAAAAAAGCTTTACTATTAAATTACAACGTGTAGTAAAACTTACACTCTGAAACAGACTTTCTTGCGCATAATCCCGATTAATAAAATGGTTGAAGGGTTTGAATATTTTCTAGCTGATGGCTCTGACAAGTTAAGGCTAAATATACATTGCAGCAACCACTGTTGCATATACGTTTCATGCACAAATGGAGAAAATAACATGTTGACTGTAATTTCGTAAGACCAGAGGGATCAGTCTCAGATTCATATCTTAAGATAAAATGGTGCAATTACCATTGCAGTCCATCTTTCTGGAATATCTTCAATCAAAGAAAAGTCAACCATAATTGTGGATTTCAGTGGAATATAGATGTAGCAAAAATGTCTCAGACTGCTGTGATTACAACATCTGCATCTTGAAGATCCCGTGCATTCACTCCCCAGCCCAGCACAGCCACAGCTCTCTCTGTGCACTGGGAAGAGCCCAGTGACACTGTACAGATGAAGAGAAAACAAACAAAACCCAGTCAGGGCTTACAGGGATTAGTGTGCCAACATATGCAGGTTTTCCAGCATCCTCAGGGAATGCCTGTGAGGCTCGGGGGTCCTGACAGTGGTCCCACCCAGGAAGCTTTGCCCAAGAGGGGTGGTGGAGGAACCTGGATTGATGCAATTGCTCATCAGTGAGTCCCTCTAATGGGACCCTCAGGCCAGAGGAGACTCTCTTCCCATGGCCAGTGACTTCTCTTTTTGACTTATCCTCGGGGAGCAAAGCAAATGAAAACAGACCTAGTAAATGAATCCCCCTGTTGGTAAGGCAGGGCTAAGGCACTGTTTCCCTTGTTCCCACTCCTGCAGTGTGGATGAACCTCACTGGGATGCTCCTGTCCTGGCATCTCCTGCCAGAAACTTCTCCCTGCTTTGGGCACAGACAGTTGGACCTGCTGTCTTCAGGACTATCAGGTTCATGATGGACAGAAGAGAAATGAAAGGCAGGGAGATGGTGGGGAACAAAGGAGAGGACAAGAAGGATCCCCTAACACATTACCATCCCAAGTTTTTGGATTCTTTTCCATCCCTCAAGGTGCTGTGTATACATTATGTATCCTGCTTCTCAGCCACATTAGACCAATGTGACATGGCACATATGGTGCCATGGACACCTTTTATTTAATCCAGCTTGGAAAAAAATGCAGTGCCACAGGCATCTCACAGACTTATGCAAGTCGTAATAATCACAATTTTAATTTTTCCCACAACTTTGAGGCTTAATAGCTTTAAAATCTTACAAGTTGTAAAAACAATTAAAGCAATAATTTTTAAAATAAGCAGAATGGGACCTTCAAAAGAATGTGAACCTTTAACACTTCACGGTTAAATAAGGGCCTTGTAACACAGTCACTTGAAGGCCAGCCCTGAGAAAACGCAGAAGCATCCTGTGAATTTGTTGATGCTAGTTCAGACAGACTGTTTATTTTCATGATTTCATGGAGGAATTTTAATTTAATGAGTGTTTTATACACTAATGTAAAGCATAGTTTCAACCCTATAATTATAGTGTCAAAATATTTCTGCTTAAACAGCAGCAGCTGACTACAGAAATGTGATTTACATCTGAATTGTATCAGGGGGACACTGCTAAAAATAATCAGCATGTGCCTTTTAATTGAATAAAAAAATTAACAAAGAATATCAATGTATTTCTCAGCCTAAGTCTTTCTGCCTTTCATATAAATACTTATCTTATTTGCTTATTGCCTTTTCAGGGCTAGGATTTCAAGAAAAAGTGTAGGCACAGAATGGCTGTGTGTCATTTTGCCCACCCGTTCCTCCCTATTGCACACACAGCGATGGGAAATTGCATGAGCAAATTGTCAGTTCCTGTCATTGAGAGCCTACATTTTTTGAAAATCTCACCATTAATCTTTCAGCTCAGTTTTAAAATAACCAACTGCCATCATGAAACAGGTTTCTCATGCTGCTTAAGGCTGTCAGCAGGTTTTGACCAGTTCAAGCCACATTTTGCTCTTGGAATGGGGTTAGAAACCCTTTTGTAGTTGCTGCTGCTGGAGAATTCATCTTTTGAGGTAATGCTTAGGGCAGCTTCAGATGGGAGAAATCTTGGTAGTGTGTTCCCAGTCTGTTTGCACCACTGCTCCACCAGAGATGGGAACACAGCCCTGAGCAGTGTCCTGGTCTTTGTCTGGCCCTTATCCATAAAGCAGGATTATTCTCTGTTTGTCTTACAGTACCTTCTAGAGGCCCTGGGTGAAATGGCACGCCGCTGTGCTGGGTGTTCCCTTCACTTCCCAGGCATGGACAGCCTCTTCCCCAGAGGAGCCACAACCTACAGGCCAAGGCACACACAGGAAGGGCCTTTATCCTTATTGTGGAAAAAAAGGACTGATGTTGAGTCTACATCTACAGTGGCTGGAAGGGCATGGGATCCTTCAGAACATCTGCCTCTGCCATGTGCTGGCTCCCTGTTGGGAATTTCAGCCCTCTTGAAATGCTGTGTGCTCACAGACCCCATTGTAAGAAAGGGAGGAGCAGCAAGCCAGGGCTCCAGGGGCTGTGTCTGCGCTTAGGTCAGCAAAGGCAAACCTGGGAGCAAATCATAGTAGACCTGCCCTCCAGTCTAGAAAACTTCCAGAAGTATGTGATTCTTATCTATGATGGAGTAACAGATATTTTCCCAAGATGTTTTGTTTCATTCATGCAGGAGAATTTGGAAGAGAAGTTGATGATGTTAACTCACATACGCATGCAGGCCTGTGGTTGTCTTGTCTTCTACAGTTGCTCCTCCTCTTCTCTGCTGCCTGAGACTTTGTGGGTTTAGGTTAAGCAAATCTGTCCTGCTTTTTGTGCTCAGAAATGGTTTGAGGCAGTCAGCTTTGCTGCAGGAAGCCTTCACTCTTTTCTCTCAGCCTTCAGCTTTAGGCCATGTCTTTGCCCATTGCAGTACTCACAACCAGCACGGGCTCCTGCAGTCACACAGACTCAGCAGGGCCCTCCAGCAGTCACACAGCTTCAGCAGGGCACCCCAGCAGTCACACAGCCTCAGCAGGGCACCCCAGCAGTCACACAGACTCAGCAGGGCACCCCAGCAGTCACACAGCCTGAGCAGGGCACCCCAGCAGTCACACAGCCTCAGCAGGGCCCTCCAGCAGTCACACAGCTTCAGCAGGGCACCCCAGCAGTCACACAGCCTCAGCAGGGCACCCCAGCAGTCACACAGCCTCAGCAGGGCCCTCCAGCAGTCACACAGACTCAGCAGGGCCCTCCAGCAGTCACACAGCCCGTGTCAGCACCCAGGGTTTAAAAACCAGCAGCCCCCTGTGAGCTACTGACATCCCCATGGCACCAACGGAGTTTCAAACACTGTCAAAAGCAGCTTTGTGCTCTTTGGTTGCTATTTTCTAGCCCAAGAAGGTATGGTTATGGCCTTGTAGAACCAGTATGTGATCCCAACTGTATCTGCAAGTTAGAAGGAAGTTTCTATTATGTTTCTATTGAATTGTATAAACATTGCATACGTGCATTACACACTGCACATGGGCATTGAGGTATATGCTTCCATGCACGTGTCCAGATGTATAAATATTGTGCTTCCCTTATTTGATGAAGCATGAATTTGGAGTCCTCCAGAATTCAAGGCTTGATCCTGATTCTCATCGATCTGCTAGCTTTAGTTCATTTTCTTCCTGAAGCACCAGATGCTCTCCGATGCCAGCAACGTGATGGGAAAGGTTTTTCACAGGGTAAGATCCTAAAGTTCTGCTGTGGTCTTTCCTGACACGAGGATCAATGTATGGATGAATCTGCTGTTTGTGTAAATTTCAATGTCTCTGCGGAAACTGCAAACACTCTTTTTATTTTTTACTAAGACTCCACTAAATTGTCCTTTGGATTTATTTCAAAGAAGGAAAAGGGGGGAAAAGGCAGTAAAGATTGCTCTTCTTATGCTTTAGTTGTTTTTTTAACTCAATTATATTTTGACAATTCTGTATGAAACTTTGGAGTATGTCTTTGTTTAAGCAGTATATCTTCCATAGGAATAGTCAGTTAAATGTATATGGCTAGTTTCAGGCATAACAAGCTTTGACAAGGGCATTTAGCGGTTGTAATTCAAATCTAATTCAGAACATCTTAGCGCTGGACCTGTCAAGCACTTGAAATGCACTGTAGCTGCAAAACCAAAGGATATGGTCCCAGTCGTGCTCTGTGTGGCATCAAGCTGATGTGTCAACAAGAGCAGTTACAATTACAGGTTCTTTCAAGCATACTAAACTAATTTACAGTACTCTGAAAATGTGGGAAAAGGTCTTGCTAACATAAAGGTGCATGGGACTTTTAGACTGCAGAGGCAAGGCAAGTGGCATGGCCATTTCATTCAGGAGTTTAAATTCTGTGTAGTTTCGGTACCACCTTTGGGGGGGTTACATTTGTAACTAGATATTCTGTAGATAATAATAGATTTGCCTTGCAGCCATCAAATACCCTTGTCAAATCCCATTAGAATCACATTGTGCATTTATTTGAAACCTCAGTCTAAAATTCATGCATCTGCAAAGTGAGGATGGGGCCCTATTTGCGCTGGCACTGACTGGTCCTTTCTGTTTGTCTTCCTTGTTTACCTGGTAAACACCATTTCCACTGGCTGCAAAATGCTTAGGCTTCTGCTTACAGGGATTAGAAAACTTAGTGCAAAGGGAGAGGTTTTCCCAGAAGCAGATCTGATCCAAGGATGTCCCACAAAAAACAAGACAGAATTACAGTAACCAACATGTAATTTTAACATCAGATATAAAAAGACTTGATTTTAAAGTGCACCAGTGATTTAAAGCAGCTGCACATATTTAGAGGGCATTGCTTTAATGTGCACACAAAGGCTAATGGAAGCTTTTACAAATGAAAAAAAAGTCAGGTTTTATGATTTATCTACTTTTTATGCACAACATTATAGGCCTTCCCCCCAGGGACTCATAAATGTGATTTTTACTTCCCAAATTACAAAGCTAGTCAATTATTTGGGAATGAGTCATTCATTCAAAAGTGTCTGTAACGGGATGTGTTAACCATCAGGAAATTTTACACCAATTGGAATTATAAACACCAGGGTAAAAAAATCTCTTGGCCAACCAGCTATGTCTATTTGTGAAACCGTGAGCAAGGAGCGCAGTGTAGCTTATGCTGGAGAAATTCTGAGAAGCTGACTTGGAGGGGAGAAAGGGGTGGTGAATTTTTTTTCCCCTTTTCCTTTTGATTGTATAAAATGTGTTTATTTTATTTTGAAATAATGTAGTTAGCAAGTCTGCAGCAACTTGCAGTCAAGGCTCCTAAAGCACCTTATAAACCTCAGTCGATTAAGCTCGCAGCCATGTACAGGGTAAGGAACTATTAGCTGCATTTTATGGAACGAGAAGCTGAGGGCAAGAGGTGCTGCTGGTGGGAGACACACAGGCATTTCCTTTGGTGACCAAAACCACTCCTTCCCTACCACAACTCCATCAAGGCCAACAGGAACCAAAGGGGCTGGTTTTAATTTGCATCTGCTTCCCTCTGTATCTGGCTGTTTGCCCCCAAAGACTTGCACTGACCCATCCAGAAGTCATCCCTGGGGTTAACAGCAAGCCCCAAGCACGGATGTGACTGATGACTCCTGCCTAAACTGATTATCACAGAATCATAGAATATGACAAGTTGGAAGGGACCTGTCAGGATCATCAAGTCCAACTCCTGGTCCTGGACAGGACATCCCAAGAATCCCACCATGTGCCTGAGAGCACATTGCCCAAATGCTTCCTGAACTCAGTGTTGCCAAAGGCTGTATTGTTGAAACATCAAATTCTTCTTTTGGCTACTGTAAACTCCTGCTGCATCCTAGGCCAAAATTAGGAAGCCACTGGGGATCTTCTTTAGTCACTAGGTCTCCAAAAAGAGCAGTAGTCAGGGAGGAAAGAGGAGAAGCACCTATGAATAGATAGGTGTGTTTCTGCTGATATTTCCTCTGCTCCTGCTGGATGCAGAGGAAATCTATTAATTCCATCCTTGTCAGTGCTGCATCTCTTTTCTAGGGAAGACATTCAACCTTTGTTCTTGAAAAAAGTTCATACATGCACTTGCAAGTAGGTGAATTAAAAGTGAAGGGTGGAAAATTAAGGTTAGTGTATTTATAGTGCTACTATTTTTAAAGCATTACTAGAATCTAAATCATTATTTCTCTTTTTTTCTCCTAAAGGAATTTGAAAGTTGTAAATAACTTCAATGATGGAAATATTTGCCCTGGTTCAGCACAGTTGCCCTGCTTTTGTGGCATCCTGGATTTTTCAAAACAATTTCCAAAAAAAAGCATTTTAGTACAAAGCAGATTAATAGTTCTTACATATAGTCAGATGATACAACATCTGAAATTTAAATTTCAGCTCCTCATACACACTCAAACCCGGTGGGGACCCTGGTTCCATATGCAGAATGTCCAAATACTAATGTAAGGACAGAAGCAGGGTCATGGAAATCTCAGTAAGGAGTCATCCCATAGCAACATCCTTATGAAGTCATACTACTTTAAGCATAAGCCATAAAAGGGTAATTCAGAGTTGAAGAAATGCCCCCCAGGGCCTTGGTTAAATAGTGTTAAGGATGGGGAGAGCTTCAGGAACAGGAGCCACTGCCACAGATCCCATGCATGGGCAGATGCTGAACAGCGAAGGCTGTCCCAGGACCCAGTGCAGGAAGGGGTGCGGCAAGGGCAGAGCTGCCTGCCACTTTCTGAGCTGAGAAGAAAACAGATCTTAACTCTTACTCCCACTCCCACCACCTTCATAAGGTTCATTTTCTGAGGCTTTGCACAACACCCTTTCTCCTTTCTTTTTACTTAAGTCAGGGCCATAGGAGTGCAGAACCAAGTACTTTGCACCAGGAATTTTCTCACCATGTCATTTCTGCTGGCTGGTTTGAAAAACTGTGAAAACATGGCTGGCACAGTGAGCTCTGTTTTCTTTTCTCTGAAAATATAAGAAAAACAGAACAGCACCTCATGAATCCTCAAAAAACTGGCTGTTCAGAATCTGTGCTCAGATTGGAATTACATGATGCAAGTCCACCAAAATTACAGAAGAATGTATGCTATTCTAAGATAGCTTTAAAGCCAAAGTGTGCTTCTAAATAATCAAGTTCCTTCCATATCCTGTTTACAAGTAATTCCATTATTCAAGCAAGGCCTGGATCCTACAAAGACTTAAGAATTGTGTTGCCATTAAGTGAGTGAGCAGATACATTGCCTTCAGAAAAGCTATACACAACATAAAATTAAATATAAATATAGGTGTTCACAGCACAAATTTCTAATTAAGCCGGTTATGGGTTGCTGAATCAGGCCCTGAATAGTTTGGCAGTGCATAACGAAAGCTCCCCACCTGTAAATTACTTTCTGTGAAACACTTTAACCAAATTCCAGACAAGTTGGAAGATTGAAAAAGAAGGTGGAAAATTTCAGAGAAAAATAGATTTCCCTAGTCTTAGCTAATACTTCAAGACCTTATCTGCTGCATAAAGCTGATAGGCCAGTGGCTGAATTTTTAAGTATTTTTCTGACTTTTTTTTTTCCAGAGAAATCTAAAAAACGTCAAGTATTTTGGGTTCAGGTATTATTTACAGTGCAAATCAAGAATCCTTTTTTTTTTTCACCAAACTCATATGCCAGGAATCTGACACAGGATCTGAACCACAACGACTGAAAATTAAGGGAAGTAAAGGCTATTCTCTTTGTCATCACACTTCCACTTATAGTGATATGCTCTTTTGTTATTAAGCAGGCCCAATCAAAACAAAAGGGATACTGTTTCTTTTATGAGTAATGCACTAACCCACCAGCAGAAAAAAATTCACATAAAATGTATGGGTTCGGACAGCATAAGATTTATTACGATGGCTACAAAAATTATTCCTTCTTAACAGCACTTAAATTGTCTAATTATTCACAGCTGTTTTCAATTTGTTTCAGGTTCTTAATTAGGGGGTAGAGTCCTCTGTCCAACGCCTGAACCAGCACTGTCAAAAATGGCTAGGAATGGTTTCACGCTAAACCAGCCCGGCCCTGAGGCTGATTAGTGGAAACCACTGCAAGGTAATTTGTTATTCATACTTATCCATCTGCCTCCTGCTGGGCTGAGATAAAGAGATACACAATTTCCTCCTTGTTTGTATCATTATTTTAGTCCATCACCGCAATCAAGGCAAGTCTGGATGGAAAGAAAAAAAAAAAGTAGGGTTTGCTGTTCTTTTAGGGAAGCATTCCTGGACAAGCAGGTATGTTTGGGGACCAGCACCTGATAATCTTAATTGACCTCTGGATTTGAGGTTGGGCGATCTTTGTTTAAATTTAGCATAACAGCAGGAGGCTGTGTGCCTGAGGGGAGCAAACAGATGTGCAACCTGCAGGTAGGAGTCACTCCTGGGGGTTTAGGCTTCCATCAAAGACAACTTTCCGGAAGGATGTTACAGCAGGGTACAGCTGGTCCCTGCCGATTTTAGGGAGCTGTGTTTTATTGCTGAGAAGAACACATCAGTTCTATTTATATGTGTTGGACACTAAAAGTAGACAATTATGCCATGCTTAGAAAGATCAGAAAAAAATGTTCTTGTCAAGGTGCCTCAGATCTGTCCTAGACATTTTCTTTCCTTTGAATGCTTCAACCATATTACAGTTTTGAGAAGTCAAAAGCCTGAGGCTCCATGTTCTCCCTCTGTGAGGCTGCTGTGTGTTTTGCATCAGCAGCAAATCTGTAGGTGCAAGTTCCTGCCTTTGCATGCAGGGGTCTGTGCTTGGGCTGGATGGATGGCTGGGCACATACAGTAAAGGGAGCTCGAGCCTGTTCCAAAGGAAGTCTTACTGGTTTAAATGGGAGTAATAAATCTTTCAGGTCACCAGCTGCACTTAGCTGGCCTCATTAAAATTCAGATCCTTCGTATCTGTGGGCAAGTGTATGAAAAGGGGTTATGGGGTGAATTGGTCAACAGATTTTAGGTTTGTTTGTGCTCCCTGTGGACTCCCCTACTGAAAAAGTCCTGAAGAGTTTAATAGGAAAAAAGAACCTGTATTATTTTTTTAAAGTATCCTATAGGATTTAATAGGGAATTATATCCTGGCTATGGACATTTTTTCATGGTTCAGATAACTGTAGGAAAGACTGATTTGTGCATTAATGCATTTTTCTAGTGTGTCTCAATTATAGAAACATCTGCACTAAGTGAACTTGAAACCTCTTTGATTCCCTGTGCAAATTCTCACTATTCAAAAGTCCTCATGTTTTCCTATTTCTTGCCTTTAGCTTAATAGTTTCAGAGTGGGTTGCAATAGTATGTAACTGTGTAGCTTACAAAGGAAAGTTGGATTTTTAAGATGTAATTGCTTAAAACCTTCAAACCCCATATTCAAAAAATATAGCTAGCTCAGCACTGATTAATCTTCTGGATGTTATCATCAGCATCTGTTATCTCTAGTAGAGATAAAGACTTTCAGCCTGAGCAACTTGCTCCATGCAGCCCTTTACTGGGCTGGAGAGGTTATTTGAATGCATTCTAACAGTCATGGCTGTTTAATGGAAGGATGGAGTTTTGCCTGTTTCAGCCTGAAAAAGAGTGATTTTTTTTAAATTATTTTTTTTATTTTTATTACTCTCTGCTGTTATTTACACCAGTGCAAAATTAGCGTGAGCTTTTAAGGCAGGCTGTTTCACAAGGTGTGGGACAGCAGAGAATTTTTTTTCAGCTAATTGGAAAACTAAATACTACTATCTTAAAACACATTGTTAAGTTTGTTAAGTCCTTTTCCAGGTTCATATAACAAGTTTATAGCAAGCTGTTCTTACTCTGGGTGTGTTGGGCAGCACAGGAAAACTTCTGCAGCTCCGTGCCGTGGTGGATGGTTTTGTTTCACTGTTCACTGGCTGGTACCCCCCAAAGCACAGCTGGTACCCCCCAAAGCACAGCTGGTACCAGCTCCAGGCCAGCAGCAGCAGCTCACTGGGTGTGAGGACATGAGGCCTGTTCTGACTGTGAATGGAGCTCAGGGGCAGTTCTGCTTTCCAGGCACCTTTCCACACTCAAAATGCCTTCACTGGTGTTTTCTTTGTGGAGAAACAAATGCTTTCACCATGTTTTCTTGTGTATCCTCCATCTTCCAGCTGGAAGTGAGCTACAAGCGGGGGGTCTTTGCTGTTGTCTCACTTGGTAGAAAAGCAGTCCACTTCCTGAAAAGTTTTATGTCCAAACAGGAAAAAAAACAAAACAACCAACTGACAAATTATTGCAGAAACCAAGACACTGAAATCAATAGCTGTTATTACAACAGCAAAGAAGGTCATAGTGGGTGACCAGTCACTGGTGGATCCTATGGCTCTCCTTTTAGAAATATATGAGGAAGACTTCCATTTTGATGGAGAATCCAGGGACAGACTAAGCAGGTTTCCCAGAATCATCAAGGAGTCTGTGCTATTCAGAATTGAAGTTCATATCTCACGTAAAACTTTTCTGCATTTCTTCAGCTCTCTGAAGTAGCTCTGCTTAAGCCTTCCCACCACCTACATTTTAGGGTCACATTGGCACAGCTTTCTTACAGAGGCACTCACATCTGCTGAGTCAATGCCTGTTAGCCATCGCAGTTTAGGGGATGTCTGCTGATATAGACACTTCTTGTCTGTGAATATAAGGGCTAATTCCCACTGAAATCAGTTGAAGGTCCATCATTATGACTGACCTGGAGTAAAGAATTGCTCAGATTTGCAAACTGAGGTTGTACTGTGACCATTGCTGTTGTTTATCCTCTGTTCAAGCTCGGCATTTCTCTTATTGGAGAAATGGCACTAGCAGCTTTGATATCTGAGAACCTTCAGTCTGGTTTTGCACTTTTGTGATGGCAACCTGAAATCAGTCCAGTAAACTCAAAGCATTCTGGAGAGAGTTCAGTAAAATTTGGACCAATATAATTTTATGCTTGTATGAATCATCCTGGTGTTTTGTTAAGTCTTAACTTAGTTTACATTTTAGTCATTCACTGGGACACCAATAAAAAAGAAATAACCCTAAAGAAAAAACAGCTGGTGACTCAAAATCAAATCCTGCTAATATTTCTCTCCCAATAAAATTGGTATCACTGATATGAAGGCAAATTCTTCACATTATATATTATATGACATACTATAATATATAGTACAATATATACACACACATAAACCCCTAATGCTTTAAGAGCTAGGATTTAGAAAATATATAGTGAAGCAAAATTACATTCAGTGCTGGGCACCCTACTACCCAAAATATCTAGAACTGGAAGGACTTCAAAGAAGACATGTTAAAGTGACTGGGAATCTGGGGGAATTGGATTTTGAGGAAAGTTTTAAAGCACCTAAAACTTGTATCTAGAAATTAATGAGACAGTGACTCAGAACTCTGACTTGCATCAGAACTGGCACAATTTTTGGCTGGTATATGAAGGCAAATTGGAGACAGAGCTGGTTTACATTAGGCTGTAAAATGACATGGTTTTGCTAGAGCTTCACAGGCAGCTGAGTCATCTCTTCAGCAGGACTGGAAACCTCGAAATGTGGGGCTGGAAGTGGCAGTGGGGAGCCAAAATGCCAGGGCACTGCCTGAGAAGCATTCTGCACCTTGAGAGGGCTCTCAGCACCTCCCAGTGCTGGCAAAGCGCTGGCACTGGTGTTGGGAACCTGCACCCTCCTCCTCATCAGCCAGAACTTTGCTTTTTGGGGGCACCAGTGCCTGCAAGGCTGAAGATGAAGAGCTACTGCACCTTGAACTGCTGACAAAGTCCAAGTCCCACTTTACAGACACTATTCCTCAGATGTAGTATCCTGCAAATGTCTGACAAAGACATGGGAGAAGTGGATTCACCTGCTCAGGGACACAGAGAGGATTTCCAACAGAGGTGGGCATCTAGCTCAGATCCTTAAGTCCAGGTACGTAACCAAAGTGCAAAACCTCCCTTTATTTGTAGCACAGCCAGCTTAGAGGAAATACTATATATATATATATATATATATATATACATACATATACATGAAATCAGAAAAATAGGAAATTCATAAAGAAAATTTATTAATGGTAAGATATTAAATTTTGTAGGGACTGTTTGTTCTTCTCCCGATTACTGAATTTTATTTTTTAAACAGACAATTTTGGTAAGAGCACATTATAAGCTTTTTCTCTAGCTCCTTGGAAAGGTTCTTGTGGAACACAGAAGGTATGGTTCCTGTTACATGAGTTTTTTTATATTTAGATGTAGCAAAATCATGTTACAGGAAATCACACTGCTTACTATGTTTATCTTTGTCCTCTCAGACAGGTTGGCTGATTTAACACACCTTTTTCACTCCAGATTTAGTTCCTTTCAGGTATTATCTAAAAAGTTAGGTATAGTTCCATAATGAAAAATTATGCTTTATTTTAATCAGTCACAAAATGAAGTCTGCTCTTGCAAGAACATTAAAAAAATATTTAGAAGGCAAGATATTGCTATTTCCATTTTAGGTGTGAGAAGATCCATTTCTTGACTGGAAATTTATTAAAAAGGAACTCTGACTTTCATTTTCAGGCACATGAGACACAGCACATCAGATGCTGATACCACTTCATTGTGAAGGACTGACTGATAAACTCTTCAAAAACCAAGGACTTTGTGTGTAAATTCTTACTGAATCAGATCACTTCTGTTTCCTCCATATTTGGAACTTCCTTTTCTTATTTTGTTTAGGAAAATCATACTTATCCCACTTAAAACCATTTCCTTTTTCCTCTTTGCAAAGCGAAAAAGCAGAGATGTGAATTAATGAACACAAAAGAGCTATACTGCTGCTGCAACAGCTTATTGTTGAAAATCTTGAATCCTAATTAAGGGAAAGAAGAGAACTTGACCTTTGGGAAGTGATAGCCTTGTAATATTTTATGGATATGATTATTTGGAGTATGGCAGCCACTTTTGTGTTTGTAATTATAAGTGAAAGGTAAAATATTATTAATGTAAGTGAAACATGCTTCAAGCAAAGAATAAAGCAATGAATCAAGTTAAGTGAATTTTTGAAGCATGTGGGAAGGATGTGCTCCTGCTCCAGGATGGTTGGTTTCTTACAAACAGGCTGTTAGGTTGAAACCATATCTGTGGTTTGTTGTTTCATGGAAGAGCAAGATAAACTGGGGAGACTACAACAATAATGAAAAAGCAGAAATCCATGAGGCAGGTTCAGTGAGCACTTCCTCAGGGAGAGGAAAGGCAGCAGGGATGGATTGCTAATGACTGGAAGCAGGATGTTTGATGGCATTACCAGGCAATGTAAATACAGGCTAATGGCCCCATCCTGAAGCACCTTTTTGAGGTGCTGGGTGAGAGGGTCAAAACTGACCACAGCCAGCAGCAGCAGCCTATGCAGGATAAGACCTGAAGTTACAGAGAACACAGAGCAGGATTTCACTCCCTGACAGCACTTGTGGTGGGAAAGTGAGATCTGGTCTCCAGAACACACAAAATCCAGGAATTCATTGCCCCATTAATGTTTCTGTCTATAGTTGCCTGAATTTCATAGGCTTTGTACTAATTTCTTCTTTAAAAATTCCCATTCTTAGAGTTATTTAGGGAGACATTCAGGTCTCTAAATACAGCTGGCTTCCAGACACCACTCCATAAGGACATGAGTTTCTTGCAGGAGCCCCCTGTCATTGCTGCTGGTCTTGTGCAAGTGTCCTAGGCACTCTCAGGGTTCCAGGATGGCACTCAGCACCTACAGCTAGGCTCCAGGACTGCTCCCAAAGTTCCAGCAGGAATTTCTGGCTGCAAGAGCTTGGTTTCAACTTATTTCAGTATTTTCTCTCCGATGTCCCCACTGCATTTGTGCAGGTGAAATATTCCTGGCTTAGTCTTCTGAAGACTGGAATTCTCCCTGGATAGGAATTGATTGGGATGTAGCAATTTTCCCCACAAGTATAGTGATGTTAAACATTGCAGTTCTGTGAAGAGTACCTATGGTTACTGTTGTCAGAAAAAGCAGAAGTGCCAATGTGCATTGGAACAGAAAAGAGTAGTTCTGGCAGTAGCACAATTTTATATAAAAGTCTTCTTTATGAGTCTTGAGGCCAGTTCAGGTATTGTTTGTGTGCATGTGCCTGGTGCTCTTCCCGTGGACATTAGAGCACATTCCTTCTTGCCATTTTCCCTTCAGCTGCACAGCTCCTTCTTCATGTATGGCAGCTTTAAAATAACACAAAAAGTACTCTTTAACCCTGCTGACCTTTAAGCACATGACCTGTGAAAACATCGTCTTCTTTCTATCTACCATACTCTGTATATTCAAGCAAACATTTGACATTTATGTTTTCATGAGGCAGTAAATTTTCCTTCTGCTGACATGGAAGTAAATGCTTTAATCAGAATAAATCTGACTCTTTAAATCAGCTAGCTACATCTATAGCAAATTAATTACTAAAAATGGCTGTGCTTAAGGAGTCTGGATATTTCTAGTATTTATTAAGAGCAGGACTTTATTTTTTCTACAGCTTCTCAAGAGATTTGATTTCTGCACAAGTGAATAATTTCAGCTCACTTCAATGGAACTAGTATGTGAGTTAAATACTATTAGTCTGAGTCCCCAAATTAATGTGAAAGCTCCTGCTTTCCTTCCCAAGGGAAAGCCAGGACTGGACAAGGATGAAGGGAACCATCTTTAACTCCTGTTGTTTACAAAAAGGACATTTCTGGGAGCAGGTGCTGTTGCAGAAGGGGCCCTGGGCTTTGTGGTCAGCCTGGGGCTGGAGATGGGATATCCCTGTGCCAAGCATGGAGCTTGGGGCATGGGCTGTGCCAGAACATCCCTCTGCTGCCACCCCCACACCAGCCTTGGCTCCAGGCAGTCACTGGGCTTACCCAGCCCTGTCCTACTCCTAAGATACTCTGCAGATACTCCCTGAGTCCAAACTGAAAACTATAAAATGCTTTCCTGCCATTTTGAACAGGAAGCACATCTGGCCTCCATAACAATTGTCATAATTAAAGACCCTTTTAAAAATTCATTTGGTTGTGAAAGGAAGCTATTTGAAGGAATGACAATCCAAACTCTTTTTGTGAAAGGATCTTTTAATGACTTTCAAAACCTGCTGGAACTGTCTAGGAAAACTTAGAAATACAAATGTCAGAATATCTATTGATCAAAGCAAACTCCTGTTCTTACTCTTTTTAGTGTCTTTTACAGATTTATATCAATTTTATTGAGACCCAAACAACCCATTAGTTCAGACTTTTTAATGAAAAAATATATTTTTCAATTTTTACAGTTTTCACAGCATCTTTTCCTTAGCTATGAGTGCTGCTGCTCAGAAAGTAGTGAATTTGGCCAAACCTCTTTCGCAGATGAAAGCTATAATGGGAAATAAAAAGAAGAGCTTTCTCCACCCTGACAGACTCCCATTTAGCCCTCAAACACTGTAAGAGGAAAACAGGCTGTATTTAACTCCCCCTTGCTCTGGCCCTGCCTGTAACTTGGTGTCAGGCTCTTTCCCAAGACACTGTTGAACGTCCAATTTACAGTGGAAACATTTTCCCCTCAAGTTTCCTGCTCCTTGGTTAGAATGATGACCCTTGGTGGCTGGGGGTGTGAGGACCTCTGTCCATGATGCCCAGCAGCCCTGAGATGTGTGAGTGACCACTGTGGTGTAGCAGGGCTGGCTGTGGGGCACACACGAGGGGCAGCTGTATCCCATTGCCACTACATCACTCAAAAGCTGCTGCAAGAGGTTTTCCTTCTTTTCCCAAGTTACACACCTGTGAGAGGAAATGCCAACCAAAATTTTAGGGTATTCACTGGAAAGCTGCCATTTGTCATATGGAAAGACACCAGCTTTTCTAGGCTGAGGCTTATATGGTGCAAAGGTGGAAAGATATCACCATGGGGCTTTTCTCTTTGCCAGATTTCACATGGGAAAGGTGAGGTGTGTCTGAACCCATGCCAGGGTGTCCTGCACTTGCTTCTCATTATGTCTGAAAGCTTTGGGCCAGCAGAAAAGCCCAGTAGCACTGGGGCAGCAGTGTGGGCAGTGCCTCTGGAGGCACATTTCCCTGCTGTGGCTTGTGCTTGCTGTCACTGCTGCAGCCAGTGATGGCACTGATACTTCAAATGGACATCATTCAACTGAAAATGTTGGCCCTGGGGACTTCAGCTGTAGTGAAATCTGGCCAAGATGGCGTCTCTAGGGTAAAAGTGCCATATCTCTTTGAATTCACAGGGACCCTAAAAAATTCCTCACTCAACTCACAGAAAAAAGACCAAAAAAAAGACAAAAAACCAAAAAAAAAAAAATCAAAACAAAACCACTAAAATAATAAAATAAATTAAAAAAAAACCCCAAAACAAAATCAAAACAAACAAAAAATACAAAGAGAAAAATAATCAGAAACAAAATAAGTAAAGAACACACATTAACTGGATAAAAATCCCAGCAGTTTCAAGCTCTTTATAAGTCTAATGAATGAGTGATTAGACGGTTTCTTGCAAAATCCTGTGAATTTATTGAGGGTTCCCCCTCATTCTTACAAAGAAAAGAAAGTCAAAGATTAGGCCACTGATCCACCAAAGAGTTCAAAGCCTGCTGAAGGGTCAGAGCTGCCAAATTCATGAGGTCATGTTCACAGTGAGATAACTGTCCAGATCTCATTCTGAAAATGTGTTTCCTTTCTGGTGTGCATGTGAAACCTTTCAGTTTCTCAATTGACTTTAATTTTTGGTCATTCTAAGCTTACTAGACTGCTCCCTCAGACAAAGATGATATATAAGTTTGCTGAATAGATAGTTTTCTTACTTTCTCTGATCAGAAAAAATCTCCCTAAAATAAGCAATACTGAGACAGCCAGTGCTGCAATGTAAGTAACAAAAATGTAATCAAATAATGTTCTGAATTCAACATCCATAGGTGCAGAAGGGTCCATGAGCTCCATGAATAGCATCACTAGCTTGCTTCCTTTTAAAAAGGTTTAATCCACACTCTCAAATAAAACCAAATTTTGGGTCATTTTGGTCCTAACCTTTAAAAATGGCATGTAGCCTATAGAGTAATGCACAAAGTAAAGCAAGAAAGTGGATGGATGGATGGATGGATGGATGGATGGATGGATGGATGGATGGATGGATGGATGGATGGATGAAAGAATGCTGTGAATTCTTGAGGATATCAGAAATGGAGCAAGCAGTAATCTTAGCTACTGATGGATTCTGTACCTGGTCTGTGACACAGCTCCTGGACAGGCCATTGCCCCAGCACTGTCCTTGCAGTGGCATTGCAGGTTCCCTGAGCAAAGGGGAGGAGAAAAGGCTGAAATGTAGTGACAGTCACAGGACACAGTAGGGTATCTGAGGAGTACCTGAAACTATATTTGATTTTAACTTTCAATTAACTGTCTATCAGGTTAATTGAACTTGTGAGGCCAGAGACAGACTGCTCTCAGTAAATAGCTGGAGGAATTTGCATTCTCCAACAGGCTTCAATAGGACAGATTTGGCAGCTGACTGCAAGTGACTTTGCTAAGGCAGGGTATGCTGCAAGTCACTTCTGCTGGTTTAAAGCAGGGTGAAAGTTGTAGCTCTAGTTAGGCTGTGCTGGTCTGAAGCATTTCCAGTTTAAAGACTCACTGAATAACTCTGAGGACATCTCTTGGCATATTTAATCCCAAAAGATACTGAGATACAGTAACACACTAATGTAATTTTTATGTAGAAGTAAGGTTCAGACCTGGGTATTCAAGTACCAAATATCTACTGAAAACATGTAAATCTGTCATTTAAGTACCTCAGAACACCTTAACCTGAAAGAAGAAGACTTAACTGAATCAAAGACCTTCACTAACAGCAACAGGAGTTTTGTCAGAGTAAGGACCAAAGGATTAAGTCTTAACTTCGAAGGCAAGTAGTTTTCAAACCATCACTAACTGGATGGAACTGCTTGTTTGGAAAACTCAGAGCCCATTTTATATACCAGTGACAGAAATGTTAATACCATTTTTCCTTGCAGGTCAGTGGCAGAACCCCAAGTATTAAGAAAACAGTTTTTGAATTTTATCTATGACTTTAATATCTCTTTGTAGATTTGTGAGCCTGCTGAATTTGCCTGTCTGTAGTCATTATTAGATAAAAAATAAAAGACTTAAAGGTAACTCTTTAGGTTAAAATTTATAACTTTCAAGTGATCGTCTGTACCCTGTCATTTTGACTTCTTAAGCCTGAAGTTTGCAGTGCCTCAGGCAAAAACATTGCTGGTACCACACGTCAGATAAGATGCAGCCTGGCTTTTTTTATATATAATATTTATTGGATATTGGGCATTGCTAAAGGGGATCTTATTTTAACTGAAGCCAGATTTTCTGTAGTTAATAGAGTTAGGAATGGTGTATTATTTTCCAACTTGGACGGGTTATTAATACTTATAAGTTGTGAACATGGAAAGAATTCCCATAAATCTGTGTAGCGCACTGAATCTTACAGAAGAGATAAAGATGTATGAAAAGCTGCTGAATGCCTGCACGTCACATCAGGCCCTGTTCAAGGACCTGACTCTGCTCTGGGGAGCCCTGGAGGAGAGGATGCCTGAGCGGGGCTGTCAGCAGCTCCAAGGACTGCTGGTCCCAGGGTCAGCTCTCCTCATCTCCAAATGCTGCTCTCCAACTCTGCGTGTTTTCCACATGTGTCATGATAGCCCTCTACTCCCCAAAAAGGTATGGTTTATCCTCCCCAAAAGTGGGAGGATTTAGCAGGACTACACAGAAAAATCAAAGAATTGATGACTGATTATTTTCCTCCCTCTGTTTTAACAGATAGAGTGGGCAATGTGTTCCTTCTGTGTTACTGAAAAGGACAAGGATCACTCTCAAGTTGAAAGGGCTCACTCCATTTAACTAGAGAGACCATATCAGACCTCAGTGTCCTATAGCAGATTTTGAACCTAAAGAAAGCCATATACACCTGTCTGTGCAGAGCTGCTCTTTTCCCCTTGCTGAGCCGTATGAAATTAGGGATAATTTTTATTCTGACTTCTCTTTTCAGTTGTGCACACACCTCCCTTGCATACACAAGCCTGGCATTCATGCAAACCAGGTGCATGCAGAAAAGAATTTTGCTCTGAATATGTATTGAGCCAGCAGTTACTAAGCTCTCCAAATTCTTCTCTGGAGTGCACAGATCTTTGTGTAAAACCTGGGACAGACTCTCATTCTTAGCTTTAATTTCTCAGTTGTCCTATTCAGGAAGCAGAGGAGATATTTCCCCAACATGACCACTTTGCTGCTGCTTCAGGCAACACAGGTAGTGCAGTGCCCTGCTAGGTGTTGAGGGCCCTTGGCCCCTTCTGAAAAAACACTTAAGCTTGTTATTGAAATCAAAAGAAGGACTCACTGGCTTCAGTGTGACCAGTGCTTTTGCTTTCCTTGAACAGGGTTGGAGCATTCAGCTCCTTATTGCATCCAGTACTTCATGATTTTGTTCCAGCTCTCTTTCCTTCACTGTCTGTAAATATGCATGTAATGGTACTCAGCCTGTAAAGATTTTATAATGCTACACATTATGCAAGAGAAAAACTCAGCAAAGTGAATTATAAATGTCAATGTATTATTTTAGGAAGTGTTAATAGAAAAATAAATGTGATATATCCATTCTACTTGCACAATGGCTGCTACCATCATTCATTTACATCTTCTGGGCAATTATTGTCACTATGCTGTGCAAGGTCACACTGATAATCCCAGTTTTATGGATTTAAGGCTAAGGAAAGCTAAGTGACTTCCATAGGTCACAAAAAAAATCAATGGCCATGCAAAGACCCAGGTGTCCTACTCAGGCTGTAACTTCTGAAATGCCTTAACTTGGTGCTATAAATAAGCTGGGTCCCAGTTCTGCTTCCACCTACATTCCTGTATCTCTGTCCCCTCCACGTACATGTCTCTGCTCCATTCTCTTGTAGGAACACTTCCAGTTCAGCTTCAGGTTCTCTGCTGACAGATCTCCTTTTTGGTGAGGAGATGATGGATTAGCTCCCCTAAGCTGAGGTTGGATAACTAAAGCAAGGCTTGCAGCATCCCTAAGTGCACAAATGAACAGCCTCCTCTCAGAGAGTTATGGTTTTGTTCTACACTAATCTGGAGGTGGTGTCATGTGTGTCTGCACATGCACTAAACACTGATCATATTTGACAAAAAAGCAAAAATGGAAACCTCCCCTAAGGCAAGGCCCCCAAATGCATGATTAAGACACAGAATGTGTGGATGGTCACATGGCTCACACTGGGCACCCTGGGACCCACAGCAGCAGCTTTCTGCTTCTTAGCACCAGCAGCTTCCAATACACAGCAGTGGTGTGGAGGGCAGGTTGTACCTTGTGCTTTCTTAGTGTCCTACACAAGGAATGCAAAAATCCAGTTTCAATCAAAAACTGTCTTTGCAAACATTTTGGTTATGAAAAATGTAACTAGTTGGTGCTAAAGATAGGACATGGGTCTGCCTAGACCTTTGGGACTGCTACAAGTACTGTTATGACCTGATGACTTTGTCACATCCAAACTTTCTGTGGTGAGGAGCTATAAGACCCATCTGACAATGGAATTTCTCTTCTTAAAACCTTCTTTAGCTTGGTGCCACAGTAGTTTAAAACATAATGGGTTTTCCCATTTTGTACCACATCAAAGATATAAACATTGACCTTTCATTTTGTGTTCTGATGGGTTGAAAGTACAAGAGCTGTCTGGGAGATGTTACTGAAATATTTGCTCTTAACCAAGATGGGGCATCCACACAGCTGTATAACTCAGATCACCAGAGGTTCTCTGTGTGACATCACCTCTGTTGAGTCTTCCCTTCCAGGGAAGTCTTAAAAGGCACAATGCCCTCTCAGTGCTCACAAGCCCTGTCAGGTTAGGCTGTGGTAGCCAAGGAAGTAATTTGAATGATGCCTGTGTCAGCCAGAGCAGCTACACCTGATGGGAGTTTTGAGACAGTTCCCAGACCAGCACAGTAATACAAACTGAAATAGATGTTGATATTTTTGTTTGTATACTAGGCTGTGAACATTGAAGGCTTCTGAACAGGAAAACTGCTTGATATTCCCATCTCTCCATGGGTACCATAACTTAGGTGGAGAGCTTGGCCAGGTATGGAGCAGAAATTTTATTTGCCACCACTTGACCTGGCAGAACCTGTGGACCACAGGCTTCTCCATTCTTGCTGCACCACATCTCATCTACATCCATGTACTGCAGGGAGAAACAGCTTCTGCCACCACAAAAGAAAGCAGCATTGTGAACTGAGCGTGTTTTGATTGAAGCAAGCCCTTATGAGAGGTTTTCAAAGCACCTGGACGATGACTTCATTGCTTCGGTGACAAACTGGACTGCTTCAAAGGACTGTCCATGCAGAGGGCTTTGAATCTTCCTTTCAACTGGCATTTTTGACAGGGTGGATTGGCCTTTGATTCTGGATGTGTTCTTCTCCTGATGGATGCTCACCTCTGTGCTCTGGGTTTGGGGCTGACAAGTTTGACCAGATTCATGTTCAAAGAGGGAGGGCAGCTGGGAGAGTACCTGTGTGTGCAGCAGGCTTGATAAGGTGCAGAGGCACACCTTGAACTCTGCTCAGTGAAAGGTGTAGTCCCAGACTGCCAGGAAGGCTTTAATGACTCCCAAGAATTTACAAAAGGAAACTCTGAGAGTATCTTTATTGGGATGGGTCACTCATTGCAACCACTGAGATGACAGGTTAGCAGGACCACCTGGATAGCTATCAAGCTTATAATGTGTGCAATTGCTGTTGTTAACAGTAATTAACTCTTCTTCTGCAGCTGCAGTTAATTTTTAAAAGTGCTGATCTAATTATACAAGAAAACCTTAGGACTCCAGCTTACATGTGGCAGCAGCTTAAAATCAAACCTCTGCAAGGGAATTGCTGCCACCAGGGTGGACTGCCCAGCACTAGAGGAAGTTGCTGTGTTTACACGAAGGGAAGGTAGAAAGCTTGTGAAGAGGCTTGACAAGAGTCTCCCTTTTTTTTCTAGCATACTTTGATGTATCTTGGAAGAGGCTAGGTTTAGATTAGATATTAGGAAGAATTTCCTCACTATGTGGGTGGGGAGGCACTGGAAGAGGGTGGCCAGGGAAGCTGCGGATGCCCCATCCCTGGCAGTGTTCAAGGCCAGGCTGGATGGGGCTTTGATAAACTTGGTCTAGTGAAAGACCCCATAGCATAGTCTTTAAGGTGCCTTTGAACAGAAACTAAGGTCTGATTTTATGTGCTACCACCCTCTCAAATGAAAAATGGAAAGACATCCATTCTGCACCTGAAGCAGTGTGATCTACCCAATGCAATGGAGTATTGTGTATGAGGCAGAGAGAATGGGAGGCAGGAAGGCAGAGAAGGGAAAGCCAGAAGGAAGCAAGGGAAGAGGTTGTTGTTGAGCCCCTGAGGGGGAAGTGACAGTGAACTGACTCCAAGGCAAGTTTGTAAATTATGAGCAAAGATAGCACATGCTGTTTGCCTCTCTGTTTGCATTGTTCAGAGAGATGGAAATTTATGTACAGTCACGTAAATGAACTAGAGTGCAGCAAGAAATATCCCTGAATTTATCTTCCATTTCTTTTTTCTAATAATTGCTTCAGGATCTCAAATCCCAGAGGATAAATATATGGTTACTCTTCTGTTCCTAGTGGTTAGATAGTTTTTAAAGAAGGATACTAAATATTAAAAGACAGTTGTATACATACGTGCACGCTGTCTCGGAGCTCGTGAATGCATATGTGTTTTCCAAGCCCCTTCCCAGATAGAATGCCATTACTCCATGAGCTGTACAATGATTTCGTTATTGAGAAACGCAATCCCTTTGTGATTTGAATTGTGCCTGGAGTTATTAAAAAAAAATCAAACATGGTTTTAATTGCTGTGAAGGTTTTAGTTGCTTATAGCCAGGAATTTAGCTCAAAATGTCTGCACTCCTGAGTTTAATTTGTGCAAAGTCTAATATCTTCATGCAATAAACCACTGAGGTATTTCTGTTTTTAGAACAATATACTAAACCATTTTGACTTCTCCAGGCAGGATCAGTTTAAAGCTTTGATTACCTAAGCTTTAAATCCTTAATCTGTGCTTGGAAAAGGCAAGGGGGGAGGGGAGGGCAGTTAGTGGAGAGGGGCAGCATTTTCTGAATGTCCAGCCAAGCATCTACTAAAAAAACAGAAATAGATTTTCTATGGCACAGATACATACGAATTTGCCCATGAAAAAAGCACACCAATGTGCTAATTTGAGGGGGGAGACATGCACGTGTGGCCCACGCATGTGCTCTGAAGCTGGGGACAAGTGCCTGAGCTCTGCAGTCCTTGCCCCTTTTACCCCTCGCAGCCATGTGTGAGTAAATCACAGCTGTCAGTATGGTAGCAGCTTGATTAAAGTTCAGGGGTTTAATAGATCATTTTAAAAACCCCAAATTACTCCCACTCCCTAGTCGATCCACCTGGACCCTTGCCCTAGGTGCATGGCAGTTTTCAACCAGCACTGGAAAAGCCAAGTCTGGGCCTGAGGTTCCTGCTTATTCCCCGAGGATCCTTGCTGCAGACCTAGACCAACATTCTCAGCTGTATTTAATCTGCTCTGAGACAAGCTGGCTATGAGAAAATGCAAAGGAAAAGGCACATAAGCAAAGACATGGAAAAACTTGGACAGTTGGCCTGCTTTGTTCACTTGGTAAACTGGAGGCTGGCCAGTAACAGCGGAGCTCCCTTGGCAATACAAGTCTGTTCCAATTAATCGTGTTTAACCATTCTAATCACACTTTAGCACATTAATCCTATTTTCAATCCAAAACACATCTGAAAGAGCGGCATGTGGGCCTTTTTATAGCAACCGCAAATCAGATGTAACTGAGAGACATAGGGCCCTAGTTTACTCTGCACTTTCACTGAACTTAAACTTAATAAAATATGTGACTGAGTTGTGGTTGGATTTACTGCATGATGTTGATGCTTCCACATATAAATAGATCCCTTAAGTAACTTAAAAACCTGTCAGAAAGGGCAGTGAAAATTTGATTATAAGGTAACCAGTGCGTGTGTTTTCTAACAATGACATTGTTCCTCTGGTCAGTGGTATTGAGAGAACTTTTAAAATTTAATCTGCTTATGGATATAAATGATGCTACACTTGGAACCATGGGGCTGCAATTTTTGCCTCAACAACACTCAGTTACTAAGAATTTTATGGCTTGCTTCAACCATGAAAACAAAATAAAGCTGTTATCTTCTCCCAGTCATACTTCTGGCATTTAAAATAAATTTTGGAATAGCAAAATTTTTAACTTTATTGTATTCAGCAAGCACCAAGTAAAATAACATTTTTGGTTTGTACTGTTGACAAAATGTGGCTGCTTTGTGTTGCTTCTGTGTTAAAATCCTTGCTTTCAATAAGAGGTGGTCTTGATAAGGTATAGATCTTTGATGATGCATTTTATTTCCCACTTTGTGGGCTTGCTTTGAACTGAACAGCAGCAACAAGAAAAATTCCATCCAGGTATGTCCATGCTCAAATCTCTTTAATGCCCAAATCCATGTTTATAGTCAGACTCGATGGAGGTGCATTGAAATATAAATTATGCAGAAGGATTTCTGTTTGAGCCTTGAATTTAGCTGTGAAGTGGGAATGAACTTATCAATTAATGCTAAATTAATTTAGCAATTCAGAATATAACAAGAAAAGGTATGAAAGAAAAGTCCATCTCAAACAGGAAATTTTTGGACAATTATCAGGAGTTTGGTTTTCTAAGTAAACACTTCTAGCTTTTTACGTTACAAATACTAATCTAGTAAGATGCATTAGTGGAACCTAAATGCAAACTAGAAATGAGTTTATCCAGGTAAGTAAGGTTTTATTAAACAGTTTAATTCATTCCAGTTCTTTTGGAAGAAATTGCAGGTTATGGTTAATGTAGTGTATCAGACAGGAATAGCATTCACAGAGCCACCTGCATTTAATATAGAACTGTCAGAGATCTCTACTCACTACCACTTATCCAGAAAAAAATTCGCAACAATTTGATCAACCCAGGACTTTTTAATATTGAAAAAAAAAATTATTTTTCTGAATACAATGAAAATAAAGACTCAGTTTATGGAATTTTGTTCTTCAGTAGAACCTATACAGGGTTTTTTGAGCTTATTGAATTAAAAGTCATTTTGGCCCCTTCTGTATGCTTTAGTAGGCACTGGAAAATACTATCCACTGGGACTGTACCCAAATAGAGAATTAAGACAATACATTCAAGGCAAGTCTTATAAAAAGGCTATTCCAAATATCATGAAAGAAAGTCTAAAAAAATAAGTTAGTGCTTGTGTTGCCAAAGTCTGAAAATCCTTGGGTTAAAGATACCAACTGATGCATGGAATATTACAGAATTCCACAACCTGCTGACAAAACAGCTTATCCAGCAGGTATTTCTAATATTCTTCAAAAAGGAGTCTATTACTTGTGAAAAGAGCAATTGAGTGACTTGGTATCAGTGGTCATAGAGCACAAAATGGTGAGCAGACAGCGTTGGCTACTCCCCCGCTGCTGATGAAAAGCATGACTGGAGCAAGTATGAACTGCTTGCCCTGTAAGGTGGGGACAAGGCAAGGGAGACTGCCAAGGTTGGTAGGAGAAGCTTTGAGATGCCTGCACAGGGATACAGAGGAGGAAAACTGCTCTAATGGGAAGCTAGGACCAGTGTGAATTATTTCTTTTTCCACTTTCTGCTCTAAGGCCTTCAAAAGCTTGGCACAGAAGAGTTCATGGTAGATTTTAAGGAGGAGATGGGAGGCACATGGCAGAGCAGCAAGTCCTTCTACCTATTCTAGAAAATAAACTGCAGTCAGCAAGAATTTGCCTGTGAGTCAGGCAAGTGCTGATGCTTTGTTTTCTGCAAAGCAGAACTGCTAAGGGACAAGGGGTTTAATGTATTAATCTTTCCCCTCCTCAAGTTCAGTGAGTTTTTTGCCATCTACTTCAGCAGAGCCAAGATTAAATCAAAACCTACCTACAGTCCCATTTCAGCCACAAACTTTAACAAGTGCCATGAGACTCTTCTAAACCAGACAGAATAGAGGTTGATGGATTTATTTCCTTTCCTTTATGAGGAAACCTTTCCATGATTTGTAATTATTCATCTTCTGCAGGGAAGCTCTGCAGCAGATGAGGGGTCCAGAGAGCTCTGGCCAGGCAGCAGCAGTGGGGAAGCTCTGTGGCTGTGCACCCCAGAGCCCAGTTTTGCACCTCCCTTCACCACCCACCTGCCTACACACAGCATCCATCCACAGCAGCCTTGAGAGGCCCTGAGGCCAGGCAAACCCCACATGCACCAGCAGTGGGTACCTGCTGATGTGCAGAAATGCCACATTGCCATATTGGCTCTGTGCCAATGCCTTCTTTTCACTGCCTTCCCAGTGTAAATCCTCCGTGGACTGATCATTGTTGCCTTTGGTGGGCCTTAAACAACACATTGAATTTCAGCCCAAAAATATTTCCTTCCTTTAGGCTAGAATTTACTATAGTACCACAACTGTTCATGTGTTCCCCAAGACTTCACGTGTCCAACAGGAAATACTAACAGTACAAGTGAAGTCATTTGGAACTGATATGTGTTGAAGTATTTTGATATTGCAGCAAAAATGCTTCCCAGAAGTTAAGAATTTACAATTTTGTCAGCTTATTAGATAGGATATTCCTGTTGCTTTAAAAAGTGGTAATATTTCTCTATAATTTCAGAGACAGAAAGGGTCAGAATACAGACTGCAAAAATAGAAGCAAAAAATTAAGAAACAAAGGTATAAATGTAGTTACTTGACCACCTCCTGGATTATTCAATGCAGTGGATTTCTCAGGCCCGGCATTACCCTCCCATCTCCCTGGGAGATTGGGATAGGAGGGCCTAGATTATTTTCTTGGTTTCTCTGGTATGAAGCTGGAGTAATTTCAGGAATTCAGATTTGGTCCCAATTACAGCAGTTTAAGTTCTGTAATATTGTTATCCTCCAGGCAGCCTCTGGAGCTCATCCTTGTTAAAAACCATGTAAATAAGATCTCAAGCTAACTCCCAGAATCAGTTTGGAAACTTTTATAATGCTAATTTCAATTCAGGATTTGGTTGGTTTCTCATCTCCTCCAACCTCCTGTTTTAGCAGTGGGTGCAGATGCAGTGGGTGTGTTAAAGCTGCTGTGGAAGCTCTCTAATTCCTCTTCAGGAATGGGGGACAATCCCTTTGTTTCAGGATCTTCAAGCTGAAACTCCCTTTAACAGAAGTGCTTTTTTCCTACCCTAGGAATAAGATTTTTGTACCCAAGCCAGTTCTCTTCTCTGGAACAGAAAAACTCAAACCTTCAGTGCATTTATAAACTGTTGGAATGGCTTAGACCTGCATAGATGCACACATACATTCCTCAGATGAATGAAAGGGGTACCATGTCCTGATCCTGCTGACCACATGGTAATTTCTGGATTTATGGATATAGTGCTGAATGCACTCACATGGCTCAGCTTCCCACTATTCCAGATCATCTGAACTACAGAAGCTGCCAGCATTCAGCTCTCTGGTGTTGAGCACAAGGTGAGTCCAGTCCCTGCAGAGGCTACAGCTCAAGCTTAAGGTATGGTTGCTCTTTATGAGGAGGACTTTAGCTCAGATTCTTTCCAAAATTTCTGGATCACTATCAGCAAAACTTCTGGACCACTATCAGTTCTCAGCACTTCTCACACCCTATATTTAGATCAAAACTTTTAACTGAAATATTATTTAATTCACTGCTTCATGCAGCCAAGTCCTGGATCACTTCCCATGGCCTCATAATATCCTCTAGCAAAACAAGGAAATGTGACATTTATGACTCGTTCCTCAGTAGGTGTGACAGAGATGAAGATCCCATTAAGGCTGCTGACTGTACTCCTATTATTTCCTTATGAAAATCTAATCTACACCTTTTTTTTTTTTACTAAGAATTATAAGTTCTAGATGTCCTGCAGGTTGGTGTGTATGACAGGTAATGCCTTTTGACTTAGGCTGAGTGTGTATTATGTCACATACAAGCAGAGGTGCCCAGACCACCCTGAAGAAATGCTGCAGCCTTTATCTTTAAATGATGTAGCACACAGTCTGTATGTATGAAAGTACCTACAGGAACCACATGGGGTCAAGATATCACATCTGAAGACACAAGACTGAATTTCCAAAGTGTGGAAGTGCTCGAGACTTCAGTCAAGGACATTCCTCAGCTTGTCTAGAGCATTATAAACTGGGAAAGAAAACTTGTTTCCTGACACAATGCTCACTATCTTGTGTGACAGCTGAAGCCCCAGGAACTAAAGAGGACAAAGCAGGTTAAGAAGTTTTGGGCCTGAGAACTTGAAGCCAGTGGCTGAAGGGAGAGGTCAGTGTTGTACTAAAGGAAATTGAAGCCAGTTTCAGAATTTTCCTCGCATCAGTGATTTTACATATGAGCAAATTAATGTATTTTAGTTGTAGTAGAGTCACAGTTTTTCAGGCCAGATGGTACTAATATATGGGGTTTTTTCAGACAAAATAAGTATCTGTGTTTATATTACTCAATAGCAATATTGTAGTTCAAAATTGTGCAATAACAATGCTGCGGTGCTTAGGATTGAACAGGAACTGCAAGGTGCTGAAAAAATTTAGAGCAAAGAGGTGGCCCCTGCCCTAAAGACATGGTCCTAGAAGATAAGAGATGTGAAAAAAGTTAGGATAACAATCAGACCATATTGGACAGTACATGGGTAAATTCCCTTTATATTTAGTGTATATATATACTGCATTTACTGAGCTGTATAATAATGGATCATATTTCTTATTCAGGACTGGGGTTTCTTTTTCAAAATATTTTTATTTGTTTTATAAATTGCTGAGAAGTATCCTAGCAAAGTCTCTGTAACACTTTGCATATGACCATATGAAGAAAATAAAGTTCTTTGTAGTTTCCTGTGCATGTTGGATGTGTTTAGTGCATGAACTTGCATCGAAAAAAGAAAACATTTAATGTAATTTTCTGCCTCAGATTTCTAATTAGACTGAACTCAGAGACAGGTTTTATAGTCAGACAATCATTATTGGTGCAGTCTTGCAGCCCCATGGAATTTGGGGAGGGGAACTCTCATAATACACTCCCCAGAAGGGATGTTCCCTTATGCTTGTTTATTTAATGATGCTGCATGTTGGCCTCTCGATTTCTGTGATTCTCTTGAGGAGCTGCTGCTGCCCTGGGTGCTCTTCTGTGATCAGACTTTGGCAGAAGGACAGGCTAAAGAGAATGGCAACAGGCTGTTGGACTGCAGGTCCTGTGCTAAAGTCACTTTGTCACTGAAACATCACTCCCCTCACATGGGGTGAGAGTTTCAGCAGCTGCATTTGGCCTTTTCACCCTTGTCTGCAGAGACATAAATACCTTGGTGTGCTTTCACATTAACTCAGACATGTCACAGGCTGTCTCTGGAGCTGAGAGTCTCACTATTTTAAAATAGGCAAAGCAAACCCTAAATGTTATCATGGATGTAGTTAAAATTAGAAATAGATTCAAGTGGAAATACAGGGAATGAGTCCAAGTTGAAATAGAGGCTGAGCCTATATTCTCACTCTGCTTGCATCTACAGCTCTGAAAAGAGAGCCTGGGGTGTGTTTGAAACACACACAGCAGGTTTGGGGCAGGTCCATCCCTAACTGCAGTTAGTAATGGTCCCCACAGGGCAAAATGAAGACTAACAACTGAGATATATTTTCAGCCTTCTGGAGTGCAAGTACTTTGGTTTAAGAAGAAAAAGAGTGCAGTACATTTGATGTCAGGGCCATCGCTTTGAGATTAAAAAATGAGGACTTCATGCCCTCCTGCATGGATATAGAGATGTGGCCTCCAGCTCTGTACCTCAGCCTTGGTTCTCACCTGGCTGTGACCCAGCAGGGTGTTTGCAGCAGATTTAGAGCTATGCAGACTTCATCCAACATCACTGCACTTCCCACAAGCACAGCATCCCTAGGGGTCTGTAAGGGCAGCCACATGCCCTTTCCTAAACTGCTTCCAAAGTACATTTTTAACAAAGCTGCAGCACGGGGTTTTTTGTTGTTGTTGATTTTGGGGGGTTTTTTTGTGGTGGTTTTTTTTTTTTTTTTTTTGTGTTTTTTTTTGTTTGGTAGGTTTTTTTTTTTGTTTTGTTTTTTTGTTTTTTGTTTTTTGTTTTTTTTTTTTTTTTTTTTTGTGGTTTTTTTTGTTTCCCTTCTCTTCTGTCCAGCTATGCCTGATGAACAAGACTGAGAACTCCAGGTCAAACTCACTCTTAATTTATAGTTTTAATATATAAGTTCAGGAGAGTGAGAACACTTCTTGTCTATGCTACAACCTGTGGGCTTCAGGGAGAATTTCAGCAGCTGAGTTCCCCATGAAGCTCTCTGGGCAGAGGATGCTCACTGCCAGTGCCTGAGCAAGCTCAGGGGCATCCCTGCTGCTCTGCAGTGCATCCTTCACCAGCCAGTACTGCCTGGGCACTGCTGGTCTCTGGAGAGGAAAATGATGCCCACAATCAATTCTTTCCAACCTTCTTGTCTCCATGCAAGCAAGCACTTGGATACCAGGACTGCTCTGTGTTTTCAGAGAGGCAGAGGATGGGCTCAGAGCTCTCTGCTGAGGTGTTTGTTTGGGTTTGACAAATTTAGGTTTTCCTTTGCAAGCCCAAACCTTCCTTTTCAAAGTCTTGGAATTCCAGCTTTGAATTACAGCTGCCTCAATTTCAGGCAGACAGATTTTGAATCAGATCCCCGTGGTTTTGGTTTAAGGTTATATCCACAACTGAAAGGGGCCTTAATTTAGCCAGTTCCTCTTGGGAAGGTGGCCAAAAGAATGAGGTTTCTGCCATCTTGAGCACAACCTTCATAAGAAATGCTCCTAAAGTTTCTTTGCTGTCAAATTTAAGCCCTTCATGCTTCTTCAGCATGCCACCCCAGCTTAAAATCTCAGCAGAACAGGTCACAACTTAAATCCTTGAACTTTTATGGGTGTTGGGCAGGCATGGATTATAGCAAACAGCATTCACCCTACACTTTGCTTCCTCATCACTAGCTGAGATTTGAAACTGCCACAGTTCTCACTCCTTCCTGCTGTTCCAGCCTTGGAGATTTTGATTAGGAAAAGAAATAGAAAAATGAGTGAAGAGAAGAGGAAGCTGCCAAAACCAAGCTGTCTTGGGACATATTTTAACTGAAGTGGTACAAGAGAAGAAAAGCTGTGGCCCTGTTGTGTTCATATTTCAGTTTCACACATGCCCAGTGGAAAGGAGAATGTGCCATAGGCAGAGGAACACTAGCTTTCATCTCACACACATTTTGTCCTGATGAAGGAGCAAACTGCCCCATGCAAGACTGTGAAGTTCTGCTCTGTGTCCATGTGATAGCACCTGCCCTGCTGACCACAGAGGGAGCTGATTGAGGGACTCCAGAGCTAAAAGCTGTGTGCTTCCAGAGCTGCCATGGAGCTCTGGGGTGCTCACTAGAAATCAAGATCTTGCCAGAGAATACCACAAAAAAGTGCTGAGTGAAGGTTACAAACACCTCAGGACTGGCACAGGACTGGGCTGGGAAAGTGCCACTGGCGGTGTATGACTGTATAATCTCTGTAGCTCTCTGTACCCAAAATTTAGGAGCTGTTTCTTCAAACTGTGCTGCTTAGGGAAAAAAAAAATTGACACGATAAATCTGCTGGGACTCATTGATGGATATATTATTCCATAGCAGCAGCCCTTTAGTTTAAAATGGATTCCCAAGGTCTCCTTCCCCTGATGAGCAGCAACCTCTCTAGCACAGGAGTGCCTTGGTGAGAGGAATATCTTTCCAAATGGCTGTTCTGGCCATTGTTTCTTTAAATATAGCAAAGAGTAGCTGCAGCAGCCCAGAAGCAACTGCAAACCATTTTAGGTCCTGTCATCACTTGTTCTGTCTCCTCTTCCAGCTGGTAGCTCTTGTCGCATCTTTCTTTCCTTGTTCCAGAGGAGTCTCCTGGCGCTGATAACTACTCCTAATTGCTTCTAATTATTCAATCAGTCCAAACATTTTCTATCCTTTCTCCTGTGTGTGACAGGGATGGGTTGCTGCTTTTTCTCTTTTTCTCTAGACTGAAGAAGAGTGCACCTCAGGAGGGCAAATGAAAGTGATACCTATCTTTAGCAGTGTTGATGCTGACCACAAAATCCCTGCTGGGCTTGCTTTGGGAAACCCTGCACTGGGATGAATTTTGGTGTGAACCTGGGGTGACTTCTCTCCCATGTTTCATAACTTTACCTGCCTGCAGGGCACAAGCTCTTTGTGGTCTTTGGATTGGCTGCAGGCTGAGAGAAATGGAAGAGGGGAGGAAAGGGGATTGCCTAGCCTTTGGACTGCACATTTGTTATTGTTTCAGTTTAATTGTTCCTAGTAATTCTAAACTGCAAGCTGCTCTGTGCATCTGGGGAAGCATGATCGTACAAAGCTTTTTTTGTCTATTTGAAGCATTTTTTCTTTCATTCATTCTTCAAATTATTTTCTTTTTCCTGAATCTTCACTTTTTTTAATCTTTGCAAATAAACACTAACTTTATTTTTTTCCTAAGTTTTAATCTATTTGTTATTTTATTGAGGAGCACAGGAAAAGGTAATTATTACTATATTTCACATCATATTGGGATCCTGCTCTGTCACAGCTGCTGGCCACATGACCAGCCTTTCTTTGGGGAAACTCAAAGTACTTGGTTTCACTGTGCAATTCTGTACTCATCCAGAACCTGCTCTTGTGCTTATTGAGTCTTGTGAAAAGGTCTTTTAATTATGAATTAGGTGTAGATGTTTCATAGGATTTTAAAAATAATGAAGATCCTGGCTTTGAGGTATAGAAAAAAACAGGGGTATTCTTTTAGAGACGATTTCAAAGGTAATGATTTTAATGAGTAGCATGTTGAAAAACATTTAAATGTTTTAAGAGTTTGAATAAGCAGAAAAACAGCACTAAATTTGGAATCCCTCTTTAAATAAAAATGTGATGGCTTTAGTTTAAAGAGGGATATAATCTTTGTGTTGTGACACTGGCTTTATGCTCACAAAGCTGTGAGCCCGTTTCTAAAAATCTGCTGAAGGACTGTTGTACAGAGAAACTTACTGGAATATGAGGGTTATGGAGACATTTAGAATATGGACATATGTGGATTTTTACATCTTCACATATCCCTCTGACCTCTTCTGAAGCTCCTGGAGGAGAGGGTGGAGTTGCACATTCACACAATCATCAGGCTGGGTTGGCCAAACCGCACCAAGGGAAGGCAAAACTTCTGGTGCTGGCTTTGCTCAGTTTCTCCTGCAGCCTTGTTCTTGGCCCTTGTTCTGACACAAAACTTGGAAACCCCAGGAGAATCCCCTCTGGGGCTGAGGTGTCCACCCCAGCTCTCCCAGGACAAGATGGGCAGCATGGCCATGCATTCAGACGTGGACCCATCAACCGTGCAGGAGCAGGATCACTGTGCCAGGCTGTGGCAGAGCTCCTTCAAATGCCACAGACAAAATACTGGCCTGCTTTAGTCCTGGGATGAACCAGCCTTGATGTCTGTCAAACTGCACTGTTTGCCAGTGGGCAATTGTTTCTCCTTGGCTGATGGACAGATAAAAAATGCCTGTGGGTAGGCAGATATGTGACATCCTGGATACCAGAGCAATTTTTTTCCCTTTTCCAAGAAACGAGGGAATCAATTCTCTTTAACTGGGAACAATAAACTACTTGTTGAATGCAGGTCTCCAGTCCTGAATCACAAATGGCTCTTCAGCCATTACCAAACTTTGGGGTTTTTTCTTCATGGCAAAACAATATTCAAGAAAATATAAAATGAGAAAATAAAATCTTAAGGTTATATCTTATTTTCTCATTGGATGCACAGCTCTTGCTAACTTATAGACCCAAGTAAATTGTAGAATCAGACTGGGGTGTTGAGGAATGGCATAGAAGTTATACCAAGGTGGAAGAGGGGGAGAAATGGATGGGGTTACCTTAAACATAAAATTTGCCATTAGAATAATAAAATAATATGATACATCTGGTTGATTTTCTCCTTGGTGATAGAGGGCTGCTCTAACAGTTAAACCTTGGTCATGGCTGACTTAGACATACTATAAACTGTGTGATAGGGTTCTCATATCTCTTTCTCTTTTTCTAAAATAATAACAAGAGGAAGGCATTTATTACCAGAAAGGCTGCACCCCTAGGCAAGAAGTAGTCATCTTTGATTTAACTTTACAGTAAAGTTGCTGAATTAAATGTAGTTTTGTTTTTATCTGTTTGCATGGAAGGCTTCCAAATAAAACAACTGTTTTAGTGACCCGTGCACTTGTATCATGTTAATTAGGTTTGAAAACTCATCTATTGTTTTCATAAGGCTATTACATTTTCTGTAATTAAATTAAACAAAAAATAAGGATGCATGGAATAATATTTATTATTAATACCAGACTCGAAAGGCTTACAACATGTGAATTGAAGGTAAGGGCCTTGAAGACAGCTTGAACTTCAAAACAATGTCAAATAGTCTAGTTTTTCAGCAAGTCATTGCTACATGTATTTAAAGAAATCATTGAGAGAGTGAGAACTAGCCCACTGAACACCCAGGCTTCTGGTTCCATTTGAAACTGTGTAGCTGCTGGGATCTTTACTGAAGATCAACACTAAAACTACTAAACTACTGCCTAAATGGGAATGAGGCTTAACCCCAGTTACACGTACATGGGTTTGATTTGTGCTGTGTTGTTTGATCATGGGACAAGGTCTGGCAGGTTGCCTGCATGGTCACAGCTCCTGGGAGATGGAGAGAAGGTGGACGGCATGGATGGACATGAAACGGCTCCTCAGTGGCAGGGGCAATTCAAGGTGTCCTGTCTGTGTGAATGCTGTGTGTTGGTTCAGTTTGGGCACACTGTCAGGCCAATCATAGGTATCTATCCTGTTTAGTATCCCTTCTGTGTGCAGCCAACCTCAGATGTCTAGGAGGGAGAACATGTACACAAACAAGGCAAAAATATTTCACAGAACACAATCTTATCTACCAGTGATATTTGGATGAGGAATTTTGTAAGACAGAAATTTTCTCATATGGTCACTGCGAATTTTTCTCTTTTATCCACTTGCTGCCTGGACTTGGGTTAACTTTTGGCACATACCTGCACATTTACAAAGTACAATTTCCTGTGGTTTACTCTGAATCTGGAACCTACTTCTTTCCTCTCTTGGCCTGCATTTCTGGGCAATACATGCTGCTCATGGTGAAAATCATCTTAGTGTGTGTCCTGTCCTGCAGACACAGGCTGGCAAGAGATGAGCCTGTGTCAGTCCATTTCCCAGCCTCTGCCAAGCAGTGAAGGCAAAATTTTGCCTTCAAAACATGTTTAAAGTAAGGAGACATTAAACTGGTCCCATGCCGTGGCTCTGACCACAGAGATGAGAGCCAGCCTAGTTAACATTCTGTGTGGGAGCAGATGTCCTGTGCTGGCCTTGGTGTGCTGGGAAGCCACCAGGCTCCAGCTGCAGCAGAGCCCAGCTGGGCTGTCCCACATGGCCAGGCTCTGACACCAGCAGCAGGGTGGCCAGTGGCTTGTATTTCATGAGGTTCCTGGCATTCCAGTCAAAGGCAAAGACAAGGCAGAGCCCTGGCAGAGATCCAGGCTGGCACTGCCTGGCACAGCAGCTCTGTGGGAAAGGAGCTGTAGCGATGGTGGCCAGCCAGCTGGGCACAGACCCACTGGGGACAGGCAGTGGAACCAGGGCTTGTCCAACCAGGAGACACCTTCAGGGAACCACACAGCAACCCTTGGCACCTGCAGGGAGCTCATGGGGAAGATGAAGGCATGAAGGCAGGCTGTGCTCAGCTCTGCAGGGTGGGGGGACAAGAGGCAACAGGATACATAGACACCAGAGGGTCCAGACTGGGTGCAGGGGAGCATTTTTGGGTGGGACAGGTTGCTTGGAGGGTCTGTGCAGCCTTCATCCTCAGAGGTTCTCCAGACTTGTCTGGGCACAGCCCTGAGCAATCTGTATTGGGTTCATTGCTTTGCATAGGATATTGTAAAAAAACCCTTCTGGGGGCACTGCCTGCCTGAAATACCCTATATTCCTATGAAATATTTCTTGTTACTGAGGATGTTTATATTATCTTTCATATGTAGATTTTCTGGTATCTAATAAGACAACTTCTCTAGCACCAAGGAAAATACTAGAGTCTGTATTCTCCAGGTTTCCTGCCCTCATGAAACACAGAAAAGTAGTTTTAGAGACCTCTAACCTCTGTCAAGTGCAAAGGGGATCAAAATCTGCAAGGCAGGGACATGAAAACAGACACAAATAAACACAGAAACAGTATGACTGCACAAGTCTCATTTTCTTAGGCTAATTTCAAAATTTGTTAAAATCTAAATATGGACAAAGGTTTGAGTGAAATGTAATAATTGCTAAACTAGTTCACCTGGCACTATGAAGTAAAGATTATTAAAGTAGGTAGCCCTTCCATGAAAAGAAATTCATGACAGCTGAGGTATGCTATAGTACAAGCAGATTTTGCATGCCTTGTAAGCAGCATATTTCTAAACTGGCTTGAGTGCACATCAATCAACCAGAATTAATCTCATGGTAAACATATACTGTTCAACAGCAAAACCTATCATTTGGATCCTCTAAAGTTTAATTAAAAACCTATGATAGATCCTTAAACATGAAATGGGATTGATTATCAAATGTTGTCATATCTACAGCAAAGATACTTGTAATCCTGGTCTGTGTCATGTAATGCTGTGTGTCTTGTAACAGTGGAAGTCTGGAGGCTCCTGCATTTGTAATTTTATGGGTACTTTTAACTGCTTTTTGCCGTAGTGTCTTTACTGCTTGAGCCCAGGCTTGTTGTGGGAGTATATTGGCTGAAGTATACTACTTTGTATGCTTACAACAGAATTTGTTAGATATGTTGAGCAGCTGCATTTTTAAGCCTGTTAGAACAATAGCTGTGTCATAATGTTAGTGTGTAAGGCAGATTTGTATACCAGGGATACAGGTTCCTCGTAAAGAGAGGTGTCTCTTACCTTGACTCTGTAGGCCTTACACTCTTACCTGTACACTGAGGCTCTGTGCTATCTCCACCAAGTTCTTCTCTCCAGCTGTCCTGCAAAATTCCTTCCTTCTGCCCAAGGTGCCAGTCCCTGGTCCCACAGGCTCCTCTAAATCCCACTGTACGCTGCCATCTTTCTGTGCCCCCAGAACTGCCCCCAGAACCTCTCCCCGGCCATTGTTACCTGTGACCAAAGCCCTTTCAGTGGTGAGCCCCATGCCCTGCTCAGATTCATGGATTTAGGAAATTCTCATCCCCCCCGTTGCCTTTTCCTGAGGCTGAGACACTGTCAGGAGAAGGAACCAGGAGACACTGTCAGGAGATAGGAGCCAGGATTCACCCCCACTTCACTCCCACCTCACACAGTGAAAAACCTTTGTTACAAGATGGCAGCAGACACAAGACGGTGCCCGTGGGTTTGTATCCATGTCCATAGAAAGAACAAAACTATTTAAAAAATATTATTTAAATTCATTTCCTCACACTGTTGAAGTTGTGATTTGAAAGGCTGCTGAATAAAACAATCGGTGGCCTGGCTTGGGACACATAATAATGGCTCTATTGAAATTGTTTTGGTGGGACATAAACAAAGCTTTCTTCTTTTTTCTTCTGGGCATCAACTGCTGGCAGAAGTAGATGAAAACAGCTTCTCACACCACCCCGCCCTTTTACATTTTCCATATGCTGGATTTTAAGATTATAGGGTTTTAGATTCTGAGTTTGCATGTTGCATTTTACATAATAATGAGTTTCTGTCTGAGGCTGAGTTGATACATGAGAAAGCAGAACCGCCACCACCCAGAAAGCGAAGAAGAACAACACACATTTTGGAAAGTAGCTCTCACTGAGCTCTTCACATTTTTTCCAGGAAGCATATTCAATTTCTGTTTTCTGCCATGCAGATGGTATCTGCTTTTGAGCTCCTTGGGAGGAGTTTGTCTTCCTACTTGGTGGCTTTGTTTCCAGTAGCTTCCTACTAAAAGTCTTCTGAAAATACATCAGTCAGATTTTTCTTCATTAATTAATTGCTCAGTTACAAACCATTCATTCAAATTTTTGTTTCAGTCCTTGACTTTGACACTTTTGCATCTCTTTGTCATCACAGAATGGTCTTTTGTGCCTGTTTTAATTGTAGAAATGTCTCACCAGGAAAAAGTAATTCTTGGGTAATGCTGTTCTTTTTGATTATTTGCTTCCCTATTACAAGGAGATTCTCTCTGAAAGGGGATACATGTCTGTGTAGTAGAGATGTTACTAGGAGACTGGATTAGATGATTTCCTGAGGCCTCTTCCAAACCAAATTATCTTGTGATCCAACATGCATTTTTAAAAAATCTCCCTGATCTCCTTCTGAAACTGAACTCAAGTTTAGAATTTGTTCTGGTTCTTCCTATTTTACATTTTTTTGTCACCAAGCACTTGGAGATGAGATGCCTACCAAGGTTTCACACAGCAGAGGGCCCTGCTGGGCAGTGTAGTACCCAGGGAAGTGATCCTTCAGCTTCTGTGCAGCACGGCAACATTCCACAAACTTTTGTTTCCTCCATCTCTCCCTACTTTCTCTTACAGTAAAATTGAAGTAAATGGCCTTTGCTACAATTGAGAGCCCTTTGCAGATGGATTGAGAAGCTGGAGTCCTGTCCTCAAAAGTCACTTAATGGCTTCAGACACTCCCAGGTCTCTGCAGTCACAGTGCAGCCAGCATTAAACACTTCCTTGAACATAGTTTTGTTTAGATCCATCACACCCTGCTTGGTTCTAAACTCCTCTCATCAAAGCACTTGTCCTTTGCCTTGTGTAGTGGAGGTCTTCAAAGTTCACTAAGCAGAGAAGGTGTATCTCATAAGGAGGTAATTTTACCTATTTTAGGGCTCAGATTTAGGATCAGTCATGCTCAAGCAGCATTTTTGCTGCTTATATACAGACTTTGTCAGTTAACCTACAAGTAAGATTTATTTCAATGTATGTTCTCACAGCAAAGAGAATTGCAAGCATTTGCCATGCTTTTCATGCTAGAAATCACCTAAGATTTATATCTGTGTTGAATTAATGAAGACAGAACATCTCTAAATAGCAATCTCTGACCTGAACTTAGAATAGGTATTTATAGATGGAACTTGCACAGTTTCATGTTCACTTGGAGTGACTGGAAAAGTCCAAAGACCCTCAATAAAACTGATTTCACCAATTTCTGTCATTAGGAAAATAGGATTATAAGTGCACAGGATATCACAGAACATCTTATTGCTGCACTGACTAAGAATGAACACTGATCTGCTGCTACAAAGAGCTACAGTAAAACTTTGGAGACATGAAATATGTCTGAATTCTTCAGCTTGAGGACAGCTGTAATTATAAAGAGCTTGCAGAAATCAGGCTGCAAGAGTAGTCTGTTCTCTCTCCCTGCCTGGGATCAGCCATAAATGACTCATAGTGAGGCGTAACACTACCTTTTGATTGAGAGGAATGTCAGTTCTCCAGCTCTATGATAAATCATTACATCTTTATTAGGGAATGGAGAATGAAAGAACTGCTCTTCCATTATATGTTTACTCAATTTGTGTCCAGCTGTTTTAGGAACACCCTACTCTTTTTTAGTATCTTAGCAAGCTTTGCTAAATCCATCTGTTCTAAAGCAGTATTGTGTTAAGCACAAAATAAAGAACCCAAAGCAGGCACCAGCTGCAGCTACCAACAAGCAGGCTATTGAAATCCACTTACTCTAGCTTACTAGACACTTATGAGAAAGAAAGACCATTCTAATATATTTAAGGCTAGAACAAGCTTGTGTCTCCTTGCCTAAGACAAGCAGTTCTGATGATCATAGCTGGTGGTCTGGACAGCAAGAAAAGGCAGGACGGGCTAGTAAAAGCTCCTTTGACTTCAATGGCAATATGGATTTGGCTGCGTGCAAACAATGAGAGTATGTGAAACTAATTATCTACCCATTGAGATTTTCTCTCCACCTTCCCCCTTTCTAATTTCTAATGAATGTAGATAATTGCTGTGTTCCCACTAACACACAGATTAGGCCTCTGGGATTAGGCTGTGTGATTGAGCAGCTAATACTAAGGGTAAACGCCTCTGGTGTTCCTGTTAAATGCATTCTTGCTAGTAAGTTAAATAATCATTCTACTAAAGCATTACTAAAAGATTTAAATACTAGTTTTGCAGACTTCTAGTAGATTTCTATGGTTTCTGACATACTGTGACATGCTTCAGAATGTTCGTTTATACACAGTTTGATTTCTTTTGATGATTGTCAACTTAAGTTACTAAAAAAGGAGAGCACTTTGTACACAGAAGGGAAAGGGGTGGAGGGAAAGCAGTATGTTAGAAACATGAGTAGGTGCCCTGGCTTGTCCATCCCTCTTGGCATCACTTTATTTATACATTTTCTAAAGGATTAGAAGTAATCAGTTCCAGAGGATGTGCTCTGGAGTATTGGCAGAGTCTGTTTTCTTGGCAATCATTGCAAATATTTTATACAGTTTCACATTGTCTTGTGCAGTACCAAGCGCTGGCGGTTTGACGTAAACAGCGTTAATGTTTTAACTTCTATGGCAGCAACACTTCTCCCCCTGCAGAGCCCTGGGCTTTCCAAAGCCTTGGGGCTGGCTGGGCTCATTTGGCACGGTGGGAACACTCACCTGGGGGTAGTGCAGGACCCCATTCTCAGAGGCATGGTTCTGCATGGCTCTGCCCTTGGCAGCAGCACACCAGAACCTTGTCTCCATCTGACCCCCCAGCAGAATGAGGGCCTGGTGTGCAGGCAGCAGGACACAGGCAGTCCCTGAGCAGCATGTGCTCATTACACTCATTTTTACAGCTCTGCCTTGCTCTCCAGTGAGAAATAGCAGAGCCCCACTTCCCAACTCATGTGTTTTAACATTTGCAGGTAAATAGCTTCTAAGGTGTGGACCTTGCCATGCAGTTATGGATGCTCCAGACTGATGTCACCTCCTCTGGTCCTTCAAGGTTATCACCAGAAGCAAGCTTAGAGACCACACGGTACTGATTCTCCAAAAAGAACACCTGAGAGCCTGCCCCCATCTATTGTAAATCAAAGGCAACTCCTACGAAGGGGAGAGAATGATGAAGAGGACTCCATGGATATCAGAAGGCTAATTAATTACTTTATTATACTATACTATACTATACTATACTATACTATACTATACTATACACATTTCATCTAAACTGAATCTGCCAAGCACTCAATCTGCACACACCCTGCTCACACTGCACTGAATCTCATGACTGTCCGCCCACAGTCCCGATACACACACGCACCTGGCCCTGACAGGCCAAGGGAACAAAACACCATCACTTTGGGTAAACAACCTCCATATTGCATTCTGCTTGGGCACAAACACAGGCACAGCAAGTGATAAGAATTGTGTTTTCTTTCTCTGAGGTTCAGAGAATGTGAATCCCAGAAATATTCTTGGGAAGAATTGTGCCTTGCATTCCTCTGTGAAGAGAAATGTGGCAGCACCCATCTGCTGAGGTGAAGGGTGCTGGGTTTTCCTGATGTCATCTGTCAGCTTCAGTGAAGTGTTTAGGAGAAGAGGGATAAGGCAGAGTGTTAATGCAGTGACTAGAGTCCAGAAGCAGTAAAGAAGGTGGGAGAGGAACATGGCTTAGAGTTCCTCAGACAAAAAGTATAACAGTAATGAAAGAAAGCACTGTATTCCTGAAGAGCTAACTCTGTCCTATGGGCCGAAAGAACAAGGGCATGTTGGAATATCAGCAAGTGGTTTTCAGAAAGGGCTAGCAAAGTTCTGGCATTTCATAAAATCTAGGTAACATTGTGAAAAGAACCACAAGAAATAATTGTTTCTTAATATGGCATTTGCCTAAAGTAACATTGATGTTGATTGAAGTAATGTAATTTTCATATCTAAAATGTTGCAGGGGAGAGTATGTCTATTTCATTTATGTTTGCAGAAACTTAATCTACAGGAAAAGATTTTATAACAGAATTGGAGGTTAAATTTCATTTGCTGATTTAATAAAAGCTAACAGGATGGATTTGGGGATATTTCATTAATCTTTCTTTCCTTTCAGTGAAAAGGAAATTAAGTTCAATCTAGTTCAAACTTTGCTTCACTATTATACCATAGACTGCCAATGTCCATGTTCTCTCTGGCAAGTTAAAACCTAATTAGTCACAGAAAATTCTTCCCTGATCCTGTCACTGCAAGGCAGGAAAAGCCTGGGCTGGAGACAAAGAATGCAGATGCACTCGATGCTTGGCTGTGGCTCTGTTAATGTCTGTGCTTTCCTGCACAGCATGCAGTGACATAACTGAAAGTGGCATATTTTGTCCTTCATGTGATGAGATCAGATATAATCTGCCTTTTCAAAATGCAAAGAAAATCTTTTAATATGAAGTAGTGCAAAGAACATACTGCCATTGGCCGCTTCCCCATCTCTGCCCATTCTTTACATTCAGGACTGGCTGTTGGGTGCTGGGGATGATCAGCTGGGTCCAGATGGGCTAGCAGGGCCAGAGGGCTGTGTCTGGCTGCTGCTTGTTCAACCCCGCTGTCAGGGCTGCCAGGATGCCCGGGCTGCAGGGCCGGGGTGCCCCGGGGCAGGGAGTCAGCTCCTCCCACAGCACTGCTGGCAAGGAGGCTCCAGCTGCTCCTGCTGCGCCTTGTGTGCAAGACCTGCTGGATCCTTAAAATCCAACTTCATATTTCAACCCTTTATAATTTTGAAGAACAGGGTCAACTGATAAAATTAATTTAGAAGTAACATTTTATCTATCACTTCCCTTAACACTTATATATAATAACATTTGTTTCAACATTCTTGGTTACACTTAATAAGCAGCAATAACTATTAAAAATACCTGCCATTTTTAATTCTAGTTCTATTTCTAACAACCATTGTAGAATTATTCTGAGACTGAATTTGGCTCCCTCTGGCATAGATGTTGTCTCATAGTACATTGAATTTCCACTATCTGATGAAAATTTTATGGCATACATCAAGTATTGTCTGGGAAAGGAAAGTTATTTTACCTCTGGAGGTGAGATTATAGAGCATAATTGGCCAAGCATATATTGTGAAGGACTTTTTTTTTCACATCAAATTAGTTGATTGCCATTTATGTTTAGACTGAGATTTTCCAAGGCATTTAGAGGCATTGTCTCATGCAACCCCTCTGAAAATCCCAGCTGTCACTGCAGTGGTTTCACAGTAAGATTTTGAGGGGCAAAAAGCTGTCTGTGGTGTAATCCATGTGCAAGAAGCAGTTAATTCTGCTTCTTTCTGAAATTCAAAGACAAAGCATGAGCCTTGGGGAGAATTTTATCTTCCACTTCTAACTGAGTCAGGGTATGTAGAGGCAACCCTTTGTTTCTCCAGAATACAAGGGGGAAATAACTAAGTCTTCCCTTCTGTTCTTCCAGCAGTTACGCCCCTCAAGACACCAGGGCAGGTACCTCACTCTGGGTAGAGGATTACTGTGAGGAAATCCTCCAGGATTTGTTTTATGAAGACTTTTTTTTTTGTCTCCCCTGTTGCTTCAGTAGTGTGGCTTTGCAGAGCTGGGAAGTGACCCAGCCCTGGGATTTCCCTTGTAGGATGAGCGTGGAGTGAACTCAAACATCCCCAGCGTGTCCTGGCCCTCGCTCTCTGCCTCCAGGGATGCTGGGAGAAGTGTCCCTGTGAGGAGGGGAGGCAGATGTCCTGGGGCCTGGGGAGAACTGTGCTGTGGTGCTCCTGCCAGGGAAGAAACAGCCCTTGGTATGCAGCTGTGTTTATGGTCTCAGCCCGTGTTCTCTCGGTTTCTATGAAAGCCACAAGTGGAACAAACCCCAGGCTTAGCCCGAGGTCTGTGTGCACTGTTTGTCTAAGCCTGACTACGTGGTGGCTGGGCAGCCCCCCAGGGATCTGCTCACACACCGATCCTTCCCTCCAAGCTGTGCAGCTCTCTCTGCTCTGCACTCTCTGCCTTCCATCGCCGGTGCATTGGAGTGGCTCCTCATGGCAGGAGTGCACCCAGCCTCAGGCTATGAGCTGAGATTCACCCTGTGCTCGGGCAGAACTTGGATGGACTGGGCTGATCTGGGTGCTGGAGCGCTGCCCTCCCTGTTTCGGCATGCATGTCCTGGCTAGAGCTGGGAGAGATTTCTCCAGAACTGCTGTGTTTGGCATCTGCACTCCACAGGCTCGTAAATAATTCAGTATATTGAGCTGTGGCTTACTTACAACATTAAACTACTCAAAAAGACAAATGGAAATAAAATAATAACTTGAGCTTAAACACATAGGCTGCAGCAACCCAAGAATTCATTATGCTATTTATCTGCTACTGTGAAGCATAATTTTAAATAGATGTCTCATGTCAGAGCTTTCTTTTCTAATGACTGTTTCAGAACATACTACTGTGGAACATATCAGCATTCCAAGCTTTTCCTATATTTGATTATAGCTGATAGCAATCAAAGTAATTTTACTTCCAATAATAATGTTGGCAGCAGCTTAATTTAATAGCATGGAGGTTAGGTCTTATTTATATCATTCCTCAAACTGGATAACTTTGAATGTAACTACAAAATATTTTGCAATGAAAACTTAAAATATGAGATATTTAATTGAGTTTTCTGGCCTTATTGCTAAAAAATGTTCATTCTTCACAAACGCATTCTTACATCAATTTTTTTGAATATGAATTTTCTATAGACCATAGGCCTTTTTCCTAATATTCTGAGAAATGCTGATTACTTTATCACTGTAAGCTATGTCAATAGTTAAATAAATCAGTCTTCTTTTAATAGGTCTGTAATTTTCCAAAAGTAAGTAAATAATCTTTGGAAAAATAAATCAGTTAACCAAATCTGTTTCACATCCTATCTGCTTTCCTTTACCTTGGTAAAGGTAACCTTAGAGTTGTATTATTGCCACACTGGTATACTGTCACCAGCTTTCATAGTTACATCAGCATTGCAAGACTAAAATGGAGCATAATTTCATCTCTTTGGGATTATGGGATTTTTGCCACTGCCTCAAATGGGGGAGGCTGACTTGTAAAAAACAACAGGTTCTCACCCATGGACTGTGCCATCTGTGAGATGAATTTTGTATCTCCTAGTGAGCTACATGTGCTGCTGCCTTTTTTGGCCCCTTTATTTAGAGATAACTATGTACAGAAAGTCTCCCCACCCAGTATCCTTTGCCATGGACCTCTCACTGGCATGCCTGTTGCTGTGCTCAGCACTTGCTGGGTTGGGACAGATGAGGTGAGGTTTAGATGAGAGCTGACATAATTTGCTGCTCTCTCCCCTTGGTCTGCTGGACTCTCCTGAGGACTCATCAAAGCAGCACTGAAGGAGGCTCCTGTCAAAGTTCCTCAACCTCCAAAAGCTAATTTTCTGGATAGTTTGGTTCACAGAATGGCATCAGGTTTAAATGTTGAAGAGGAAAACGTGATGTTTTCATTATTTCAGACACAGATGGTTAATTCAGTGATAGGAAAGTAATATTATCCCCTGTAACAGAAGAAACAGCAAAGTCAGAGACGTTGCAAGAAAACTGTTCAGGGGGAATCAGAGCCCCAGCTGATTCTGGGACTCCAGCCTGTCCCTGGGTTTGATACTCTGTTCAGGCAGCCAAGGCAGGTTTCCAGCCCTGGGGGAGGAAAGTCCCAGGGAAAAGAGCAGCCATACTTCCCACAGCGGAATCAGGGGGTTTCACAGGGTGAGTAACACAATGAGGTGTTTGCCATGCTTGCCAGTATGAGGGTGCTGAAAGCAAAAACAGGCCAGAGAATCACCATCCCTCTGTCCTGTTTCTGCTCACCTTGTTATTGTAAAATAGATAAATAAAAAGGCTTATCCTCTTCCCTCAATATATGTTTTGACATTAAGTTTTTAAGGTCATCTGCCTAGAGTGTCAATTGAAAAACATGCTTACAGTGAATGGTAGAACTGGGGGAAGCAAGGGAGAGCAACTGGTCTGGGACTGGGATGGGAGGAGTAGTCCCTTACCCCTGTGTTGCTGAGAGCATGGGGAGAAATTGCCTGAGAAGTGGTTTGGCAGCCTCTAGCCAGAATCTGAATGTTAGAAATTTGTGCTGAAACCACCTTAACAAAAGCACTCAAAGGACCTCCAAAAATTGTTAGGGGTAAATCAAGAAGAACAAGGGAATCAAGGGAATTATGAGCCAGGGACAGAAAAGATGAAACTTCTGTGGACCCAAGGCATCTTTCCATGGGGAGTCTCCCACATGTTTCAGTAGATGACAGAGACAACGCCAGCAATGCAGATCTGGATCTGCACTCCCTGCTCCGGATAGAAGTTCCCAGCCATGCCCATCTTTCCACCAGGATGATACACCCAAGGTGTGGTGGCCAGTGTGTCCCAGCTCCCTTGCTGCCAAGAAGCCCTGTTACACCCACCTAAATACCATATTCAAAAACTTCCCCCAGATTAAGTAAAAAACAAATAATGAAAAAATTGGTCTTTGTGAATTGCCTCTCTGCTTTAAATAGGTCTTGTGCTAAAAGACAGAAAGACTTGTGTATTTATTTCCAAGATTATTAAATTACATATAGAATATGCTTCCTGAGTATTAGCAGAGTTTATAACTGAATTCATCCTACCCATGCTCTGGTTACGTCTAATGAGGATAATTATTACATGGCTTAGCCATAATTCAGTATTGACTCTTTCGCGCATGAAAAGCTTTTGTTGGCAAGCATCAGTGGAGAGCTCCAATAAAAGACATCTTTAGCTTGTGTAAACATTGTTATTTCAAGGTCTCACCCTAACGTGCTTTAGGCTAAGTACTTTCTCCTCAATTGAGTTAATATAGCCAAAATGATATAAGGATGGGATTAGATACTGGCTTACACCACAAGGAAAAAAATGAAAGTTCGACAGGGAAAAATGCAGTTAATTCCATCCTGTCAGCAGTGGATATTAAAGATTATTAGTTGGCACACTCAATTATGTGTGAATCACAATGGTGGTACTGTTACTTTTTCATTCAATTTTACAGGGCCAGGCAAAAAGTGTAGGTTTAGTATCATCTTCAGGGATTATTTGTTCCATGCAGTGATGTGAGGTTATATTAAAATGTTCAACAGGTTCAGAGGAAACATCTCTGTCTAATGAAATGTCCCGTTTTTACATGATCTTAGTCACTGGAGAGAAGTGAACAAATCTGCCTGATGGGACTTCAGCTATAGCTACGTTTTATGAATATGTTTCTTTAGGCAGTAACTAGTTATTCTATTATGTGATTGTTAAAGTGATAAACCAACCAATATAGCTCTCTTTTTGCTGCTTCCCTCTGCTGGATAGAGCCAGTAGTGCTTAGTTATGTGTCAGGCTCATTAACACCAACAACCTGGAAAGACTCCTCTGCCTCCTTAGGATACCGGCTTTTCACAGACAACAAATCTAAATCTTGCTCTGACTCTTATGGTGAATTTCTCAGTCTGCAGGTTAAACAACAGTCATAGAATTCAGAATAATATAAAATTGTTGGCTCAATTAAATGGCCCCAGCCTGAGGCTTTGATGCTGGAAGCTCTTCTGTCAAGATGGGAAGGTGTGTGGGACTGGAATGGGATGCTGGGCCTGCCAGTGTGTCTGCCCCTGGCCCTAGGGTAGACTGACAGCAGGACAAGGAGGTGTGCTAGCTATAAGTCAAATTAATTATGGGATATGTGTATTGAAATTGTTGGGTTTTAAACAAAATAAGCCTCTGGCACATTGTTTGTGTTTTGCTTGTCTTCAGAGATTTCCCTAGCCAGAGGAGACCGCTGTGATAATGCACTGTGACTGCTCGACTGCCTTTCCAAGACCAGCAACAACGCCAGCAGAGCTGCAGCATGTATTTTAGGAAAAAAATCCAAACCCAACCTTCTAATCTTGGTTTTCAGTTTCCAGTGTTAGAAGGCCTCCCACAGCATGGCGACATTCCCGTATCCGTTTTCCCTTGCAGAGTTTGCATCCCCTCACGAGGTGAACGGGTCTCATTTTGAGATTTAAATGTCAGGATTCATCTTGTACAGCTTTCCTCTTCAAAACTGACAAAGCCTGTCATCATATGTGTGTGGCCTGTATGGGTACTTGACAGAAGTAGCTTGGATAAGTTGGTGCTGTCTGGGTGCCCAGGCATAGGATTTTACAACCTCTGATCCAGTTGCCCCACCACTATCCATTCCAGAAGAAGACTTTAGAGTCAGTGGTGAAAATTATGATTTTCTGAATATCCACAAAGTTCCCCAAATCCCCGCAGAGTTACCATTTCCCAGGCTCACAAATGAGACCTATGCACTTTGAGTTTGGATGTCTGACTTTTCAAGCTGACTGTACTGAAACATGTCATTTAGCTAAATTTACCCAGAAATTTAGAATATTGCTATACTTTTTTTAGGAAATGTTTCTGCTAGGGTTCAGAGTCTGTGCAAAAAATTCCAAACAATCTTATTGTACCTTTCTGTCACATGTTGTCCTTCAACCAGTAGTTTGTAAGGCTGGAGTCATCTTCAGCAGCTGCTTCTACTACTAGTACTCATGCCCAAGTGGGAGTCTAGATCTTTGAAAGAGAGAGTTTTCCTCTAATGGTGCATTTCTATTAAATGCATTATGTTCATTCAATTTCCTCTCAATAACCCCTTAGTAACTGGACACCCACAGAGTCCTCCTCTAAGTTTAATTCTCTGTTTTCAAGAATTGTCCGGCTCTGTCCCTTGGTGGGGGCATCACACTTCTTCTTAAAACTTCTAATGTAACATTTCCTCTATGCCTTGTTTGGAAAACTTATATCAAGACTGAAGTCTGCAGATGATTAGAATGCAAGGAACTTTTTCTTCTTGGTTTAACACTCTCAAGATTTTTTTGCCTTGCTGTGCTCCCTGGACACTGGAAGGTCTCCATCTCAAAGCCAGTTGTGTCCTGTTGTCAATCTCTGTTCAGGATACCATTTCAAGATGCGGGGACATCACCACCAGCATCCTGCAGAGGGGACATAGGCCACAGCAGGGCAGCTTTGTCCACAGGGTGTGAATGGGGAAAGTGAAGGGTTTTGAGCAAATGGACCCCATACTCTGTGTCATGTTCACTCTGTCATTCAGGGTAAAAAGAATCAGGTTTATGATGTTGCTGCATAGGCTAGATGAATAAGAGCATACACTTGAAGTTTTAATTTAAAATTCTTAAAAATTGGCCAAAACTCCCCAAACCACCCTCTCCTGGGTAGATCTAAACAAGAATTTACCTGTCTGCTGTTGCTCTCCCAGCACTGAGCAAAGTGCTTCAGTTTTCAGAGAGGCTGTGGTGCTTGCTTCTCAGGCAGGACAATCAAGGGCTTCCATGTCCCAACAAAGGCTTTTGCAAAAATAAGGCACTGAGAAGGGAGATTTTCTCAGCAGGTGTGGGGTGTTGCTTTCTGTTGGCCCAGCAGTTTGGACTCGGCTACAATATATATTTACTTTATGTAACTCTGAGTGTTGTAAGAATGCTAGCAAAAAAACCAAAAACACTTGGAAAGGGAAAAAAGGAAACATTAAACCTTAACTCTGCATTCTCAATTAAATGATTACTCCTTCAGGATGAAATTGTTCTTGATTCTTACTGTAAACTTTTGAATTTCTTACATAAATAGCATGATTATATTTACATAAATAGTTGCACCCTGGAGTACAACAATCCCATTGTACACAAAAATCACATTAAAATTTCCTGAGAGAAGAATACAGCTTGAGCAATGGTGTGTTGTCCTCACTTTTTTCTTTTTTTTTTTCAGAACCAAGCTGTGTATTTTAGATGCATGAACCCAAGTGCAGAATTTAACCCCTTAGAATCCAATGCTCAGCTCCAGTATATGAAAGCACAATCATTATTGAACTGATATTTCAAAGCAATATAATGTACAGAGAGGTTTCCTGCCAACTGATTATATGCAGTTATATGTGAAATAGCAAATATATCTAGAGGAGTCTGATTTATCCTTGAAAGAGACAGCTGCAACCTCATCTTCCACCTAAAACAACTGTCATCCCAATATCTAAACACAGAGGAGTCTGTGTCTTAGTTCACGTCTCTTCAGCTTTTTGCCACTCTGAATTAGACAAACTCTTGATTATCCTCTCCCCTTCCAAGGGCAATAACAGCATATAAATCCTAACTTTTCAAAATTAGATGAGATGTAAAGTAAAATATGGCCCAGTGTGCTCTCTCAGCCAATAGTAAGGAGGCAAGAATAGATATTTGGCCCTAACTGCAAAAGGAGAATTAAGTACTTAAAGGGGGCTTATAAAAAAGGGTGAGAGGACTTTTCACATGGACAGATACTGATAGGACAAGGGAGAATGGTTTTGAACTAAAAGATTATAGTTCTGGATCAGATATTAGTAAGCAATTTTTCACTGTGAGGGTGGTGGGGCACTGCAGGAAGTTACCCAGAAAAGTTGTGGGTGTCCCATCCCTGGAAGTGTTCAAGGCCAGTCTGGATGGGGCCCGGAGCAACCTGATTCCATCAAAGGTATTCCTGCCAGTGGCAGAGGGGCTGGAAGTAGGTGATCTTTAGGGTCCCTGATCCTATGATTCTACAATAAATAAGTTTGAATAAGTGAATGTCTGTGGATCAGGGTATCCACACTGTAAAACAGCTTATGGACACTGCCTAAAGCTAAGACTGTGCTGAAGAGTGGCCACTGATCCTCGTACTGCTGTAGCTTGTGAATTTCTGACAAGCACAGAAAACCGAACCAAAATGGATTTGGGCAATCAAAGGTTAGCTGAAGGATACAAATAAGTGCCATGAGTATAATTTCAGAATTAATTTATAGCTAGTTTGATTGCTGAAGTAAAATAATGAAAAGAAAACAAAACAAAAAAGGAAAATAATAGAATCATAGAATTTTCTGAGTTAGAAAGGACTCATCAGGATTATCGAGTCAAGAGCCACACCATGTGTCTGAAAGCATTGTCCAAATGCTTCTTGAACTCATACAGGCTTGGGGCTGTAATGAGGGTTTGACTCAAAAAACTCAACCCTTTTTAATTCCCTTTGTATGAACATGTGCCTGCCTGCACACATCCCACCACTTTTGTTTCAAAGCAAGAGAAAAAAGACTTTTAATAGGAAGCAAATGCATTCTTTGCTTTTAATTTTTTTCTTTTAAAAACTCAACTTAGCCTAATACCCCTGAAAATATTGTTTTAGAAAAAGAAATCAAAATGTTTAGTAAGTACAAAAATGAGCTGCGTCTACTACATAATCCATTTTCACATTAAAAACCTCAAACCAAAAAAACCCCAAGCAAACAAAAAAAGGAAGACCACCCTGAAATCTTGTTCCACTTTTACCTGAACTTCTGATAATTTTTGTTTTGCTAAAATTACAAATTTTGCAATCAGTATCCAACTGAGAAATGTATTCTAAACCTCTAGGAAATGACCTTTCTGGTACTGTCAGGTTGGCACTCAGGAAAGATGGCTCTGGGTAGATTCAGTGGTGATGGAGAGTTCTCATAAGACACCTGAAGAATTCTGCAATGTTTTGAAACCAAGCACTTGTGTGTACAAGAAGAAAAAATCAATTAAGCAAGGATGGTAAGAGAAATATTTGTGATCTGAAATGCAGAGAACAGGATGAGCTGTATCAATAACAAAAGCAGGTGAGTGGAGCTAATATCTCATGCTACTGCAGGCTGGACACAACATCCCAATTATTTTGTTGGGAGATGACAAATCTTTGATTTTGAGAGCAATGGTGAGTGACATTATTTTTTGTATTTCCTGACACAGCATGAATCTAAGAATGTTTCTTACTTCATATGGAAATGATTTCAGGATGCTAGCGACATAACATTCAGGGAATGAACAGTCTAAAATTTCTATAAACACCAGAATCAAGGCATTTATGAGTTTTAGTAAAAATTTTATTGAAGTCTGGTCATGTTGGCATATTGTGCATTTTAAATGTAAATTAGATTACTGGCAGTAGATTCAATTTAGTGGTAAAATATAAAGAAAACAGTTGGGCTACAGATGAAACAATAATGTAGCTGTTCTTTAGTTAAGAGAACAGTGAAATCCAGAAACAAATGGTGTTTGGGAATATTTATGGTGGGGGAAATATGCTGCATACAATTAACTTTGTCAATTATATGCAGCATGGTAGTTTTTGTTCAGCTTTGAAGAGCAGTTTCTGATAGTGAACATATGATAGGGTGAATGGATGGCTCTGAGGGTTCCCAGTGGGAACAGAAAACCTTTCATCCTTAGCCCGCTTGGCAGAATGCAGTCCAGGCTGCGAGTGAGCAACGCTGGCACCTTTGTGTGTACAACCTGTTGGACATGACATACCTCCCTTCCTCCTTCCCCTGTTACACCACTTCAGGTGCAAGGCCTGTGTGGCTAAAAAGGGCCACAGGAATTGGCACTATCATGGCAGCTCTAGGGGAAAACCCAGTGCTGGAGTGTTGGCATTTGGCTCCTTCGTACCAAGGTTTTCCCTGATGGTGGAAGTTCTTGACCTCTCTGCCTTGCTCTATAGACACAACGTGCTGGCTCTTGTCAGGCTTATCATCAGGCATCTTTCAAAAACTTTCAGATTTCCAGAAAAACACATGGCATTTAAATCAAAAATTCAGAAAAATATTTACTCACTTGTATGAGTACATAAAAGAAAAAAAGAAATTTAGGATCTGGAGACACAGCAAGCTGTTTTATTGAGCTACCAGTAAGATCCAGGATATGCTGGAAAGAAAATTTCACTTCAAAGGAGCAATGGTACTGAGGAGTGATGGTTTTTCATGTACAGCAACGACTGCAGCTCACAACTGGCTAGGCTGGTGCAGAGCTGTGGAAGTTACAATACTGTTATTTAATTAAGCCAAATAATGTTCTGGATATATCGCAATTAAAATACATTAGTTCATTACACACACGACATGCCCTATTGCCCCAGAATTACTTCTATAATTAGTTATGAAAAAGTAGGTTAACAAGGGAGTGAAATGGGTGAGAATTCACCCTCCCCTACCATCCAGTTTGCTTAGGTTAAAGGCTCCAGGGCATTGTCTTGCTGGTGACAGACATTGGGGCTAAAATCCTGCTCTGTGATGAGCTTTGCTTCAAACACTTTGCTTATGCTTCCATGGTGGCGTAAGCATGGAAACAAATGTAAGCAAAGGTTGCTGAAACATCACTTGGGACTGGCCTGGGTGCTGCTGACGGTTGGTGTCTGGGAAGGAGAAGCAGGGAAAATAACCTAGGAAAAGAGGCAAAATTACTCAGTGCTTTGTCAGCCAAAACAAGTGTCAGGGTCAGGTCTGTGAGAAGCAGAGAAAATGCACAAGGTTTTCAGCAAAGTGCTAACTGGGCAACCATCTGAGGTCTGGTTCCTGAACTGCTGGCCTCCCTAAGCATGGTGCTCTACAGGCTCCTCAGGTTGGTCAAGGAAACACCTGACAAGTGCCATCTCCTTCTTATGGAAAAAACCCACAAGACCATAACATTTGTTTAGCTATTTGGGTCTGAAAGTGAAATGCTATTTTGACTACTTGACAGCTTTTGTGTCTAATTTTTCATAAACCCTCTGGGGTATTGCCCATTTTTATGTGTTGACAATAGCTAGCAGAAACTCAGCTGAAGCTTTTGTGTAGCAAACTGTCCTGCAGAAAGTTAAAAGATGAGTAAATTTTCCAGCTGTTTGCAAGGTTGGGGTGGAGACAGAGGGTTGCAGTTGAACCTTGAAGAGGCATTGATCGCTGCTGCCGTGACCAACAGCATTCCGAACACCAAAGCCATAAGAAAAATTAAAACAAAAGTAACATTGAATTGCTGGTTGCTGGCTTTGTGATTGGAATAAGAGTAATTGCACATCACACTGAGCCTCTGAGAACCAGTGTGACCATGATAAATGTCCAGAAGACCATAATAAATTTATTGGCAAAGTCATCTGGCTGCTGTCAGACCCCAGTCTTGAAGGACACGTCTGTGCCTCTGCTCTGCCTGGGATGTGACAAGCCATGGCTGGAGTAAAGGCATGGCCAGACTGGCACCAACTAGGACTTTGCCAGTGACTTTATCATTAAGGCAAAAGTTTCTGTCTGTTGTACACGCTTAACTGCTTTTTATTCTCAAATATTCTCAAATTTAAAAGGCAGGAGGGGGGAGGAGCATGGGGAGTGTAATGACAAGATCTACAGCACAAGGAGAGCAAGAAACAGTGCGTAATTGGGAGTGCATCATTCTCTTGCCTTTCATAGCCAAAAGAAGTAGTTTACATCTTTCTACTGTGACTTTGGAAACAATTACTTTTTGAATCATCTGGTTTTATAATGAGAAGTTGTGCTGTTGGCTATTTTTATTATTTAAAAACTGGAAGGCAGTGTAAGAAATCTTTCAAGAAAAAACATCTCCTCTTAAGTTTATCTAAAACCCTTCTTATCATAAGGTTCAGAGTTCATTAGTGGGAGAACTATTTCCTCATAAGAATGAGTAGCAAATAGTTGAAATGAAAAAAAGATGAAAACCTCAAATGAAACTGAAAGTTTTAATACAAGTACTAATGTTTTTAAGAGCTATTCCTTCACATGCTTCACTGAGATTTAGCATTGTGCTGTATTGCAAAACTTCAGCTTTCACTGGGATTTTGAAGTAGTGCCAGTTATTCTTCCTTGTTATTAAAAGTTTTTAAGAGAGAAATGTGTGCTTTTTGACCTTGATCTGGGTAGTGAGATAGATATGTCATGAGAAAGCTAGCACAGCTGGTTGGCTGAAACTCATTTTGCTTTTGAGTTCCTGGTGTCAGTCCCATGCCCAGGCAGTCCTGCTTCTCTGAGCTTCCCTGGGTGGCTGCAGCCTCTGCATATCTGTGGTGCCACAGCTCCTGTGAGCTGGTTAATCTGTGGGGAAAGCCTCTGAGCTTGGGTTTGACCCTTTTGTTCCCTCCAGCTCCCAACTCTGCACTTATTGGTCAGCACAACTTCCATGCTTTCTGTTGTGTACCGATTGGATTTGTTTTGGCAAGAGTGTCCAATATCTCCTCTCAAGAGGGAAGCTCAGCACAGTGATTAAACCCTGTCTAGAGGTTTGGGAGGCTGAATTCTGTGTTTTGCTCTCCCATTGTTTTCTGTGTGCCTTTGGCTGAGTCGCTGGAGGAGGAGGAATTAATCTCTGGCTTCAGCTGTTACAAATTAGATATCTAATCTGAGTTTGTGCTCCCTCTGTGGTCAAGGGAGAGAGACAGGAACCTCCAGGGGTAGACTCATCCCTTTCCAATGTGTCTGCTCTCTCAGTAGGTAGATCAGCAACTAACTGAGACTCTCACTCTACATTTTCAGATGACTAAAATAAATCAAACTGTGTCCCACACATAGTGTCTGTTTTCTGGCTGTTACACAAAAATGGAAACCATTAAGTCCATTTAAAACAATACAATGCTATGGCAATGGAAATTGCTTAAAAACCAGGCCAATTTGAAAAGTACTGGCTGATTTTTAGACCAGACCCTTAATAGATACTTGAAAACTAAAGGTGTAGAGAGGTGCCTCTTGTTCTTTTAACATCTCCTAACTCCTATAAAAGTCATAGGAATTTTTGAAAATCTCACTAAATGCCAATCTATGCTTTTAGGTGTATAAACACTTATAAACCCCGGTCCCACTCTTATTAGGAAGAGCACAATCCTAAAATGCATCCAGGCATCCAAGCAGCACTTTCCCTGACTTCTGCCCCTCATCCCTCCAGGCACCCCTGCTTCCATGCTCTGTGGGTCTTGTCCTGGCAGCTGAGGCACTCTTGGATGAGGACTGTGTGTGACACATAACACTCCAGATCTTCCCTGCTGGTGGATAATTCATGAGGATGAGAGCTGTGGCTGGGCTGGGGAGAGAATCAGTGAATCATAACTGCCTTTCCACTTCAGCTCAACTCTGTGGAAACTTGGCATTGTGGGGAATCTCAGACATAAACCGTATTTTATTAGTTGGAGTTGACATTTGAGCTGTGACCATGGAACAGGCAAGTTATAGACACAATGCACAAGTTGTAAATTTAATTTGTCCTTTCATTTGGGCTGCTTAGCATCTCTCATCCCTTGTTGAGCATTTCCATCAAGACCAGCATGATAAGAGTTAATGCATGGTCTGGAAATTAATGTATGTATGTGTGTGTGGTGGAACAATTCCTCCTTTTTGGTTGTCCCCTTCCTTTCCTTTATGTGAACAGACTCATTTGCCATCCCCAAGAGTGCAAGAGGAAAAGGTGAGGGGAGAGCTGACAAACAGGGAAAATAATCCCTTTGCCCACCCCTTGTGGAAATTCTGTTAGCTACAACATGGCAGCTGAGACAGAGCGACTTAACCCAACCAAATCTCTTTTATTATGTCCCTGTGTTTATTTTTCCTCTGCATTTATGACTTAGCATGTTGGTTTTGGTGTGGAAAGGACTCTAAAGCTGTAGATATGTGTTGTAATTATACAAATTCCTCTGCATGGAGTCTGTTAAAAAGGTTGATCTATTTTTATGAGGACACACACAAATACTCATTTTGATGGACCTCATTGGCATTTATTGCAGGCCTGCCACTACTAAAATTTAAAGCCAACCTCGTAAATTTTATGGAAACTACATACTGCAATTATTAGCCCGAAGACCTCCTGTCTCGCAGGAATGAGTCAGAATTTGCTTTCCACGTACACTGTGGTTTACACCTGAAAGAGATTAGTTGGGACCACCAGTAGCTTGAAAACCTAATCTCCAGTATTTTGTTTCCAGTTTAGCTCTGAAAGATATTCCAGGTGTTCTCATTAATTAGTCATTGTAAGTCACCGTGTCACTATTGTGCGTGGAACAGCTATTTTCCTTGGGCACTCTTTCTGCAGGAGTGTTTTAAATTAAAAGCTAGTTTATACACTTTTTAATGTTTAGGAACAATTCTTGTGACTGGTAAAAATGAACAAAAACAAACTCTAACAAATCAGTTTAGAAGAACAAATACTTGAACTTGAATGTTTCCTGTAATGGTACAACTTTAGAGAGTTTAACTGAGCACATTGTTAGCATAGTGAAGGATCCAGCTAAATATCATAAGCAGATCCAGCAATTTTTTCTGCAGAAAAATTCCCACTTTCAAGAATTCTCCATAAGTCTTAAAGACCATGCAGTAGGTAATATCATTGTCCTTGTCTTATTTTCTGGTGACAGACACTGAGAGACAGAGATTAAGTGGATTAAACCTACCAGTACAATGAATCAGTAGGGAAAAGTGAGAATTAATATAGATGGATGATAAGGTTTAACATATGCAAAGCATAAATATTAGTTTGTGTGTTGTGTGGCTTTATATGATCCTCCAGATAAACTTTGCTAAAACTTTTTTCACTGCTTGGGACTGGTAAGTGAGGTGCTTTGTTGCAAAGGGCAGCTCAGCTGACAGCAGGCAAAACACTGTTAGAGAGAACTTTTGTGGGATCTAAAAATCATGAGTTATGTTAATTAAGAAGCCTATTATGATGAAGTTCTGGAAAAAAGAATACATTAATGCAAAGTGCTCTCATCCTTCATTTTCAAAAATGTCTTCTTGGTCAGGTAATTTGAACACAAGCCAAAAGAAAGAGCTCAAAGGAAAGGATATGAGTTGCCCAGAGAAGTGAAGTGGGAAGTTACACTTTCCCAAGGGAGTGCTTTGGGTGACAAGGAGAAAGGATAACCACTGAATATTGGTTAAATTATTGCAGAAAAGGAAAATAGTAATGTCTTACTGCTGTGAAGGGAAAGAATAACTCAGCAGAGCACTAGCTCACATAGCATTCTAGGAAACAGATTTGCTAAGGAGCTCACCTTTGGAGCACAGGAATGCCAGGATGACTGGCAGCAGTCATGATGCTGCAGTTTCAAAGGAGGAGATGCAGTCATCCACAGCTGGGCTTTAGACTAAGGGAGATAATAAAGAAAACACCTTGAAAAGACATTTTCAGAGTCTATGAATCATAGTGAAAACTCCTCAGAATAACTGAAATCGTTGCTTAGGGAAAAGGGCTTAAAGTAAAAGGCTGAACTGAAGATGAGCATTTGAGAAAACATTATTTACTGGTGTCAACAGATATAGAATTATAGAATCATTAAGATTGAAAAAGACCTCTAAATACAACCCTTAAGCTAGCATTGCCAGATCCACCACTAAAACATGTTCCTAGGCACCACATCCACACATTTTTGGAATACTTTCAGGTCTGGTGAATACAACAATTCCCTGGACAGCCTGTTCAATGCTTGACCACCCTCTTTATGACAAAATTTTTCCTAATATCCAATCCATACCTCACCTGCCATAACTTGATACCATTTCCTCTTGTCCTATGGATTGCTACCTGGGAGAAGAGACCAACCCCCACCTTGCTACAACCTCCATTCAGGTAGCTGTAATCACTTGTTTTTGTCATTGCAGAACATAAGGGGCTCATCAAGAATTGAGACCTAAAATGATAGATTTTCCTGGCCATGCTGATGCACTTTAGGGTGAAGATATGCAACATGGCCTCCAAAAAGAAGCAGGTAGGCCTGATTCTACACAAGAATTTCAGTCTTTGATGGGGGATGAAAGAAAGTGGGGCACTATAGAAATTATATTATTTTCAGAGAATGAGTGGTGCATGTGCACAGGAAGCTCAGAACCAAACAGGTGTTCCTTTGCAGCCTAAGGGGAGGTACCAAAGACCTCAACAGGCGTGGGGCTTCAGAGACCACCTGCTCTTCACCTAATCATATAATCATGGACTAGAGTCAGTTGGAAGAGACCTTTAAAAGCATCTAGTCCAACCCTTCTGCAATGAGCATCTTCAACAAGATGAGGTTTTTCAGAGCCTCATCCAGCTTAACTTTGAATGTTCCCAGAGAAAGGGCATTTGTACCTTTCTGGGTAACCTGTTTCAGTGTTTCATCACTCTACTGTAAAAAACCTTTTTCCTTACATCTAATCTAAAGCACTGTTCGAGTCTAAACCATGATCCCTTGTCCAATCCCTACAAGCTGCTAGAATGTTTGCCCTCATCTTTCTAGGATAGGCAGGGAGAGCTGTCCTCGACACTGCAGGGAGCTCAGTGGTGGGTGCTTTTGGATACCAAGTGTCCTCTGTCCCACGTTCACCCAGAGCCCTACTCTGAGTCCTCAGAAGCCCTCTCTCTGTCTGTAGGCACGCACACATGCTGGTGGGTGTGGATGCGCATGTTGTCATGTCCTTCACTTTTCTGCCTTCCAATGCTGGACTTCAAGTGGAGCTGTGTGCTGTTATGTCAATATAGAGAACTCCATTGCATAAAATGATATAATTGCTCTTTTCTTCTCCTGCAGGAGTGAGGCTTGCTTGTTTGTACTCTGTGGTCTCTTGCAGATGGGGTGGAACTAAAGGAATGTAGTGTCCCCTTACAACAATGCGCATGAACTCATCTATGCTGATTGACCCTGTGGCCCAGCCCCTGATGTTAGCCTGTCCTGTATTTCAGTGGGTGCAAGCAGCAACTCACTGCCACGAGGAGTTCACCCCTCTAAGCAGTATCTATTCTTATGTGTCACTGCACCAAATGCTTGAGACATGCACTTGAGATTTTCCTCACTGCCGCAAAAAGTATGAATGTTTTATTACATACTGCTGAGTTCTTCACTTAGGAAATGACAATTCAGATGTGGCACCAGACTCATGTGCACTTCCCACACACTGAAACAGATAAGCAGAGATGTTGCCCTTTTCAATTGAAATGCAAGATATTATGAGAAAAGCCTTTATCATATTTAAATATGAAAGCATATTGCTAATTCCAGATGCTTTTGCTTGTAAGAGGGGGATAGTCTCTGCTGATCTATGGAGAGATATTGTGATCACCTATAATGCCCAATGAGTGATATTTGCTTCTTTTCCTGCTGTTAGGCTGAATATTTAAAAGCCTCTTTGACACCTGAGCAGGGCTAGTCTTTGTATGAATTCTTCTAAGTGGTTTCAGAGTTTCTGTTTCACCTTGAAGAGTTTCAGTTTGAGACCTCATAAACCTTTCTTTAACAAAGAAAGGGACACGAAATCCGTAATCAGCTTTCTTCTAATGTACAAATATAACAGGTATGCTGGCCCTGGCTGAATATGCCACAGATGCTTATGAAAAGAAGCAAGTGCATTGTGCTTTTTCTCAGATTTCAGAAGTAGCTGTATCTAAGTGGAATGTTATCTCTTTAGCTTGTAAATAGCCAAGGTATTAAAATGTGCAAAATGCAAATGGAATTTGCACTATAATATACTTTAATTTGATTTGACATTAGATTTCATCTTCTCATCTTGTCATGATAGCTATTGAAAAGATGTAATTTTATTTTGAAGTCTTAAATTTTACCTTTGCTATGTTCCAATACAGGGAAATTGTGGTTGGAAAAGTTAGAGTGCAGAGTTGTGGACACATGCAAATTAAGTTTTGACTTTGATTATATTTTTTGCACTTGCTATTTGAGATGTGCACTCATTCTATTTTTCTTTTCAGTGAATATTCATCCTGATGGCTATCACCAAATAATTGCTTGGTGTCTAAAGCTCTATTCACATGATGGGCAATTCAGAACCTTGATCAAGGTCAATTGTTAAGGTGTCGAAATCTGAAAATTTAATCATCACCAAGAGTAAAATGATATTCAGAATTATGCATCTAAGAAAAGCCACTATTTACCAAGAAAAGAGTTTTTTATATCCAGCGATCATAGTAATTTCTAAAGTGGAGCATCTTAGAATCTGCTTTGACTTATTCACTTGAGAAAATGACTGGCTATTCATTCACCCAGAAAACTCTGGACAGCTAGTCAGAAAAAAAGAGAAAATCCAGTCTGATCAACAGTAACTCAGCTTTTGTCTACAACTCTCAGAAACTCAATGCCTTGACCAGAGTTCAGTGTGGCTCATACAATTGCAATGCACTGCAAGTCCTTGCCTGATTTAGTCCAACTAAATCAGGAATTCACAGTCACTTTTGATAAGATTGGTGAGAAATTATGCTGGCCAATATGGGGTCTTCCACAGAGCCAGATTTTCCTCCTGGATCCAGCAAGTGCTCCCACAGGGCTTTAACAGCTTCTCAAGATGCCAATAATTCCTGTCCACCAGATAATTTCAGCTGGTTCATCTGACAGTTTTTGAACCCATCTCTGTCATGGCTTGAGATTTCTAATGGCTTCTTGCTCGGACTAAATCACTAGAGGAGAATCCTGTGTGCAGGTACACAGCAATGAATTCAGGTCTGGTCTGACCCACCAGCAGGCCACAGGGACTTGTCAGCTGTTTGACCAGAGCCCTGGGTGCAGATGGGGAGCTGCAGGTCATCTGGTGTCACTGTGCTGCACTGGGAGCTGTGCTGGCCCCTGTTTGGATGTGGGGGCCCTCAAGAGCAGTCACTGCGCAAGGCACAGGTCAGTGTCCTGCTACAAAGTGATGCATTTGATTGCTTACCCAGGAGCTCAAAAGCACCTCAGACCTCACCCACTGAAGCTGTAAAGATGCAAATCCAAATGCAGATCCAGTGCTTTATCCAGTAGAACCAAAGGACTGGTATATCTAAAGGTTTTATATCACTTCAACAGTAAAAATACCAGTTCGGTAGGCTGGGTAGTCCAGAGCAATCCCCACCATGCCCCTGAAATAATCTCTGCTTCTTAGTGAATGCATCACAAGTTCTTCATATGCTTTCATTTATTTTTCTTTATTAATTTATCTCAAAATTTTAAGGACATTATTGTTGAAGAATATACAAAGAACTTAGGAAATGTCAGATCCTTTGTTGCTCGGTGGATATTGAGCCCTCTCTCACAGCTTTCCAAGTGTCCTGAGGAGGTACCTCTGATACCTTTTGATACCTCAGAGAAGGCAGAACAGCAGTGTCATGATGGCAACTGGACTGTTGGGTAAGTGCCCAGCCTGTGTTGCCTCTGGAATTAGCAAGCAAAACTAAAGGCTCCACACAAAGATGCAGCACTGCCTGTGCTTTGTAACAAGACCAGATATCTATTTTTTCCCGGTACCTAAGGGCCTGCTTTTGCACAAATAGACAGGAACCCATTTTCTAGGCACTCTTCATGGGAGTTCTTGATTGAAGGTAGTGCCAGAACAATTGAACAATTTTGTTAACACCTGTCAGTCAAAGGTGTGATTACAAACCAAATATCTTAGATAATATGCATAGTCTTGGTAACATGCAATAGAAACCATTTGCAAAACCCAGCATCATTAATTACTCCAAATATTTGAAGAATAAGTTTAGTAGCTCTGTTGATGGAATTAATCAGCTAGTAGATCTTGAGCACAATAGTTTAAAGCTTGCTTATGTGTATCTGTAAAAACCTTAATCACACCCTGCACTGCAGTGAAGGTTGCACAATAAATTCAGTAGTAACACTTACTTAAAGCAAATACCATTGTGACATTGTGATACTTCTAAAGGAGAAAAAAAATGTGGAAATTAATTTATTCTAATGGTATAGAATTAAAAACAAAACCCTCAGCAAACAACAAACATCTATCTTGAGGATGAAAAGAAGATTTCATTAATCATAATCATATCTGATCTATATCCCCACTCAAAGTAGGGCTAATTTTGTTGATCAGGTTTTTATCAAGTTCTCCAGGTATGCAGATGCCACAATCTCTCTGGGCACCAGTTCTGTGGGGAATTTTTTTCTTGTATCTAACTGAAATTTCTCTTGTTGCAACTTCTTTGCTGCCTTTTGACCTCCTCTGTGCACCTCAGAAAAGGTCTTTCTCCATCTCCTTTAGAACAATGAAGCTAACAGAAACCATTAGGTTTCTCTAGGTTAAACAAATCCATTTCTTTAACCTCTCCAAGTGCATCATGTGCTTCATCTCCTTAATAATGTTGTTGGCCCTCCACTGGACTTGTTCCAATTCTTTCTCATACTGATGGGCACCAAACTGGGCACAGCACCCTCTGTTTGAGCACACTTGTGCCTAAGGGAGAGGAATAATCACACCACTGAGTTGCACACTGCACTCACTAACACAGCCCAGCATGTGGTTATCATTCCTTGCCCAAAGAGTGCCCCTTATCCCAAATACACCTCTTAGGATCTTTTCCTTCCTGCAAAATCCCATTAAATATGTATCAATGGGAGAGGGGAGAAAAAAGAAGGACAAGGGAAATAACATTTTTCAAAGTACAGCTTCCTTTAGGAGCACAAAGGCAATGTTAGTAAAGAAGGCTGGATGCCCTGCTGAAGGCATCAGATTTCTTCTCTATGCAAAAGTATGGTATCTCTGTTTGCAAACTTGGGCTTAAAAATACAATAAATACTAAATCACTTCGCTTGTCCAAAATCACAAAATAACTTTATCAAACTGAGAGCCTCAATTACCTAGTTCAGTTTTCAATTCAGACTTCAATGTCACTCTTAATCTAAAAGTAATTCAGATCAGACTTTTCAAAATGTTTCTGTGACTGTTTTTTCTTATTGTCCCACTACTGAAATGTTGGTATGAATACTTTTAGCTTGGAACACAGAAACACACCAACAGCCATGAAAGACTTCCTTCTAAAAAAAGTGTTTCATTTTCTTTTAGGTTATTTGTTTTTTCCCTTTGGTAGGCATTCAGCCATTTTTACTAGGTCTCTTCTTGTCACCTTAAATTAAATTCATAAAAATGTCAGAACATGACTGACCAAAATTATTTCCTCATCTACACTGTGGTTCTGTGGGGAACTTTTCCCTAGATGATGCTATTTGAATCTGACTATTGACAATAAATTTATTGTCCGTAGAGCTCCAAATGTGTGATGTCTTTTCCTTCCTTCCTGGCTTCATGCTTGCAACTTTTTCCCTTTCTGGGAAAATATGGCCACCCACAAAACACTTTTCTCCTTTTAGAAGAAATGCTGTGCTTCTACCATAGAAGGGTCACATAAGGTAAGACCTCAGGATGAAAAGTCAGATCAAAGCCATAGCAAGATGGAAGAAGAATCATATTTCAGAAAAATAGTCCATTTCCCTTCCTCAATCTTTGATATGTAATTAGTTTTTAGCAACTAAGGTTAGCTGTCATGACTATGTAAACTGCTCTGTCATGAAAAAGCAGCCAGATAACTCTTAGCCTACCACTGTAAGTACCAAATATAGAGGTATTAATAAGAAAAAAATTGGTTTAGCATGAACTATTTTGTGTTTTACAAGAATCATATTCTGAAAGCAAGACTACAACAGTGCTTCCAACATTCATAATTTTACTGCAAGTCTCATGATGTTTGGTGTTTTTCCATAAAGCTCCAAATCCTGGAGGCATTTCATTACCTGTGATTCTCAGCTCTCATTCAAAAGCCATGCCTGTAGATCTTGCAGTTGCAGAGAAAATTTTGCAAGTTGGAGCCCTAAAGACTTAAAGCAAAGGTAAAGGCCAAATACTTTTAAATTCAGCTAAGTTTAACTGTCTTAGGTTCTGACCAAGAACTTCTGAGTTTTGAGGCTGACAGTAGACCTGCTATAAAGTTTCTGGATTAAAAAAAATGTTTAATAAATTCAAATATATTAAATAGTTATGCATATTTATATATATGTGAACATTTACAACTATAACTACAAAAAATAAATTTTTAGATCTTTATGTTTGCTTCTTCAGATTTAAGTCATATACTACTGACTGCACAGGTAGAAGTGTCCACAAAAGCAGAGGGGAACAGCCCAGGTATATTTCTATATTTAACAACATAAAATATAGAAATACTAGCAGAATTTTGCATAAAATAATTTTGATAATTGATACTTAATCTGTGCTTGCAGTTTTTTTTTTTTTAATAGAAAAATTCAATAGCCATGCATCATGATAGGAAAATCTTTTAATTTTGGCTGTGTGCACAGAGTGCAGAGGAATGGCTAAGGAATAGGTGGGGAGGGGTGATGAATAGATTCACTTGAAGGATGTTTTGCAATGTTCTAATTCCTGTTCAGCAAAATGTGATCACAATCATTTGTGTTAATGAAAGGGTTTTACCCCCTTACCACCCAAAAACCCCCAAAAGTTAAAACTCTTATTATTGGCTCCTGCAGGACTTGTTTTCTGTTTTCCAATAACAGAATAAAAGCAATACCATGTACCCAAGGTGGTTTGTCATCCAGGAGGAATAACAACCAGCAAGAAGCACAAAAAAGCACATGCTTGCAAATTATAAACATGCAGGAATGTGTTTGTCTTCAAATACTAAAACAGTTCGGAAATAACTTTTGATTGAAAAATCCATAAATTACTACAGTGTGTTATTTCAACATTTATTCAACTGTGTATGTTTATATTATACCAATCAATATTTAACTCAGCTCAGGATCCTGCCACATTCTATTTATACTCATGTATCTATATCAGATAAAGGTTTCACAACTATGTGGTGAATTCCAGTCAAGCAGTTCTGATTTTTTTTTTATTTGCTTGTGGAACTAAGCAAGTGAAGAGGATGTACTGGAATAATAATAATGATAACAAAAAAGGCTTAAGAATAATTTCTTGCCAGAAATAGAGAAATTCAAATATCTGAGTAGAATTGTTTTCAAACAAAATGTAGCTCTTCTTTTCTACTGTTTTTTAATACCAATATAATTATTACTTGTTTTTAAAATTGGAATTGTAGTATAGGCAATGCCAAACCAAACAGAGCTGGCTATGGGGTTTTGATCACTTTCTCTGGTACACACAGAGGTCTACCTACTGTATTTGTTACAATAGCTCCTCAGAGGAAGTCAGAAATGCCATGTTCTTTATACTCATCAAGTTTCACAAACAGCAGTTCAGAAGCTGGATTTTGAATCCCATCACCCTTCTTCTTCCTTCCCCCATGACCTTAAATAAAATGGTCAAAGGGAATACTGTAGCAGAAAACTTCCTTATGTGCCTATCTATATATACACATATACACAAATCCATGGCCACATACATAAAAACACTCACAGATAAACATGCACACACTCAGAGGGTGGTTGGGCACTGAACAAGCTCCCCAGAGCAGTGGTCACAGCACCAGCCTGACAGAGTTCATGAAGCTTTTGGACAATGCTCCTGGGCACATGGTGTGACTTTTGGGGATGGTGCTGTGCTAGCAGTTGGACTTTGGAGATCCTTGGGGTCCATTCCAACTCAGAGTATTCTGTGATTCTATGCATAAATGCACCTGCATGCGCATACATTTCAGAAAAGGAATATTGCATTTCTGTCCCCACTGGCTCTGGGAGAGGCGTGGAAGGTGAGATGGGGGCTGCAGCTGGGGGCAGTGAGGATGCACCGTGTGCCAGGCTGCCCCCAGAGTCCTCTTTGTGCTGCTCACACCAACCCCTGCAGCAATGACAGACAAAAGCCTTTGAGATTTTCTGTTTGGTGTGACTGGGAGGAAGCTCTTTCCCATGCTGGGACTCAATCACAGAGTCTCAGGTTGTCCCAGCTCACCCTTGTGGGGGCTCAGGGGCTCCAGCACCCCAGGTTCCTTTGAAGTCCTGCCTGCAGGCTCTGTGTGGAGCATGGCTTGCACACCTTGGGATCAACGCCTTACATGGCCATTGCATCCAGGTGCAAACACTGATTCTCTATTTCCCTGCTCTTTTGATTTTGTCTATATGTCTACTGCTTATCTATTTCTCTGTTTTCCATTTTTCCTTATTTTGTTTTGCACTCTCAATATATTAACACGCTAAGTTTTGTTCCACTGAACTAAACTTTCCAACTACATTTCCAAGAAGTTAATCCCATTAACTTTTTTATTGTATTTGAAATGGATTTGCCAAGGAAACAGTATTGCTGTAATTTATAAATCCACTGCAGCACCTCTAGGAGACAACTGTCTCTATGTTTGGACAGGATATGTTATATGGAAATTGAGAGAGAATTTGTAAGATTTATTTTCCACTATTGAAAGCTTTCAAGAGCTTAATCTGAAAAAGAGATTATTTCTTTTCTCCCTGTGTCCAGTGCACAGTGTTATAATTTTTTAATAAGGATCATATAGCCTTGGAAAGCATTTAACAAGCTTCATTGGGATATTAAGTTACAAGCAAAGTTCTTCTATGAAAAATTCTTAAATGTGGAAAATAATTTGAGATTTTGGACAAGCCATGGCGCACTTATTTGATTTTTTTTTTATGAAGTTACAAAATAGATGTTGTCCCCAAATACCCTGATCTGCAATGATTAAACTTAGTCTTGTGTGGAGGCCTGGCACAAATCCTCTGCATCATAGCTTAATGATTTATTTTGCTTCGCCCTGAATTTGTCCCTGTTGAAGTCCAAATGTCTTCCAGGGGAGTTGGTTTGGACCATGTAGTCTGTGTGTGATAAAAAAAATAAATCTGCTTTGAATAACTGGGGCCGGGTCCAGGGCATGATAGGGCATGGCTGTGTGGGAGTGATGTTAAATGGGTTTTTATGCTCAGATAGGATGGCCAGAAGATACCCTGAGGTAGAGCTCTGCCCCATTGCCTGCTACCAGAGGACTGGAAAATGAGGCAGAAAGCAGCCTGGTCACTTGTGGGGAAATGCCTCTCACTTGGGTAGGGATCTCTGTAGGAAAGCTGTGCATGGGGTGGCTGCTGGGGAGGCCAGGAGGGAGGGGAAGAGGAGGGCAAATGGAGCCCCAGCATGGCTGTGGCTGCAGGGCAGAGCAGATTCCATCTGGGTCACTGGGAAAGACTTGTACGGCCCCTCCATGGGAGCCAGGGGCTATTTAAGGGACCCTCAGGGTGCATCCAAACTCTAAGGTTTCCAGATGCCCTCCGTGGGCTCCTACAGGGCCCTGTGCAAGGCAGTGATCTGCCATCAGGAATAAGTTTCTTCATTCCCCATCCCTTGAGCTGGATTATGTCATCGTGCCAGGGCATTAACCTATGGCTCGTACATCTAAATATATTTGATTTTGGGTTTTCTTCTCTTCTAATATTACAGCTTTGCCTGGAGTTTATAAATACTCCATTTAAGGAGCTATTTAGCAGTAACAACATTCCTGAGCTCAATCCAAGAATTGAGCTAATTATGGCTCCCCTTCAAAAATCTATTTCCACTCCCCCTCCCAAGGCCTACTCTCCCCTGTGGTCAAACAGCCTGAAGATAATAAAGTGCAAAAAACTCCTACCTAAATAAACAGATGAATTAATTGGATACACTGTCACTGACAGATTAGTAAATCCCAGTCTTGCATTACTTATTTGAGTCATCCTGCTGTGTGGAAATATTTGTGTAATACCCTGATTTAGAAGAATTATATTCAAAACCCACAAAACAGGAGGTTTTTTTGGCATCTTCCCTAAATGGGATAAGGAAGAGTAACAAGTAATCTGTTTTAACTGCTCATTAGCTGGCTAATGCAACTGGTGATAAATACAAAAAAGAAAGTTTCTGCTCTTGCAACTTCATAACCATTGCATCAATTTTTCATTTTTTCATTCAAGAAAAATCATGTCTTACAGTATCCTTGGAAAAAAGCCTTCTCTGTTTATAGGCAGTGCAATTCCACATTCTTGGTATATGGAACACCAAATGTCCGGGGATAGCCAGCATCCTGGCAGAGTGCCATGCATCTTATTATGTAGTAGGAGAGCCAAATTTCTTCCTGCACAGTATGTCTATAAATAAATTGCTTCTTCCCAAGCAATTACATAGAAGCATTTTTCCAACCAGCATGCAAATACAGGATTTTTTCTTACTGCAAGTAATAGTCAATTTATATTAGTTTAAGGTCAGAATTATTTTAACATTTATATTGAAAATGCCTTCTCCTGAGCTTGCACAGGGATGTAAAAATATGCAATAAAAAAATTTCTTTTAATGACATTTCTTCCCTTGTAAGGATCTGGCATAAAGAAGCCATCCTTCAGCTGTCTGTAGTTGAAGTGTTATATGCACATTTCAGCAGGTCTGATAAAGGTTGACACTGTATTCAGCCTGTAGTGGCTTTGGGGTATTTGTGCAGTTTATTTACACAGTGTCTAGAAAAAATAATCTCATAATTTATATTGGTGGCTCTAAGATACTAGAAAATAAATTGGCATTTTGTGATTCTTGATCTAAAATCTGGACGTCAGCAAACTGTCATTGAGCTCCTCATCTCTCGCTCTTATTCAGAACACATGGCTGTATTTTTGTGGGCTTGACTCATCAGGTTATTGAAACAATGCAGGGAGGAGGTTAGGAAATCTTCATCTGGCTGCTTTGGTAACTTAAATTTATTAAAATAATCAGTCTTAGAAAGTGTCTCTGCTTTTCAATCAGATTGGCATTGTGCCACATCACCTCTTTCAGAAGTGAGAACCAAAAGGAAATTATAGTGGTACCACCCTGTTGAAGTTCAAATATTGACAAATTTAGAACACTCCAATATGCAAAGTGTATCTTATTGTGTGACTTCCTTTTATTACACATGGGATGTCTTAGAAACCATGGGGAGACAAGGACTTTCTTTTGTTCCTTCCACATCTCCAGTCATCATCTAGAGTAATTACGTAGTGTATTTACAACTTTTCAGCTTTTTAAAAGGTTTTTTGAGAATGAATGATTGCAAGCTACCTTTCTCTGTCCCTCTTTTGTAACAAAATTTACATTTTTTTGACCCTTTAACTTCCTTCTTCTTCCATTATGAAAACTCTTTATACACTTAAATTGTATCTCCCATTCAGAACTTCTTCCATAAGGAAATGTTTACAGTGGCATCCCATATGGTAAAAGAAGAATAAAAAAACTTTTTATCAGAACTAGAAAATAAATTCCTTTAGATTCAGTATTAAAAACAAGAGCTTGGTAAAAATGCTGACTATATTATTAAGCAGTGTATGGAATTAATATATTTCTTGTGAGTAGTTTCTCATGAAAACTGGTATTTTTTCATGAATTTTGGTCTAGTGCGTGCAGCATAGTTTCTCTGTAGCTTCATCTGTGCCTCCCGCTTTGAATGGGAGCCAGAAAGGTGTCATAGATAGCATTAAGTGGGCCATCTTTCCTTAAGACAAAGTATGTTCTTAAATAATAAATGATCCTGGCAAGTTGTTTATTACCAGCAGTTAATGATCTGTTTATTAGTTAAAGTCTGTGGCTGTTAACACTCTAACAAATCAGTTCACTCTGTTAAACATCAATTTCGAGTACATTATTGGTATTAACCATACAACGAACTAAAACTGTTGCAGACAGTTGATTTTATTGCTGTGGCAGAATTGTATAATGGGAGGCAAAGGTGTTCAGTAGGGTACTGCTGCAGATAGATTAGGTTACATTTGTTTGTATTGGTTAGCAACTGACTTTTGTCCACAGTGAGTGTGTATTCTCTTTTCCCAAATGTCTCTCGAGCAGTTTAAAGCCCTACACGCTCTAATTTCTGTGTTTTTTAAGAGTGCAAGAATTACTTTTGTGTCTGCGCGTATATTTTGGAAAAAAATTAAAAATAAATTGGTGGCTTAAAAATTAACTTCTGTAAGGTGTGTGTGATGAATAGCTTGCTTTAAAAAAGTTTAAAAAAAAAGCTCAGAAATCAAATACTGCTAACACTGCTTGTTTGCCTGAGCAATTGGCAGTAGATCAACTGGTTTTCCAGACTAGTTGCAGCTACTGGGAGGAACAGAGACAGAGTTTAAAGATTCTAGTGTCAGCTCTGCATTAAGCTGTGCTTACATCATGTTAAAATCCCACAAGCATCTTCAAAAAAAAATAAGAAGACCTGGGATATTAGATGATCTTGATGAGAATACTTGGTCTTGAGTGGAATGGTGCTCTACAAGGTCTTGGCTCTGCCTAGTCCCAAACCATAAAATGCATGGATTGCAATTTTGCATCTGATCAGGAAACAAAGCTGTAAAAGTAGGTTCACTCCTAGGGCTCAAGTAGTGGTAATAAGTCTGGCAAGGCTGGATAAATAGGTGTGAGAATTACATTCCAACCCACAAATTCAAGAGTTCAAATCTGTTCTTTCAATTTTGGCCACTTTTCATAAAGGGTAGCTCTAAATACTTTCAGCATTTAGAAGTAATCCACTGATACATTGGCAGAGAGGAACCCCCAAAAGCTTTACTCTAAAATGCATAAAAAATACTTTTCTCCAATTTGCTTGACAACTAAATTATTTTTAGGGTTGTTTCTACGACAGATTAATAGAACAGATCCAAAACCTTGTATGAGCCCAGTATTATTTCTCTCCTTTCTGGAGGGGCTGATTCAAATTTTATTTAATTCATTTCATTTGATTCATTTGAATTCAGTTGAATTCAGCTACAGCCAGCATAGTTAAACCAGCAATCAGTGGTTCATAGCACTTAGCTAGTGCAAAGGCTATCTCAAAATAGTATTTAAAATTAAATCACACTAACATTATATTGATAATCTACAACTTACTTGGGGCAGAAAACATTACTGGGGAACGTGTTGTACCACCACAACTGTAGCTGTGGTCTAAAAGGTCAGTACAGAACAAGAATTCAGTAACAAAAGTGACACTTTGGACCCTGAACAGGAGGATGTCTAGCAGAGCTTTCTGTAAAGGTATTGAAGTGTTCAGCTCTTTTCATGTTTGCCAACCAATTTTAATGCCCTATTGAAGGAGGAATAGGAGGACCTGTGGTTTACACCCAGTGTCAACAGCAAGGTAATTTCCCTAAGAGTAAGTACTGCTTTCCTGAGAGTTTTAATTACCCTCGAGATCCTGTGGTTTCCATCCAGACTTGCAATTAGCCAGTTATCCCACAGGAAGGTATTTGCCATGTAATCTGAATTAAAACCTAATCCAACTCCTGTTAAAACCAAAACTAATGTAGATTTGCTGAAATTCTCTCTCTGTCTGTTTGTTGCCAGTTTACCTTGTTTAGGGGCTTGAGCTGCTGCAGCTTCCCTGTCACTCAGGGTCCCCTACCCTGCTTCAGAGCAGTCCTAGAAAACAAAGCAGCAAGAGAGGGGAAGGAGGACAGCTCAGCTCTCACCCTGGCTAGGCAGTGACACAAACTTTCCCATTTGCCTTTGGGAACACCAAATCACATTCTAATCTTGCAAAAAAATGCAGATTTTATAAACTGGTGCTATAGAAATGATCGTAACTGAAGTCACGTTGCTCCCTGTAGCCAGTGGGGATTACTGCCTGCAAGTTCCTGCAGCTGGCATTCTGAGTTTGTGTGCATTATAAGCACAAGTTCAGACATATCCAAGGAAATCTGTGCTGGTGGCTGTATGAGTGGATTGTTGGTGCTATAAATTTGAATGCACTGACACTTTCTTCTTGCCTGAAATGTAGTGATAGCTATATATGTTAGCATGTGTTTATATATTAAAGTCCTGTGTAGGATGGCATGAATGCTAAGTGTGTTTTCCTTTACTGAATGCCTTTCACTGTCCCTTACTCTGACCTGTTTAAAGAGTGTCACAGAGCAATAAGTGGTTTTAACAGAAAAACCTCTGAGTTGTTTCTGGTAGCATGTATTTTTTCTTATCAATGCATCACTCTGCAACACTCTACAAAATGCAGCCGACTGCCAAAACAATCAACTCTTCCTGGACTTTTACTTTCCTTCAATCTGTAAGAGCAAGGCTCCATTTGAATCCTTTTAAATTAATATTGTGTATGACACATCAGAGAAAAGTGTGTATTTTACCAGTCAGGCGTGAGGGTGTTTGAAATCAGCCTTCAGTTTGAAGTGACAGAGACAGCAGCCAGACTAACAGAGCACAGGGAGGGTGAGAGGGAAGCTGAATAGGATGGGCAGGTCAAGCAACCCACAGGAAAGGAAATACTAAAATTATGCAACTTGATGTCCCATGGTTCTTTCTCTTTAAGAACAGTGTCTATATTATTGCAGTCACTCTCAGCACAGAATTGCTCTACATGCAGCAAGCAGGCAGAAAATTCAAATGCATTTTCAGAATGTTATATTTTCAATGGCTAGATTTTCTTATCTGGATTTTAATGGAGAGACAGCACCAGTTTTGATGATTTCAGAATAAGTGTGTTGGTGGAATTGCTGTGCACAGTCTAACTCCTGGATTGCTTAAGAGTGAATGTTTCAATTTTCCTCCTTGAACCTTTTTTGAGACTGCACAACATGCAACACAACCAAGTGTGGAATATAGCCCAGAAAATTTAAGACACTGACTGAGGACTGTTTGTGTATCACTCCCCCTTTGAGGACAGAGCAAGTAAAGGGCATGTCAAACTAATGCTTTTGTTAACCACAGCCAGTTCTGAAGTCAAGGCATTCTGTGCACCAAAAAGTCAGATTTCTTTCAACATAGCTCTTTCCAGAACTTGATGCTCATGTTTAAATCATTTTAGAATTAGGAATCCAGTTGTTGGGGCCAGAGTATAGACTAGGGAATATTTGTACAAAATATTTAAAGTTGTTCTCTGGTTTCCCTGGATCCTGCTAATGTTTCAACATGGACCAGTCTCCTTTTGCTGAAATAGGGCAAGCTGAGGTTAGGAAAACCTAAAATTAGTGGGATTTAAACTCTAATGGCTAGACTAAGGCATTAGTCATCTGGTGACTGATGCCTTAAGATGTCTTTGTAAAGAAAATACTTTTCAATCAAAAGAAACCAAAACACCGCACTACCTGCTTTAGGCAGACTGAGAATGTGTGTGTGTATTGGAAAATTGGTTGAGTTGCAAAGGTTCTGAAAGTTATCCCAAACTTTTAAAAGTTTTGTCTTATGTATTTTACAAAATGAATATACACAGGAACTTCACATGACACTTGTCATGGGTTGTGCAATATTTAAAGATGGACAAGTAGATAACCTTCCAGATAGAGCACCAAATTAGTGATGAAAATGGGTAGATGTTGCTGTCACTAATTGCTGTTTCAAATCCATCTCCATGCCCTGTTCAAAACAGCAAATTTTGTAACCAGCCTGAAATTCAAAGGTTTGGAAAGAAAAACTTTCTACAGACAGTTATTGTGAGCGCTGTTATTGGGCTAAAATTTGGTGCTCTGAAAACATCTGGAGTCTCAGTGTGACTTTTACTCCTAAGTGGAATGCCTTCTCTTATTTTTGGGTCACTTCTTAATAAGAAGTGGTAGAAGCCCACAGCTCACTCTAAAGGAAGCGTGCTCTGTGGTGCCTCTCTAGGAGCATGCAGAAAGGTAGGGAAAAGATCTGCAACTCACTCTCCTCTTCAAGCTGTGCAGATGCTCACAGTACACATGATAATATAGCTGAAAGACTCAAAACAACCCCAGTAAAAAACCTTTTCCATGAGAAAATTCAGAGTAGATCAGAGTGCTCTGTAAATTCACATTCTTTATGCACTGATGTTCCTTGGTTAGATCTTTCCTAAAATACCTTATGTCCACTGGATTTTCTCAACAAATGGTAGCAAATGCATGTTTACTACCCTGAGGCTAAACCACAGTGAAGAACTGGCCCAAGAAATGCATATATTCATCCATCCATCTATCTATCTATCTATCTATCTATCTATCTATCTATCTATCTATCTATCTATCTATCTATCCATCCATCCATCCATCCATCCATCCAAGTTTTGAGCATGTTTAATCCTCAAATCAGTTGCTAATGTATGTTGATGTATCGACTGCAAGAGGCAGAATGGGGAAAGAGTCATTTTCCCCTCTCCCTGACAATATTTACCAATGGCAACAGGATTCATCCTCCCTCCCAAAAGCATCTTGTGCCACATCAGCACAGAAATAAAGAGGATGCCATCAATAAAACTTCTGAAAAAGGAAATATCCCTGACTTTTGGCTCCTGTATCGTGTTGTCTCTCAGTTCCTAGTCCAGAATTTCATCTAACTACACAGCATGCTGACCTCTTGATACAGGCATCAGGCCCAGACTATGATCTTGCATATATTACTAAAACTTTGGAACAAATCCATCAAAAAAACTCTGAATTTACATTTTCATTAAAAAAAAAAACAGAGTTCCCTTCAAAAACAAAAGTTTGAAGACTAGGCTGTGAGAAAGCAGTGCATAGGAATTAGAAAGAAAATAGAAACCCAAAGGCAAAGTGTCTAGAGACAGCTGGAAACGGATAAATACTGGCATAATATTCCTGATTCATAGGAGCAGAAGACATACTTGTTGCTCCAAAATATTGTATAATCCCAAATTACAAAAAAATCCCTGTCTCATTAGATGGGATTCAAAGTATAAAAGGTACATGTTGCAAACTTTCAGCTAAAGGTGAACATGCATCACAGGAGTTCAAAAATCTAGTTCTGGTTAGTTTAGAATTAGATGGTTAGTTGGGAAGAAAATAACCATAAATTAATTCAGACCTCAAGTTAATCGTATCTAAATTTAATATTTTCTGGAGGCTTTCAGAAAAGTATCAAAACACTTAAGTATATCAATGTTGCAAATAAAATTGTCTTTAGAAATACTAAAAAGAAACAAATCCAAACATAATATAAACAAAACTTTTTAGTTCTGTCATCTGGTGGTTTGAGTCCTGTGTTGAGTTCTACAAATGATCTTTGCAGGAAATAGGCAATTTTTGCCTAAATTAGAACACAAATGAGGATGTGGTTTACTGACAGCGAGATAGAGACATAGATTAAAGTTGAGAACATTAGTAGGTAAATACAATAACTCTTCCACTTCAGTTGCTTCATTGGATGATGTTTTTCACCTAATGTAAGCACTGATCACTGAAACAGATTATAATTATATTTATTTCAATGATATTATCAAAACATCATCTAACCAAGATAGTATTTCTGTAGTTCCTTCTGGTATATTTGCCTTGCCTACTTCAAATCTGTTACCCTTCATTATATATTTATCCACTATAGATGTGTTTGTTTTATTTTCATACTTTTGATCTTCATTACTAATACTATTTCCTGGATTTATAAAATATGCAAATGATATGTATTCATGATATGTATCTGACACCACTAAAAAAAGTGGTTTCAGTCATATAGTGTTTGGAAATGATAATGTGACTTTAGGCTGGAAGATACTCTCTATTTCACTTCTGATTCAAAATCACTGGCAAGTACCAAGCAGAATTCCACAGGTGTGGGATTGGGCTCCAGTTCTAGTTCCACCATGGTAAACACTGTTAGATTAGACTACTGTCATATCCACAAACTAAATCTTCTGAAAGCCATGAAAGTCTGAACATACATCATGTGCACGGTACAGAAAACAGTGCAGTAGCTGTCCTTTTGTACAGCTGATTTTTTTTTATTTTTAAGGCTGACTTTATTGCTCTAACTCCCTTGCAAAGACTTTTGAGGTTCTTTGCACTACAAGAGTTACTTTGGGTGTAACCTCCAGAGCCTTTTCAGAGAGAGGAGAGGCTCTGGTGGCATTATGTATGTACACTTTATACTACAGAGAAGACCTTTAGCCAATGTAATAATGCCTGGGTGGGATGATAAATGCTGACCATATACAATTCCCATTGATTTGTAGCTGTGTGTGCTCAGGAGCTGTTGTGGTTTAAAATCCAGTGTTGTACATGATGATCCAAAAATTTAGTTCAGTTATTGGAAAAAGGTAAATGAACAACAGAAGTCTTAATTTGATCTATGTTTATCAGTTGAGAAAATGGTCCTTTGGCTTTTTTTGTTTGCTTTATTTTAATTATTCAACTTTATAATAGTACAAACCCTGGCATAGAAAGTGATCTAATAGCATAATGAGCACAACTTATGCACAGTGTTTGTAGGGAACAGATACACAGACCTCCCTCTCCACCATTACGTCTGACTGTATGTAACATGGGGAATTAGAGTTAGCTCATCCTTACAGAGAAAAATTAAAGTGCTAATAGGTTAGAGTGAAGCCATCTTGTCTGGAAGCTGGTAAGCACACTGCCACAGTATGTTTAGATTCCAGAAGAAATGTTGGCTGCTGGCTGTACTGTGATTGAGAAGCACTTTGTAAACCTGGATCAGTCATGGGTGTGCAACAGAGCCACTATGTCATCCTCTCCAGCACTTCCCTTGGAATGAATGTTTCCTTAATGAAGATGCCCAGATCATCCCATTTTCCTGAGCTTAAATGGGTTTGATCACAGTATCTTTGAGTAAAGAATCTCACTCAAACTGCTTTGATGGGGAACAAAGCTCCCAAGTACCAAGGCATCCTCCTGTTGACTCCTGCCATTGCAGCCAAGGACCCAAAGTGTATTCCCACTGTCCCCTTGCAAAGGTGCACTGTGTCAAAAGATTCTTCTTTGCAACAATCTGCTCAGTTTAGATGCAGATTTCTCTGTTAAGATGAAAAGTCTTTTCTTGCTGAGTCATTAATGTCATATATCCTCATTTGCCAAGTATGCTGTTAGTTGGAATAGATATGAAACCTGCAAAAAAATCTCATTGGCCTTTGTTCAAATTCATGGAAACCTACAAGAGATTTTACTTTCTTCACTAGCTTATATCAAATCAGACTGAACCCATACCAGCTTTTAAGTTGCTACAGCATCTGATTTGTCTATAACAAAATTTGTCTATGTTGACTCATTACAATTCTGAAAAAAAATCACCTCTGACCACTAACAAAGGGGGTAGTGTATCTTGAGAACTCTGTGTATGACTAACTGACATATACAATAAATACAAATGTTACTACAGTAACAGATTGAAATTATATAGTTCATTTAAACCTTTTTCCAACTTCAGCTTAGTCCCCGCTAAAGCACACAGGAAATAAACACATTGAGCTGTCTGGCACCAGGCAACTATCCAGGTCCTGCTCTGTCTAGCACTGTGCTAGGCTTATCCATCTAATCAACATTAGGAGGTTTATTTATGTCAGACAGATATATTAGTAATAAATGAATTTATTCAGTAGCTTGGTGGATTTATACATGTACAAAATCATTTTAGTTTAAGCAGACTTAAAACTGAGTGACTCCACTACTTTTATGGGCTGTATCCTGAAGCCCTTAGCACATTCTCATCTCCTCTTCACGAGAAAAAAAAAAATACAACCCAAACCACACAACGCCCGCCCCCACTCCCCGACACACACCAAAAAAGCCCAAAACCAAAAACCAAAACACATCACCAAAACAAAACACTAATTGAAGTCAATGGAATGTTTACTGGAGCAAAAACTGCAAAAGACTTAAGAACTGGTGAAATGCAAGTGAACATGAAGCTAGCAAAGTGGCATTTCAAAGGGTAGTGGTATGTTTATATGCTTTGTATGCAATATTCCATGTATAAAAGTCTGTTTCAATTTTTAAAGCCCAAGATAGTTTGTAGAGGAGAAACAGCTGACGGAATTCAGAAGGGATATCTGGATTTTCTTCATCACACCTATTTGTACTTTAGACAGACTTTGTTTTAAGGCATTAATTTGACATGGGAGTCAGCTCTGTGCTACGTTGAGGACTGTTTTCACTGATTCCTCTGTTGTTTTTTAGAAAACAAGACTGAGAATTCTCTTAGTGCTAAGGTTTATCCATTTCAATCAGACAGCGAGTGGCACATTCCCGCCTCATTCGCAGTTTTTAATTCCAATTGCTTTTGAAATGTCCCTTTTCCTTCCCCCCTTTATGCTGCCACTTGAAAGTTGAAGTGCAGCAAGAATGTAACGTTAGGTGCCAGTTTTCTGAATTACAGGGTGACTGCTTTAGCTGATCCCAAAAAGCAAGTGTCTTTTTATACCGCATAAAAGCCTGAAATGTTTACATATCAAAAGGCTATAGGCCAATTTCTGTCAAAATTATACATGAAGTTAAGCAGTACAAGCAATTTATTTAAACACTAGTCATTGTAGAAAAATTCAAAACCATATGCTCTTTTAGCAGTTTTTCACAAATGCATTTGACCCATGACTTGGCAAGACATGCATGCTTCATAATTTACTCTAAATTTCAAATCCTCTTGACATTTAAATAAAAGATCTTCATTAATAAAGTTTATATGAATGAAAACTTTAGAAGCCGATATTGTTAGAGGGAAGCTTTCAGAAAAAATCCCAACCGCTTTTCTGCCTCGTTTTCAAATGACTGACTCTCCTAATCAGTTCAAGATAAGTTTATTCTGGGAACAAATTACGGTAATTTCGCATTGTACGACTTTTATACTTTTTTTTTTCCTGGTGAAACAATGATGCAATCAATTTGAAACAAACGTGGGTGAGCGCTGCAGGGTGATGGCATTTCTAAGTGAGAGATGTGCCGCGAAGCGCCCTTTCGCCGCCGCTCGTCCCCAAGCCCCCGGTTCAGCCCTCGTTGCCCCTGGCGTGGGGCGGGAGCCGCAGCCGGACCCGCTGCCCACGGCGAGCCCGTGCCGGGCCGTGCCGAGCCGGGCCGGGCCGGGCCGAGCTGGGGTGCCCCGTGCCGTGCCGAGCCGTGCCGGGATGCCCCGGGCCCCTCCCGGCCGGCAGCCCCGGTACCGTTCCAGCCGGCCAAAGGCTCCGCCGGGAAGGCGGTGGGTGCGTTTTGCATCCCCGGAATTGCTCTTTAAGGTATTAAAATAAAAGAAAAAAAATGTCCGTTTTCTCAACAAGGGCATTTTCATAGACTTGTGTATGGTGATTGCTTTGTATGGAATCGTGTTTGGGTAATAATATTGAAAATCAGCGCGGTGTTTACCGTATTTCATACCTAACAGCTTGCTCTGCCCAGCGCTATGCTCCTCTTTAGATCCCTCTTTCAACCCATGCTGTGACCACCCTCCCGTAACAAACAATTGCTTAGCAACACTATGCAGCACAATTTGCTTGTGTTTCATTTGTTATTACAATTTCACCCCGACATTGTGCGACAACTGATTGTTTGTTTAACACAATTTTCCGTTTGCCAGGTTAGCGAAGAGCGCACGGGAAATGAGAAACTCCGAGAGCGGGTTTTGCCAAGCGGGTATCAAAACCGGGGGTTTCGCGGCAAAACGACTCGCTCTAAAACAAAACAAAACAAAATAAAAGAGACCTTCCTCACTGGGGGGACAAGTTATTTGGAAAATATAATTTCTAAATTAAGAATAAAGGTAGGCGCCGTAGAATGGTGGGTCATCCGTCAGGGGAGCAGAAAACTCTTGGGGAAGCCGAGCGCCCGTCCGGCCCGGGCCGTGTGTGCTCCGCCAGCGCCGCGGCTGCTCCGCTGCCCACGCGTGTCCCGCGGTGCTGACACCACCTGGGAGAAGCCGGCCAGGAGCGGACATGAACCCTGACGCAAGTGATGCTGAACAGCCGAGGAACCGGGTGTCCCCACCGAGGGTGTCCCCACCGAGGGTGTCCCCACCGCGGGTGTCCCCACGGCAGGAGCGGGCTCTGGGGCTCACCCGGGTTGTTCCCCGAGGGGCGGCAGTCCCAGCTGAGCGCTGTCCCCGCCGCCCCGAGCCCCCGGGATGCTCCTGACGGGCCGATCCGGAGCAGAGCGGGCCGTGCCCCGCTGCCGGCCTCCCCTCGGGCCCGGGTCTCCCGGGCCCCCGAGCCCCGCAGGCCGCCCGAGGGATGCTGCGGCGCATTGCTGCAGAGCCGCCGAGGACGTGGAGGAGCATCCCGATGGCGGCATTAAGCAGGCGCTGCTCCGCATGCAGCGTGACCGGCTGCGCTCAGGGAATTACTGACCAAAAAACCCCAACAAACCGAAACTCCCTCTCCGAGCCCACCCTCAAGCAAACAAAAAAAAATAAAGAAAACTCTCAAAATATCAACAGAAAAAAAATTTCCCAAATCTAACCAAAAACCCGCCGAACACTCTGTCAAATAGTTTCACTTTCCATCAAATTTGTAAAACTTGCACGAAGTTCAGGTCTAAATGCCAAAGGCGTAAAGAAATGGTTAGGCAGATAAATTGAAGCAAAGACCGATGCAGCTAATTAAACACATTGCGATGTATCAACAAAGCGAGAATTTAGTTTTGGCATTCTTTTTTTTTTTTTTTTTTTTAACGCTTATACAAGTCTTTCGCTGTAAATACGTTTCAGATCATTCTCAGGTGCGGTTTTGAATCCTGGAATATAGAGGAAAGAAAGGCTAAAGATAAAGTGCGAGTAAGCGCTAACGAGGATATTCTTTGTTGAGGAAAAATAATGTGTTCCTCGTAAACGGACTCTAATGGCTTGTTTTCATTTCATGCGTACAATTTCCTACCTTCTTTGATGGAGAGTTGATGGGGTAAATAGTCTAATCTTATTCAGTTCACCTCCTGTGGATTCCCAGGGACAGTCGTGACAGACGAAGTATTCTGCAAATCACAAGAGCCAGCTACCAGGAGAGCCAAACCTCTTAATAGGAAGAGTTTTAGGGATTTAAAATTTCTCCATTTAAAAATTCATAGAACATGCAAAATATAAAGATCTCTGCATCATTGCAACTTTATGGCCCTTGTTTTCTAAGCTAGATAATTAAAGATTGAAAAGAAAAAGGCACCAAGACAGATCAGAAGCAAATTGGAATACCTACCACACCCGGGGATTTGAGATGGCACTGGTCTTTAACGTTTACGTCTCTTGGCTTGTATTAAAAATAGAAGGTGGTACCTGTCTGAATCTGTTAAAAAAGAAAAAAAAAAAAGAAAGAAAGAAAACGGAGAGATAGAAGTTTACAATATTCATGTGTCCTTGTTCCGCCAGGTGACCTAGGAAAATAGTAAAAATAAAATAGTTCAGTTACTCAGTGAAGACGTTGTTGCTTCACTGCATAAACCTTAAATCACAGAAACACATACTCTTCAATGCCTGCTCAGCCCTCCAGAAACACTTGGAGTGGGGGGGGGGGGGGGGGCATTGCATGTTTATGTGGCAGTTTATTTTTTTTTTTTTAAGTGCTTCTTAAGCAGTTCGAAGCATAAATAATGAATCTGAGCCTTAGACAGAGGAAATCGCACCCACTAATATGAACTAACACGACCAAAGTAGGCGCATAATAGACAAGACTAGGAGCTGCTAACCACTTCTACACAATAGCATTAATAAGATTAACCTGGGCAATTAGCCGGTGCAGCAGAGATCGAGCCTAAATCTGGGGCCTTTCTAAAAAGCCCACTAATGGAAAGGATTACGTTAATTTCATTAATTCTCAATACACAGACTCGGGCTGCTTTCACTCCTTTGTGTAACCCCCACCTCTTCCCCACCAAAAAAGGGGAGAAAAAAAAATCAAATCTGGTTTTGTTTGTCATCTGCATATTACCAGGAACTAAATCCAGGATGACGTCGCCTGGGTATAAAAAAGGGAAGAGGTTCAGATGGATTATACTCCGAGCAGCCCTCTGGGTTGAGATCAGTAAACAGGCGAGAGTTGAGGGGGGAAAGTTCCAGGGGTGGATCCTGCGCACACGCACACACACCGCACACGCGCGCACAGACACACAAGCACACTCTGCCCGCAAGCTGCCCTCGGAAAAGGCTCTTTTATTTTCGCTCCGATTCCTTTTTCAAATTTATCCGAAAAGTTTCGATTTCGCGTCCTTCCAGCCTCTTCCCCCCCCCTTCCCCGGCCACCACCTACCCTCCCTCCCGCCCTCCTCCCTCCCTCCCCCGGCCGGTCCCCGCCGCCCTGCCCCGCACGCTTTGGGGCATGCCTGTGAGCATGTTCAGCATCGACAATATCCTGGCGGCCAGACCTCGCTGCAAGGACTCGGTGCTGCTGCCCCCGAGCGCCGCGCCCGTCGTCTTCCCCAGCCTCCACGGGGACTCGCTCTACGGCAGCGCCTCCGACTACGGCGGATTTTACTCCCGGGCGGTGGCTCCCGCCTCCGCGCTGCCGCCGGCCGTCACTGGATCTCGGCTCGGCTACAACAACTACTACTACGGGCAGCTGCATGTGCCCGCGTCCCCCGTGGGCCCTTCGTGCTGCGGGGCCGTGCCGCCGCTGGGCGCTCAGCAGTGTTCCTGCGTGCCCCCCGCAGGTAAGGCAGCCCCCGTGGGACGGGACGGGCCGGGATGGGACGGGCCGGGGCCCCTTTGTTCCGCAGCCCGGGGCCCGAGCGGTGACGGGGAGCTGGCGGCCGCAGGAGAGCGGCCGGGCGGCGGGAGGGGGCAATTTCTGTTCGGGACGGGACAGGAGTGGGGGAAAGCAGCGATCTCATGCAAAGCCTATCGTCGACTCGTCTGTCTGTCCGTAGGTTACGAGGGCACTGGGTCAGTCTTGATGTCCCCTGTTCCCCATCAGATGTTGCCCTACATGAACGTGGGCACTTTGTCCCGGACGGAGCTGCAGTTACTGAACCAGCTGCACTGCAGGAGAAAAAGGCGGCACCGGACTATCTTCACTGACGAGCAGCTGGAAGCGCTGGAAAACCTCTTCCAGGAAACTAAATACCCAGACGTGGGCACGAGGGAACAGCTGGCCAGAAGGGTGCACTTAAGAGAGGAAAAAGTGGAGGTACTTTGCTTTCTTTTTCCTTCTTCAACCCTCCCATTCGCACTCAAACGCGCCCGAGCCGGATGTATCGCGGTGCGGCTCCAGCCGGGCTCTGCCAGCGGACCCGCTTTGCGGGGGCAGAGGAAAGTTCTTTATTCTTTCCAAGTGCCCTTCCGAGCCTGTCCCAGGGCTGTGAGGGATTGTCGGCCGGCGGCTGTGCCTCCCGAAGGCGCCCGGCCGGTCCCACCCGAGCGGCTGCTTCCCCGCCTCCCTCCGTCTGTCTGTCCCTCCGTCCGTCTGTCCCAGCGCGGCCGCCCACACCGGCCCCGGCAGGGTTCCTGAGGGGCTGAGGTCAGCTGCGGGTTTGCATAGTTTTATTTTTATTTTTCCCTCTAATAATTTAATTTCTTAACGCAACAGGTTTGGTTCAAAAACCGCCGGGCGAAGTGGAGGAGGCAAAAGCGATCGTCTTCGGAGGAATCAGAAAACGCACAAAAGTGGAATAAAGCGTCTAAAACGTCACCGGAGAAGAGACAAGAGGACGGGAAAAGCGACTTGGACTCTGACAGCTGATACTTCTAAGTGGGGGGGACATTTCCCGTGGACTGTCGGATACGCTCCAGAGGATGCTACTAATCTTGCACAAGATCTGCCTTGTTGGAGGGGGAAAATATCTGTATATAATGTACAATGCCCCGAGCTAATTCCGTGTAAATAAAATGTGTTGCGGAGGTGTTGCACAGGTAGACGGCGGCGCGTTTGTTCACTCTGCGCCGCGGGGAGAGGGAGACGAGCGGGACAAGGGAGCGGGGAGCGGTGGTGCGCGGATCCCGGGGAGCAGGGCGGCCTCGCCGGGCAGTCCCGCGTTGGGGGGCGGTGTCGGGGTGAGAGCCGGCGGAGCGCAGCGCTGGCGGGCCCGCTCTCCGCAGCCCGGGCAGCGATGGTGGGTCTCGCACCGGGGGGAAGCGGCCGAGGCCCAGCCAGGCAGCCCGGTACGGGATCAGCCCGGTAGGAGCCCGAGGAGGCCGGGAGCGAGTCCCGTTCTCCGCCCCGGGGCCGCCCGCGGCAGTCCGGCCCCGCTCGCTTCTCCCGGCCGGGAGCGCCCCGGCTCTCCCCCCCCGGCTGCCCCCGCCTCGGCCACCGAGCCCTTGGGAACGCCAGCGGGCCAAGCAAACCCGGCCCCACACTTGTTGGCTCTGCCCCGTCTCCCTGCGCTTTCCCCATCTCCCTGCGGCTGAGCCTTGTTGGGTTTCCAAAGCGTTCGTCTTTGACCCTCGTGTAGAAAAGCTGTCTCTCTTCGGCGGAGTTTAAAGTTGTTGTTAATAAATTTTAGACATTATCAGATGGATTGCACGTGAGGGGAGTATGAGCCCTTGTGTGCTGCTTTTTTTCAGGTGTTTCAGAGGAAGTTGCTAATGGAAGTTTTCTCCCCTTTGAGGCAGCACCTTTGCAATTACGAAAGCGGTGACAGCCTGGTCTCGTTTTACTCTTCCCTCTGCGAGGGCCTCGTAGTTGAGACGTCTATTCCCTCTTTAAAATTCACGTTCGTTTTCCTTTTGCTATTTTCCCTGTGACTCTCCAGCTCAGAGCTTATAATTTCAGAGAGGAGCCACGGCAGCTTCCCCATGGTGTTGTGTTTAGGAAGATCTCCTTCTCTCTCGTTGTTTAAAAGACTGTTCATAAAGTTAAAACAAATAACCTGAAAGTGTAAAGCCAATTCAGACGATCTCTGGCCCGAAAACTTCAGGCTGTGCCTTTCATTCAAAGTTAAGTGGTAGTGAGCTGATTTTTCTTAATTATGTCAAATGCCTACACCCACCTGTATCTATTAAATCTCACCTAGTTTAGACCAATTGTTTTTTCAAATACGCTCATCATTACTTCAAGTGACACAAGAAAGCATCAGCTGCTGTGTTGCTTGCCTTTTTCCTATTTTTTCGTGATGTATCCATGTTTTTGTGGGTGTTATAACACGGTGCATACTGCAGGTGTTAGTGTGATAGAGCCAGTCTTAGTACCTGTCTGCTCAGGTGGGTTTTTAATGTCAGTGTTTCCACATAGATGAGGTATCTCTTTCTGAGCGACCTCTCGCCACACCAAGATCTAGGAACAGCTGCTGAGGAAGCAATTCAGTGTGGTTTAGTGTGAGCCACTCCTTCAGGGGGCTAAGAGTTTCACAGCTACTGCTGGCTTGAAGAAAAAGAAATTCAGCCTCTCGTTCCTTGGTGCAGCAGAGGAGGAAGGGTAAAAGCAAATGGATTCTTCTTCTCGGATACATGGGATGGTTTGGTTTTATGGAGCTATTGCATTTTGGAGATTCCACCCTATTGCTATGGATGCATATTTGACCTCTGTAAATTATATTGAATTACAACACAACAGCACTAAAAATTAGTTCTTAAATTGCTGAAAATTAGATTTGAAGTGTTTTGTTATGTCATATGCAGGAAGTTTCGCTGAGTGGATTTTTAATGTCGTCACATCTGTATTTAGTCATTGTTAGGTCTTAAAATGCATACTTAATTTGCAAATAAAAGCTAGGTCTAAGGATAATATTGCCCAAGACTTTACAAATGCTTATATATTTGTGTTATTTCCATGTGTAAATATCCCTACTGCCACAATAGGAGCTTGATAAGGTTTTGTTTTGTTTTGCATTTTTTTGTGATAATTTTGGAAGTCACTATTAAAGATTTTAGCTTGCATAGTTGAGTATAGGAGTTAAACTAGAACTGGATTTGTAAGAAGTGGGATTTAAAAATATTTTTGATTACCAATAGGAGTTACTTAAAGTTTCAGTACATGTCTCTAAAGAAACTTAGACTTTTCCAATGGGAGCAATGGTTCCAGTTGTGACCCACGGAAGCTCCAGGTCTCCAAACACACCAGTTAATGGATTTATTAAGAAGTGTTTGTTCTGTGGAAGCCTGGGATGTGATGTAAGAATCAAAACTTTGTATTGCAAAACACAGTTTCTATCCATGGAATTGTGATGAATCACCTCTGATTTCTTTAAAATAACATTGTATCTTTGTCTGTGTTAATTTTTGAGTTTTCCATAAACTCTTTATTGCGATAAGCTTGATCTTGCAGTCACAAGAATCTATTTTTATTACTACATGTAGGTGTAGATCTACTGAAGTTAATAATGTGACTTTAAAATCTCATTGAAAAGCAATTTTAATCTTGAGCTAAAAGCTTAACCTTACTTACTAAAAATGGTGTTTGTGCCATTTATAGAAGTAGCTGTCTCATTATTTTTCTCACTGGTGTTTGTTGAAAACCTAAAAGTTTCATTCTGTCTTTTTAGCCTACAAAATGAGATTCTGTGCAGTATGGAAGCCTGATAGTGAAAAAGTAGTGAGAAGTTTGCATGAAAAGGATCAAGAAAGTTGAAAACTAAATTATTGAAAACATGAGGGGGATTGTAATAAGAAGATCTCTCACTCATTTGTGCTGTTTTGTTGGCATATTCCATTTCTAGATGTCTGTCTGGATTTTTATTTTAGGAGGATTCCTACATGCCAAAATGCAAATGCCACGTAGCAGCTTTCATTATTTTCTCTTTCTGTTCATGCAGTAGGAATAAATCAAAGCACAGAACCTGAATATGTGCTATGTTCCAGCAGGTTCAGTTCTAACAAAGGGGCTTTGAAAGAGTTGTTTGTGGTTCTGTTTGTTAACACTTGTCTAAAAAGGAGACCAAAAGAGAATTAAAAAAAAAAATTGGTCAGTTTTTTCTGTATCTCCTCCATGGCAACTTAGAACCTTGTATCTTGGGCAAACATTCTCAGAAGATGGGATGGGACTGAAATGTTTTGTATTGCTCATGCTGCTGAGGCACTGTCTAGGTTTTACAACTTGAGTTCAACTTCTTGCTGTCTTACTAATTCTCTATGAAATGTTGGACTTCTTTCTTTCTTTCTTTCTTTCTTTCTTTCTTTCTTTCTTTCTTTCTTTCTTTCTTTCTTTCTTTCTTTCTAAATTTCTTTCTTTCTAAATTTCTTTCTTTCTAAATTTCTTTCTTTCTTTCTTTCTTTCTTTCTTTCTTTCTTTCTTTCTTTCTTTCTAAATTTCTAAATTTCTTTCTTTCTTTCTAAATTTCTTTCTTTCTTTCTTTCTTTCTAAATTTCTTTCTTTCTTTCTAAATTTCTTTCTTTCTTTCTTTCTTTCTAAATTTCTTTCTTTCTTTCTTTCTTTCTAAATTTCTTTCTTTCTTTCTTTCTTTCTAAATTTCTTTCTAAATTTCTTTCTAAATTTCTTTCTAAATTTCTTTCTAAATTTCTTTCTAAATTTCTTTCTTTCTAAATTTCTTTCTTTCTTTCTAAATTTCTTTCTTTCTTTCTTTCTTTCTTTCTTTCTTTCTTTCTTTCTTTCTTTCTTTCTTTCTAAATTTCTTTCTTTCTTTCTTTCTAAATTTCTTTCTTTCTAAATTTCTGTCTGTAGAATGAATAATATTCCTCTCAGATCTCACAAGGGAGTTAGGTTGAGTGGGGGATTATAAGAAGAAACGTAAGCTACTTTGGAGGTTCACCACTGTAGTGCAGACTTATTCCAGATAATGCTGTGCATTATAGGAGTAATAACTGAATAATTATACAAAAGGTGCATACACCAAATAAATCTCTCTGACACCAAGCTGGCTTAGGTTACAAAATTCTATTGCAAGGGAATGATGGGGAGAGCAATGTGTAGTAAGGGTCCAATGCAGAAGATTTTTCTGTATAGAGGCAGACTTGGTAATCTGATGTGCTCTCTTCACTGTGCCATCTGCCTTTAGATAGCAGAATTTATATTTCTATTACTACTCTATTAACTATATTTATTTCTGTAGTTCTTGTTTTAATGAGTAATGCTGGACAGCAGAGGTCAGAATTTTTTTTGCTTGACATGAAGTGATTTATTATCAGCTGGGAATCTGGACTTTTTTTACCTTTCAGTTTTACTAATACTTGAGTGAACGGTTTTTGAGCTTTACTATAATGGGATCCTGGGAATATAAACCATGCAAACTCTTTCTTACACATGACTTGTGAAGCAAACATTTGGATTAGTGGAAGTTATAAAAAAAGGCAACATTAAGGTGAGTTCATATTTTTTTGTGCTCCATCTGCATTTATTGGTTCACTGGGATTAAACACTGTGGAGCATAAAGGAACAAAATCCTAAAGAGTTTTTGTTTTGTATTTTGACCCCTAGGGTTTTATTCCATTTATACTTTATGCTTTCCTACTTCAGGGACCTGGTGAGCCTGGACTCAACCTAGACAGAAAAGTTTAGTCAAATTACCTTGTTTTTCTGGAGTTGCCACTTACCCTGATTTGATTGGAGTCTATTACACAAAGGTAAAAATTATAGCTCCAAGATGTTGGATTGTAAGAAATTAATGCAACTTTAAAGTGGCATATCTCTATAACATATCTGACAACTTTCAATACAGAAACCTGTATTTGGGGAATTCAAATTTAAAAATAAAAAGAAAAAGGAATCATACTTATTACACTTTTGTATTCAGGACAGAGTAGCTGTCTATAGACAGATACACGTGTATAGATACATATATATGTCTTATATCCCTCAAGACATAGAGAGAACTTAAAGGCACAACTGAACAGAGCAATAATGGAGCAAGAGAAAGGCCAGGAACTTGTTAAAGCATAGAATTAGCTAGAGTTGAATGTTGAAAGTTACTTCTCCTTTGTCTTCTAAATGATGTCTGAATACTCATGTTTGCATTTTTTCTCTACTCCTTGCAGGCTTATATTGGAGATTTGGAGTTTTTACCTCCAAAGACATCAAACACATGTGCAAGCCTAGAAGTTATAATCATTCCTTTGCATTATATCCAGGAAAAGAGTCTTCCCCCAAAACTCTAAGCACTGAAATCCCACCAGAGTTTAATTTGCTTGTTTATATGAATGCATCATCATCATCGTCATCATCATCATCATCATCATCATCATCATCATCATCATTATTATTATTAGCCTTTCTAAGGCAATGTTTGCTACCCAGTGACTGCAGATTGCTTTCTTAACAGCATGCGTTGGGTTTTTCACTATACCATGGAAAAAGGGACAGTTTTGTTGGAATGTACCCCCTTACTCAGGATTCCACCATCTTCTTCTTCAGGCTGCCTGCAGAGCTTCTTCTCCCCTTGCTGTCCTGGGTGGGTGCATCTGTGGGCATGGCAGGCTTAGCATGTACTGTGCCTGGGGAAAAAGGAATGGAGAGCCAGACTGATGGTGTCAGTTCAGTGGTTTGGTTTGTGGGGAAGCATCTCAGACTGAGCTGCAAACCACAGTGCTGGAACGAGCTGCTGAGCACAAGGATCAGCTGAGGCTGGCATCCCTCGTGACTCAAAGGTGTCACAAGTGTGGAACCTGACTATAACTGTATTTCTTTCCTTATCTGGTGGCTTTGGCAAAGTGTCAGAGAGCTTAGCTGTGAATTTTCAGAGTGATCCGAGGTGGGAAGCTGCTGTTGCTCCATTTTGCTGTTGGAAGTGCTGAGGTGCCTCTCTCTGGGGGACACACAAGAAGTCTTGAGCACAGTGTGGGGAAGCAGAAGTGATGACATTTTTTCACTGGTGGATTTCAATGCCATCACCATGTTTTCCTGTTATCCTGCTGGAAATTTGACTTTTCTGGTGAAAATAAGGCCTTTGTGGTTGATGTAATCATATATATAATCTCACTTGGTTCATAAACAAATGACATGTATTTTTGCTATGTCCATGAACCCAAATTGAAGGCTAAATTAATGAAAGATGAGTGAATAAAGGTACAATATGGTTTGGGTGTATGGAAGACATATTTTAAAAAGCCACAAAATCAGAGACCTAACCTACTTTTTTTGCACACCCAAAAACTCTTGCTGAGTGCTGCATGTGCAAGGAATGCAGTGCCAGCAGAGAGCAAGTAACTTTCTTTGGAAATAGAAATGGAAAAGAGTTATTTTTATGCCAAATTTTACCCCACAGTGGATAATTACAGCCAAGTTGTAAACCCCTTAAAAGCAATAAGGCACCAGTATAATGAAACACATAACTGAAATTTACTGTACTTGTGTAGATTGTAAGCTTACTTTTGAATATTTAGTGTTCAATTTCTTAAATCTGTAGTGTTCACAGAGGGCTTATAAGTGCTAGAATTTTGATTAACTGTCTCAAATAAACTACTGCTATTGTTATCACTATAAATCTCCCTAACCTAAGAACCTCAAAGAGGTTGATATTTTCTGTGGAAACTGTAATGATTTAGAAGGGCATGAACCCAACACCCTTTATTTGGAGCTTCCTGGCATTATACAGAAAGTCTCAGGCTTTATTTACATCAGTTATTAGGTCTAATTTGTTTAATATTACTTTTTCATCAGCTTTATACTGTGTTTATCATGCACAATTTTAGAACATACCGTGTTTTTCTTTCAGTTGGCCCTAATGGTACAGAGACAGCTCTTCACAGTGAAACTTGTTCACTTGAGACTCCTTTAGCCTGGTGGAAGGGATGATGTGGAAGCCTGACCCAAAACCTTTGTGAATTAGTGAGAAACTTTTTTTCTAAAGCTGATGATATTTCCCACTGACACCAATGGATGTGGTTACTCTGCAAGGGGATCAGTGAAGAGAGGGCATTAATCCCTGGTCAAAAAGGAACAGTGATTATGGGACAGAACCATGCAGGAAGGGATCATTAGAAATCCCAGGGGAGCTTTCTCTCCTTAAAATTCTCTTTAGGTATCCTGCTCTGATTTGTTCAGCTAAAGTGACCCTGCCCACCTTTGTACAGGTGCAGTTCTAAAGGCAGAAATGTGTTTCTGTCACTGAAGTCACTGCAGTCAGTACTGCTGTTGATGGAATAAGCTTACCCTTGTATTCGGATTCATGCTAAAAGTTTCAATTAGATACCTTTAAAGGTAAAAGCCACCTCCACTGAAATAATTACACAAACACAACACAGTCTTTAAATGAGCAGTGATATTGTTAACAAGTTCTTCCTTGGTATAGAAGTAGATGTTTTCCATGCAATGAGGCTTGACTAGGGATATTAGGCTCTCAGAAACTGTGTTAAACTTCTCTCCACCAGCACAGGCAAGATAAAAGTTTGATACCTATCACTCTTGGCCTTAAAGGAACATCTGATTTAACAGATGTTAAAGAAAACCCATAACAGTGTTCCTGAATTGCAAAGCAGCTGTGTTTTTCTCTGCTCACATATTCATTGGCACAGCTGCTTCAGATATCTGGGCATCTAAATTATTCTGACATCAGAAAAAAACCCTGAAACAGGGACTGATTATGGCCATATTGCTTATGACAGTTTAATGCTTTGGCTGACTGATCACTGGGAAAACTGTTCAGTCACCAGGCACGTTGCAGTTAAGAGGTAAGCAGAATTCATGTAGAGCACTAAGAGCTGGGACATTAGGTGCTCCAGAGTCATTCTTTCTAATATCAGTCTCTTTGAAGTAGCTGTCTTAGGAACAGAAGCAGTTTCCATTTCAGCTTCACAGCCTTTTTGGTTGCATGCTGAAAATTTTGGTATTGATTAGATGGATCTCAGATGGTTATAGAATTAAAACAAAAAAGCAAAAAATAATAAATTAGATGTTAAAAATAGTCTAAAGAAGTATATTAATTTGTGTCTCTTGAATTTCTGTACATTTTTGCTGTTCTTCTCTCAGTTTCCTGTCTAGGTTGTCTTAAAAACAACTGGACATTTTAATAATGTTTGGGTACTACTTTGGAGCCTATTGATGCCAATAAATTGATTTGCTTTTTTAAAATAACTTTTGGGTCAGCACGAAGTAGAAACACAACTGTCACAGAAAAGTATCTGAGAACATTTTTGGAGAAAGCAAATCTAGGGAGTACAATCTAATCTTCACCTCTGGAAGTAGATCACATGAACTGGAAACAGTTCTTCAGTCTGCATTGCCAAGTGACTCTTGGCCCTGTATGAAAAAAAGAAAAAGGCAGGCAAGAGCCACATTTCACTACTTTTCCAAATCAACTAGATATAAACTCAGTAAATCTATCAGGGGCTGTGACTTGCTGAGAGGAATTGGCCCACAAATATAGCTAATAGCAACTTTTGAGAGTCCCAGTTGAGGATTACAATCTTTTAACGTTTGATTGAAATTATGTTTGTACAACTGAAATTTTAAGATATTTTAAAAAATAATATGACATACACTTCTTCTTTATTTTTGGAACAAAAAAATTGAAAATCACGGTTGTTTGTAGACCATCATGTATTTTTGTTTGAGTTTATTTATTTTTACAGACTCTTACTGGCAGTCCTGTTCTTGTCGAAGCATAAATTGTGAAGGCAATTTAAAGTTAACAAAAGCCTTCTGATCTGTTTTAGAAACACTGCTTTTTTCTTATAGCTCATGGTTGTGCATGTGAGAAAATCAAATGGTGGAGTTCCATATAAATTAATCATCTTTAGTATGGAGGTGTCTTTTGGGCAGAAAAACATCTATGGAAAGTTATGCTGTGGCTGATGAGGCATGACTTACAGATTGTTCTTGCAAGGACTGAGGTCCTTCTTCTTTCAGCTGGTTTGAGCCCATACCTGGCAGATACAAAGTGGAATCCATTAACAACAATGAAGTGTTTGAAATACTCATGAGACCCAGAGGGGAGGAGGCTGAAGCCTCACTGAGAGAGGTCAGCTAGAGACTGAAATGAAAAATATTGATAATATTTTCAGCATAAATTGAGACTGAGTAGTACAGTTTAGTGGATAGGACACTAGTCTGGGAGTAAAAGAGAATTTACCTGTAGTTCTGCTGTTAGAAGCTCTGGATGCCTACTGTCTCAGCTGGGCCAGATATGTTTCCAGCTGTAGAATGGAAACCATTCAATATGATATCCATAGATACCAAGTGCTGTGTACTGTTTCTCCATCACAGTTTCTTCTGAGCAACTGGTTTCCTCTATTTACTCCAGAGAGAGACATGTTTTAGATTGGAAAATAAAAATATTTAGGTAGTTTTGTAATACCAGATCCAAGAGGTTCTTGAGAAGGAAATGCTGCACAACCTGATTTAACCTCAGTTGCCCCATCAGCAGTAGGCTGATAAGTTTGTAAATTAGAGGTCACTTTCCCCCCTGACATATTATTTAAAATCCATTCTGAAGAAAGGATAAAACAATTTAGATCTTATCAAGAAGGCATCTGAGTAAGGGTGAGATGCCAAGGAAAAAATAGGTGTGTCTTTTGTCATATATTTTGCACTTCTAGGGGACGGACAGCACACAGGCTGTAGAAGATGACATTGGAAGAGTAAAGGGGGAACAGAAGCATATAAATCCATGGGGTTTTTCAAAGTGAGAGCTTGAAACTGTTGCTCTTCTGAACAGTTTCTAAGGAGTATTTTAAGAGAGGAATGGATCTGAAGGATTTATCACCTGTCCTAGTCTGGCAATGCAGAAAATTATGAGTTTGACATCTTCATGATCTGTATCTGGGTGTGACATTTTTACTGGTTATTTAGTGTGTATGCCTATATTTGCATTTACAAGGACAACAGTTTTTCTTTCAGTGTTGTCAGCATCCCACTGAGAGGTCTTCTAGTGCATTGTTACCAAATGTGCTTGTAATCACTAACAGCAAGATAAATGCTACTATTACACATTGTAATTTCATAAATTTGATTAAAATCTGTTTTGGCTTGTCACTTGCTCCCTACCAAAATAAATTACAAGACTGTAATGCTCCACTGTGGTAAGTGGATATCCACTTTATGGCAGGTGTTGAGCTGAGCTGAGAATTATGGCAACCTCAAAGCTACTGTTTGGAGTGATGGGGTTTAATCTGTTAGTATTGTAATAGTGTGGAGGTTCTGCACCAGAATCACCAATGTGTTTTATCTAAGTAAGATGACCCTTTGTTGTCCAATGTTGACCAATGTTGTTGACCAATGTTTTCTCCGTTCCCTCCCTCTCTCCTCCCAGAAAGGACAACAGCTAAGAGCAGCAGGGTTATAAAGGGAATAAATAAGTTTTTTGGGCTGACTATAGGGCAGCTCTGTGAAATGGATGGGATCTCACAAGGATTGGTGTAAGTGACCCTCCAGTTACCCATGCTCTGGAACAGCTCGGTTCTTGATCCAGGGCAGGAGACCCAGCAGCTGGGATTTGGCCAAACGTTGTTGCTTGCTGACCCTGCTCCTGCCATTGCTGTGTCCTTTGCAGCAACAGCAGGAGGTCAGCCCCATTCCATTTGGGGACTTCCTCATGCCAGAGAAATCCCTAAGGAAGCAATTAAACTACAACAAGCTTCGTAGTAACTTGCATTTTAGCCTGTGATCTAACTTTGTAACTCATGATTAAAAACTAGGTGGAATACTGCTGATTTTTTCCTAACAGTAAGGAAACTTATGTGGTTAACATTTTATTCCTACATCTTGAGTTGCTACAAACATTGTAAACATTATAAATGGGATTTGTAAACACAAGTTATTTATGCAGCAAAACATAAATACATGCCTAGATTAGGTCAGCTGGTAAAAATAATCAGTACTCATTATTGCTATTTAACTTTATGGAGTGACCTAAATATCTTACAGAGCAGACACAATAAAGAAATTTATTCTTGAAATGGTGCTGCTCATTAGGGACTCAATGTGGGAGAGAACTGCTTGTGTTCCCCTTACAGGGTATCAGAGGTGCCTCAGGTGTGGGCTTGCAGCATCTCTTTAACACATCTTCCCTCATAATGTCTTGTACATGATTCATATCAGTGGAAATTTTAATCTATTCTTTGCATTTGTGTGTCTTCTGGTGGCCAGAAGGACAGTTTCAATCTGACAAAGAATACTCTTGTGCATTTATAGAATACAATTTTTAGGAGATTTTTACTTTAACATGTCTGTGTATTGAATGTTTTACTTCTGCTACTAGCAGTTATTTACCTGAGATATGGGAAAGTGATTGGGGAAGGGGGAAACCAAAGGTTGTTATTGAAAAAAAAGTCTTCATGTCTCCATGACAAGTATCTCCTGGTGGAAGGCAGACTGCCTGTATCAGCTTTCACCAAGAGAGAGGAAAAATGGGAATACCCTGAGTGCTTTGTCCTTTCATTACCAGCACCATACAAGTGCAGTTGGAAGTTAGCACTGTGTCATGTTTCAGTCTGTTTCTGGTTTGCAGACCTTTAGCTTGTGTACATTTCCAGCAATGTCGTGGATTTTCTGCATGTCTTTATTTTTTGCTGCCTACAGAACTTTAGCATCCTTTAATTTTTTAAAAAATTATTTAATTTTCCTGGTTGGTTTACCCAGGTATACCTGTTTGCTCTCAACCAGCTTATAAAGTTTTTTTGTGTGTAACTCTGGCAAGAGAAGAGGGGAGCTTGAAATTTAAAAAGTAATTTGTGATTTAGTGTGCATACCTCTGGTCAGATTAGCTGCTGTTGGAGCTTTTCTTATATCCCAACAGTTGAAAGTGAAAGGACAGAATTATTAATGACAAATTTCACCTCCTCTGAAAGCTGGTCTGTATATGAGAATGTTCAGAATGGTTACTCTTACATTAATTGGTAGGCATGACTTTCCATAGCTGCATTTTATTGTTGCATTTACAAAAATGTTGTGTGTGCTGGAAATCTCCTGCTGATTTCAGACAAGAACAAATCTTCTCTAAGTGGGACATTTTGGTTTCGTCAACAGTAGTTGCTCCTAAAAACAAGCCTAAAGGATGTTGGTTGTGGTTACAGAACTCAACTCGTGTTCTGAGATACTCTTCCAAATTTTGCAGTGGTCCAAATCCACATCTCTCTCTTCTCAGATGGTGGAGCTCCAGAAATGGGTATGATCTGGCCTAAAAGACCATGTTTGGCACAGTGCTTGCTCATTTAATTTCTTCTGTCCCAAACCACTTCAGTGAGGTTCAGCTTACTCATGAGAGATATTCTACCCCTGTGGTGGAGAAATTCACCAGCTTCTGATGTGGAACAGACAGAGGAAGCCAAATGCCAAAATGTGTTTGTATAAATACTTACACTGGTGTGGTGATTCCTTTGTAAACATCTGTACTGGAGAACCTTGTTGGATTTTGAAAGCTCCTTGGAGAACATGGGGAAGGATCTTTAACAGAACTCTAACTTGCAAGACAAACAAACATTGTAAGCAAAAATATTTTTTGGTACTTTTCGGGAAATTGCACAATTTGCCTTAACCTAGAATTTTAGGTGAGACAAGCAATTCAACAATATGAACAATTCTGCAGGACAGGAATATATACTTCAGTTGAGCTACCATAGGCTATTTTTAGAAGTTTTAGCTATATTTTAAAGTTCAGTTACCTTGGGTTTGTTATCTTAGTTTGATCAGAGTGTCAGTGTGAAGTGGTTTTCTGAAGAACTAAATATTTCCTCTGTAGGCTGGTGGAACTCAAAACTCTTTCATTCCCCTGTATTAAATTGAATCTTGACATTACACTGTGTCAGTCAGTGGGCTTTTCAGTCAGATTCTGCTCACTTTTCAGCAAGGACAGTGGATGTCAGTGGTGCACCAAAACTGCTTCTTCCAAAAGATGCTTTCAATGGCAAAGGTAATACTGTTGGAACAGGTGCATTCAGTTATGCTCAGTTTGTAAACTCAAAATTTGCAATAATGGTGTGTTTTGATAGTTTTCAAGAGTTAAAATGGAGTTAGGTTTGTTTGCCAAGACTGTTAAAACTCTAGCAGTGTCACAGCAGTTACTTATGAACATGAGTGTCACCTCAGAGCTGACCCAGTTCTGTCAATAGGTCTCCTCTGCCACATGGTTATTGTCACTTTCTGCAGGCCCTGGAGATCTCAAATAAATCTTGACATGCCAGGTTGAGTAGCTTTTGAGAGCTGAAGCAATGACAGCAAAATGGAAGGGATTTATGCCATGCATTTTTTTCCTGCATTCACTACATGATTTCAAACCTGGAGGAGCAAAGGGGAGTATCACTGGAGTCAGAGGAGTTGAACTTTACAAAGTCATCAGTTCTTTGGTCTTGTTCATGTCCTTGCTCTCCAGAGTGCTTTTGCCAGCTTTAACAAACACAGAAGCTCATTATAGAAGCATAGTGTTGGGTGCCTTATTTTTGTTTTATTTTTCAATTTTCTGTAAATGGGAAAAGGGCCATGGCAGTTTTTAGCTTAAGATGGAAAGACCCTAATCTAATGATTTTGAGGAGCATGGACATGATCTGTGGCTCTGGGGTTGTTTTCTGTTTGTGTCACAGCAGCATTCAGTAGCTGCAGCTCACAGCAGACAATGTCAGTCTTCTGCAACCACTGAATGAAAGGAGAAGAGGAAATTTTGGCATGGAGTCTCCTGGTATGCTTAGTGATCTTTTTTTTCTCCTGATCAGTGCAGTTTCAAATTGGGATGTTAGCCAAAAAATCAGCCTCTTTTGGTGGTGAAGGTAATGCTTCTGTAGTCTAATGCTAAACTTTGTGCATGATGTAGCAGAGAGGGTGAACCCCTGAGAATGTATTGCAATGAAGAAGAGTGCATGTTTTAAAGGGTGGTGATGGGATAAAGTGCAACCAAGAACATTTCTGCCTACATAATACAGACACAGGGCATAAATTACATACAATCTCTCATATGCACAATTTTGAGCCCATGTATTTGGAGATACGGTAGAGGCCCACGTTAATAGTTGCTCATATGTAATATACATCTCAATCTGTACATCTACACAACTTCAGTTGGTCTGTGAGGGGAATCTGAAAAGAGAAATTAAACTTACAGAAAAAGTTCAACAAACTATTAGAGTTGGAAGGAAAATAATGGATTGAATTTGAAATAATGGATTTCTCTTTTTAACCTTGTAGAAGATATACTTGTAGATATACTTGTAGAAGACATGCTAGAACATAATACTTCTATGCTCCACTAGAAATAGCAAAAATTGTCTTGTTAATTGAAAAACAACCACTGGGTTTGTGTTGTGCTGTGTGGCATGCAGGTCAGTGTAAAAGTAAAGTGAGTGCTGTGCCTTGGAATGAATTTCAGTTTTGAAGGATAGGTTCTGCATGCTCATTTTTGGTTTTGGCATTTAATGCCTTCCTCTCGTTCAAATATGTGGGAGGAATCAAATGTCAAAATCTTCACTGTGTATGATATATAATTTCTCTCTTGTATTTCAGTGGGAGGAACATCAGACCCCAAAATGATTATGTGTCTACTCATAAAGAATACATCACTGCATATTTTAATGTCAGTTGTGGGAAATGCAGATGGGATAAAATATTGTTGTCACCTTCCCCCTACTGAGTTTCTGCTTGTGTTTTATTATGTAACCTTGCAGGAAGCCAAAAACCCAGAACTTCAATTCTGTGTCAGGAGCTTTGGTCCTGGCCAAAGCAGACCTCTAGAGATTAACATGTCCCAGGACTTCAGAATCCCAGTCCAGATCTTGGTCAAAAGAATGAAACCTAGGGTTTGTGAATAGAAATTTTTATACTAGAAACAACATGTAAGACATCTTGAAAATTTCCCATTATGCTAAGTAAAAACATGTCCATTTCACAGTTGGAAAAATAGAGCCATGGGGAGGGTAAAGGCCAGTCACACTTCACAGCAAGTCAGTGGCAAAATTTATGGAAGCCTAGGTCTCTACAGCTCTGTGATTCTTAAAAACAACTGGGTTCAGCAATTTACATCCTTTCTGTATTAACTATATTATCAAATATGGTGTCAGTTTAAATTTGGGTGCCATTTATAGAATGAATCCTGAAGTGACAAGAAATAAAGCAGAGGAAGTGACAAGAAATAAAGTGGGAGATGCTGTGTTGGATATGAGATGAATACTCTGCATGCCAGCAGCAGGGACTGCAGTGAGCCAGCAGGTCCTTCTCTCAGGTTTCTCTGGCTAGCTCTTGCACACATCTTGAGGATGTTGGCTCTTCCAGCAAATGATGCTAGAGAGCTTATGGACCACAATACAGCTTGGGCAGGCTCTATGTCTGTTTGCATTGCTCCTGATGCTGAAGCATGCCCAGAGTAGCAGAATGGAGAGGAAAAAAGTGTTCCTGCCCCTGTGAGCTCTGGACTTTGCGCTGTGCCTTGTATGGGTTCAGCTCCCTTCCAAGGAGCACTGCCTTGTGGTTTCTGTCTGTGTTTGGTCTTAGACACAAATATCATTCATGGCTCCCCAAGGCAGGGCCAGGCAGGACCAAAATCTGTCCTGTGCCTCCCTGCACCTTGTTTAAAACAGGGGTTCTAAATAAGTTTTATTGGGGAGTCCAAAGCCTATTAGAAAGAAATGAAAGTCTTACATCAGCTTCAGGGGGGTTTGGATCAGGCCTTACATGTCTTTTCTTACTCTTAGTGCAGTCTCTGGGATTTTTGCCAGGGATTCATTGGGAATAGTTTGACTTCACTGTGACCAGGACTGGGTCCAAGATGAGCATACACAAGGGGAATGAACAGTCTTTTCAAAAACTTTTAATTCCCTCTCAAGGCTCCACAGCAATGCAAAATGGTGTAAAGCAACACAAACAACTACATATCCTAGGAAGAGAGATGAGAATTCTAAGCACATGCAGTTTTATTGAATGTTATCAAGGCTTCCTAGTAGTTAATTTGATTAAATGGAGCTCCCTGAATGTTCTTTCTCTAAAAGTGATTTACAAAGTGTTTCAACATGAGGAGTTTCCAAAAGCACTTGGATGTCAAAGAAGAGCTATTAATCTTTATATTAGCATTCTGAAAAACAGCATGTGTTCCTTGATTAGTTGATATTTGTTTGCATTCTTCTTTTCTACAGAGGATTATCACTTTGACCTTTTTAAACATACTATAGTTCTTTAACATTTAGGAGTTAAATATTTTCATGGTTATAAACTGGCGTTATTTTGGTTTTCACTGATGCAAATAAGGATTGAAGCCCACAAAGAATACCGAAAGACCTCAGATGTGAATTCTAATAACCTTTATCTCATGAAACACATTAGTGACCAAGCTAGCATGCCATACGTTTGACCATCTTGGACAAGTCACACTGGGGCCAATCCTGGCCAGCTCTCACCCATGTTGATTGTGTAACTGATTTCAGCAGGTCTGATCAAGTGAGATGAAGGATTTCTGCCTCCTGCCTTTGCTGAAAAGAGGCTCAGGCAGGATTGGCCCAGTGGGCAGATTGTGGGTTTTCCCTTGCAGTGCAGATACGTGTCTTTCATGATTTTACATAAATGTGGAGTATGCTCACTAAACAGACAAGTAAGAGACACTAATTTATGTGTGGTTTACTTCTGTTTTGTGGTGGGTTTCAACTGTACCTTGGGTGTGTATTCCTTCTTGACATTTCTGCTGTGTGTGTGTGTGTGTGTGCAATCAAAAAGTCCCATAAGCTGACACAGCATTAGACTGGTGACACTCTCAGCCTCTTGGGACAGAGAGTGGGGCTGGAAGTTATAAACAGCTGAGGTCCTGGGCACTATCAAGCAGGGGCAAAAATAAATATCATAAAGATTCATTTAAAAGGGTATATTTGATGAAATTCCAGCAAAAACTGCAAGACCACATGACAGAAATTAATAGCCAAGTTAGTCCAGAGCTTCTGCACATGCAGTTGTTCCAAAATAAATTAAAAAGTACCAGTCTTGGTTGCCATGGTTAGGACTGTTGGTATGTTGCTTTGACTTTTTCAGTATCATTAATTTGGCTCTTTTGTCAGGTGAGAATCCCTAAATTAAACATTGCTTTGGATTGCTTCATAATAATTCTTCTAGGACAGAAAGAGAGGAAAAAAGAAACCACTCAATTAAGGATCTGCTGCCTGTTATAGTTCTGACATCATGTGAAAGAAGACATCATGGACCCTTGGCCTATTTTGCTAATCAATATTGTGGGATTTCCCCATTCTTCATTAATAATTTGGATTTTGGAGAGCCCAGTCATAATGGAAGCCCTAGAACAATGGCAGTATCTTCAGGTGCAGCTGAACACTAGATCCTTGCAGCCCCTTGCAATCTTCCCCAAGGCCATCAGAGCTGCAGCTGGAAACTGCAGTATCTGCAGCTAGGCTGGCAGAGGGTGAGGGGATGGGCCACAAGTAATATCCCTTTCTTTGATTATGCAAAGGAACTCTGCCAGATATTTTGCATTTTTAAGTGTGTTTCTTGATTATGCTTCAGGCTTTTGCTGTGCAAATCTATTTCCCTTTCTCTCCTTTTGTCTGCCCAGCTCTGTTTCTTGGTGTGTGATTTTCTTTGGTTAGTCTGCCTTCTTGTTTGAGTTCTAGTTGCCACTACTCTGCTGTGTCCTAACTTCTGGCTTTTGACCATCTCAACTCTTGTATGATCTTCTGACTTTGTATTTCATGTACCTCAGCCATAATGTATTTCTTTCTTAACCCTCCTGCCTTCCTGTCTTCATCCTCAAATATTAGATACGTTAAATCTGCATACAAATTTACACATGCACATCAATTGGGAAGACAGATGATTATTAGAGTGTGGAACTTGAAAATAAGTAACATATGTGCTTTTCCCACCCTTGTAGGGAAATTTAGGTGGTTTGTGTTAGCACACTAGCTTATATTTGGTTAAAATAAGCACTTTACCTAACCCATTGACCCTAGTCCCAATCCCTGTTCCCTGGAGGATTTAGTTTGGCTTGGCAAATATTGTACAAAGGGGTAATCTGCTCCCCTCTGCCAGCAGACTGCTGCCTGAGTCTGATAGTCATCTACTTAACTGGCTTTCATGAAGTGCAGAAATGCATGTTGGGCTGGGCTTGCTAATGGTGCATAGAGTTTTTCCTGTAGTAAGCCCTAACACATTTTTAACAAAGTTTGAAGATTGTTATTTTTTGCAGAGCATTTGTGCAGACAGCTAAGTAATGGTGGGTGAATTCCCACATCCCCAAATTTAGGCTGGAATTTTCTACACCCAAACCCCTTTGCTTTGGCTGCAAGGCAGTAATACAGCACATTACAACTGGTCCTGTAGAGTCTGGAAAACTTTTGGTATGTTGCCACAAATCCCACAGCCTTTTGGCTGACCCATCACTGCCTATGCACAGCAGGGATAGCCAGCTTTTGTATAGGAGCCACTGTATTCCCAAGGAGGTATTTTGGGCAGACCAGATACAGCCACGTTTATGCACTTGAGTTTTAGAAACTTTCCAGACCCCATCTGCACACAGTTTCCCTTCCTTTCCCCTCTCCAAAGAGCACCACCAGCCATGTGGATGGCTGGTTGAGGTTGCCTGCAGTGGTGCTGTGGGCCACCTTTTGCCACTGGGCTGCCACTTGACATTCTTGATCTGCATGAGCTGTTCTTGCAGGGTGCCCATGGCTGCAGTGTGCAAAAGCTTCCTCTCACAGCTAGCTTTACTCCAGTGTGACAAAAACAGCCTGATGCCATATGGGATATTCATTCACACTAGGAATTTAGTACTATGTCTTGCCTGTCACTTAATTAGCTGTTATTTATTTTAATAGAATGCATAATGCAAGGAATTATTTTTGTTTAAGAGACTTAAGTTGACTTAAAGCCATAGGGAGGAGGAAAAATCCCCACATCTACAAGAAGTAATAAAGTGCTTTTGTTTTCCTAAAATTATTACTATTTGAAGTCCAGTGTGCCAGATCTGGAATATTGCACTAAAGGTTGCACTGGGATTTCACAGTTATTTACTAGGTGATTATTTAGAGTCACTTTCTTTTTAGTCAGTTGTAACATTTTACATTTTTGGGGCTTGACTGGGATATGGGATCACACTTGGTTCTAGCTGGGTTGCAGTAATCTCTGTGTGACGTGGAGCCAGAAAGACCTATAAAAGCAGCTTTTGCTTTCATTAAAACCATTACAAAGATCTATTTGTGGTGTCCCCAAAAATAATTCTGATAATTGGTTGTTAATTTTAATTACTCACCAGTTGAATATCTTGATAGGAGAAACAGGTATACATGCCCAGTTAAACAAAATAAACACATATTCAGTAATAAATGGACATTTGGGTAACATGTTAAATGTAATAATACTGTGCAGTGATGATTAATTTATAATCTTCATCAAATCAGTGGAAGCAGGATATGGTTAATATGATGTCATTGTTTAGATAGCCCTTTTAATGACTTATTTATATACGTATGTTCAGTGTTACAAGGTGGTGAGTCGACACTTGTTAGTATTGGGCAAGCTACATGATCCACTGGTGAAGCTGTTTTTCAGGCAGAAGGTGCACAGTGCCCGCAAGCTCTTGTTTCACTCTGACCTCCAGGCCCTCAGCACGACCAGAGCAAAGCAAGCTCCCTAAACTTCCCCACGCTGTCAGGAGCAGCAGCCACAGGGTGCATGGCTGTCATGTTCAAACAGAAATAAAATATAACCAGAAAATGTTGCTATCTCCTTGGGGGCACAATGTAGGAAGCAGCAAGTGGACAAGAGACTGCAGCTTCAGCTTGCCACCTGGCTCCTTTGCAGCCATCCACTGTGGGGTGCTGTGCTCAAGGCTCAGGAGACATTAAAAGAACGCTGCTGGACGGAGCAAGGTTGTAGGGGCATTTAGTTTGTAAAATGCTTTGGGAATGCTGGAATTTCCTAATATGACCAACACTGCTCTCAACACAGTTCCAAAACACAGCCCCATAGTAGACACTGTGAAGAAAATTACCCCAGCCATGCCAGCATGCTGGATAAAACAAGGATTCTTCCATTTCATTTCTCTTCACCTTTGCCTTGTGTCGTTTGAGGAATCCTGTCACTCATTCTCACAGCACTGAAAGGAGGAAAATATGCTTTGCTTGAGTTAGCATTCCGTCGTGGGTGGCTTGTAAGGACCATCCCATGCACCTCTACCTTGGCCCTTTTTTGGGTGGAATTAATCTCAGCAGGGTATCACATTGTCAGCATGAAAGGATATTTCTGATGGTCAAGTGGTGAGAAGTAAGAAGATGAAGGCACCACATTGCTACAGCATACATAAATGTTCACATATTTATCATAATATGAATATGTAACAGGAGAAATGGAGAACTACTTTGGCTCTTTGAATAGCACAAGCAAGGAGGTTAGGTTGGGAGTGAGGTTTCTTTTTTTGTTCCAATTTATACCTATATGCAACACACATTGGCAAAAAGTAGAAGTATGATTAATTCACTGTTATGGGCTGGCAGATTAGTCAGGTTATGGAATGGCTGTGACATGGAGAGTGATAGAACAATTTTCTCATGAGCTGGTTTCAGGTTTCCTAAGCATTTTTTCTTGTGTCAACTCTATCAACTGTGCTTTGCAGTCAGCAGTTGTTCTTCTCCATATATTCTTATTATGCATTCTTGTTAAAATGTTTTCATCTTCTTTTAGCCTTTACTCAGATATTCCAGACATGTCCCATTCCTCCACACAAAAGAGCAGTAATTGAGTTGACCACACGGAAGGTCAGAATTTATTTCCTCTTTCATACTAAAAAGACAAGTAAACATGAAGCACATGAAAAATCTAAACAGTAACTTTCTCATTGGTTCTGTTGTACATCTTTGTCCTTTGAAGTCTAGACAAATAGACTGTGGCAGAAAGACATGAAGATATTTTTGATAATAAAATTTACTAAGTGAGGCTATTGTAAAAAGCCTGGCTTCCTTATAATAGAGAGTGTGCTAACAGGTCCTTCAATATGCTGATTTGATTTCAGTCCAAAATGTCCTAATCATAAGTGAAGTGATTTTTCAGTTAAGAAAGGGACAAATACCTTAGAATGATCTAACCTCTATATTTTGCTTATACCCAACACTGTTGAAAAGGGAGAATCATTTGTCCCATTTTCTACTTGAGTGGTGAGTTGGAGTGAGTGCAGTGGTAAATATGTGTATAGAAGTTAAAGCCTGCCCATTTGACCATCCAAGCTCTAGAGACTATCTAATCCAGGTGGAAATGCATGATGCTGGAATAATATATTGCCTACTTCCTCTAACTGCTGGAAGTCAAACCTCACTTTTTACAGAAAAATTAGTGCTGTGATCCTCACTCTAAAGTTTTGGTTATACATGGGCTTTTAAATATTGATTTTATAAGTTCTAATTGTTTATTAAAACGTGACGGAAAAATAGTCGTGTCAAGAAATGTGAGCTCTCCACTTTTGGTTTATTTTTTTAGATACCTGTCCTTTGCAAATGTAGTGCATGGTGCAACTTTTAAAAGAGTAACCTGAACATGGCCTTGGATTGCAGACAATTCAGTCATGCTCTTCTAGGATAAATGAAGTGTCACTGCAAAATACCAGCATCAACAACCAGGGGCAGCTTTAACCATGTCTGGGGTCTACTGCATGGTTAGAAGTTATTTATATGAATATTCTCACAGAGCACTGCAGACAGTGGAGGTTACTGCTGACAGATAATTGGGCCTGTCACTGTTGTACATTAATCTAAGCACACCTCTTTATCCATACATATCTAATACACAAACTACAAGATCCTCTCAGCTCAGATCACTTGTAACCATTGTACACTTTCATACTTCCAGTAACAGCATTTTTTCTGTTACAAAGTTATATTTAAAATGTGATGATCCAATACAAGCAGATAGATTTTTAGCTCAGTGTGCAGAGATTTAAGTGCCATTTCTTATTGATGCTAATGCAAGTCAGGTGGCTAAAACCCTGTACAGCTCACTGAAGATTCGCCCCAAGATGCCTCGTAAATTGCTTTTCATTGAAAGCACATCCAAAATTCACTTTTCTGTATATGGTTTTTGCTACAGCAGTCTTACTCTAGATATTAAGTTTGTCACTGAAGAGGAATCATAAAGTCAAACAGGGCTTTTAAAGAAAATCTCATGCAATAAAATGTTAAACTCCAGTTGATCTCTTGAACTGCAGCATTTCTCTGCTGAAGGTCATGACTGGTGTGCATTTCAGTTGGCTCTGCACCTAGACTGCTTTGTCCTTACAGTTTGGCACAACCCAGCTTTATCTGCATTTACAGCCATGAGTATTACAGGATCAGGTTTGGTTTCTCCCATTAAAAAAAACCACTTCATGCAGAGATAAATGACCTCCCAGACTAGAGATAAATGACCTCCCAGACTAGAATACTTAATTAGAAAAAAGTTTGTTTGCCAGCTGGTGAGTACATTAAGCCTTTCTTCCTTCTTCTGACTAGACAGTTCTATAGAACTTTATCTTTGGTACAATTTCTGTTTCTTATAAATTTAGTTCTATAGCTTTCTTGAGGGGTGTGTTGATGACTGCGAGATGCAAAAGGATTGTTAATTTGGTGACTAGTAATCCAGAGTTTCTGTTTGAAGATTAACAACTAACTTGATTGTGTGACTTTCTGTGATCCCTTCCACCCCTTCCATGGGAAAGTTGGAGAGGAAAGCCACAATTTCCTAGGTGCACCTGTCTCTTGTGATGCTCAAGGGCTGGTATTGGATAAAAAATTGCCCTAATGACAATAAGGTTTCTTTAGGTGTCTTTTTTCAGTTTAGAAACTGAGAGATTAGAACAGGCAGTTCTGTGGTGGATAATTTGACCCGTACAGAAATTACTGGTTTTGGAAAGAAGACCCTGCTTTTTGAGCATCTCAAGCCCAGTGTCCTTGACTGTTCTGAAAAACAGGGTTCTGCTTGTGTCAGTTGCTAGGAATATTGGGTTGCCAGTCATAGCCTACAATTCCCTCCTTTTTAGTAAAGACAGCAATAACAGTGCAATACTTTGTACTGTCCTAACCTTTTGCATCAGACCTGAGTTACCAGAGCCACTTTGGAGTTTTGAGGGGAGGACCCCATTGTGATTTCTGGTGCTGAATTTTACGATGTGAAGTTCTGGAGGGGAAAGGAGAAAGATGCAAGTGTGAATTTCTGTTATGGAGTTAAATCCATGGATGATGGAACATGGCTTCTTTGAGCCTATCTGGATCAGAACCTATCTTTGAACCTATTGTTTGCCAGGTCCATGTATCAGCGCTCAGCCAAGATGTGAGTAGTTTCAGCAGAGGAAATCTTAGTAAACTCAACCATCAGGCTGGAAGTTCTTGAGAGCTAGTGAGGCTCTGCACCTCTTATGTTTGGTTTCTTCAATTCAATAACTTCTGTGTTTTTCTGCCTTCTCTTTTTTTGACAGAGAATGAACTACCTTTGAATACTTACATTTTCCTGTCTAATTTTTCCTTTTCACTCAAGAACTGTTTTAAAGGCACGAGAACATCTGCTCAGCTGAACTCTGAGTCTGCTGTTCCAAAAGATCATAGAGAGACCTAGAAAAGTTACCTATCTGGACCTCCTTGTTCAAGTAGGTCTCAGTAATATTAAAGTTCTGGAGATATTTTGCATAACTGAGCAGGCATTAAAAGCCACAAGTTTCAAAGGGAAAGAGATTTAAAGTCTAATTTGACTGGAGCTCACCTATTATTTTTTTCTCGCCCCAGAATATGTACTAGAACTGCTCACTCAAATGCCTCAAACTATTTGCTTGAAAGAGGGGTATATAATTTGATGCCTATTCAATAAATTTCTGTGGTAAACTGTGATGGAGAGGGAAGAAAAAAATGAGTGAAGATTTTGAGAATTAATGAATAATCTCACTGGCCTAGAGGTACAAACCTCTGAATCAGCAAACCAAGGAATGCACAGTGTTGGTCATTATCTGCTCACAGGAATTGTTCACACATGGGTCAGGTATCCATTTTGTCCCCCACTCTTTGTTTCTGAAGATGCCACTGTGGATTAATTCTCCTCCATGCATTTCAAGCCTTAGCCTTGACTGTCTTGACTATCAATTTTTATGTCTATTGTAAACTTACAGTAAACCCATAAACTTACGGGTTAGTTGAGTTCAGCAGGGTAGTGTGATAAGAAAGACTCATTCTCTTTTCCCTTATAAAGGATATTTCTACTTATTTCTAAAGCCTATTTCTAAAGCCATAGGTTATTGTTACACAGCTGTGCAAAAAGAAGGATTCAGGAGACCTATTCCAAGAAGAGAACTTAGCAAGCAGACTTTATTTTTCAGTGTAAAAAAAAAAACAAAACCAAAAAACTACAACAAACCTTACTTGGATACGGAAATAAATTTTGTCTACATGTTTTACAAACTGTAGGTAATGGTTTTGCACCTCAATTGGCACTTCAGAAGACTGGAGCAAATTAATAGCTGTATCAATTAAATTTTTTTTTTTTTTTACCAATTCTAGAGCTGTCTCCTTTTTTGCAGAGAAAAGGAAGCTTTGTTTTGGAACAGCAAGTTGCACAGACTACAAGCCTACATATTCATATTTTAATAAAGACATTCTTCTCATGCTTGAAGCTTTTTTAAACCCATCATTGAAGTCTGGATTCGTTAAACTTTGCTGGAATGGAAACTGGAAATAAGATTTGGCCATGATGTAACCAAAGATCACTGATCTCAGGGAAAAAAAATCTTCTCTACTGTGAGCCAATACATATATACAATATTAATGAGACTTTTCCTGCTAACTGGAGAAATTATAAGTGGTAACAGTGTACTTGGCCACTGTCTGTCAGAATAGTAGAGGTCTTTCCTCTACTGGCTAGAAGAAAGATTTTTTTTTTCTTTTTCAGCCCTACATAACACGAAGTAGCTCACACAAATGCATTCCCATACTATTTTTCCTGTGTAACCATTTCATTGTGGTTACCCTCCTTCTAACTGAACTCTATTTTCATAGAAGCTTGACAACTTGTTGGCAGTTACAGGTTTTATTCCATGTGACCTCCATGAGGCTTGTTGGGGTTTCTGCTGGCAGCTCCCTCTGGAAGAGATGCTCCAGTGCACAGAGGAGAGAGAGCTCCAGGTGGGGTTGAGTGGTTTACACCTGGAGCGGCTGTTGGGTGGAGACAGAATGGCCATTCAACAAGGAATATAGTTTTCTTCCTTGTCAATCCAGTCTTGTTAGATATGGGAAGTGCCTGCAATCTTTATCTTTGTCACAACGTTTCCAAAAATGGGGATTTCAGACTTCCTAAACTGTTTGCTGTCTGGTGTTTGAGCACACTTTGTGCAGTGCACATACTTCTTTATAATAATTTGTAACCAGCAGTTGGTACCATGCATGTTCTCACTGCTCAGGAGAATAGACTTTAATGTAACACCACAGCAACAGCTAGTGTTGTGAAATTTTTCCTTTGGAGAATGTAGTTCAAAATTTTGCTGGCTCACAAACACCTGAATTCCACTGTGGTTTGTCATTAACACTGTCTGGGGAAAAAAAACCCAAGGGCTGCAAGTGTCTGAAAGGCCCAGTGCTATGAATATGTTAATCGTGAGATTTTAGTTGGTTCCTAACACTGCATGAGAGGATGGTGCTGAGCTGTAATTACTATGAGAACCAGGGCTCAGAATTTCCTGAATATTTTGGGTTTCAGTTCTCAATGATAACATGGCATTAGTGTGGTTTTTTGCCCTGAATGTTGAGTGTGCAGACAACTGGTCTTTTTTTATGCTGGTGGAAATAGTCAGCCATCTATAATTAGTAACATTCAACCCACTCTCCAAAATACCAGCGCTTTCTTGGGTCTCAGATTGTCAAGGTTTATTGCAGGCAGTCCAAGACCAGAGAGTTCAATTAGAAAATTAACTTATATGTTATTTTAGCATATTAGAGAGTTGATTTCCTTCCAATTTGAAACAGATGATACATTGTTATAAAGGGTTGGGGTTGCACTTAATATTCGCCAATAAAAGAGGTAAAGACATACAAGACTTTTCCGCTACATTGGGTTAGGGCTTTAAAAATAATACACTTTTTACAAGCCTAACTGCAGATTTTATTCGTTTGAGTCACGTGGGCTTGGTGGAAACCATGTACTTTCAGTGCTTCTCAAAGCATAAAAAGTGCAATAAAATTTTTTAAAAATAATTTATACTATGTTTAGTTTTGTAAGGGAAAAAAATTAGTAAGTTTAATCTAATGTCATTAAATGTTGTGGTTTTCAGGTAATTTGTAATCCAGAAACCTTTAGTATATTTGGCTAAATGGTAACAGAAAATTAAGCTATAAGGAACACTGAAAATTTACTGGGATTACATTTGGGGCTAAATATTGACTATTAAAATGTTTGTACTTCAAATAAAGTGGTGTGACTGTTGGCTCACCAGATATCTAAGCTGAATATCTGTACCTTTCAAAATGCTTGAATAATAAATTAAATGGACCTCCCACCTAGGTGACCTTGCTTCTGCTACCAGGAAGGAGCAGATGAAGGGAAAAGAACCCTTGAGCAGGAGCAGCATCAGATGGAAGCTCAGTAGGAGCTGCTTAGGACAATGCACCATCCAAAGTCTTTCTTCTGAGAACACTGAGAACAGCAGCTCTAAACAGCTTCTAGGCTGCAGTGTGTTTGCCCACACAGCTCCTTTTTCTGCAGCAAGTCAGCATTCCCACAGGGGCTCGTGCAAGCAGGCATTGGATCTGGTATATATACTTGAATTTTTCTTTCTGGGTGTGTGTCTCAGCTTCTGCTGCTCTTCTACAATGCGGCATCTCAGCCAGCATAAACAACGCTGGGATTCATTAAGAATACAAATTAGCTGATTGTTGATGGTTTTCTGTAGGAAGCAATGACACCCATAGGGGTCCCAGTGGAATCTTAGAGGGTGTGGTGGGAAAAGATAGAGAAAGATTTTTCTCCAGGCCTTGATGTGTATAAGGGCAGTAGTGCTTATAAAGTGGCTGGTGGATGAGCTGTTTGAGGGAGAGTGCCAACAGTGTTACCTTCTGGAGACAGAATAAAGATACTTAAAATAGGAGGCAGATGAAGAGCCATGACCCTTAGTGGAACTCTTCCAGTACAGTTTGTTTGAATCTTTTTCTTCATTAATGCTTCCCAAAGGTGAATTCAGTAACACAGAACCTCATGATAACTGAGCATGCAGCACTTGGGGGCATATTATGAAAATAAAAATAACTTCATATCTAAGCCATTCTCCTTCTCATGTCCCATAACAGCAATATCTGTCTGCAAATTTTATTTTACTTGGGGAGTTCAGGTTACCACCTTTCCAGCACTTTTTACCAGTTCTATCCAAAACCAATCCTGATTTTTATAAGTCAATAAATGGATGGAGCACTTTTAATAGGAAACCCTGAGAAGTCAAAAAAAAAAAAAAACCCTGGAAAAGAAGATCAGGGAAAATTACCAATCTGTTGAGAATATAATGCTGCCAAACCCAAAGAAGAAAATAAATCTTGATGCCACCTTTTGGAAAACAGTCACAGTCAGACAGAATTCTGAGTAATCCTTCTGCAGGAGTTACTCAAGTTCAGTTTGGTGTTTTCCACTTCTGATAGGTGCTGGAAGAGGGCAGTTTTAAGTAACAGGCTTGAAGTATGCAGTGTTACTAATCCAATCAGTTACATATGCAATTTAAATAATAATAAAAAAAATCAGTTACCACAGCTTTGCATCCAGGAGGGAAAAATTAAATGCTTTTATATGACATTAGAATGGCAGAACTGAAATGGTTAGGGTTTTGTTTGTTTTGGGGTTTTTTTCCCCTATCAAGAAAATAATTGTTAAAAAGGGGAATGGTGGTTCCTTAAGTACTCATATAGCCGTTATTTTTAGGGTTTTTTGGTTCATGGTTCATGTTTTCCAGAAAGAAAGCAGCAGTGCCTAGTAGTAAATTGTATAACCAGAGAACAAATCTTAAACCTTAGTAACTGAACCATTTCACTGGATAGCACTTAATATATCATATCAGAAAGGAGAACAAAATTCATTCTGTGACTTTCTTTCTTTCAGAAGGGATCCAGTCGTCCCTTACATTTGGGAGGTAAGATTTCCTCTCTGCAGAGGAAAGTGTGGGGAATGAATCCAGCTGTCCCAAAGCAAATTGTAAGGGAGATACTTGGTAAAATTTCTAATCCATAGCTTCCTATTTGCTACTACTTGCAATCTCCCACAAATGAAACACAGATAAATGATCCAGAAGAGAAACTATAAACTGTTCATCCATGGGATCTGCAGAACATTCAGTGCTGGCAGTTCAGGTTATGGGTGTTCCTCCAGAGAACATGGGATTTCCTTGTTATCTTATGGGTAGGTGCTCTGTCTTCCTCTGGTACCTTGCAAAATCTCTCATCTTAGGCAGGGGTCTGGCAGCTGGGTAAGTGGAGCCCTTTGAAAACCTGCATGAGACTTCAAGTCAATCACACATTTCCCTTTCCCCATCATTTTAGTTTTTCTAAGTCAATTGCATGTAATCAGTTAGCCTGGGACCAGAGGATGCTGTACAGAGATGGAATAAAGTTTGGCTGAGGCAACATGCCGTTGTGTTTGTGTCACTGTCTGACAAGTAGCAAAGTCACCTGAGAGCTTCAGGGCTCCTACAGCAGCAGGCAGATTTTGTTTGGAGGCACTGCTGCTGTTTCAGTCTGGGATGCCAGCCTGCATTCCATTTCAGTCTGCGCTCTGTGTGTCATCAGGCCTGGCTGGTGTGCAAAGGTGCAAAGGTATGGTTTGCAGGTTTTGTACCCTTGAGTATTTTATATCAGTATGCAGAAAACTCAGTGCCTTGGCCAGGCTATTCCATCCCATAACTGAAGAAGCAGCTCCACTAAAACTTATGCTGATGTCACACTCACTGGAATTCAGAACTTAGATCAATGCAGGTTAATTTTTTTCCTTTTTTTTTTTTTTTTTTTTTTTTTTGCTTTTTGATGCAGCTTGGAGTAGAGAACTGAGGAGGTGACATGATTTGCAGTATGAAGTGTACAATATATTTATTGCTACTTTACATTCTTCATCCAAGTTAGTGTGTCTTCCACCAGCATTTTCTGGGTTTTAACAGAAGAAAATGACAGTAATAACTTTAGATCTATGAGTAATGTTTCTTTAGCACTATTTAAAAGAGGGATATTTATTTTTTTTATTTAAAGAATGGAGAGATCATTTTTTAGTAGGTGGGAACACCATCTTCCCAGTATAGAGGTTGTTGGCTGGTATCACACAGGGTAAGAGATATTCAATAAGGAAGGTAGTGAAAGAGATCACAGTTTCTACTAAAATTAATTCTAATCTGGCGTCACTTGCCATGAAATAGATTAAAGATGTAAGACTGTTTTAATGCTGTCCAGGATTCCAGGAGTTAGGAACTGGAATGTGTATTGCAGCTCAGAAGTGAGGGCTGAGGGTCAGTCTGTGCCCAGCAGTTTCCAAAGGGAGGGGGCCAAGAGGAGGGACCCAGGCTCTTCTCAGTAGTGCCCAGCAATGGGACAAGAGGCACTGGGCAGAAACCTGAACACAGGAATTCCACCTGAACATGAGGAGGAACTTCTTCATGGTGCAGGGACCGAACACCTCCACAGCTTGCCCAGAGAGATTGTGGAGTTTCCCTCCCTGGAGGTATCCAGGAACCATCTGGACACAATCCCAAGTGACATGCTCTAGGGGACCCTGCTTGAGCAGGAGGTTGGACTCGATGACCTCCAGTGGGCCCTTCCAAACTCAACCATCCTGTGATTCTATGGTATTTTAGTAAATATTTTTGGCACACAGTTATCCTCATGTCAGTTAAATCACAGCTCTGTTTTCAGTAAATGTGGGAGTTAGCTGGTTAAGTATGAGCTACTGAAAAGAAAAAATTTAGTACAGCTTTGTTGCATTTTCTTTGTAGGCTGAAAAGAAAAATGAATATTTCTTCAGAGCATATTTTCTAGTATATAATGAACCAAATGTTGAACAGATGTACTTAAAAGTGTGGAAAAATCAAATGAAAGGCACATTTAGGATTTATAGAGTTGAAAACCAAAAAAAACCCCAATGGAAACAAGAAGGTTGATGAACAGAAACTATGTTGTTAATGCAGAAATTTTTACTCTAAATTTAAAAAAAGGTTGGTTTCTAGGTCCCTGAACTGCAATCTGGAATTATATAAATTATGGTTAAAAAAATGATGCAACATTTCTTCTGAAAAGTAAAATTTAGCTCTAAAATATGTTTTTATATTCATTTTAAATAGTGCAGCTTCATAAAATAGTACTTCTTCCAGGAATCATGAAACTCATAGAGGTCAGAGAGCTAAAAAACACTGGCTTTTTTCTCCCCACATTTTGCAATCATGCAATTAAGACTACAGATGACCAGAAAATAAGCCAGATTTTTAATTCAGTACCAATGTTTATCACAGCTGCTGCTGTAAGGAACCAGTGGGGAAAATGGCCCTGCAGAAGTGTAGTCTCTTCACCCAGGTATGGGAGTGTAACAGTGCACCATTTATTTCAGCAAGACAGCTGCATATTTCTGCAATGAGCTGTGGCCTCCATTCAGAAAAGCACCCCTGTTCTGGAAAGCAGCCTCTTTAGAGGATCACAGTTACAACAGCTCCACTGCAGAAAGCATTTGAGCCTGGGACTTGGGGAATTAAACACATGCTTAAGTGCTTTTCCTTAATAGGGCTACATTTAGACTTGTGAATTGAGGCTTGCATAGACCAGTAAACAAGGGAATTTTTAAACAGTTATCGGCCATCTGTATTAAGTAATCCACATAATGAGTGGAACTTTGGAGATTTATATCAGCTGATACTGTGTCTTGTACCAGGGAAGAGATTCTGACATGAAGTTCCTCATTAAATCAACTCTGCAATCCAGAAATGTACAGTGCATTTAGGTAAAAACTGCTAAATATGACTAAGTATTTTGTCTTCCTATCTCATGTGCTTCAGACAATTAAATTAAGAGGCAAAATTATTTGAGAGATGAGAACTGGAGCAGGCTTTGGTAATGATTTGAGTCCTGGCTTGTCCCATTAGTTCTTGCCCATTAGACCAATCACTTGTGAACAATTCAAATTTAGGTACCCAAGGAAATGGCTTGATGTTTTCCAAAGTGCTGAGGAACTTTGTTTGATTGATTATACCAATATGATGATATATGATGATAGCCCATATTGCCAGTAAGAATTTACAGTTTTAGACTTTGTCTTCTATACTTTGGGTCCCGTTTGGGTTACAGGCATTCAGGTCACCCATCTCTCACCATCAGCTCCCAGACTGAGCTGTGCTTGAAGCTGGGAAGCCAGAGGGAAATGTGTAGGAAGTGGAAGGTGTTGGAAAAGGGACACACTTGAAGTTGTGGTAGGTATTGTGTCCCTTTTCTTCACTGGAACAGTCGAGAGAACTGGTGGGAAAGATGCTCCTGGGGATATTGCATCAAAGGCAATTTGCTTCAGAAAGCTCAGAGGATAAATGCAGAGCTGCAATGTACATACCTGAGCCTCTTTAGAACTATTAAAGTAACGGGCAGGAGTAGAATAGAGGTGAGAATTGAGGCCCCTGTCTACATTTTGCTCACTAAAAAATTACAGATTTGTCTGTCCCCAGGCAGCATGTGTAATACTCACTATGTGCTAAAGCTAATTTTCTAACAGGGAGGGTTTTTTGAAGACACAATGTCTGTCATCTTTACCATCATAACTGGCAGTCATTTGCTTACTCAAATAATAGATTAGCTGGTCAATCTAAAAGCTATACTGTTCTGTCAAAGGGATTTTGTTTGAAAATTGAGGATGTAATGTGGTTTACTGGGGAGACACAGGGTTGATTTTTGAAGGCTATAGAATCTAAAAGACCCACTGCCTCTGTCCATTCATTTATTTATGTACTTATTTTTTCAAATGTCAGCATTGATGGTTGCCATTTTCCCACTAATTTTGTAGAGCATTTATTTCAGAGAGACGTGTCAACTTGATTCATTTTAAAAACACATAATTTAACATAGTATACCTAGATATTAACCTCACAGAACATTCAGAAATAAGGATGGGCTATTTATTAAAATTATAGAAAGAAAATTAATTAGATGCCATTTGGATACTGATGGTTGTCACAGTTAGACTGTATACAGTGTGTGACACAATATAGCCATATTGTCCCTTTTATTGATACCACCCCTTTTCATTTATTATAGTCCCTTTTCACAGCTGCTGCTGTAAGAAATCAGCACATCATCCAAGGTGGCTGTTACATACCTGTTTGCAAAGATCTCTGTCCAAACAGACCTTTCTGCTCATTCCAAATGCTGAATGAAATAATGCCCCTGAACACAGGCACCAGAAAACAGAGTGAATTCTTTATGGTTTGCAAACTTGGCAGCTTTCTCAGGTATCTGCAGAACCTTTTGTACAATATGGAGCAGAAGGAAACTGCAGTCCTAATTTTGAGTTCTGTATGATCCCATTGCAGATGAGTGAGCACGTGCAGATGTTACGCAGATTTGTCTCATTGTATGTGGTGTCTTGGGAGCCTTTGGCAGCAATTCCTGTCAAGTCTTGACTGTGACAAAAATAGTTAAAGGTCATCTTTGAAAGTCCATTTTTACTTGATTCCAGAGTTTCCTTTTCTCCTTCTTCTTCACTGTGAATCTCAGAGAATTCTTAATTTCTATGGCTCTAAGGCTTGCTGTAGATCTTATGTTTTAGTCACAAAAAGTGCTAAAAAATATAAAATATGTTATAATGTGTCATTAATACAAAGCTGACTGAGTGGTGTCCTCCAAAGGCTGTGGTTCACTGCTCTGAACATTAAAATGAACTTAAAAAGGGCACACTCTTTATCAGCCCTTTCCATGGTGACTCAATAGAACACGTTGAACACGACGTACAGTAAGTGAGGTACTTCTGCTAGGAGGAGAATGGGAGTTGAAATACTCCACACCATTTTCAGAATGGTATTTATTCTTTTGTATTCACCTTCATCCCCTCACAGGATCACAGTGTGATCATGGGATCATAGGACAAGTGAGGTTGGAAAGAGCCTTAGGATGTTATTTAGGTAATACAGTGTTATCTAGGTAATACAGTGACATATTCAGTGACAATTCAGAAACTACAGCAATGACTGCATCTCTTTCATGATCTTTGCTTTCCATTTGTCCTTTGAATCATGAAATCTTACAAATTCAATTACTTTTCAGATACTTCTTTTGAATCAGTCAAATAAAGAATTAAAACAACAAGCTTCTACTCTTTGATGGTTCTGACTCTAAAGTAAAAACATGCAAATAGACTTGCATGTGAAGGTTCAGAATGTACTGTATCTTTCTGAAGTTCAAAAAAAATCAGATATAAGATCTGTATTTCATCCCTTACTCAGGAAAATGCAAAAGATGAAATCATCAAATAGAAACACAGAATGGTATAATAAATTTAAAAGAAAGGATCTTGCTGCTTAGCATTCAAGCAGTTTGTAGCTAATTCTAGTTTCTGTAGTAACAGCATCAATCTGCAAATAGTATTGCAGGGAGTGGTTTCAGCTCACCTGTTAATTCAGGCAAAAAAAATCTTACATGTGCAAGTCAATAACCTTTCAATAACGTGCCCAGAGAAACTGGAAATTGAATACTCTTCCCTATGAAGGATCAAGAATTTGCATCAAGTGTCCTGGTTTCCCTGCAAAACATGATGTGGTGCAACAAGTGGAATCCTTTGCTCCAGATTTCACACTTCATTACTCACATATGCAGTAATTCCAAGTTTGTTTTGCTTTATATTTTTAGTAGCAGACACAATTTAAAAGGCTCAATGTGATATGACTGTCAATCCAGTACAATCTCATCAAAATGTTCACATTCAGAGTACAAGCATTTCAAAAAGTATAGAGCCCAAGATCCTTCCCCTTGATGATTGAAATTATGTCAGTCTGTTCAAATAAGGTTTGACATTAATTTGTTCAGAAATTTAGAACTTCTCCTAAAATGCTATCTAAAAGTATCATAAATTTGGGTTTATATGCTACATTTGTTTTAAAAAGCACTCAGGACAAATAGTTGATGCTTATTTAAAGCAGTTATAACTGCATCAGTTTGCAAAGTACTAGATTAACTTGGGGCACGTGAAACTATATATACTGTAATTTTTTATGTTGGAGAAGTGTTGTCCTGCCAGTGATGCAATCACTTGGACAAGTCACTGCTATATCTATTATTGTTTGTCTATAAAATGGGATAAAAATGTTGATGACTGGTTGTTAGGTTCAGTCATCATTTATTTGGAACAAGGATTGTCTTGTGAAAGAAATATAAAATTCTTGAAATAGATATTATGACATTCTGGCATGGGAATGTGATGTGTGTGTCACACCTGTCTCTTCCCAACAGGAAGAACAAGAGCTCCTCTTCAAAAGGGAACAACCAGATATCAGCCAATTTTTAGTGGAAATGCAATGAAAATGGATTGCAAAATTTAGATGGTTTTTGCATTATAAAAAAGTCATTATAATAAATGGAAATTCATATGTTGAAATGCAAAATTAGCTGGTCTACCTTGTCATTTTGGGATGTGTACTGAGGTGTTTTCTTCCATCTGCAGGGTGAACCTCATAGAAGTATCTTATTTTCCTTCTCTTTAATTCCATGTCAGCTGATCATTGGCATCAGTACTGTGTCTGATGGCTGAATCTCACCACTCTTTTTATTGCCTTTGTGAATATAAAAGCCCATTGGGCATCATGGGAATGTATGTACTGGACAAGAGAGTAATAGTGAAAAGACAGAGAAGTAAAATTATTTCTTAAATTTCAGTTTTGGTTTTTTTTGGTTTTTTTTTTTGTATGTAGGTTGATAATTTGTTCTGGATATTTCTTCAGTGCATACTTCCTAATATTTCTTGTGCCAAATACTGAACAGATGTATTTCTAGCCTGGATAAATTAAGAGACATACATTTAGGACATGAAGCTGGAAATTCAGGAAGCACTAGACAGCCAAGCTTTGAGCTGGAACTTTACACTGACAATATATTTCCTGCTATAGTAAAATGTGGCAATATCAGTCTGCCATAAACACTGAGAACCTGAACATCACCTTCACCATCACCTCCCTTGCCCTCCAGGCTCATGCATTTGCCCAGACTGAAAGTGAAGTTCTCAAATCAGAGAATATGAGGTACCACCAGCACCCCTTGAAGCTGGTGTGACCAAGAATCAAAATTGTATGCATTTAGTACAAAAACTCCCATTAATGGCTATTTCAGTCTCTAATTCTCCATTGGCACTCCTGGAATGTCTTCCAGTATCACTTTAGCTGCCTCAGGAGCCTTACAACTGCAGGAGAAACATTTTTCATGGAGCAGGGAGTAAGTGTCGAGTATTACTTGCAGGTTTCATTTGGAGGAAAGGCCATATAAATGAAGTTGAATCTCCAAAATTTTAAATCTCTCATAGGATTATAGGAATTTGAGTTATTCTGTAGTCAATATTGCTTTGCAAAGGCTGGATTTCCAGATCTCCTGGAATCCACTGCTGCACAAAAACTTTGTTGAAAGAAGCAATAAAATCACAGTAGTGTAATAAAAAGACGAGAGTAGAAATTAAAATAAGATAGTATTTTAACTCCCTGAAGCCAGCCATGTCATTTCTCACTGGGCCACTTTTGTACAGGAGCAGACTTCTACATTTCCTGTGCACTAATGAACACATCTCCATGCTCACACAATGACAGGAACAAATGTAAATGACCATGAACCACATGGAATAACCACAGTGCCAAGCTGCTGCAGGCTTTCTTTCAGTAGCACCCATGGGATCATAGGACAGGTGAGGCTGGAAAGAGCCTCAGGACATTAGCCAGGTAATACAGTGACATAAAACGTGCAGGCATTGACTCAAAACAAGAAAGAACAAATTCAAGATTAAGTATGATTTAAAGTCAGGAGGTAACTTAGGTGAGGAGTAAGTGTGCTGGAGAGAGAGCTATCTCAGCAGGGCTCCTTTCAGAGTGAGACCTTCCTCTCCTTTGGCACTTTCCTATGTGTGGATGAGGCTGCCTGGCAGTACTGCCATGCAGTGTGCCATTCCAAGACTGGAAAGTTAACCTGCAGAAGTGAAAGTTATACACCAGGAGCTGAAAAAACTTTGAGGATCAAGCAAAAGGTCTCAGAAAATGATAGCACTGATAAAAATTTAGTTCGGGTCATTGACTATTATTTTATAGGGTAAATGGAACTGCTTCCTGATATGAATAACGCAGTATTTTGATGGGCTATCTGACTATTTAATGTGCACAGAAATGTGATTTTGACATGATTAGCAAAAGAGAAAAACATTTGAGAAAGCCATCTAATCCTGCTTCCTCCTTTTAGCTCTAGAGAACCAGAGAAACGGTAGCATTTGAAATCGCGATTTCCTCTTTTGTGTAATTATTATGGGAGTTGGAATGATTAACAAAACAGAAAACAAGCACTTAGCAGACACATAAAAACTGTTAAATAGACAGAAAAAACACTTATGCTCAGTATTTGCTCTGCTGTTCGCGGTGCAGTTTCAGAGACACTACCTCAGCGTTACTATTTAACACATGAGTTTTAAAGATCCAAACAAGAGCAGACAGGTTTCATTAACATAGGAGGTCCCTGAAGAAATAAATATTTATTAAACTTTCAGTGATGTAAAAGAGTGAGTTTTTTTAACCACACTTCCAGGGTTGTTGTACTGCCTGCCAAACACATACCTGGTGAGCTATTTAGAAACTTCCTGTTGCACATGCTAATTAACAGTCTATGAATTTTAACTTAAATCAGGGTCACATAGCTGAAACGTATTTCAGAGGAGGCCTGCATTTGTCATTCAAAGACATTGCCAAGGTTTTAAGGGCCTGCTATAAAGTGGATTTCACAGCTTGAAAAACTAGTTCTCCAATAACAACTGGGTCAAAACTGGGAGGAACCCTAATGCACTGAGTCACATGAGGTGCATTAGATGTACTTACACTTGAAATCAGAGTTAATCCAAAACTGGAACATTCAACATAAACCTCTTTACATCCTTGTAGGCAAGGCACTGTGGCCTTGGATTCAGACCCCTACAAGATCATGGAAGATCATGTTTCTCTGCTTTAGGTTGCAGTGAGATTCACAGAACACACAGAAATATTGTTGGGCAAAGTGCTCCTCTTCAGTGCATCTGGGCACTGATCTGCTTTTTTGGAGGGAAGAGCAGCCAAGATGACTGCAATATCTTCCACCAATGTTCAGTGATGCATTGACAGAGTCATATCCAAAGCAGTGCTGTAGCACCACAACTCCCTCTTCCTACTACTTGCTCAGCTGCATCTTGCAGACAAATGTCTTCTTGATATGGAGATATCTTGATTAGATTATCTTTAGAAAATATTTTTAACTGTTTGCTAGATGCAGGTGTCTGATTCCCAAATGCTATTTTTCCTTCTTTTTTTCCCTTCCCCTCAAGTACAATTAACCCAGGAGTAGTTACTACATCAGAGCTTTCCAAACAAGGCGACTAAGGAGTCACTGCATAAATTGTCATTACTTACCTATACATATCTTAATGTCTTTGCATCTTAGTAATTTAAAAATATATTACTTCATATTTTATAATTGATTTGGAGGTTAAGATTCACTTATTAGTAGTAAATATCATTCTGTCCTTTCCATCATGTATCACTTCCCCATTATTTAGCTGCAGTCTTGAGGATTTTCCACCCTAAGTATGGGAAAATGAGTTCACATTTTGCAAATTGCAGGCTTAGCTGTCTAGGAAAAGGGCATGTCAGCCGCATCTATATAATGTGGCTTTTATCCTGATGGCCCAGGTGCATATTTAACTGTATGTGAGTATCTGGGGCGCCAAAGGACCAAGAATCAGAAATGGGAGGAGAATGAACAATGGTAATCCAGGAACCCAAAGTTAGGCCAAACTTGAGTTAAAAACAGTCAGAAAAAAGTGAGAAGGATGTGGAGGAAGTGAATCTGGGACGCCAAGTTAGATGAAAATGTTGAGATTTACAGCTTTTCTTGTGACCTTAAGTAGGGAGGAGGAGGAAGAAAGGGAGGGATGAAAAAGGTAAGAGAGGTATGGCAGCAGTTGCAGGAATCTGCTGGCCCTTGTTCCAGCTGTTCTGGCCACATAGCACATGGGATTCCTTCCTTGGCAGCTGTAGCAGTAACAAAAATGACTTTTGAAAGCCCTATTGTAGCAAAATTTATAAGGCTACAGTTGTTTTTCTCTTCCATCATTCTGGAAACTACCTACTCTTCTTATGGAGTAGCTCCTAACAAGAATGACCCTTGGATGTATAGAGTGAAGATTATTAAATAACTATGTGGAAGCTGTATTACCTCCATATTTAGTACCTAAGATCACATCAGCATCATGAGGTCAAATTTTGACATCCACAACTGGAAAAAAAAATTGGGCAGATTTCAAAGAGAATCTACAAGGATAATCCAAAGAGTAGGGAAATATGTTTTCCACTCTGAAAACAAGTTCACCCTACTTCTTCCATTAAACAAGAAATTAGGTCTTTAGAGTAAGACTTACAGGTATACAAGAAAACCCTTCTGGGGGTGTAGACTGGTTACTCTGTCTGGCTGCTAACAATCTAGCAAGATCCAAATACTTAATTTGAATCTATAAGTAGTTATTTTAATTCACTTTAAGGCCTATATTTAATAATTACATAGATTCCCACTGATTCCAAGATGATGAGAAATGCAGAGTCATTGGTTTCTGTTTGGTTTCTCCATATCAGTCATGATTCTAAATCTGCCTCTTCTATCTTCTCTCAGTCATCTCCTTTCCAAGTTGAAGACTAATAGTCTAACAGATCTTGCATCTAATGAAAACAGTTTCATGTACTTGGTAATTTCTGTAGACATTTTACACTTTCTCTTTGTTGTATCTTTGTTTTCATTGGATGGATGGATTGGGCACGATGATGATTTCTAACATTTTTCTACTATTTACTTTTGCTTTTTGTTTTGTTTTCCTGGTCCTCTTTGTGTTTTAACTAGATAAGCAAGATGCTGATGATTTCAGAGAACCTTTTACAACAGGTTTGGCCCATATATAAGAATCTTTAAGTAGCTGTTCTCCCTCCCTCCATTGTCCTGCATTGCACTTACTGACATTGAGTTATGTCTGCTGCTCAGTTGCTCAGACATTCAGTTCCATAAGATTCTTTTGCAGTTGTATTGGCTCTGTGACCTTCTGCAACACCAGCTGAAGAGTCACAGAGGTCAGCACTAAAGGAATTAATTTGCTAAACTGGATGCCAGCCATATGATTATATATGTGTGTCTACACATGTGTGTGTGTGCTCATGCACCACTCAAAGGATGAGGCTGAAGCTGAGGATTGCTTTCAAAGGAGTCTGGTTTTGATTCAGAGCCAGGACTGATCATGGTTTGCTCTTGGGGATATGCATTCTACATGGTTCTGAAAAATCCTGGCATGGCGCAAGTGTATATCAGATCACAAGAAATATATTAAGTAGTCAGGGGAAGAAAAATAAAGGAACTACAAGGCTGGGGGTACATAATAGATAAGAAGGAAAAAAATCATCTCCTAGTCCAGTCCCAGGTGATTTGTACTGTTTATTTCTTCCGGTCTAAGATTGTAGATGGCCACCAACTTCCTCCCAGTGTGCCTGGATTATCCCCTGTGTGCGACAACCTCCTCCTGGTGAAGGCAGAGCTGACAGGCTGTAGACACCCGTGTTGCCCAGAGCACTCAGCCAGCAGCCTGGGGCAGACCTTGTCTGGGGTGATGTGTGGGCCCTGAGGAAAGACGAGATGCACTCAGAGTACATTTTGGATCTTTGTAGTTGGGCAATAGTGCTGCCACCCAGTTTTGTGAAGAGACAGGCTGTAAAGCATTACTCTTAAGACGAGGGAGGGCAGTTGTTGTATTGTCTTCTCTCCTTTTGTACTGTTACTCCTTTTGTTTACAAATTTTTGTAATACGATTTTAGAGTAATACAGTGATTTTGAAATCTCTCTGAAGTTTCCAACGACTTTCACTACTGGAGGAAGAAATACCGTTTGCTGTGCTGCCACCTAGTGCTTAGAGGTGCTGCTTTGATTTTTTTTGATTTTTGATTTTGAGCGCCTTCATGCTTTTTCTTTTTTTTTTTTTTTTTTCCCTCTTGCTTTTTAATGTTCTCTTTCCCATGAAACAGCACTGGACTTATAAATCAAGCCTCCCTCTTAGCCTGGAAAATAAAAGTGCATCTTGATCTGAATATCTGCTGCAGAGAATTTGGGAGACAGACAATGAAGAGATGGTCTCCATTTAGGAGGAAGTTCAAACACTTCTACAGAGGAGTGGGATTAATGAGGGACAATCCCTACAGCCAGGACAGCTGTTATTCTGAACAGTCAGTTTTCATCTCTTTTCTTTGCAGAATACTTTAATCTATATCCATTGACATTCATTTGGTGGGAAATTAAATTTTCTGGATACATAAAGAAGCAAGCACAAGCATGTTCAATGACTTATGTTTGGTGTATAACAGGTATAATACAAACCACAGTTCAAAATACTCCCTGAGGTTAAACAGCATTATAGAGAAGAAATCATAGAAAAGATGTGTAGCATGTAACATACAGCAGAGAGCAGTGTTAATACAGTTTCCATTGTGGTCTGTTCTATTTCCAGGCTTTAATATTGTTATGGTCCAGGATAGACAAATGGAATTAGGAAAAAAAATAAACCCCAGCCTGTTATGTTCCCCATCTTTTGGGGTGCCTGTGAAGGCTGTATGTAGGCACTTGTAAGACCCAGCAAATCCTGCTGAATTATATCTTTAAAATTTAACAATACACAGGGGTCTAGCTGGAATTTACACCCCCTTGGCCCCCTTCAGAACTGTAAAATCTTGGATTGTGTAAGATTTCTTCTGCCTCCTTCCTGAGAGGTTGGCAGTTTTTGCCAGGAAGGAGAGGTGGGATCCATACATGTTGCAGGGTTTTATAGTCCCTCTGCACTTGCTGGGGCTGGCCCAGGTGTAGTGGTTGCCCTTGAGTATTCCTGAATTTTCAGTAAAAAGTCTGGGGAGCTACTGGGAGGACTGGTGGCTACTGTCAATTTTGTTGAAATGTGGAAAGGGACCAGCTCAAAGTTGCCATTTCATCAGAGCAGAGCAGACCTGGCCACCTTTTATTTCAGAGGAAGTAAATAAAGGGGAGGAACGTGTTTTATTTCTAGTGAAAGCTTTGGCAATATTCTTGCCTTGTCTGGTGGTTCAGCGATGGTTAGAGTGCATTGCCTGCTTTTCTGGCCATAAACTCCTTCACTGCTTTCTTGTACTTCTTCTCCTCTTATTCTTGTGACGATTTCTGCGTGGTGGATCTGAGTCCAGGTTCTATTTACACTTCAGCTGGAGATACAAAGAAAGAGCTTAAAGCACAGGTTTGTATCTATGCCTTTCTCATACTTCTCATGAGCAAAACGCATCTAGAGAGCCAATGGTCTTCGATGTTTTAAAATGAAGTGTTGGGTTTTATCCCCCCTTTGATTTTTTGCAAAAGGAATGACTATATAAAAGCAATATATTCCTAGCTGATATGCATTCCATAGCTACTTCAGATGTGATTTACCTTTTTGTGCTTTAAAAATTACATGCAATTTATTTTAAACTAGAAAAAAATGAAGAGAGAGCAGCAAAAGGAATAAAAACCTCAATCAAAACTTCACCTAATGGTTTGTACACTCTTCTAAGGAAGCAAACAGGAAAAAATAAGACTTTATCAGAAAATTATTTTTATGATTAAAATGTTTCCTTATTTGTCAATATTTGTGCACTTAACTTTAAATACTCAATCCTCACCCTTACCCTCAGGAGCTAATTCTGCTGCACGTGAACTTTTCAAATCTAAAAGAAAGGTAACATCTGGTGCATCATCTGGCCAAAAAGGCTGTACACACTGCACTGCAATAAGTCATGGCTATACATTTTGATGGTTTTATTGCATATATGAATAATGTATTCTGCTTTGTCTATATATTTGTCATTATAATGTTCCTGCTAAAATTAACCTGCAAATCACGCTGAGGAAATATAAGAATGAATAAATTAATCAGGTACCTCACTAATGGTTTGACATCTGAACATGAGAGTCAAAGATGTCTGTGTTTGGAAAGTATTGTCCCTTAGTAATTGTTAGTATCTCTCGGAAGATTAATGTGAATGTGTCCCTTAATGCATTTGGTATATCATCTGTATCTTTACTAGCTAATGACATAACTTGCATGTCATGAAGTCTAACATTTAAACTATCTCATCCAATGTCACTTACCTTGTAAATGTTCTCTGAAGAACAGTGGCAGATTTCAAATCCTTCACAGTCCTGTGGATGAAGAGTGGTACCGAGACTTGGGAAGCTGATCTGGCCTCTCCTTCTAGCTTCATGGGCATCCACAACCTGGACTAACACACTGGGTCCTGTGAGCAAGGACTGATTTGTGTGTGCTAATCAAATGTGTTTCCAGACTTGGACACATAAAGGGTGTGAGATACTGGTGTGCCTGTATTTCTGTTAATGAGGCTTTTTCCTTTTAAAGGACTGGAAATAAGTTTGATCAGTGTGAGGAACAATTTTAGCAGAGGTTAGAATGTATTATGCTATAGAATAGGCCAAAATAACCATTTCTGTTAAAAAGAAACAAAATAACAAGACAAAAAGACAGACCTAATGAAAAGATTTTATTATTTTTTGTTATAAAATTAAAAAATCATGAGGTCCAGGCCTTTGGGCACCTGCTCTCCATCTGAACTGACTGGGCACTTGGAAAAATACAGAGCTCTTTGTAAAACCAGTCTGTAGTACATGGCCAGTAAAGCACATTCTTCATGGCCAGAAGGCCCACAAAGATAATTTTATAATTAATGAAAACCTAGGTGGTAAACATCAAAGTGACAGCAAAATCTTGAAGGAATTTTTGTTGACACAAACAGGTGCAGCCAAGTCTTTCATATACTATTTAATTGTATTTAAGAACTTGTATTTATTGAGTCTTTTCCTTGAAGGTGATTTGTATATTTGTATATTTTTTAATTATTCAACAGCAATCTCAGAACAGTCACATACAACCTGTATTTAAAAGGCTTGCAGAGGTTTGTCAGATCAAGAAAGACAAAGTACACATGACTAATGTCATTTTGTAGTGCTTAATACAGTTAATCCTTTAAACATGGAACCAGGAAACCCTTATTCATACTGGTATTTGAAACCTGTAAGCAATCTCATGTTTCTAATGCTGATTTTCTTATTATTCCACAAAGAAAACAGTACCAAGGCCCTTTTCCTGGAATATTACTTGAGGCTATTCAGAAAAAAAAAACACAACAGGAAATTTGGCTCTTTAGCCCTAATAATGGTCTCTTTATTGAATGGAGACTTGCTTTTTTTTTTTTTTTTTTGTTAAACAGATTTTCTTATGAAAGGGTTAGAAGTGAATAAACAACAAGTTCAAGCTCATCAGATTTCTTTTGATTTATGTTGACCTTGAAAGAGAGAGAGGTCATGCTGTTGGCAGGCAATAAGAACTAATCTGTTACTAAGTGAGTAATTAAAAGTGAGGCCTTATATATTTTTGTAATGAGTTGACAGCAATTCCAGCCCCATGTCATATGGTTGCTCTAATCAACATGGTCATTGCACTTAGTGCCAAATGAGAAGCTTATAAGAAGTCAGATGACAAACTCCAAAATATGCAGTTCTTTCAGATGAATAGACTGACTATATTAAAGATGAAGAAAAATTGCAATAAAAATTAACGTCAAACTGATGTGTGCAATTAGGAACTTTACATTTTTCTAATGAATTGGAGTGGATGCTTATTAGTATGCTCAACTGAAAGAAGTGAAGTTTTTCTCAAGAATAAAGATAATATGAGTTTTGGCAGCTGAGTCTACTGCTTAACTGGCAAGACTTAAGAATGTTCTGACATCAGACATGACAGTATTGACTTCCATGTCACCAAATAACCTAAAGAATGGTCCATATTTCAAGATGCATTAAGAAGTCTGGTTTTTTAAGTTCAAGGAAATTTTCTAAATTGATTCAGGGTCTGGATATTCCTACAAAGTACTGAATGACTTGGCCCTAACCCAGCAAAATGTAGTAGCTATATCTTCACCTACTTTTAAGAGTGGTCTGAAGGCTGGGATTGAGGCCAAACTCACTGATCCCTCCCTCATGCTTTTCACTGGTAGGGGAGTGCTGAATTCAGGCTTAGAGACAAGTGGGATGAGAACCTCAAATTTGTTCTCTGTGGTTTGTACTCGATCTTGCAAAGATCTCACAGAAGCATTGTTGAGCAGGCAGGCTGTCCTGGAGAGTGGGTAGGACAAAGTAATGGATAGGATGTCCCACAGAAAGATTCTACCATTGTCTACTGCAAAGAGTGGTGGGATTTACAGGCTGTTGAGGCTGATGGAACACCTTGGGTCTCTGCCTCTGTCAGAACCAGTTATCTGAGAGTAACTGCTACCTTGAACACCTGCTTAACTTGTTTTCCTTTTTCAGATAGTAGGACTTTCATGCACAATGTGCTCTGAGTTTTCAGACGTATGCCCAAGCACTTTTTGAAATTTAGGCAGACCCTGGCAATGTTGAACCTCCAAAATCAGAGGTACTGGCATGTGCTGCAGGAAGATCATGGAAGTACTTAACATACTTGTACTGAAAGCATATCCATTTTTTTTCCAGCTATACCACTCGGTCTAGTTAAAGTATTACCTTACACAGCAAGTTTTGACTTACCAAAAATAGGGAAGAATGATCTGTCCCAGAGAAATTATAAAAAGTCTTTCACTTTTTATTCTATGGAAGGATTTGGTTTATATTTCTCAAACATCTGTCTTCTCTTGTTTAAGAAACCACTTAAAGGAGAAACTTTGGTGAAGATGTAAATGTTAACTATGAGGAGGTTTTTAGCATCACTATCAAATATGGTGCAAAATCTGCCTGTCTTTGAAAGAACAGGAAATGCTAGTCTCATTCACAGATTTGTTGTCAAGTTTACTAAAATATAGTTATGGGTCTCACTTGAGTATTTTAGTTTTGATTTTTATTTCTTACACCTCCATTAACAAGATATCCATGCAACTTGTATTTTAAGGTCTCATGTCAACAATCACACAGCTCATGGTTTGTTCTCATGTTGCTTATAGCCATGTGAGATTTAATTATTTAAGCTTAAAATCTGGTGTTGCTAAAGGTGGGATTAGATGGGTATCATTACCCATTGGTCAGTGACTCTTGGGTCCGCTTCTTTTGCCTGATTTCCTTAAATTACTGAGCAGCTTCTCCAACAAAACATCGGAGCTACAAGCGCCCACAAAGAAGATTTTGCATTATCCACTCATTGCTCATTTTGGCTTGAAGTTCTGTTACGTGTGATAAAATCTGCAGAGAAATATGTGAGATGAGTGTGATTGACATCGGAGTCAGGCCAAAGACATTTCCTGCGAGTGGCAGCAGCACAGTTGTGTATCTCAGCCAGCACTCGCTCGGGTTCAGGACGATTGTGAAACTGGCTGGAACTGCCCGTGAATGGGCGGCTCTGCCGAACAGATGGTTACAGCAAAGGCAGCCAAGGGACCGTGCATGAGCACTGTGTGTTTGTGGGGGCATGAGCTGCAGCCAGAAATGTCTATAAAGAATCTGCCCTAAGCTTTCTGGTCCAAGATTAAGCAGATATGTCATTTCTAATCCATTTTTGGGGTAGACTTCTGAATTATTAAAAAAGAATGTTTCTGCAGCTGTTTCTGCAAAGAAAAGAAAAAAAAAATAGACGTCCAAAAGAAAAACTCAGCAATGTGGACCAGGGAGCTTGAAAGGGCTGGTTTTTAGAAGTGCATTTTTGTATTTTCTAGTTAGACCTTTGGACACCAGCCAGCTTTCCGCTGAGTAGGTTGGCAGAATTTGGATACACAACAGTCTGCTGCCTTCCATACCCCCCCTGCAATGTGTAGTGTTCCTGCTGCATAAAGCCATTAGTGACCAGATTACAGAAAACATAGGGCTTTGTTTCAGAGCTTTTATTTGTTGTTCCATTTCCTGTTTCATTTCTATTTAACCTCTGCTCTTTCTAGTTCAGACATAGTATCAAAGTGAATTTGGAAATGAACTTCATATGGATAAGAATGAATTGTAAACCACGCATGCAATATCCAGTATCACTTTCTTTGGTAGAATAAAAGTTACAATTATTTTTTAATAAAAATAATATATTTTATTAATTGAATAAGTTTTAATAACAGTAAATTTCTCCTTCCCTCTTCCAATAGCTTTTTTCCATCAAAACTATCCTCAAAACTAACCAAGATCTGCAAATCTTTTGGGGCAAGTAATCTTTGAATTACATAGCTAGGACCTGTAATGAACTGGGCAACCCAGTGTTTTGTTCCTCACTTAAGGTCTTTTTCTATTATAAATGTATCTCACTGTTTGGATACCTGTGTACAATATCAGAAAATTACCTGGAATTAGATGGAAGGTAGCCTTTCCAGAATTACAAAATTGGAAAGAAATATGTAGGAGGATCTCTCTGAGCATGATCAGAGGGAAGTGCAGCTCTTCACAAGTAAATCTTCTTGAGGTGTTCCTTTTCTGTGAAGATCCATTAAATTTGGTTGTAACTTGGCGTTACATTGTTATTAATCTGTTTATGATATTAGGAGTTGCCATACTGACTCTGATTTTAAGTCCGGGGGATGCATCTGAGAGCATCGAGTTCCAAATGTTTCAGAGAACAAGGGAAGACATGGCACTGTCTTCCCCATCCATAGATTTTATTTTATCTGTTAGTCCTTAGCAGATTAAGGCCTGATACTCATTTTCTGATATCTTCACACAGTTTTTATTGTTGTGTTATGGGACTATTGCTTCCTACATAAGTATGTAGCTGCTTTTTCATCTAACTTCTCAATATTATTATCTTTCTGTAAGAAAAAGTTCCCCAATCAGTCATTCTATATATAGACATTTCTTTTTACTGCACTCCAATGTCCCATTAAAAATATTTTTTAATATTGGTTTTAATATTTTAAAAATATTTGTTTATGTTACTTTGTTTATAAAATTTGTTTATGTTACTTACATACTTTTTCCTGTGTTACAAAACGTGACACAAAGATCTTGGATTTGTGGTACATTATTAAGTATTTTCTTGCTGGTCTCCTTTTGGAGATAAAGCAATCAAATCTTTTCTAGTTCCTTTCACAGGTTTTCCAGGGCCAAGCTTATTGCTCATATTCTTTGCCCTCCTCTTTTATATTTTCAGGACTGTGTCTCTCTGTCCTTTTCCTTTTCACCTCTGTTCTGCAGGATCCTTTGAGTCAAACATTCAGCCTATCTAGGACATGTTCTTGCTGTACTTTTCTATAAAAATTCTCTACTTCGTCCCATTCCTTGTGCAAAATGACATCTCTGTCACTTATTGTGTGCAGTGTAGTTGAATTTTGTACAGTGGATCAAAGCTCATTTCTCTCCGAGCTTATAAACCTGTAAGTATAAAAAAATCAAATATAAGAATCTATATTTTTGTTTCAGTGCATAATTAAAGTGCATATTAACACTGAAATAACTTCTATTGCATGTTGTCAGAAAGTTGAGTATTTTCAAGGTAAAAGATGAAGACTGGTGCAGCAAACTAATTGTGGCCAATGAAGTGAAGGGAGGATGAGTCAGTTGTTTTTATAGCAGATTGTGCTGTTCACAGGATGTCCTGCGGCATTTTGTCCAGCTGGAGCTTCTAAATATACCTATAATTAAATATAGAGACCTGGAAAGACAAGGAGCTCACAGTGTTGGAAGTAATGGCTGTTCATTGATATTTATCATTAAATGCCTTCAGACTGAAGGAGTCACTCACTTTAGAGGACTACCTGAACTGCTAGTCTTTCTCAGGTGTCTGAGCAGTATTTTATTTGAATTATAGGAACTGAATATTTTGTGCCTTTACAAAAATGAATAAAGCCACCTTTCCACTAAAATGTCATTTACAGCTCCTGGCCTTATATTCAGGTTGTGTGAGATACAATCTCACATAAGAGTTTCTGACTAGAGCTACCTTTTCCAAAAGCTTTCTCATGAATTAAAGGCTTGGAGGTTTGGACAATCATAACAAGGAACATTTTCTTCTGTGTCTTTGGCTCTTGTACTTTTGAAGGACAAAGGATGGACTTTTGAAGGACGTACTTTTGGAGTGTTTTATGTCAGGCTTGTTGGCTGTTTCAAGACCTGACTACCACTAATTTTTTTACTTTGGTATTATAGGTGAGGAAAGAGATAAGCTGGATTCACAGTGCAGGCATCATGACTTCTGCACACTGCTACGTTCAAAAATTGCAATCCATTAGATACAGATCTTCTTGTGAGCGCCATGGGCAGAGTGCCTAACAGCTTCATTGGAGTCTGGTGGGACATTTTCCATGGCTTGTGCTGCAAACAACACCACCACGAATTCTGAGGAATTAATGGTATTTTATTGTGTCTGTTTCAGCCCTCCCCCATTAGCACTTGGATATAATAATTTTTCTTGACCTAGCAGGCGCCTTTGTGGATGATGAGGAGGTGTAGCTAACACACAATAATAATAATAATGATAATTCACCAAATTAGCAGATCTTTGCTGTGTGGATTCTATACATGCTATGAGGATTCTGGTTTTCTGCCCTTTAAGTTGAGTTAACAACATGTTCTGCACTCTTTGTTTTGTCTGTGGTGTGTTGCTTTCCTTGAAATGAGCTTTACAAAATGGCGGAGTTCATAAATCTTTATTTGAATTAGGTTCTTGAATGCTTTTTGCTTGACAAGTGTTGATTCCTTAGTGCCATCTATTAATGAAGTCTGTCTCAAGAGCAGTGAGAAAAATCAGAGTTTATGGGTTTGTATTTTGCTATAATGAAACTGAAACACAGTCAAGAAACTAGGAGAAAGCAATATTCTAACGACAAATGATTCTCATCATACAAAGAAACAATTCAAAAGGAATTTGCTGAAACTGAGTGAGAACAGTGTGAAGCCTTGCATTTAGGACAGTGAAAACCCAACACAGAAATATAATGGGAAATCTAAAAGGAAAGGCCACAGGAGGTACCTTGAGAGGAACCTTGGGATTATTGGTTCACAGCTTACCTTTAAGTCACGTGTGTAATGTCTTTTCAAAACCACCAAAACTATCTCTGGAATAAATCTAGCAGAAATGTAGCAATAGGAAATAGTTGTTTTCCTAATTTGGCATTCATGAGATCTCATTTGGATTGCCATCCAGTGAGGAAAATTATTCTTTGAAAATGACTAGAAAAATTTTGAGTTGCCCAGAGGGGAAATTAAAAGAAATTAAAGATCTAATCTAAAATCTTACCCTATCCTAGTCTAAGAAAGAGAACCATTATGAAAGATTCAGTAGTTTATAAATTTCTTTTTGACAAGGCCAACAGTAAACTGTTACCACTTTTGGCTGAGATAAGGCCAGAGATAATCAGCTGACATTAATAAAATATGTTTGTATTAAATTCTATAAATTCTTATTGTAGGATACTTTAGCATTTGGACAGGTGAGGTTTTATTGGTTGTAGAATCTCCATCATTAAAATTTTTAAGAATGCAAGAGTGTCAGGGACATTCTGAGTTTACTAATCACAGAATGGGTCAGGTTGAAGGGCACCCCAGAGTGTTATCTGATCCAATCTTCCTTGACAAGGAGGATAATCCCAGAGCTCAAGGCACTCAATTGTGTCCAGATGGTTCTGGACAATCTCCAGTGTGGGAGACTCCACAAATTCTCTTGGCAATCAATTCCAGTGCGCGGTCACCTGCACAGTAAAGAAGTTCTTCCCGATGTTCTGGTGGAACTTTCTGTGTATCAGTTTCTGCCCATTGCCTCTTTTCTACTGCTTGCCACCACTGAGCAGGATCCATCCTCTTGTCACCTTCTCTTCAGATGCTGATACACATTGGCACATATATGTATATATACATTGATATGCTTCTTTTTCACAGCTAGGAGTTAAAATAGATCTCTTGTGCTCCCTCGTCATCCAACATCTCTGTGGTTTGGTTTCTATGATCTTAATGTTTTAAAGATGTATAAAAACTGTGCTTGAAATGCAGCATTGAAAAAAGATGTGTTAGGCCTCGTGAGCAGGAGTCATAGTGGCTTCTGGGCATCAGAGGGAGAGGCAAGAACTTCCAGTTTAGGCATCCATCTTTGATGATGTTTGTGTTGAGCTGACCCAGAATGACAGTTCATTCCTGAGTATCCATATTGAAGTACCACTGGACTCACCTTTAAATTATTTATGTTATGTGACTTTACATTCAATCTCTTTTTATTGCTCAGTAAATGAATCCAGTGGAATTAGTCATACATAAGGGACCTATCTTTTGGGACATGGTTTGTTCTGCTTGTGAGGGGTGGAGAATCATTGGTTAGTACGAGGCTTGCAATGTCATCTAGCTGGATCTCAGTGATGCAAGCTGCAGTGGATGATTTGTTGCTAATGACTCAGATATTGTTTGCTTTTGGCAGGTCTTCCATTGAGCATATTTTTTTTTTCTTCATATCTGGTTATTGTTGGAGTCCAGGAGTTCTCCTGTAGCAGCAGGTTATCCTCTGGATTTACTTCCCTTTTTGTTCAGAGCTGCACATGAAGTTAATCTTACTTTTCTGGGCTTTTTATCCAGCTATTTACCAAAAAAATTCCCTTTGAAAGAGTGCTAAAACTTCCCATTTGAAAGAGTGTTTATGCCTTTTTATTTTATTTCTTTACTGTTGGCATACATTAAATTATGTTCTACTAGTGGTTCAGGTCTTACTTTATTTGTAACTGATATGTATTAAATAACTTCTGTAACTTATGAAAATACAATGTCCTTAAAACCAGCTGTTCCAAATTTCAATAGCTTTGTCTGCAGTATGATAGCCATTTTCAGCAGAAGATGTCTGCTTATTATTGTGAATGTCTCATTAGGAACTAATTCCTGTTTCACTGTAATGTAATACTTTATTAATGATTTTGCAAGGCTGTGTGAAGAAATGAAAATCAGGGCAGGTGGCTCTATAAGGACATCAGCAGGACTCCAAGGACCCTGCTCTTGTGTAAATCAACCAAATGTTTAAACACCTTACTGGGTTTCAAAACTACTGTAATATAGTAATAGGTAAACACCCATTAATATTTCAGTGGCATAAAATATGTTTACTCATAGGCCATTAAGAATAATTAAAACTGATTTTTAATTGATCTTCTTGACTTCACATCTGTCTGGCCTTCTATGGTATCCACTTTGCTTTCACACACTCACAGGGTTTCATAAAGAGCTTGGGCGGATGCAAGGCCATGCTGCCAACAACATCCATGCCCAGCTTTGCCCTTGCCATGTGCTCCTGCCTCTTGCTTTACACCAGTTCCAGCTCTCAGGAGGCCGTGGGAAAAGCTGAAATCTCATCCAGAAGAAATTTAACTGAAAATTAAGAAGTGATTTAAATAAGATTACTGATACGATCTGATGTGCATTGAAATCCAATAATTGCTAGGGCTGAGACAAAGTATGGGCCAGGACTGCAATAGGACCTGCAGAAAAGGGTGGCACTGACCCATTTGCAGTAGCCTGCAGGCAGATCAATTTAAGAGTTATCATTTTATTATGCCTATGTTGTGCTTGGTAATTTGCGTAATACACTTGGTAAATGACAAAAATTCTGTTTGAATTTCCTTCGCATGTGGGTGATTTAATTGCTGAGTTCCTCTGAAGGGTTTACATACTTTTATAGTATTAATCTTGCAATTTGTAAATAATGTTGTTAGTTGGTTTTCATCAGGTAGGTACATCTCTTACCATACTTAAGTCTATCTTGTTTTGAATCTCACTTCCTCCCTTTTATTCCTATTACTTCTGCTTAATAACTTAATGGATTAACGTTGTTTTACCAGGTCTTGATGAAACTTAAGAGGTTGTATGAGGAATTGCTCCTAACCATCACCTAATAAATTGGTGCTTAACCCACTATTGGTTCTTCTCTTTTTGGTTGTGACAAGTAGGATTCATTGCTTGGCCTAGAAATAAAATATATCACAGCTTATGTCTATTATGATTTCTTTCTGTTCTAATTAGCTGTGCTGCAGGTAGGCACAAAAACAGAGGAGAACAAAACAACAAGTACTATGTAAGGTCTAGTTGTGGTGTAGTACGTAACTAACTTAGTGACTGAAATTTATTTCAGCTCCTTCTTAAATGTTGTGTGTTAAACATCAATGATATTATTTATTTGTCTGCTATACTTGCTTTTCCAGCAGCTGAAAATGTTGGCACTATGAGGTGCTTTAAAGATGAAAAATGCAGTTATTGCCAGTCCTATTTTTTTTTCTTTTGCTTTTTAAGGTTTAAAAATCTGTAATTGTTGATGCAAAGATTTTCTTTTCCCTGTAAGTTCTTACACACAAATCTTTTTTCTTATCTTAGACCAAAGGTGCAGCATAAACAAAAAGTTAAGTCCTACCAGTATTGGTAACACCAGGGCAGGTATGTAAGTGCTTGGCTTAGAAGGGTGTCAGCTCAATTTTTGCAATTCAGCCATAGCAGTGCTTATGGGGTAGAAAGTCCCTTAGCAAGGGTCTGGGAAACATCACACTGAATTCCTCAGCCAGGCAATTAAGCCAGCCTAGAAAGCTCCAGACAAGAACAGAACAGTGTGCTTAACAGAATGCAAATTGCATTTCAGATCTGGTTATTTTAATTCAGAGCAAGGCCATCAGTGTGAGTGTTTCCTTCAGCACACTGATAACTAGATGTTATTGCCTGTTGAACCGTGACAGGCTTTTTTTTTTTTTTTTTTTTTTTTTTTTAATATCTGTCCTCCTTTTTTGTCAAACATTACAGCAGAAATACTTCAGTGATAATATCTGCTCACTTAGAAAAAGCAAGGCCCTGGAAACTTTGAAAGGAAAAATATGGCCTCATTTTCATATCTACTTTCCAACTTTCAGCAAGCTTAGTAAAACATATGGATTATTAGGTATGTAATTGTACTAAAGCATCCTCTGGTATCCATGTGGCACCTCATTTCATGGCAATAATTTAAAATAACTAGTAATAGAAATCAGATGAAATTAAGGTAGTTTTTAAAGACATCCAATCTTAAGGCAAGGAACTCTCTGAATCTTGATTGTTATGCTGGTCTTTAAGTGAAAATATGAGTGAAGCTGAATGACAATAATTCTGTTACTTGGAAGTATTATAATGCACTTGGAAATGTATGATTCCTGGAATGGTTTCTTACAGCCTTCTTTGAGTATGTTCTTTAGTAATTTCTGAGTGAGGACTTGGCACTCCTTGTGAGTACAGTCAAAGGAACCAGTAAAGTACATTCAAGGCTCTTTGAGATGATTTCCAGAGCCTACTATGCTGAAGCAATTTCTTTTCAAAAGGTAAAAGAGACTTCAACTTTTTCAAACAGGAAGAACTGGGACCTGAAAGTCATGTCTGGAACATTCTGCAAGAAAAAATGGATACCACTGATTGAGTGTCATGCATAAATAATTGTTTTGGAGAAAGGTTTTGGAGATTAATGTTCTTGAGATGGTAACCTGAAATGACTGTTTCCTGTTAGAAACAGTGGAAGTTGTTCCGTCTAAGCAGAGAAATTACTATACCCTACTCTGTCAGAGTGTAAATTATCATGACAAGTGTAAGAAATGTAATATCCTGTTACATTTTCAATTTTTTTGCTTGTGAGACAGAGACAGATTTTTCCCATTAAGTTCATTTGAAAATATTGTATATACACCTCATATATGTGGTCTTTGTTTTGGTTTTTCCCCCTAATGATCTAATCTACAATCTTCTGTTCTGTGTAAATGACCTATGATTCACTATGTGTGATTCAAAGATTTTAAGTCTGGAGCAATATCTGTATCATGTACAGATTCTCAATAATTCTGTGTATTCAGGGAATAATGCTACAAGTCTTCATTATAACTGAAGCTATTGTGTTGCTTATTTGAAAAGTATTTTGGATATGTTTATTCCACCAATGTTATAGAATTTGAACACAGCAGCTGAGACAGGAATATCACCTGTGTCAATTGTGGAGAGAGTTCTTCCATGTAGCACCAAAAGAATAAACCTGAGGGATGTAAAACATTCTTGGTATTACACATTTAAAAACGTGTAATTTCAAACTATTGGATAGTTCATGCATACAACATGAATCATGGAATGTCATGAACAGCTGGAACTGTTGACATCTGTACCTTGGCTGCTCCTTCCCTAAGGAGGCTTGGTGGCAGCTGACCTGTGCCCTTCTCTGAAACCCATGATGACCAAAAGGCTGAGTTATCAGCCAGCATCCTCTTTTGATACTGGCAGTGAAGATGTCCTGCTCTCACCCAGCAACAATTGCATGTTCTTATTACTGTGTGCCAGTTCCCAGCTGAAACACAGACCCTGTGTTTCTCCAAAGAGGGAGCATGGGGATCTGGCACTGTTGTGTCACTGAGCCTGAGCTCTCCTTTGCTGCTCATCTATCAGTTCATTTCCTTGGGTGTTACCTGGACAGCACTTAAACTGCAGAGGTGCATACTGATGGAGTGCAGGGCTGCTGGTGGCTTGCACTTACATTCCTGATTTTCAGTACATTCATACTAATTGTGGTCAATGAAAGTGTGCAGTTTAGCTGCTCCCTGGCAGTCCCAGGCATATATGCCAAGCTCAGTTGTGAAAGATTTTTCCCAGCAACAGCATGTGGCTCTCTTTGGCAAGCTCCCACCAACCCTTTTGTTGGCAGCTGCTAAGTGGTCTCTGGATCTCTCATGCAGGAAGGCTGCTGATGGGTTTCTGATCTACATATTTCTCTGTAAGCAATTTCTTTTGACATACCTTTCAGTTCTGCAAATGCTCACTTGCTTTACATTTATCTATTTGGTTCCAAACCCCACACAAGCCTCTCAAAGAATATAGACTCACTTACAGTTGAAAGAAAAATTTTACATGCCAGAAATCCATGTGGTCCTTTGCTCTTCCATTTTTCACTTGTACACTTTATTTTCATTGTATGTCTGTAAAAGATCTGTGCTCTCCAGAACCCACGTCCTTGCCCCTTACTTGTTTGGTTAGGATATAGGAAGTTTATGGGATGGATGCTGGCTGCCTTTGGGTACCACCTTGAGACCTCAGTATGGTCCTTCAACTTTTCTTGCACTTCTACAGTGGCAAGCCAGATGTTCCCCATGACTCCTAGCACAGCTAACCATGACTCCAGGAGGTGCCAAGAGAGATTCTTTCTGTATGGCCAGTGCTGACAGGACTGAGCCCAATGACACAACACCTGCCTAACAAGAGGAAAGAAGCTGCATTTCATACCCTTTCTCAGGAAACACTTTGCTTCCCCCTTCTTGGCACAGGGAATGAAAATGCAAAGCTAACTGCCCATCTCTTTTAAGTGCTGCCATTTGTACAAGCCTGTCAACTTGCATTTCCTGCTGGCAACCACTGCTCTGCTCTGTGCTGTTACTTGTCATTACAGAAAACAGTCACTCCATGACGGTCTGCACCTTAGAAACACATGTGAAGTAGACCTCAAAACATGTGACTTAATGGAAATAACTTATATGTAAGGGAAGGTAGAAATATTGTGGAGGCACAAAATCTATATTAGACAGGAGTTCCAGAATAAATTTTTCTCTGGACAGAGCAGAGCTCCTTGTGTTTTCTGGCACTGGACTTTAAAGAAAATGAGGATGAGAAGTTCCAAACCTTGCATAGATTCTGTTAACCATAGCATAATGACAAAAAAACCTTCATAAAAATCCTGCTGTGCCTTCCCCCATTGCAGATAATTTCTGCGTCATTTGTATAAGTACTGTACCATGAGACCATAAGAAGGTCCTGAAAGCTGAGAAAAGGATTCCTCTTGATAGAATTTCACTCTTAACTTGTGCCCAAAGTTCGAGTTACACTGCCATAACTTCTCCAAAGATAAAAATAACTTGGGGGAGACTGTGAGTGGAATTTTGCCCCAAACTCCTATCAAGTATTGTATGTTTATCATATCAATAACAATAGATGCAAGTATTTCTACCTTCTTTTCATTTTTTACATGTGCTGGAGAAAGGAACTATGCCTGGTCTCAAAATGCATGTACATATGGAAGAAAATGGGAAATAAATAGAGAAAAACCCTCAACTTTCTTTAAAATCAGGGGTTGGGATGGAAAATACGTTCTTTCAAACACAGATTTCAAGGTGAGTGAAGTCAAATAATGCCATGCCAGCATTTTTACGGTTTATATATTCCTGTTGCTGAGTTTTCTCATGCAGAAACAAAGACAGTTGCCCACTGACTTTTCATGAGCTTTAATAAGTTGAGGGCAGAAAGATCTGTCATATTTTCCACTCATCAGTGTATAAGTTCAATAAAGTAATTGTGTAATGTAATGTTGTTTAAAGTGATGCTGTCAATAAAATTCCTCTGTTTGGAGCAGTTAGCCTCCATGGTAAACCTTGAATTCTCATTAACAGAATTCTCTTCCTCATCACTGGCCCGAGTGAATGTGCCAGTACTATCACTGAAGTATTTTGGTTCAAATTGAGTATGCTTTTGTGAGGTGCAAGTTTTCATTCCTTGAGATGGAACAAAAATGTGAAGCATCAAGATTTGTCCTGTGGCAAACAGACTGAAGAGAACCCAGCCATCAAGCTGTATCTGGTTTGCAGGCTGTCTAGATGGGAGTGCTTTGAACTGGTGGTGGCAAACACTGTGGTTCCAGTGGCTGCAGGGGAGCTGCAGCTCAGCACACGCCTCTGAATAGCGCACTGCAGTGCCGCTGCTTTCTGCTTTGCTGCTGGCTGAACATCATGTAAATCTGCAATCACAGCATAAAAGAACTTTCTCCAGATAATTAGAGATCCTAACACACTCCCCTTCTCTGCCCCCACTGCCAAAGAATTGCTGCTATTCATGTACTTGGCTGGAAATCAGCAGTGCCTGCCAAGGCAAATTACTGGAAATTAATTATCTGGAGCCTGATCTGGAAGTTTTGACTCAGCTTTTCAGTAGGTCCATTCAATCCAATGCATTTTTTTTAATAAACTCAGATTTGGAAGCTGGGCTTTTGCTTTGTCAAGCTCTGCCGTTCTGTGCAGTGAACAGCTGCATCACACCCTCGCGCACCAACTTGGATTTCTGTCCATGGCTTAAATCATGGGTTGAGAACATGTAAGGCTAATGAATTTCATTAACTTTCATGTCCATATTAAAGGGAGAGAAGGTGCCACCAAGCAAACGTCTCACTGACAGGAATCCACTGACTGCCACTCAGTCACATTACTGTTGCTTTGTGTAGACATAAACCAGCTGCTTCCTATAGTTCAAAGTACAGACAGTCCCTGTTAGATGGAATATGTTCAAGGAAATTTTTAAGTGGTATCTGTGGAGATATTATTTAGAGTATTTTCCTCTCTACATGCAGAAATGTTCTGATGGGTTCTAAATTAAATTAGTGCTAGAAGAGAGACTTACCCATGGAGCTGTATCCAGAACACCCTGGTCCCATCAGGAGTATTGACATTATGTTGTGAATATTCCATAATGTTTGTATGTACATTAGCATCTACATTGTGCTCAGAGCTGGGACACCAAAATGTGGGTGTTTTTTTCTGAAACTAGACTGTGAATGCACTGAAAAACTATGATGGCAAAAAGGCAGAATGTGTATCATGTGGAAAGGTACTTGTTTTGCATTAGGAACTTTGTGTCTCCTGGAAAGAGGTGAGTGTTCTCTGTAGGCATATCCACTGTATTTATACAGCATAAGAGTTTGACTTGTTTTTGTCATTGCAGCATTCTCTTTATAGTCTATCTTCTCATTTTGAGTTTTGCCAGAATCTATATTTTTTTCTTTTAAGATATAGAGCTGCAAAAGCAAGCATCCAGAATTGCTGTTGATAAGATTTAAGCCATATTCTTCCCTCTCATAGGAAAAGGTTAGAAGCAAAAGATCAGATAAGACAGTGAGTGGTGAAGTGTTCAACTGGAATAATCCAATTGCTTTTGATCTTATACCTGGGCTCCAAGATTACAGGGTCTTAATATCTGAAGTGCAAAGCAACATTATTGAATTAGTGGTAAAACCTAATTTAGTAGTGGAATAAACAAATACAAAGTTAACATTTGAGACCTCAGAAAAATAAAATGCAATGAGTTTCCTTCAGAGCCAATAAAGAAAAAGAAAATCCAAACATATTTGCCAGTTTTTGCAATTGCACAGAAGTAAAAAAAGCAAGTAAGCCATGAAGTGGGAAGCTACTGTTACTGTGGTCATAGCAGGGAAGTGAAGCTAATGGTTTAAATCTGTATTAAGTAGCAATTACCCTGGCTTAAGTTAAAATTATTACATTCAAAATAAAGGGCAATCACAGCTGCATGTTTCTTTTATTGATTTTTCAAATCATAAGATCTCCACATGTGGCATCTTTGCCACAACCCATTTTATGAGTGGCAGGAGCAGTCTTCTAGGTTACTGTTATGCTAAAGAACAAGAAAAGCACACTATCAGCAACATCTAAACTGTGGAGGAAACATCAAATGAAGCTGAGAATGGCATCATCAAGTTTTGGGTGCTAATGTCACAAAATCCAATATGAAAAATGCAATTAAATGGAAACAGTATTTTCCAGAATCTCATTTCTGAAGGTATTTTCAATTAATCATGCTACAGCATGTTTAGTAGAGAAATAAAAAAAAAAATCCTGAAAAAAAGAGGAGAATAGGTGATCATTCAAGTGAGAAAAGGTTCAGGGTATGCTGATGGGAATCAGACACCTTATTCTTGAAATGATGAAATCTTATGCTTAAAATAAAGGAAGTGCTATAACTCCTGCTGCCATCAGGAAGACAAGAATATTAATGATGCGGCTTACTAGTCTCAGTCTTGAAATAGTTTTATATATGTTCACATTTATATTTGAACATGCAGCAGTGTGGTCTCATTTCCCCACTTGTTTGTTTTTTGTTTATTTTTAAGGATGAAAAGTAGAAGCATGGTAGAGTGAAGATTTTATTAATTCCTACATAAAGGTGTTTAGGGTTTTTTTAAAGATTCTAGTGACCCTTAACAGAAGCTGATCTATGATATCGTCTAAACACCAACCAAGCAGCAGTTTAGAGTCATGTAAATCTAAAATATCAGTGAGCAATCCAAACTTACAGTAATATACTCTGATTTTTCTGGATTGGCCATCTGAAGCAACAGAACACCAGTAGAAATATTTACCCGTCATTTAGAAAATGAAAAGCCCAATGTAAAAGGTTTAGAACTTGCTTCAGGACATACTGTATATAATTGATGGCTCTATGGCAATAGTAAACTGTACATCTTCAGTGATGGAGGGAAACAGAGTTATAGAACCTTTTTGAAAACCCACTTGGGAGCACTTCTATAGCCTGCTTGTTGCCTGCATTATATTTCCCAGCAGTTTTTCTTTTGTTGAGTCTGAAGGGATGGAAGTAGAAACCAAGCAGGGAAAAATGTTGCGAGTTTGAAGATTTTTGCAGAGAAAGACATCTGCATTGCTCCCCAGAGGTTAAGACCAGGCTGGCATTAATGTCTTCATTCCTTTTATTGCCCTGGGACAGCTGTGGTAAGGTGTTGACTTTTGGGCAAAAAGATAATGCTACAGTTTCAAGTTCTGCTTGTACTAATTTTCCCATTAAGCTCAGTGTGACTTTCTTGATGCCACTCACTTTACTCAGGTAAGCAGTAGATTCACATACCCAGAGGACCTCATCTACAGCCAGTTTTCTTCTATCCCAAATTATTCCACTCTGCATGGAAGGTACAGCTGGACATATCAGAGGGATATTTTTGTGAGTTGCCTGATAGATTGCTCTTTCTGTATGCTCTGGCTGTTGAACACAGTCCAGCCAGGCTAAGTGTTTCCCAACAGCAAATCCTTCTAAAAAGGGTAAGATCAGCTAAATATAATTTGAAGGTGTATTAGGCTGGCTTTCTTGTGTTTCCACTTTTTCTGATTTAAATATGATTCACTTGGACACGTGAATGAAGCAGTTCAAGTACGCCGACATCTTCCTACTTCAGGAAATGAAAATGAAATAATTCTCAGAGGATCCTCATAAAATTTTTTTGCTGTGTGCTTAGTCACAGAGAGCAGGAGGTGTAGAATTCCATCAGGTACCAGGGGAGCTGCACATGTTGTGTTTCCTCTGCTTTTTGTGCATGGGCTCGCAGGCACTCACACTTCCACATCTCTTCCTGAGCACAGAACTGCTGTGTTGTTATTCTCAAATTGTCTCTGTAGCAGCTGGGGAGGGTGAAATGGAAACCACAGGAGAAAGGCAGAGTGCTGTTCTTAACAGTATCAGCTGATAGATTTAATTATATGTTTATTTTAGAACTGAATTTTCAAAAGAGACATAATTTTGTGAGTTCAGTTTGAGAGATTTCAGGTATTTTTCTTTCATTCAGACATCATCCAGTATTCGCTGTTTCTGTGCATCACAAGGGGAAGTTTGGGTGCTCAGCCAATTCCCTTCCTTTTTAAACAGAACATAATTTATGTTTGAAGCAGCTATTCAATGTGTGCAGATACTGGGCAATCTCTCTGACCCATTAGAGTCCTCAGTGTCTCATCTCTATGGAAGCATACTCAAAAGTAACATGAGGTCACTTAGAAATAATCATCTTTTACCAAGTTAGTTACATTGCAAATCATACTTACAGTGACTTTCCTAACTCATTTTTTTCTGTCATGGTGATTTCTGCTAAACATGACAGATAATTACATCTTAGTTGATCCCTTATCTATTGTACAATAAAAAGGCTGGTTTTACTTAATTCACTTTTGATTCACCAGTTGCCTGCAGCCTACTATAAAAATGAATACAAACTATGTTTAAAAGCTTCAGAAGGCAGATCTGACAAATGCACCATAAGATTTAGAGACAAAAGGCCATTGGCCACTCCTACCAAATCATATCCCAACTAATGAGAGGGTTTGGGATAACAGAACTATTCCATAATTTGGAGCCTTCTGACAGGCAAGTAAATCTTCTTCAGTCAGAAGCTGGACACCATGTTGAAGTCAAAGCAGAGAACATTCTGGGAAATGTGGGAACAGACGGCTAACAGGGTTTGTCTGGGTCATCAAGTCCAGTTTTCTACTGTTGTAGACATCCATGTTTCATAATCCCTTTCATTAAGTTACCAAGATCTATCTTAAAACTAGTTAGATTGTGTGCCCCCACGGCTCCCCTTGGCTGGCTGTCACAGAACCTCTTTCTTCTGATGGTTAGGAGCCTTCTAATTTCCAACCTAAATATATTCATGGCCAGCTGACGCCCATCTCTCCTTTTGCCACCACTGTCCTGAAGCTGAAAAAACCTCTTGTCTCTCTTTCACTTCCATCCCTTGATGCAAAGACAGCATGTCTCATGTACTCATTCTGCTGCACTATTCAAGTTAGGTCATTTTAATTTTTCTCCTAGAAGGGCATCTTCTTTCTCCAGGGATGCACTTCTCTGAGGAAGGTGGTCACAGCTTGAGTTCTGCCTTTTTTACAATGAATAGTGAGTTTTAACCACACTGTGCCAGTGTGAGCTCTTGCCAGTGCCTTGTACAAGAGGCATAGGCCAGCCTTGACTCTGCTGTGAACACCTCACCTGAGAACAGCAGCTCTCACTCAGCTGTGACTCAGATGTGTAAGAGCATATTGCCAGAACATGAATGCTGCAATTCATAAGCAGAAAGATAGATCAAGCTAAGAAATAGGCCTTACCCAGTATTCAGGCTTATTGGGAGAAAATTTTTGTTTTCAGTGGTATCATAATCATGTCGCTCTAATTAATGCTGCGCACGAATTAATTTGTCCAGCATGGTTTTATGAATCACCTTCCCATAATGTGAGCAATCTTCTTAATCAAGTAGGGCATATGTGAGATTGTTTGCTAAGAAGTAACACATTTGTATGTAGTTAATAACAACTGACACATTTAAAATAAATTTGGAAGTGAATCTGATATATTTAGTAGTTGGAAATCCTTTCTTTACCAGTAGATGGCACAAATCAGCTTGGTTTGGTTTCAGATCATGTATAAAAGGTGCATTAAATAAAGGATGAATTAAAATAATAATAAAATTCTTCTATTTACAGTATCAAGAGGATTGCAGAAATTATGAACAGAGAGTAGCATTTATATGTTGTGTTAGATTTTCCTGGTGGAATTTTCAGTTAAAAAAATTTATCTGCCTATATGACTTAAAGGACTTTGACCAGATTTTGGCCTATTCAGACCTAAGCAGAAATGCCAAGGCAATCAGTGGGTTTGGATCTGGTTCTGGTTTCATGAGTGCAAATCTTCTTGTTGTCTCTAGATACTTTGCCTTGCACAGAGAGCAGATTTGTGTTTGTTTATTTCGTTGGTAGGGTGGTTTGTTTTGTCTTGTGAGACAGAACACACTCTCACACTAAATCTTTCATTTCAGCTGTTTAAATACCAGTTGGTAAAGAGTTTCATCCGTTAAATTGATGGTTCCTTTTAATTGGGCCGATTTTAGCTCAGGGCATTTGGTACTTTGGAGAATGGCTCTGTATCTTGGAAGGCTCATCCCACACGGAGATGTGGAGGAGTGATTCTGACAGAACTCTTGCCTCATCCTCCACCCCTCCCTTGCCAACCATGTGGCCAAGTTTTTCCTTCGGAATCCCAGCCCTGGTGACTGCACAGATTGGCTCCTTACTTTGCAAAACAGGGCCACATTACAGAGCAAGGGGACGGTCCCAGGCCAGCCAGACATCTCCCTGTCCTCCCAGGTGTTGCCTCCCCTCTACTGACAGCCCACCGTGGCCCAAATTCTCTCTGTCCCTCTCTTTGCTTCTTCCAGGTCTTGTCACTTTGAGTTTCTTCCAGACAACATCACAGCACATTTGCTTTAGAATAAAGGACCAAAGCCTTTGTATGACCTAATTGAAGATATGCTCTGAAACAGGAGCAGATTCTAAGAAGGTAAAAATTGGATATGATAATTGGCCTTGTTTGATATTTGATTTTTTCAGCGTGACAAAATTAATTTGATTCTGTTATTCAACACAAGGGAATTACAGTTCAACCCTTTTGCAGTTCTGTAAAAGGGAATCAGTAAAAAATTGTTTTGGTAAGAGGGCTTGGAACAATAACAAAAGATCTTGAAACAATTTTACTTTATTCACTGAAGGGCTGATCAATAGCTGCTTGTTTTGGGGGTAAAAAAAACCAACCCTCTCAGCCAATTTCTTCTCTCATAAACAAAATTTTAGAAAGTCTCCTTTGAACTATAGTGAGTCAATATTACTTGGACAGACATTTATCCAGTTATGAGCTGCTCATGAAAATGAGGACATTTGCTTACCAGGGAAAAGAGAACATCATGTCATATAATAAAAAAGAAAAGGCAAAATAATGACCATTCTTCCATTCCTTTAATTTCTTTGCATGTAATGAATATATTCCACTTTGGCCAAGGAACTCAGTGGAGAAAGCAGGATTTAGCCAACAGAATGTGAAAGGTGGGTTTGAGTCATATTCTAGCTTGAATGCTCTTTTATTCTCCAGGGCTGGAGGGGGCTGTGTTGGGACCTCTGCCAGGGTGTGTCACTGGGAACACTGTCCTGGAGGAGCTTAGGTGTTAATGGGGAGGCGCTCAGGAATGATGTTCACTCCAGAGAAACTCAAAAATCCCCCAAAAAACCAACACAGTGGTGAGGATGCGACTAATGCCGACATCCTTCCAATGCTGCTGTTTCCCAATTAATGGAAGGTGACTCTGACTTGGTTCAGGTGTGGAAGGTCAGAACTTGAATTAAAAAATAGATTTGTTTCAGGGGCTGCAAAAGCAAGAAGGCAAAAGTCACTCCTCTTTGGTGGTGTGGGTGTCTTGGGTGGCTGGTAGATGGCAGTAGCACACATTTATGTTGCAGAGGTGATGTGTGTCTGGGCAGGCAGGTTTCCTCTGGGATTCCTGCCCGAGTTCTGGCAGCACAATGTGATGGACAGTGTCTGCACATCTCCCGAGACTGACCTCTGACCTCATCCCTACTAGGGTGATGGAGGCTTAGAGATGGGAAAACAGTTTCCATTCCTGTAAACAGGAATTTCAGTGTTTTTAAAGTCTAAGGGTGTTTTGTGATTCTTTGAGGATGAAGAATTTTGTGCAAATTTAATTACTACTGTGACACTGCGGAGAGTCTGCACAGCACAAAATACTGCATACGATACTGATCTTAAACATGAGAAAATCCTCTCAGTGCAAGGCTTCGGATATTTCTGTGGATGAGACTATTTTTTAAATGTTCACAGCAAGCAGGGAAAATTAAATTCAGTCTCATCAGACTCACTGTGCAAAGGGAGAGAGAAAACACATAAACCTGTCCTGGATGATCATCAAAGCTTGATAATTATTTTTGTTAGTTGTGCAGCACCATTTCTGATTGGATTGGCAAGCTCAGTAAAAGGCAGTGTGTTTTATGAGGGATTAAGATGAAAAAGAGGGTGTCTGCCTTTCCCTATCCTTGAGGTGGAAGGAGCTTTGTATACAAGGAGCTGGAGGTAGAGGGAGTTCCCGAGGAAGCAGTGGTGCCAGAGGCACCGGCATTATAAAAGAAATGAAGAATAAGAATAATTAAAAATGGGGGTGTAGGGCAAGGATGGATTTGTGCAGGGTCTGAAAGATTCCCTCCCTCTTGCTTCTTCTGATTTCCAGGCAAAGGCATACTCATTCAATCTTTGCTAAAGTGTGTAAATATTGCTCTTAAAATTTCTGACTGTATCTAAAAGTACCACCTACCTTCTTTTTCCACATGAAAATGTAAATTGGCAATGAAAATGTAGACTGGGCTATCCAGACTAGACCCTAACTTCATTTTAAATCTGCTGCAGAGAACTTGCATTGTTTTTGTACATTAGTCATGTATATGCACAGCTTACACATGAAAGCAGAACTGCTGGTACTCGAGTGTCATGCTCACAGTACATTTGTGCAGTATATCCATGGGGTTTATCCAGACACAGGCAGCTGAATTGTTACTAGGGTACATATTTAAAGGAGTGTATGGAGTTACAGTGACATGAACTGAGCTCTGGTCTTTCCCAGAAACTGATAGGGCAACAAGTTTCGGAGGTTGGTGTGACACTGATATAAAGATACCCTTTGGGAAGGTTTCACCTTTGACACTTTGCTCAAAAGAAAGGATTAAAAAAGGAACCTCATGTGAGTCCAAATATCATTTAGAAAACTCTTAGGAGTAACCAAGGAGTTTGCCTCTTCACGTAATGCTGTCTCAGCTGTTCTTTAATGCCTCTGTGTACTTGCTGTCCAGGCTTCTGCCAAAGGGCAAATCTGAGGAAAGAGGATATCTCATAGCACTGCTAGACTTGTGGCTTGAGGCTGTCAGCATGGTTTTGGGTCAGGTTTATGGCAGTTGTAAATGACAATCTTAGTAAAGACATTTCAGGCATCAAGGAGCCAGTTATCTGATCATGATAGGGTGGATTTCTGCGCTGAATTTCTGTGTGCTTTTAACAAATAACAGGTCTGGGATCTTTCAGTGAAACTATATTGTTGCTGCTATTTTCTGAATATATATTGAAGAGTAAATATCCAAGATGGAATATCAGATCTGAAATCCTCTATATCTGGGTAGCCAGCCCACCAATACCAACCAAACTCTCTTCCTAGGATCAGGGGGATGAAGCCTGCCAAATGACTTTCCAGAATCTCCTGGAAGCAGTCACTCTACACCTGTTTGTTTATGGTCATCATGTCTCAAGTGAAAGCACAAGAGAAAATGGCTTTAAGTTGTACCAATGGAGATTCAGGTTGGGTATTTGAAAAATACATTCCCCTGAAAGGGTGGTTAGGCAGTGGGATAAGTTACACAGGGAGGTGGTTAGGCACTGTCTCTGGAAGTGTTTGGCAGGTCTGGATGTGGCTTTGGTGATTTGGTTTGGGGTGGTCATGGTGGTGCTAGGCTGCAGATGCACTGGATCACCTTGGGGTCTCTTCCAACCTTGGTGATTCTGTGATTTGTTTCAAACTCAAGCTCTACCAAGGCTGTTAAATGCAAGCCCTGTTTTCAAAGCTTTCTCTCCTTCATCTGCCAACAAAATGAGAAGTTTTTATGGAACTGGCAGTTAGCAAGCATCATCTCCATTTATCTGGTAAGGAAAGAGAGGGAATACCGGAAATAAAGTTTTGAGATGCTGACAGAAGTTATTTTTTTATATATATGATCAAAATGCTGAAGGGGAACAGCAAATATATATTTGGAAGAGGTTTCTCATTTAAAATGGTAGATAATAGAGAGTTTTCTGATTTGTTTCAAAAGATGTATTTTCAAATATTTTGAATTTTCTGTATTTTGGTATGTTGCTTTCTTCTTATTCTCCTTTTTGTCACTTAGTGTAATAGGGTCAGTATTTTCAAAATATGTGAGCTTATTCTCCATTTTCCCATCCCATCCAATGCCTTCCCTTCTTTTCTTTTTTCTTTCTTCCTCTCTTTATTTTAGTTTTCTTCTTCTGGAACTTTCTTGGAACTTTCTAAAATATTTAGTAATTGTTTTATAGCTTTTCTGTTTTAGGAAAGGGTATAGGGTAGTAAGGGAGAGTAGTAATTTTATAACACTCAGTTCTTATACCTTTTAAAATTAGTTTCTAATTTCTTTCTTTTCCCTACTATCTTATATTTAATGGGTACTTTAATGCTTCCAAACTGAGAAAATATTCAAAATCTTTAATTGGCCTAAGAAGAGAAAAAGGAAGGATAAATCCCCCAAAATCATTTGTTGCATTCAGTTAGCAAAAATAAGTAAGGGGGACAGAGAAAAAATTAAAAGTCAGCACCTTAGAGTAAGAAATTTGATGACTTCAGTGAAAGTGAAATGGGTTCATATATGCAGCATTTTCTTAAATTTTATGTTTTAAACATTTAGGTTTTTTATTTATATATCTACTGCTCCAAGATTAGATCTATATATAGTAAATTTCTGGCTGTGCTAGTTACAGGTATAGTTTAAAATTAATATGAAATGTTAAAATTTGTAATGGAAGATTCCAAGTCAGAAGTTGCTTACAGCAGCACAAAAATGCACTTCATTTGACAGCCTCTTACACAACTGTGCCTGATCTAAGGCTCTACTGGTATGTTTAAAACTACACAAGTTTATGTTGTGAAACAAATCTTGTGTTAGACATGCTCTGAATGTTCCCATGGTGTGAGCACACAAAATGCCTCTGCATAGCTTAGCTCTTAGGTACACACCTGGTGTGTTACAGGTAATCTCCATAAACAATGTTGTCTAATTATAAACTAATCTTAACCTATCTAATCTTAAATTGCACGTGATTTCCTTTAAACTTCTTTTTCTATATATTATTTTAAATTTAAATTTAAAATATATATTTATAATTTCTATATATTATATTTATAATTTATTTTTATTTTTTAATTATTATCTGTTTCTCATGTCACAGGCTTTCTTATGAATTAATTAGGGTAGAAAACTCCATGAATATTGTAGTGACTGTGGCTATAAATACTATGTGCTTATGCTTAAATGTCACTACACTTAACCAACTGAGATTAATAATATAACTTTCAATGCGCAATATATTTGAATTAATATAGGCACTTACTGATATTTTACACAGAAAAAAGTAGTGCATGATGCTTTCTAAGGTAGTCTGCTAGTCCAGAAATATGTGCTAAGACTAATTGATATACCCTGCCTGCACTAACAGCTGCATAGCTAACATGCTATCTTACTACTTGTTTATTTGTCTTCCTGCCCTCTTAGCTCCCATAGTCTTGTTTCTAAGCTTTTTCACATAATCACAGAGTAGTTAGGATTGGAAAGGACCTCTGGAAGTCACCTAGCCCAACACCTATGCCAAGGTACTCCCATAGCAATTTTTGGTACATGTTATGCCTTTTCGTTGCCTGTATTTGGCACAAGGACCCTCCTAGGTACAACTGCAGTGCTAGTACAGTAATAACTGGATTATAAAAGTATTCTGAACTAATATCTGTACTATCTCCCAACACTGATTAGAAATCCGCCAGATGCTGTTAATTCTAGTTTTCTTTTGTGGAAGTAGATGCCTGTAATGAATCCATGTAAGTCAATGCTCTGGAGAGGGCATTAGTAGAGACATACCTGTTCTGATGCTGAACTCTGTATCTTTGAGAAAAAAATTCAGTTGTGTTTGCTAAAGGGGGTAGACTGCATCATTATTGTTAGCTATATTTTTGGTTGGTAAAGCCAAAGAATTTCTAACACAGAAAAGGAGAAAAAGTTGTTAATGAGAAAAAAAAAATGTTGGGAGTACGATTTTTTCTGGTTAGTTTTATTAAGGACTGTGATGGAGGTTCATAGTAAACATTTTGTTGTCTTTTTACTGCCTAGCATCAAGAAAGGTTGGTTATTTGAGATCTGATCACTGTTTGCCTGTGGAATTCATTCTCACAGTTTGGGAAGAATTCAGTTTTTTAAAAAGCAAGGTGATAACTTGACAGCATACTAGCTCTAAAAAGGTCTTTTAAAAGGATTTAGATAGACACAAAGATAATGAGAAAAAGCTGGATCATATGAGAGGGAACAAGGCCAGACAGAGAGAGAGAAGGAGCAGGTCAAGGGAGGTCATCCTTCCCTTCTACTCATCACTGGTGAGATCACACCAGGAGAACAGTTGTGGGTTCCCTCATACATGGGAGACCCAGAGCTACTGAACAGTGTCCAGCCAGGAAGATGCCTGAGGGAGTAAACCACCTCTCCTATAAGGGAAGGCTAAGAGAGATGGGATTGTCCAGCCTGCAGAACAAATGGCTCAGAGACAGATCTCATCAAGTGTATAAATAGCTGAAGGGCGCTTGCAAGGAAGATATTGGAGGCAATTTGGGGATACACAAAAGCCATTTGGCCATAGTCCCAGCTAAGCTTCTCTAGGTGACCCTGCTTGAGCAGGAGGTTGGACATGGTGACTTCCAGAAGTGCCTTCCAACCTCAACCATTCTGTGATTCAGAGTAGAGGAAAAGTGCATGAGGGTGGAAGAGGGGCTTGTTGAGCAGGTCTGGGACATGGAGAGCATTATACATGGAGCAACAGGCAGTCCTGGAGGGGAAGAATATGCTGAGCTGGAAGTGCAGAAAGTTGTCATGAGATTGTTTGATCATCTCAGCCCCTCAGTACCATCAACCTCCATGCCTGTGGTAGTGCCTATCGGGTGGACAGTTTCTCTATCTCAGGAGCTGGCCCCTCCCCTGCAACGCCCTTCCCCCAGTGAATATATCCAGGGAGCAAGGGAGCAGTGCATTGGTTCCAAGTGCTCCTGAAGTGGTGAAGTAAGGTCAAACAGTGCCTGACTTTCTGGTTAGAACAGCTGTGCAGCGGGACACCAAGGAGCCAGCAGTTGCAGGTATGTAAGTCACCTGCAGATGAGCAATGCCAGAGTTTAAGAATCACAGTGATAAAGTCTTGTAGATAATCAGAGATGGGACTACGCCTAAAGGAGGAGAGAAAACAGGACGTACTGCTGGCGACAGTGGTGCTCCACCCGAAGGTTCCTGTTCAACAGGAAATCCCCGAGTCCCATCTGTGCTGTATGCAACCAAAGAGCTTGCAAAAGGGAGTAAGAAGGGGAATGTCACAAAAAATTATTAGCAGAACTCATAGGAAGTGCAGTAGGAAGTATATACATATGTGTGTGTGTGTGTATACAGGTATGTACTCATACCTGCATCCTGCACAGCAAATACCAAGAGATCTTAAGTGAAACTGAGCAACAGTGGGCAATATTGGTGTGCCTGTGTGTAAGCATTTGTTGCAAGATGCTGGAAAATAGAGTATCAAAGACATAATTTTAACTGTGAGCACCATAAGGCAAGATATTACACTGATAAGAGCTGCATGGGTGGTCTGTGTATACCCTCTCTCCTGGACTTCAAAAACAGCAGAAGTGCAGCAATCTGAAAATGGTACCACATATTACTGATTACCAGTGGGTTGTTAGGAGCAAACTGAGGGATGTGTTTGTGACCATAGGATTCCTCTTGTGCAGTCCAGCTTCTCTTAGTTCATTCATACTGAGACTGTGTGGTTATCCAAATGGCAGTCAGACAACAGGTGTGTGATCAGCATCTTCACTATTGTCTCTGCATTTGTATTGTGGTCCAATCTGTCTTGCCAGATCAGATACTGGTTTCACATGAGGCTGTCTATCACACATAGAATGAGTGGTGAGAGACAAGTGAACTTCTTATCCTCTAGCATAACTTTAAAAGCCTACTTTCTCCTGGGAATGCCTGCTGATTTTCTGTTTGTTCAGGACAGCTCATTCACTAAGCCACTGCTGTACTTCTTTACCACCTGTAGTTTCATGTTCTTGCATCAAATGGTTGTAGAAAATCTCTTTTTCACTAATGAAGACTGTGGTAGCTCTGTGCTGGAGCCAAGTGTCATCCTTTCACCTGATAGTGGCAGAATGTAGTTGCATCTCCTTTCATCCTCTGGGAAGTAAAACGACCTTCAGAACATGTTAAGATGTTGGAAAAGCAGCCAAGCACCTTCTCCTACTGAAGGAAAGAACTGAGTACAGGGAAAAAGGGAAATGCTTCCACTGAAATTGCCTTACAGATCATCTTTCTTCCCAATGTTTCCCAGTGCAGCTCCCAGTGCAGCTCTCCACACAAGCAGAAATATAAGTTTCTTCTATCCTTACAGCTAGAGAATATGTGAAACTTCATGATAAATAGGATAAAGTAGCATACAAAGATTACCTTGCAAACTGCAAATTAATCTTTAATTGTTCTCATGGAAAAATGAACCTCTGGTGAATAGAGTTTATATTCAGACAGTTCATCTTCTTTGGTAGACAGGGGGTATTCAGTAGATTATTTATTTTTTAGTAGGTATATGCAAAATATATAGCTTAATTTTGTGCATGGTGGTTAGCTCAGAAAGTCTGTTTGCTTAAATAATTTTGGTGTGTCCAAGATAAACATCAATTGGTGATTACAGTGATTTGTGCTTTGGTAACTGCATGGTGCTTCACTAGTGACAGGCATACCTGTTATCATCAGACTTGATTTTTTTCAAGTTTGTGGCTTTTAATGAAAATATCAGCAATGGAGATGCTGAAAATTGCAAATTTTTCAAGTGGTGTGGCTGGATGCATTTCATCTAAGATTTCAACCTATGTGAAAATAAGACTATTTAACAACATTTATTGTCTCTTTTTACCCCATATCACAACATGTTCTGCAGTCAATTGTTACAGCATTAAAGCAGAAAAGGTTAAAGTTTTGGAAGCTAGTGACAGAAAGAATTTGGGTTTTTTCTTAAATCTCAGAAAGCTTTCATTATTTGAAAGATCAGAAAGAAAGATCAAATTACAGATCTGCAGGTAATATGTAAGGATTGTGAAAAAGGGTACCCCTGGGGATAATTCTTATTATGAGGAGCAGGCTGGACAAGGCACACATTGCTTGCTTGCAGCTTCCAGTTTGTTGCTCTCTGGTAGAGCAGAGGCAGGTGAGATGTGGTTGACTGCCTTTCTGAGGTTGTGACAGATGAGAAAACTTCCTAATCATCCTAGATGATCACTCTGGCTGCAAGAGGCAATCAGAAGTTGTTTTGATGGCTTTAGGTGATTTTTTTCCTTAAACTTCAACAAGCTCCTGTGCGTGTCACACCAAGGCTTTTGAGCAAAGACATTCAAAATGGGAGATTTGCACATAGCTGACAGTGAATGGGCAGTCCCAAGTCAGTATTTTTGTGACACTGAGAAAAGGTCCCTGCAGATGAAACCTTTTTTTTTTTTTGCAGTAGCACAGTAGCATGACCTTCCTTGTCACCTGTGTAATCACACATAACCCAAACATGAGTGTAGTGTGTATGAAGTGATGACAGCACAACTGGCAGTTTTACTCCCTAATGCAGACCATATCATTTGTATTAGTGAGAAATTCAGACCTGAATCACTCCTGTCCTTTACCAACTTTTGCAGTAGTCCTTATTTTTAGTTGTTACATCCTACAGAAGATTGGCATAGACCCACTTCAGGAAGCAGCACAGAGACAATATAACTGTTGCTGTGGAGTATAGTGCTTACAGAGCCTGTGATGCTCCAAGTAGATGATTAATTTGATTTGTATTTGCTATACAGCAATTAGCTATATATAGCTGATTTGATGCAATCAGCTTCATAAGTAAAGAGCCTGCTTTCTTAAAAGTGATAAGACTCATTAGCTTGTTGGTTGTTTGGTGTCTTAACTGTCTAAGAGAAAATGGAGATAAAAAAAATAAAGGACTTCCCTGGCATAGATGGTCAGTGGTAGGTGGTGGTTAACAAAACAGGAATGATGAATCTGTTCTCTACAAGTTTCCAAGCACATGTCAGGATTAGTGTGTATCCTGAATGATGTATGGTTACTTAACAACTGTAACTCAGCACCTATATAATGTGCACAACACACAACAGTCAGTCTGTAGACCCCTGTGTATTGTCCCTCCATTTGTGAAAGGCTAAAAAACTGAACCTTACCCTGTTGTTCAGACACTGTTTCTATACCTCACATGTGGTGGTTGCCAGCTGCTGAGTGAAATGCAAGCTCTTTCTGTTAATTTCCAGTGTTCCTTCCAACTCTGGATGGAGTTGGTGCTGCCATAAGACCAATAATTTTGTGCATAAAGAGTATTTTCATCCTGTCCAGTGAAACAGAAAGGGGTGCTTTCTTGGAATCATAAATGCCTTCATTTTCTTGGTAGCCCCATCACCATTAAGAGCAGCCTGGGCTTGGCTAATTATGGCATTATCATTCACCCTCAAGTAATTAACAAATGTATTTGCAGTCAAGGGGTGTGGGGGAAGCACTACACAAATTTTAACTGTTGTTATTCTGAGGGAAGAGTTCCTGAAGCACCATTTAATTTGCATTTTTAGTATTATAGTGGTAATTGTGCTTATCATTTGCCTAGAATTTACACAAAGCACTTGTCAAAAGAAGTGTAAAATATCTGACCCAGTGAATTTGTAACCTAATTTTATTCAGGTTCTCAAATGAATTAGAAAACAAGAAGTGAAAGGAATGAAAACATGAAGCTCATTATAATAAGACCATGTATTAAACAAGCTTTGTCTTAGGTAGATGGAAAGTGTAGGAATGCTCTGAGAAAATAGTGTGGGACAAAGATGTTATGACATGCCATCTACATGCACATGGAAAACAGTAGAAGTGCAATATATGAAAGAAAGAAGTACTTAGCAAACCACAGAGGAGGAGAAAGTGCACAGAAGTCAGGGTCCTTTCCGAGGTCCATTGCAGCAATGTAAGAACTTCTCACATGCATGTTTTCTTTGACTGTCCTTCACTCTCTGTCAAGCCTTAGTGAGGATGGAATTCTTACGGATGTTTGGCAGAGAGGGTGATAATCACAACAGTGGCCTGTAATGTTCTTTATCAACAAGCAGGTAGGAATGAATCACAAAGACACTTGCTCATCTGGATGTTGTTACTGCTTTCGAGTGCTTAAGGATGCCATCTTGCAATATTGGTATCAGCAATTTCCCTTTCTATCTTCAGTGAAGTCAGGCATGGTTCTTGAGCCATAAGTATTTAACATAATAGCTCAAAACAGTTGTTCCTTGGGCCTTGCATCTTCTACTGTGTATCTCACCACTGTTTGGTTTTGATGTCACTAATCACTAATTCACAAAAACTCCTGTGCCTACAGACTCTTAGTTTATTAGAGGAAGGAAGGAAGAAAGGTGAATGTAGGCAGGTTGATGAGCAGCAGTGGCAGCAATGAGATTCTGCTGGCTGGTGTGAGTGGCCCTGTTCTCATGGAGTGAACATTGCAACCATCTGAACAGCATGATCTCTCTTCTCCACCATGGGAGCACCATAACAAAGAAAAATATAATGAAGATTTTTAAAATAATAATTAAATAATATAATTATTTTGGTTGAAAAAGATCCTTAGGATCAGGTCCAGCCACTAAACTAACATTGTCAAGTCTACCACTAAACCAGGTCCCCAAGTGCCACATCCACGTCACTGAAATACCTGCAGGAATGGTGACTCATTCACTTTCATGGGCAGCTTTTTACATTGCTTGACAACCCTTCCAGTGAAGAATTTTTTCTAATATCCAGTATAAACCTCCTCTGGTGCAGCTTGAGGCCAACTGCTTTTGGCTATCTCTTGTTATTTGGGAGAGCAGGATGATCCCACCTGGCTGCAACCTCCTTTTAGGTGATTGTAGATTTATAAAATCCTCTCTGAGCCTCTTTTTCCCCAGGATAGACATCCCCAGCTCCCTCAGTACTTATAGGACTTGTGCTCCAGACCCTTCCTGTGCTTCACTGCCCTTCTCTGGAGTTGCTCCAGCATCTCAATGTCTGTCCAGTCATGAGGGGCCCAAAACTGAGCACAGGATTTGACATGTGGCCACACCAGTGCCAAGTATTCCTACCACTGCTCTTGGATTTGTTTAGCAAAAGACCAAGCATTTGTGACCTCAGCTATCAGTTTGGTGAGTAGTCCAAAAGGAGTTGTTCAACTAGATTTAGTTACAGGATGCTGTCTTTGAGGAATGTATTGAAAAAAAAAAAATAAAGAGGTCAGAAAAGAAACAAATCAAGTCCTAGAAATCAAAGGAGAACAAAATTGTCTTTTCCTCTCAAGCCTTGAGGTGCCCTGACCCTTATGTTTTGTTTGGTTTGAAATTATTTAAGGCTAAGTTCCTGCAGCTAGGCAGAACACATCACTCCTATGCTTCCTGTTCATCAGTAATGTCACTCTATCCAGCCTCTGAATATGATTTCCTTCCTTGAAGGCCTGGTGGTCTTTGTTCTGCTCTGCATTTCTTGCAGAGAAGTTATTCAGCTGGTTTCTTTACACTTCATCCAAGTAGTTGTGCCAGAGGTCTTTGAAAAGGTTAAAGATCATTAAAACTATAACAGCTCATTACTGTGCTTTGTCTGAGAGAGATTTGATGCAGCCTTTGTAAACAAATGGTGAATTCCTCATATAATAAGGTCTTCCATGATTCAAGAGTTTTTAACAACTGTATAACATCCACCTGAATGTATATCTTGTACACAGACTTCTTCCCTCCTTTCCCATATCTGCTAGGATGTACCTCTTGGTTGCAGAAGAATTATTAGATATTCTGTTAAAAATGTCTTCATCTGCAAAGAGAAGGAACTATACAAGCAGAGAAGGCCCAGGCAGGAACTATAAAGGCTGTGTTCAAAGAGCTGCAGGATGGAGAGAAGATAGAGTGATACTGATGGAACAAGTTGGCTTGAGTGGGATGTTTCTTTAATGGGAGTGGTCAAAGCAAGCTCAAGTGAGGGGATAATCCAAGGGAGAGTGAGAAGTTATGCATGGTAAAAAGCAAGTGATGAGGAAGTGTATGATGGAGATCAGGACAGGCTGGGCCATAAAAGCAGGGGGAGATTGGGCACACAAGAAGAGGAAGCATTGCTTTCCAGGCTGTCCAGGTATACATTGGTCTCCACCCGAGTCCAACAGGTCTGCAGTTACCCCTGGAGTTGTCAGGGACAATCCAGCAGCCCTGTGTTCCCCTGTGTCAGTAGGCACATGACATACTTCTGCTGTTACCTTAATGCCAACAGGCAAGTTAGGGGCATTTGCTACATCAGATGGTATCTTCGGGCCTCGTGCTGTTTGTGCCTTACATTGCTTTAACTCCTTTGAAGTCGGCATTGGCACATATTTTAGCCATTTGTTTCTGTTGTGGACTTTATCTTGCGGCTTGACCTCTTTTCATTCTCTTTGGGCTGTGCCTTCCCCCATGACAAGGGTGTGGGCAGGCGTGTTAACTTGTGCCATAAACACATTCCTTCGGGGTGGTACTGAGGATGAAGCAAGAGGTTAATAGGAACTTCTTCAAATAGTTACAGAGTTTTGTATGGCGGGATGAACACTGTGCTCCTGCACCCTACCCTGCCGTACTGGCCCTGCATGCCTCACTTAAGTAAATCTCTCTCCAGTCATTGATGTGGGTGTGTCTGGCACTCTGGCATTGGGAGGGAGTTAGGGCCAAGCCTTGTACGCAGGGATTGTCTAACTGTAGACCTTGAACTGGCTCTGTGCTTCTTGCTTTGTGCCCTTGTATTGACACAGAGCAAATGATTGTAGCTTTGTTGCGGTCACGGAAGGTGTTGTTCTCTTTGGCCTTCCATACTACAGATCTCTGTGTAGTTCAAAGTGGTTATTTTGCACTGCATTGTTGCATCATGATGTTTCCTGAATTACCAGGCATTTGTTTGCTTTTTAACCCACAAAATTCCAACACAAAATGAGAGAGCTCTTGGAGCAGAACAAACTAATCTGCATGGAAAAAAATTCAAGTTAACAAGTGAAGGTAGTGAAGTTAGTCAGCCAGTTTAAGAGTGTGTGGGCTGGAAGATTCAGGCATTCAAATAAATACTCTTTTACTTTTCTGATAATCCCTCTCTCCTCCCTCTTACTTTTTTTCCTCTGACTTCCTCCTCCTGTGAGCTACTAATCGGTGTAATACTCTACAGGGTATGTTTTTGATCTGAGATATATATCTTAAGTAAGAAGAGTAGCTAAAACATGGTAACACATCACTCCAAAACCATTTGGAGTACTTTCTTTCTGTGATTCTACTCTATTTTCTATGTAAAAATATCCTTTAAAATTTGAGATGATTCCTGCAACACTTACTGAGATGAGGTAATTGCTGTTAAAAGGGTAAAAGCTATTTAAAGAATCGTACTCCCAAAAGGTTGGCCACTGGCTTTTGATCTTTAAATCTGATCTGTTTTTATAACTAAATATCAACTAAATGTAATTTGAGCTGTGTGTGTAAAAAAACCATGGCTGTTGGTAAGTACAACTGCAAAGTGACTTAATCCACAGATGTATGAACATCTATGCTGATAAACATACTAATTTTGTGCATGACAATGTTAATTTGGTAATCTTTCACCTACAAATACAACTGTGTTTGGAAAACAGACCCTTTTTCAGAGCCATGAGATTTAGTATGAAAACATAACTCCTCAAATCCCAAGCAGATAAAAAGTACTCTCTCATTTATATGTACTGACTCATTTATATGATAAATATATGTATAAATGATAAGAAAAATAATATATAGTTTGCCTAGTTAACAGAGTTCCAGTATCATACATTTGGTTTACTACAGAGGGTAGTGCTTGGTCATTCGGGGTATAACTTTGTGTGATTTTAAGGGAGGGAGCATCATTGGCCCCATATATGTCAGTTCTCTTTCACGCTGGACTTCTGAGTCCACAACTGTTTCAAAATCTAATGTTTACTTTTAAAAATCAGAATGTAGAAGATATTAAAATTGGTTTTCAAATTTCACAAGAATGGAAGAGAATATATTGTTATAAGTTAGTTACAAGTAGCTGTCTTCCTAGAGCTAAATTTTCACTTATGGCTTCTAACTTTTCACTTTTTAGCAAGTGAAGTGTCTTGCACTTTCTATAAACATTTCATTTTGTCATCCATCAGGTGCAGTTTCCTTGTTTTCTTTGAAGAGTGAAAGAACATCCATCTCCAGGCAACCCAAAGGACACTTTCATGGACAAATTGCCATGAAGCAAGTGAGGGTGTGGTTTACAGTGTGTTACCTGCCCCACCCAATGGCTTCTCCTTATGGTAGATGTAAGGTCTTTGCCTCCCATCCCTTCCGTGCAGACTGCATTATCCTCAGTGGGGCTGGGATTGCATGGGCATCCAAGAGAAGTTGCTGCTGTGTACTGTAATTTCACAATCTGTGTTATCTCTTAGCAACTTGTTTGTGTGGTACACACCGCAGCAAAAGGTTGCACACAAAGAGAAAGGGAGCTTAGAAGGATATTACTTGCAACCCAGCACTCAGTATCACCTTAGTAAGAGGCAGAGCATGTTTGCATCTGCGTGTAGTGTGGCATATTTGTTCTTGTGAAACTCCCTTGTGGGGTGGAATGTCCATGAGGAGAATTTTAGGAAGAGATTTTAGCCAAATAGTATTTTATATTAACTTTTTACTGAAATATTTTTTACATGTATTAAAGACATTGAGTTATTCAGTTATTGCAAGAATATAAGGAATGTATTTAATATTATACTTAATGAATTAATGAGAGATTTGGAGAAACTTGTGCATCTTAAACTGGGGTTGATCTTTTTATCTTCTATAAAGTTCTTCATTAGATTTTAAGGAAGCAAATAACAGTACTGTGAACAGTTTTAAGTTATTTTGTATAGATAGAAAGCTGATAATAGGAAGTAGCTAAGATATTTAACTTAATTTTCAAAAGACCCTTTTTTTCTCTGTTTCTCCCTTCTTTTATCTGATTCTTCTGTTATTCATGCTAACTTGTTGTCACTCAGCTTTTCAATGGTTTCACTTTGTTTCCCCTTTACATATGTTTATAACATTTTCCTAATACTGTTTGGTTTGTCAAAGAAGACAGCAGAAATTACATAATATAATAAAAGAAATCAAATCAAATCTATATCAATAGTAGTTAGCACTGAAATATATGTGCCTATGGCTTAATTATTAAACCCTATGATCAGCAGGTATCTAATTACATAACTGTATTTGAAACTTCAGATTTCCTTTCTTTTTTTTCTCCTTCTGAAAAATAAAAAGAAAAATCTCAAAATATTTTCATATTTGTGAATCTGTTTCTTTAAAGCATTGGAACTACAGTTTTCTGGGAATGGAGCTTTGAAAACGTTTATGCATTATAGAAATAACTGTCCTTTGCTTCTAATGGGCTCAAATTGGTTACAAGCCTGCATATATGCTGATGAAAACTTAAATTACTTTTTATACTAAATACCTTTGAAAATCTGGCATTTAAAACTTCATTCACATTTGAAAATGGGACATAGGCTCTGAAAATGTTATTATATTTTTGCAGGATGCCTTCCCATCGACATTTGTCATGTTGAGCCAAACAGCAGAGACTGCTGACAATGGTTGTTCTATCTGGAGAATGTCTACTTTGGCAAGTCCAGGTTTTCTTTTAGAAAAGTTCAACAATTGGAAGAGTATTTTTAGAAGGGTATTTTTCGAGGAAGTATGAAAGGAATCCATTTAAGCTTCCAAATGCTTTGGATTAAAACTGGCAGAGGACAAGAACAAAATGTGTCTTTGAATATTTTAGAAATATATGTTAATCATGACATCATGAGTAGAAGAGCACTGCCACACCTTTTTATATGTAATATGCAGCCCATTTTCTCAAGGAGCCTGTAAAAACTGCTCCAGTAATCTTGGAACTCCCCACAAAACCAGGAGCTGCTGTCTGCTTTTTTTCTGTGTTGCAGTGTTTGCACTGGAGTATGAGAGCCAGTGCATTGGACTCTGCCATATTTATATTTCCATGAGTCACCATTGTTACCCTGCAATGAATGAAAGGTAACCTGCACCAAAATGAAAGAAAAGGAGATTTCATGCATTGTTACTGCTGGATTGAGCACGCATGCAGGAGCTTAGCAGAGAGTGGCAGGTGTCTGGAAACGTCCTGCCTTACTTGTCTTGCAGTAACCTGTTCTAATTTCCATAGGCTCAGGAAACCATTGCAATGGGCAAAACTGTAGGTAAAGCTTGTGTTATGTGATCCAAACTCCTAGAGATTTCAACTTGATTCCCTTGAAAATCATCAAAAGTCTGTAACAATTGGTGTTTTCATTGCTGACTTCAACTTGAGTTTGATTTTGTCTTTCAGCAGCAAAAATAGGATGATGCAGCTTTGCAGGTTTTCAGGCTGTGAACAGCTGAGGCAAATTGTAAAATCTCAGTATCATTTTGGCATCTCACAAGCCACTTGTCATCCTGCAGTTTGCCCTGCAGACAGCTGGGCAGCCAGGGGGAGTGCAGGACCTCAGCAGGACCCAGTCCAGACCCTCCTGAAATCAGGGACGAGGGAGGACACTTATTCTCATTAGGTTGCTTGGATGAGAACTTCTCCGGGAAGAAGCAGCCACCATCAGATGAGTCCAAAAATGCAAATTTTTAAAATTTATTTTCCTGTTCTGCAGTTGCCAAAGCTCCTCCTGCTTTAGTAGTTGTTGAAGTGTGTCTTCACTTAACAGCTCTTGAGCAAGTGTTGCATTTTTCCTTTCCTTTCCATGGGCCACAGCCCATTATTAAGCAACTTTTAAAATACATAGATCTATAATATATACATTCTTCAATGAGTGGCTTATACACTGATTGAAGGGGAAGAAGGGGCACGTGTCAGTGGGAGGTTTCAGTCTTATTATGACTTGAGGAAAACAAATTTACTGGGTTTTCTTGTTGTTTTCTTTCTCTAGATGTTATGTCCCTTCACTTCTGATAATTCAGATTTTTTCCTGGGCAATTCACCTTTCTGGTATTCCCACATGCTCTCCTGTGCTCAGGAACAAACTTGGCACATGGGGGAGGTGACAAGGAAGGTGCCCAGCAAGACAAGGTGGTGCCTAAGATCTGAAATACTGTTTGTGGAGCAAAGGAAATGCCCAGAGTTAGGATACTGAATCCTCCTCCCAGCAGGGCAGCGGGAAGCATGGCATCATATCTCTTCCAAGAATCCCAAGTCACTCAGTTTTCCCATGGCCAGTGTCTTTGCTTCCAAACAGGTTTAAAGGCATATTTAGCTTCTGAAGATTTTCATAGATTACTGTTGAAAAAAAAAAAGCATTTGTGAAATAATTGAGCTGAATCATTTGAGACATACATCACCTTGTGTGTGTTGCCTGGCAATTATTTGAATGCAGTTCCCTTTTCATTTAGTACCACAGATATAACTCACATTTCTTATTTGATGTTACACCCTACACTTTCTGTGTCCACCAAGTTGAACTATTATAAGCACAATTTTCATCACTAGACCTATTCTTCCCCCCTCAGACGTATTAGCCATGCTGTAAAACAGATCTAGTCAGCCAGAAGGAATTTACTAGCTGTCTGACTAATCGAGTGCAGTGCACCTCTGAGGTCCTTTGTCTTCAGGACATGTAGCTCCCTCTTCCAATATCATTACTATTTATTCCCATTGTTTATTTTCCTAGACTTCATTTTCTTTGCTACTGTCCAAATTGCCTAACAGAAACCTTTTCAGACAGAGCAAGAAATCCTATCCCTTTTTTTTTTTCTTTCAGAACTTGGAGATAAATTTTAAACCTCAGCATATCTGTCTGTCCTTGGATGATGATCTCCATGTACCACTGAATATGTGCTCATGATCATTAATTTCTAAGTGTGATTTTCATCATGATCATGAAGAGAGGGATGCACTCAACATCCCAAATAAAAAATTTAATTTCTTAGAGATGTGCAGGACTAATGTTTCCTTAGCTATGTCTTAAAGATATTAAAGCTATTCAAATTGTTTGTTTTCTGCTAAATTAAATATTTGCACCTGACAAATCCCATTTTGCTCATTTGCTTGCTGATTGCTAAGTGCAAAGACCAGATGAGAATTAAACTTTTCAGTCTGTCAGAGCTAATAAAATGGAGTTCAGTCTTCTGACTACAATGGCAAATAGTTGCAACAGCATAGCTGTAAACAGCATAACTCCTCATACATTTGGTGTAATGGACCCATATGTGTAGCTGTAATATTTCACCCTAAGGCTATTTCACAGGAGTGAAAATAATACTTTGGGGGAAAAAAACCCACATTATTTTTTCAACCAGTGTGAATAAATCTTCAACTGCAACTTTCCAAAAGGGAAGAAGTTGCTTAATGTGAAGTAAAAAGTGAGCCTTGCTAAGAAGTACGTTCTTTTAAGTCCAAAGCATGTCCTATTGAGAGGTCAACTCTCAGATATAATCTGCATTCCATGGAGTGTTTTGCTCAAGGACACAGGCTCAAGTTTTTACTCAGTTGTTTTGTTTTATTTCCCTTTCCAATGAGTTAATTGCCCTGAGACTGGAGATCAAGGATATTACATATTTTTACAGACCCTGCTTTCAGGAAGGAGTACACTTTTTCCCCCTCAAATAATTTATCCATGTAATTCACATATTTCATCCCTGTGCATCAGTTTGTTGGATTTCACTTGTATAACTTCCACTCCCCAAAGCTTTTTAGTTGTAATTTCAGAGTTTTTTAATCATCCAGTGGGTCTATGCACCAGGATCCAATTTACAAAGAACAATGTTGCACTCTCTGTTTTCTAATTATCAGTAATTCATCTCCTGCTGCAACAGTGCTTCTATGAAAAAATCCTTTGCATTAGAAGTCAGCATGGACAAGGACTTTACTATGCTAATACAGTATGTTTACTCTGTGCAAAACAGCTTTGCAGGGATCTCTAAGGGAACAAGCAGCATGCTGTGTAGAGCTCAGTTGTCCCATTTGAGCAGTAGCGCAGCCACATCAGCAAAATTAGCCTGGAATCTAGAGGTCTGCACCTCTCACTGCCTCAGTTGCCTCGCTTTCAGTTCTGGCATTACAAAGTGATCTGTTTCACAACATAGCAATCTTGTGGGTAAAGTCCCCAGGCAGGAAAATTTACATTTCAGCCCTAATTTCTCACAGCTGTTTTCTCAGTTCTTTTCCCTTTGATCCCACAGTAAAAAGTCTCCTTTTCATGTTTCAGTCCTACATGGAGAGCACTGTTTGCTTTGTGAGACACAGCTTCTTAATTGCTCTCATCATCTGGTAATCTTTGAGGTGTCACTGCATGCCTGGTAGAAGTAGTTCCAGAAAGCACGATGCTGAAATCCAGGTTAATTTCTGATGTTTCCCTCCTGCCCTCATGTCAAGTGCTAACGGATCAAACAACTTCAAGTACACTGCATGAGAAATAGTTAATAACTAAATTATTACACATGTTTCCAAAGTAATTAGATAATTGACACTCAATGGTATTCAGATAACATTTAACCAAACTCTTCAGAACTTGATCTTGTCCCTCACAAAAGAAAGGAGCTCTTATGATGACTGTTATCTTCTTCCTTGGTTTCTGTTGTTTGTGCTAACAGAATAATGCTGTAGAGAAAATGTCATCTGCATGTTCTTCAAAAAGCACCTATTGATGTTTCTTTGACATGAAGTGCCTTGAGATATATTGTTAGTATCTGGTGCCTGTGTAAACACTTTTTTTTCCAGGTGCTTGTTTCTAATGTAATTGAAGATTTTGGAATGGCCTTCAGTCTGATTGTCTGTGCAGGACTCTTTAGCTTTGTTTATTTTGTGAAAGCCATTCAGAAGGGAGGCCAAAGCTGGAGAGAGGAAGTAAGAAAAAGGAATCAAGACATTCTTGGAATGATAGTCTATATATGGTTTATTAATTTAATACTGGGACTTTTCTCTTGGTGGTCAACTCACTTTGAATATAGGGGATTTTCTCTGTAGTGTTTTTGCCTCCACATTTACTTAAAATGTCAAGAGCTGGTGATAAGGACTGGCACTAGAAAGCCAACAGCCTTAGTGTCTGCTAACAAGGCATTATGGGACAATGAGATTGTTGAAACTAACAGGAAAAAAATATGTGAATTTTCTCAGCAGTTGAAACCTTAAAAGCTGTAAAATTTCACCAAAGGCAAATCAAAGAGAATTTGCAAGATCAAGCCATTTAAATAGTGAAGGATATGAATTGTGGGTCAGTGTTTCACAGACCTCTTGGGAGAAGAAACATTTGGGGATTTTGGTGGCGGTTTTTTGTTTTTGTTTGTTTGTTTAGGGTTTTTTGTTTTTGTTTTGGGTTTGGTGTTTTTTGGGGTTTTTTTTTGGGGGGGGGGTTGTTTGTTTGTTTGTTTTTAGCAGGACAGTCATATTTAACTGAAGGACTTGCTGAGGAGAAAGGCAGCTAATTTCATGGGAGGAATAAATCCCAGGGCTTTGAGAGAAGCAATAACTAAATCAATACCTGTTCTTCCAAGTATTGGTTCTTTAGTTTTCTTGAGGCAAACTGCTACCTAAATCTTGTACTGACCTTTTGCTCTCCCCTTTGTATGACGTTGATTCTAGAGGAGATGCTGAAGCTGAGGGTAAAAAGGGTCAGTGGAGCTGAAGGGAGCTTGGTAGTAAGTCTTTTCAGGAGGAAGTGGCTGGAGTGGAGTTGGTGCTTGGAGAGCTTCTGGTAGTGGCTGGGGGATTTACTGAAAATAATTGAGGCCAGGTTGGATGGGGTCTGAGCAATCTGGTGTAGTGAAAGGTGTCCCTGTCCATGGCAGTAGGGTTGGAGCTAGATGATCTTTGAGGTTTCTTCCAACCCAAACCATTCTATGACTCCATGATTCTATACTTTTTCTCTCTGTTGAATCCTCTGCAGAAGAAGAGATGACAGGAGAAGCTGGGTGGGATTCTTCCTTATCCTCTCCAAGAAAAGAAAGGTGGGGAGCTGGGAAGGAGGGAGGACAGCTGCTGTGCCACTTCTGCTCTGTTCCTGAAATATAGTGTTTTGTTTTCTGACAAATGACTGCTGGGTTTGCAAATAGTGACCTAATTCAAGAAAAGCTTGTAGTGGTGCTACAAGAGCGTTGCATGTATTTACATACAGCCATGCACTTCCAGTAACAGGTAAGGCATCACTAAGTGTATTCAGGAAATACTGAAGAGTAAAATGTGCTTATTTGTTTGTGTAGAGCACATGTCCTTGAAGAGAGAATGTAGGCAAAATGTGACTTTTATTCTGCTGCCTAAGGAGAAGGAAAAGCCTGGGAATTAAGGGAAGCATTGACCAGGATTCGGGGATAACATATTCTCTCTTTTTTTGAGTGATAAAAGAGAGGATTGAGAGATTGAGAAAGGTCTTGGGAAAAAAAAATACACTTTGAAGGAAGAGAACACTTCAGCCTTTGAGGGGTTAGGGGTAGCATTTGTCAATTATTTGGGTTTATGTTTCCCTATAATTTCTTTTTAAGAGAACTTTAAATAAGAAAATTCATTCTATTGAACTCAAAGATTGTGGGCCTGTGAGAATCTTGCCCAAACAAATGCTCAGGGAGAGGCTTTGAGGTGGAGGAACACTTCTGATAGTTGTGGAAGCAGAAATTGTGGACACGCCAGCCAATTCCAAGCTATCCCAAACCTTTTAGTGAATTCTTCAACCTGTTTGTTTTAGTGAATTCTTCAACCTTTTGTTGTGTAGTGTAATAGATTTACTGGTAGGAAATCCTGGCTCTAAAAGAATTGTAAAAATTCCCATAACTAAATGGAGATGCCTTTCAGTGCTTACTATCTCTGTAGGTCATCTCCAACAGTGCTCTACTTAATAAGCAATAATTTTTGAGAGATTCCTCAAGACCTGAGCTGTTGATAGAAGATCATATTTACATTATTGTAAGTAAACAGATGCCCTAAATCACACCTCATAGTTTACAAAGGCTGCACACTCTTCCCCTTTTCAGGAGAAAGTATTATAAGGTTCAGAAAAGAACAACTTAATACAAATTTATTTTCTAGTCCATGTTGCCTCCCTTTTTTAATTATGGTTATGAGGAAGTGCTTTAGTTTCAATGAGACAACAAATTAAGAAATTCCTCCATCTCTTTGAAGATATATACACACCTGGTATCTGTAGTTAAGCACAGGCTAAGGAGAGCCTCTGAGGCCTTGTTTATGCAGTAGAACACCCTGCTTATGCCATCAGTGGTTACTATATATAGCAGTGAGAGAAACCTTGCAGGAACAAACCTCTTTCAACTTCTTGGCTTAAAGCACATGTATTTACATTAGATTTTGCCAGCTGGAGATTAACTACCTATAACAATTCAGTGCTAGCAGTGTAAGAGCTGTGGAGTCTTTAGAAAAGCCCCCAGTGTGAGGAAATTCCTTGTTCACTATCTGTATCATATCTTCAACATATGCAACATTACCCTGAAATAACCCAATCTTCAAAACTCAGAAAAATGGCTAAACTATTTGTAAATCAATATTCTGCTTATAATTACAATAAAAATCCTTGTTTATGGCTGTTGAAGATTTTTCATCAAATACAGATATTATACAGCTGGGTCAAGACCTGTTAGCTTCTCCTTTACCTTCTTTCCTGTCATGGCTTGACACTGGAGACATGTGAAAGAAAAATTTGGACTTTCTTTAATATTGATGTCCAGATACTCACATTATTCATAGAAATTGAAACTGTATTGATTTTTTTCTTCTTCCTTTCCAATCATAGGGCAGCTTTCCCATGTTCAGCAGCACGCTTTCTCCTGCAGGTGTCCTGAGGTGTGGCCTAGGTGTGTTCAAATCTGTCTTAGTCATTTGTCCGTCACCTTGTCATTAGCATGGCGTCTATATTTAATTGGGCTTCCTTCCTTCATCAGAAATCAGTTTTTATATACCATGAAAACTGCAGCCCATTATTAAAAGCCAGCTCTAAGCAAGATTCTTGGCTCTTATTTATACAAGAAGCAGTGAAAATAGTATATCAAGTACTCCTTCAGGTGAGTGGTGTATGTGAAGAACACACTATGTGTGAGTCCAGTATCATGCCTCAAAGCCACCTATTTCTCAAGTTTTACTTCATAGGCAACTTGGTTAAGGGGTTTTTTGCAATCTGTTGAGCCTCTTGATAGGTTGTAATCATCAACAACTTTCACTGATTGTATCTTTGCCTCACAGAAAATATTGCTGAATTATTGTTGTGGTTATTATTTCAACGTCCTTGGAAACAGCATTTAGATCAGCACTCTATTTGTGTGTAATAAGGGTTGGTCCCTCCCTGGAAATGGTTGTATTTTGAAGGGAAAATGATAGAAAACATTACCCTGATTTTAGAAAATCAGGTGCTGTGCATGGGGATTGCAGGCTCCTGTCAGGCCAGGAGCCAGTAACTCTTGTAGGAAATGCAGACAACACCACCAAGCTGAGTGGTGCGGCTGGCATGCCTGAAGGATGGGTGTCATCCAAAGGGACCAGGACAAGCTCCAGCAGTGGGACCATGGGAATCTCAGGAGGTTTAACAAGACCAAGGGGCTGCACCTGGGTCAGGCAACCCCCAGTAGGAACACGGGGTGGGGATGAACAGATCAGAGCAGCCTGAGAAGGCTTTGGGGTAGATGAGAGGTTGGACATGACCCTGCCATGGGCACTCACAGCCCAGAGAGCCAATTGTGCCCTGGGCTGCATCCAGAGCAATGTGGGCAGCAGAGTGAGGGAGGGGATTCTGCCCCTCTACTCTGCTCTGGTGAGATCCCATCTGGAATGCTGCATCCAGCTCTGGGGTCCCCAAAATTTCTTATGTTGTGGATCTGTCCAGAAGAGAACCTGTCCACAAAGAACCTGCCCACATCTGTCCCTATCTCTGGATGTGGATCTGTCCAGAAGAGAACCTGTCCACAAAGATAATCAACGACTTGGACATCTCTCCTGCCAAGACAGGTTGGAAGAGTTGGAGTTGTTCAGCCTGAAGAAGGCTCCATGGTGACCTTATTGTGGCCTTCTAATACCTAAAAGGGTCCTACAGGAGGCTGCAGAAGGGCTTTTTACAAAGACTTGTAATGATAGGACAAGGCTTTAAACAGAAAGGCAGTAGATTCAGATTAGACATAAGCAAGAAATTCTTCATATGAGACTGGTCAGACATTGGAACAGGTTACCCACAAAAGCTAAGGGTACCCCATCCCTGGAAGTGTTCAAGGTGAGGTTGGATGGGGCTTTGACCTGCCTGTGGCCTGGTGGAAGGTGTCCTTGCCCATGGCAGGGGGCTTGGAACTAGATGATCTTTGAGGACCCTTCCAACTCAAACCATTCCAATAGTCTATGAGTCTGTAATTCTGTGTACTTGAGCTGCATTAAGAAGAACATTGCCAGCAGGTCACTGCAAGAAATCCTTTCTCTCTACTCATTCCTGCTATGCACATCCGAAGAGCTTCAAGCATTGCTGGGCTCCACAATGCAAGGAAGACATGGATAAACCAGAATGACTCCATTAAAGTACCAGAATCGTCATTGAAGAATTGCAGTGTGAGGAGAGGCCAAAAGAGTAAAGGTTAGTAATGTTTAGTCCAGAGAAAAAAGACATGTGTAGGTCTCAACAATGTATGATCACCCAATTTTTGATGAGACAAATAAAGATAGAGATAGTGCCTGCTCAGTGGCATTAAGTGACAAGACAAGAGGCAATGAATATAGATTAAAATTCAAGAAGTTCCACTTAAATGTGGAGAAAACCTGTTAACCTGTTCTAGTGTCCATTTTGTCAAACATTGCAATAGAGAGATTGCCCAGAGAGCTTGTGGATCTCCATTGTTGAGGGAGTCAAACCCAGCAGGACACCATCCTGAGCAACTCAATGTATATGACCTTGGTTTGAGCAAGGGTTTGAACTGTGTGGTCCCCAGAGCTCCCTTCCATGATGCTTTGGTCATCCTGCACCCAGGAGTAGAGCTGAGCACAGGATACCAGGCTGTCTGATGTGACCCAGCTGAACTTGGCACACGATCAGAGGGGATTGCTCCCCACATCCCAGATTATAAGATAGTAAGCTGATCTAAAGTCTTGCTCTATTTAACACCCATGTTCCTTGGCTTCCACCCCTTGTCCCCAGGCCATGCTTGTAACTGCAATCACCTACATTCAATGGCATCCCAGCTGCATTCTTCTTCTCTGGGCACAGGGCCATACAAGTGACCCGGGAGTCAATATCACAGCTCTTGCTGCCAGTGGATTCCCTGTCTAGGAGGGGATAGCCAGGTACCCATCTGACAGCATTTGCTGGTGTGCCACAACAGTGTTCTAAGCCCTGCACCTATTAGAATCATCACTGGCTTCACCTGGAGACAATCAGCCCCTGCCATGGATATGCAGAGACAAAGCAAGGTAGATCACAAAAATTCAGATTGTCCTGATGCATCAAGTCTTGCCCTCCTGTCTTAGTGGCAGCAATGCTAGTGGAAATTCTGGAAATTACGCAAATGGTGTTAAAAATATTTCTCTGTAGTTGCTGCTTCTTGTAACTTGTTCATAAAATAGTAGATTCAGGCAACTGAGATGTGTATGAGTGTTTGATATTAAGAAAAAGTAGGTTCAGTTTGAGGAAAATGGGTTTGAATCTAACCAGAGTGATCAGATAGTCATGAATAATAATAAGTCACGTGTAAAACATATTCAGTAAAGTGTCCAGTAAAACTAGTTTCGACATCATACTAATCTCTAAAATTATAATGTGTGAGTCATGGCCCTTAGATGATCTTAACCTTTACTAGAGGATACCCTGCTTTGTATTCAGCAGCATAAACAACTGAGCAAGGACCTGTGCAGACCTGGTGTATACAACAGGACCCTTTTGAATTCACTGTAAGTAATGTTTTGAGGGTTTTTTTTAATGTGGAAAAATGTTCAAAAATTATATTCAGGAGAAAAATTTTTGAATGTTCAACTGAGAAATTATTATGTTCATATTCAAGTTTTGGCCTAAAATTTCTTGGATTGTTTAATTATGATTTTGGGGTTTTTAAAATAGAAAAGTCCTCTGTGAGATTGGCACATTCATACAGCATGACTCTCCTTAGGAAAACTGCATTTCTAAGTGTTTTAAATTAAGTACATTGATGATAATAACAAATGTAGGGCGTGAAATGAAATGAAAGTGGGGTCTTAAGGATTGCTCTCTAAAGCATCTAGAGAGCATTAAAAAAAAAGAAACTGGGTAAAAGAATTAGTGTATGAGTGATGGTGGGAGAAGTCACAAACAAATCAGAGCTTGAATTTAAACATGTTCTAGATATGAAAGTGCACTGTCTGAAAGTGGTTTGTCAGGGGTTCAGGCCCTTCCAAGCCATAGTAGTATTTCCATGACCATGATATTCATGTGAATTAAGGAGTATTTAGAGCATCTATTTCTAAAGCCGAGATCAGCATTCTGATTTCCCTGGGTTTTGGAGAAACCAAATGATGGAAAGTGGAGAACAAAAATGTGGGATCATGGTGAGAGCTGATAAGGATTCAGAGCTTTTACAACACAGAGGCTGTATTCTCAGTGCAAGTCAAAAACCTTAGATATTTTTCCCCTAGAGAGAGCTTTGTTTTATAAAAAGGTTTGGTAGATCAAATGATCACATATCACAGGAGGATGTTTTGGATTTCTGGATATTCCACATCTTTACTTCTCTCTATTGACAGAAGTTATTGAACCAATTGTGATACAGTATTAATTTCTAGAGGTGAAAGTATTGCCATAGATGTGGAATGAATGGTTTCCATGCTTTGGAAAAGGTTTTCCTGTTCTATCTGTATTTTTTTAGTGTCTTTGTTCCTCCAGAATTTACTCACTCATCTTCACTTTTAACCATTGTAAACCTCTATGCCAAATCAGCCTTTTCTTTCTTTCTGATGATAAATACAATATTCCTCTAGAGTTTCTCTAATTATTATTTTTTTTTACTTTTTTTCAAATTTTGTTTTTAGGTGATTTGATTCAGTCACTGGGCTGAGCATGCCTTTGTATGCAGCAGGCACACTTATTTCCTTTTGGTGCTCTATGTACTTACTCATTTTCCCTGTCTTTGTAAGCAGCACTGTATTCTCAGGGTTTTGATAACATCCTGATTGCTATTTCTTTCTTTCCTGATTGTTATTTTTGTGGAAGTTGTTTTTTTCTTTTAGTTGTTCTCAACTGCTCGAGCTTTATGAAATCACCACAAATGTTCATCACTTCCTCATAGACAAGTGCATTTACATTCTCTTAGGTGCCTGCATATGGGTTTTTATGCAGCACATTCAAAGATGTATGTTTTCATTTTCACAGAAGAGGTATATTGTGCCTTTCTTCTGCTTTGATTTTTCATCAGTTAAATTTCCAAATTTAACCTTGATTAGCCTTGACTGTCTCCCTTACTTTCTTCTCTATAAACCTGTGCTTTTGACTCTTTCATCACTTAAAGCCACATTGAATACAGAATATTGGGAAAAAAAACCAGTTTAAAATGAATTGTAGCTTAACTTTAATGAGGGCGTATTTGGAATTACCTCATCCCTCTTTGACTTTAATTTTTATTATTTCATAACCTCTTCAGTAGGTTGAGCAATTTTCCAGAGTCTGCTTCCTTGAAATAGAAAGCTCATTTCCCCCAGTTCAAACATCTTGGAGTCACTGGTGCTAAGTTAACTCTGTATAGTGAAGGGATTGATGTATTGCTAAGCACAAGGTGAATAGATTTGTAAGCAAATGTAACTTTTCTTCTATTACAGAATCAGAGAAATATGAAGATGTTGGGTTCCCTGTGTTTTTTACTTGTTGGAATCCTTTCCAACAGTTACTGCTATGAGCCTTATCCACAAGGGGTAAGAAACCAGAACCCAAGAGCACAAGAAAACCAAAATATGCCATGGCAGAATGTAAGGAACAGTGTTTGTCGATTTGCATGTTGTTTCTACAAAGACATTTCTTCTCGTGAAAACAACGGAAACGTTTTCTTCTCTCCTTTGAGCATCTCAACCGCCTTTGCAATGCTGACTCTGGGTGCCAGATCAGACACCCTGACACAGATTCTTAGGGTCCTTTGCTTTAACCCTCGTCAGATTTCTGAAAATGAGATACATGAAGGTTATCGTCAACTCATGCAAGTGGTAAACAGAAGGAATGCTGGGCTACAGTTGAATATGGGAAATGTTCTGTTTGTGCTCGATCGACTGAAGCCACAAGAAAGATTTTTAAGTAATCTCAGAAACTTCTATGAAGGAGAAGCTTATCCTATGAACTTCAAGCAGGCTAATCAAGCCCAGATAAAGATCAATGAATATGTAGCAAGAAGAACGAATGGAAAAATCAGGGACCTCATAAATAACCTAGATCCACTTACTGAAATTCTCCTTATTAGCTATATTTATTTTAACGGTAAGTTATATATATCATGTTCTTCTACTCCATAAATTATTTCCTCAGGTCAGTTTTAAACTCAATCATTTTTTGCAATATGGTTTTGCAGGTGGACTCATATCTTTCCCTTTTGGTCCTCACTTGTATTTAATTAGAAACAAAGCTATTGGAAATTATGTTCTACTTGACACTGATAACTCTTAGCAAAATGTATGGCAAACTTTCCCATATATTTTAATATATATAAACTTCTTTCCTTCAGAAAATTAAGTGAAATACATGTTGAGGAAGGAACCTCTAGGTAGTAAGCGTCTAATCCTATACAGTCTACTATGATTCAAGCACTTGGCTGAGATCCATTTCTGCGAATTTCAATCCAGCTGGTTTTTTTGTTCAGCAAGTTCAGAGTTAAATGCAAATAATGCTATTAAAGGAAAAATTAGCATCTCATCAAACAGAATATGTTTAGACAACAGCTTTGCTGTTACTGTGTATGCTTATGTATTGATAACTAAACAAGCTACAATAGCTTTAGTTTCACACTCATGGTCTCCTTATTTTTTTACTAACTATGCCTTTGCGGATAGCTTGTCTGTAGTCCTGGTGTGTCTAGAGGCACAGGTTTCAACCTTTTTTTTTTGATTTGCAGATTCTAATATTTTCCAGTGGAGAGATGGACCCACCAGTATCAAATACAAGCCTATTGACAATAAGCTTGTTTTTCTTAATTAACTTGTGCAGTCTGCTTAGATACAGTCTTCAGATGTTCCCAGAGCTTTTCAGACTTCTGATCTAATGAGAAGAAGAGGATCAAGGCTGTAAGGCTCAATCAGTGGTCTAATAACAGATATTGCATCTTATTTCAAACTTTCTCTTTCTTACAGATTATATGCTGAAAGCAAAGTATTTGTAGTCAGAAAAATAATATTATGTAATTTATCTGATAAAAATATCATCAAGCTTTTTAATTGAAATGGAGGTGGCATATTAGATAAATTTTTAAAAGAAAAGCTATATTTTTAGAACCTGGATGCTTGCACTTTGCAATGTGAGGCTTCCCCTGAAAATAATTAAGAACTATATTTCTGTTTTGTTTTGCTTTCCATCTACGTCTCTGCTCCTTGTATTAATGTCTGAAGATTTGGCACAACTAAATGGAGCTAATTGAAATACAGATGACTGATATTTCTTAGTTCTCTTGAAAACCTACTTGTTTATCTCAAATAATGTTTTCATTTAGACTTCTATTAAGCATCAGGTACATCTTTCAAAACAGGCAAAAAAACCTGTCAATTTTTCTTTTACTGAAAGGTGTTTGAAAAATGAGCAATGGATTTAGTAGCAAAATGGGGGCAAAAAGCCCAAGAAACCTTATATTAAAGATGACTTTGTATTACAGTTATTTTTTACATGTTCTAACAGTAAGGATTGTTAGTTTTTTTTAAAGAGATATTCAGTTTACTACTGAAAAGATTTCCTAGCTCCTCTAAAGGTGATGGAGTTTCAGTTTTATCTCACCAATTTTAAAGCAAATGGATTAAAGAATAGCATTAATCACAAAATTATAATAACATTTTTTTAGTCTTGAGATCAAGAGTAGGTTAATTATGTAGAGCTGGGATTAGTCTTGAGAGGATTTCTAAACCTCACTTAGCTGTGTAACCAGTGCATACTTTCAGGTGCTTTTCCTCTTTTTGTGCATTACAAACTTCCCTGCACATTACTGGTGACACTTTTTTTGTGGTGTAGCATAGTACAGAATTCCTTCTTCAAGAACAAAAGTCTGGGAATATTTTCCTGGCTCTGACCTACAGGATATGTCATTCCACTATGTTACACCAATCCTTTTTCATGCCTTAGTAAAGATCATAATGACAAAGGATACTTTGAATTTCATTTTACTGCTTGAGCGCTGTGAAGCACATAAAAAAGGTGCCTAGAAGGTATCCCCTAAGATAGAAGTGAGAACTAGGAATAAAAGTGCCTTTGAAATAAGAGGAAAGTATTAGTGAATATCATCTCTGTCTAATCTCTGTGTTTACTGATAGTCATGGCTTGAGACCTTAATGATCATTTATATTCTGATCCCCCTGCGATGGGCAGGGACACCTTCCACTATACCAGAGTGCTCAAAGAACTGTCCAACCTAGCCTTGATCACTGTAGATGGGGCATCTACAATTTCTCTATTCCAGCCTGACAACCCACACAGTGAAGGATTTCTTCCTTATATCTAATCTAAATTTAAATTTGTCCTCTTTCCATTTAAAGTCATTCTCCTTTGTCCTATCACTATCTGCCTGTATAAAAAGTCTTCCCTCCTCTATAGGTACTTTTCCTCTATAGGTACTTCCCCCCTTTAGGTACTGGAAGGGACTTTAAGATTTTCCTGGATCCTTCTCTTCCCATGCTGAACAACCCCAGCTCTCTCAGCCTGTCTTGATAGGAGAGCTGCTCCAGACTTCTTGATCATTTTCATGACCCTCATCTGGAGTAACTCCAACAGATCAATTTCCTTCTTTTATTGGAGACCCCAGAGCTGAATGCAGTACTCCAGGCGGGAGCTGGCCACACCTTTTTTATGCAATTCAATAGGTTTTTAGCTTTCTGGGCTGCAAGCACACATTGCTGGGGCATGCTGAGATTCTCATCAACCGACAGGACCAAGTCCTTCTTTTCAGGTCTGCTTTCAACTCAATCCATTATTTTCCCAGCTTGTATTTATACTTGGGGTCGCCCCAACCCACATGCAGGACCTTGCACTTGGCATTGTTGAACTTCATGATGTTCTAATGGGGCCACCTCTCAAGCCTGTCTCACTTTCCCTGCATGGCACCCTCTCTGTCTGGGTAGCATCCCTTAGCTCTGGAGGTTATCCTTTCCTTACAGCATGTCAACAGAACCACACCATCTTGGTGTCACTGGAAACTTGCACTCAAAGAGGGTGCACTCAATTCCACCATTCACTCTACCAACAAAGATATTGAGCAGCACTGGTCCTAATACCAACCTCTGAAGAGCACTGGTCATCCCTGATCTCCTCTTGGTCAACCAGCCATTGACTGCAAGCCTTCAAATGGAAACATCCAGACAATTCCTGATCCATTCAGCGGGCCACTTCTCACACTCATCTCTCCAGTTTAGAGTCAAGGATGTCATGTGGGACAGTGTGAAATGCTTTGTGCAGCTCCAGGTAGATGATATCTGTTGATCTTCCTTTACCACAGTTTACCCTTAGTGAAGTCATGTTGTCAGTCACCAATCACTTCCTAATTTTCCATGTGTCATAGCACAGTTTCCAGGAGGATCTGCTCCATATCTTGCCACTCAAAGAGGTGAGAAAGACTGGTAGTTTCCTGGGTCTTTCTTTTATTTTCTTCATTTTTAAAAATGAGAGCTCTCATTTATATTTTTCAGTCAGTGGAAATTTCCCTGGACTGCCATAATTTCTCAAATATGATGGATAGTGGTATTGCTGTTCCATCTATATCCCTCATGATCTGCAGGTCCCATGGAGATGTTCATCTTCAGGTTCTTCACATGTTCTTGAACCTGACCTTCTTCTACAGTGGACTACTTTCATTCACCCAGTCCCTGCACTTGCCAGTAAAGATTGAGGGGGAAAAATGTCATTGAGTACCTCAGCCATGTTCTGGGTAACCAGGCTTCCCATTTTCTTCTGGAGGGAGTTCATATTTTCCCTAGTCTTCCTTTTATCATTGTCATACCTATAGAAGTGTTTCTTGTTGCCCTTAATGTCCCTGGCCAGATTTAATTCTATCACACCTTTAACTTTCCTAATCTATTCCTTGGAAGCTCAGAAAATCTCTTTTTATACTGCCCAGGTTACCTGTACTTGCTTCCACCTTCTGTAGGCTACCTGTTTGTGTTTGTGTTCACCAAAGAGCTCCTTGTTCATCCGCACAGGCCTCCTGGAATTTTTACCTGACTCCTTTGTTAGGATGGATCACTCCTGTGCTTGGTGGAGGTCATCCTTGAATATCAAGAGAATCACAGAGCCATTAAGGTGGGAAAAGACCCCCAATATCTTTGAGTTCAGCCTTAGACTGAACACCACCATATCAAATAAATTATTTGCACTAAGTGCCAAGGCCAGTCATTTCTTGCACATTTCCAGTGATCATGAATCTAGCATATCCCTGAGCAGCTTTTTAAAATGTTTGACAACCTCTTCAGTGAAAAAAAAAATTTCCTGATGTCCAACCTGATCCTCCCCTGAATGATCTTGAGGCCATTTCCTCTTGTCCTATCATTTGTTGCCTGGGAGAAGAGACTGACCCTGACCTGGCTACATCCTCCTTTCTGGCAGGTGTAGAGAGCAATGAGGCTCCCCCCCACAGCCTCCTTTTCTCCGGCCTAAAAATCCCCAGTTCCCTCAGGTGCTCCTCACATGACTGACTCTCTAGAGCCTTCCTCAGCTCTGTTGCCCTCAATGCTCCAGTACTTCAATCATTGTGAGGCTCCCAAAACTGGGCCTCAAACAGAGCTGGAGGTGTGGCCTCACCAGTGCTGACAATCATGGGGACAATCCCTGCCCTGGTCCTGCTGGCCACACCATGGCTGACACAGGCCAGGATGCCATTGGCCTTCCTGGCCCCCTGGGCACAGCTGCCTCATGTTCAGCTGCTGTTAATCAGCACCTTCAGGTCCTTTTCCACTGGGCCACTTTCCAGCCACTCTGCCCCCAGCCTCTAGAGCTGCATGAGATTGTTGTGACAAACCAGCTTTCCTGGGGCCCTCTTGCCTCCATGGCCTTATCCCAAGCAGATCTCTGAAGAGGCCAAAGTTTGCACTCCTGAAGCCCAGAGTAGTGGTCCTAACATCCTAGACAGGTTTCAAGCAAAATTCTTCTTGAAATCAGTTGGTCTTCCCTGAGTTGAGCGCTAGATAAATGTTTAAGTTTTTCAGGACTGGTGTCAGTCATGTTTTTGTGATTCATTATGCTTTTTTTGTCCCCTTAAGCATAATAATGTAAAAGTTCTGGGTGTTATATATCTGATGATAGAAGTCACTATTAATGAAGTACATAAAGTATATGAAATGTATAAAAGTAGCAACTTTTCCCTATTCAGAGCATTGCAGTTGTCAATTTATGCTTTCAGAGACCAAGACATGCACTGAAGAAATCTCATCTCACTTTTTCAAAAGCTACTTAGTAGTGCAGGCTGTGTCAGATGGTGGAAACAGCAGAAAATAATTATTTAATTTGTAACAAGTTGCCTAGTAATCAGTGTTCAAGTAGAAATCAGAAGTCAACAGGGGTTGCATCTTGTTTCATGGTTTTCCTGATGCCACTCATTTTACTTAGTGTCACAGCTCTACTTTTGCCCATACATAAAATGTTAGTTTTGCTCTAGAAGGCAAAATTTACTACATGGCAACAAGATTTCTTAAAAATTAAAATAAAAACAACAAAAAGACTTTCCAAAACTCCACAATTTCCCACTTTTTAAAAAAGTTTGCTCAGCCTCTGAAAGGTATGATGTGGATACCTGGAATTTGGTTTTGAAACTCCTCTCCACTGAGGATAAGAACCTTTCAGAGTTTCAATGTGGATAGTTTGTTTCACCATGACTAAGTGAGGAACCTTTGAAAATTTAATATGGTGAAGATGACAGTGGAAAAGTTTTCTGCTGTTGCTGTTTTGTTTCCTAGATCGGCAGTCTGGTAAAATTAAGCTCCTTATGACATCATCAGCTAATGTGAGGTACCAACACCTCTCTGCAAGTAACCCAAATCCCTTAATTTCTCTGGAGAATTCATCCCTTGTGTCACCTTTTACAAGCCTGTTTTGGTTTGGGAATAAGAAAATGAGAGAATCTTCTTTTGAGCTTAGAAAAAGGCTGCATTATATGAGGACTTTACAGGCTCCTCAAGACTGTCATCATGCAGGAAAAGTGCAAGTTAGAACCCTTGATAACTCATCTAAAAGAAGGATTTTGCAGCCTGCTGTAAGATCTGAGGGAGACTTTTACATCATGTTTTACCAACCATGTGTTGCTATTGAATTATTCTGAGTATTTAGTAAGATCGTGATCATTGCAAATTGGTTTGTCTTTGAAGCTGATCCATCTGTACCAGTTTCTGTCATCTAAGAATGTGTCCTATGATAATATGTCCTATGGTTTCATGTCCTTAAAAATATCCTGTAACTCTGTCTCTTATATTTCAAGCTGAATGGGAAAAACCTTTCGATCCAAAATACACCAAAATGAGCAAATTTTTTGTGGATGGGACCAAGGTTGTTGAAGTCCCAATGATGTTTGGAATGGGCCTGTTCAAGCATGGCTATGATGAGCAGCTCTCTTCCACTGTGGTGCAAATGGATTACAAAGGAGGTGCTTCAGCGTTTTTTATTCTGCCTGATAGAGGAAGAATGAGGAAGCTGGAGAAAAGATTGTCTTGTGAACATTTGTCAAGATGGTCGTCATTAGTCACAAAAAGGTAAAATTCTGCAGTTCTTGGTTCAGATGGTAGCCAAGGAAACAAATGTGCTGGGGTATGATACAAAATCAATATTTAATTTTTAGTTCTGCTTTATGCAGTAGAAGAAATTTCCTGACCTAAGTTGGATCTGGCTGATTTAGTGTCCATGTGTTCTCACATTCAGGACTGCACACACTGAAAACCTTCACAGATTAGGATTTTTGTTATTTCTGCATTTTGTTTCCCATCTTCAGCTCTTAATAGGCCCTTTTTGACTTAGACCCCTTCTCACTTTTTTGGGGGGAAGTTTTCTGCCTTCTATTTACAAGTGTATTCCTACAACTTCAGCCTCTTTTCTTGTCTCTTTCTTAATTTCTGCCTATTAAAATTAACAGCAATTGTGCAGTTAATGCTGAAATAACAACTTCCATTTAGCAACTGTGAAGGCAAAGCTCAATATGTGAAAAAAACCAAAGCCAAACAAAAGAAACAAACAAAACCCCACCAAAACAACAACAATAAAAAGAAACCAAACCAAACAAAACAAAAAAAAAAAAAAGAAAAAAAGAAAAAAAAGAAAAAAAAAAGAAACCCAGCAAAAACAATGTAATTCTCTGTGCACCTCTACAGTTTTGAAACTTCTGGGAGTAGCTATGTGGTTTGTGATTATAGGACAAAAAGATGGTGACTCAAGATACTTAGGTATAATTTTTGCCAAAGAAACAATTGCCTTTACAATTATCAAGATGAATGCTAAATACAATTGGGGGAATTTATATTTCCTCTCTCCATCTTACAATATGAAAAAGAATGACAGTCAAAGACAAGTCTGTTTCATGCTGCTCCCCATTTTTCATCATAACCATTCTCTCCTACAAAATAATGACACAAATTCTTCCTTTCCCCTTTAATCTTTAATACAATTGATTGTACCAGTTATTATTTGGAGTCTCTGGGAGGTCTTAATAAATGAAAGTATTATATGGAATCATGTAAAGGCTGTGACCTACTTCTCTGTCTGCAAACTGATGTTGATATTAGTGGCAGAAGTGTTGTGAAGGACATCTTTCATTTCTGGTGGCTGACAGAACAGTGCTGAAGTGTCACCAGTACAGACAGCTGAGACCTTTTAAATGGCTGAACTAAAGAGAAAACCTCACTTTCACTCCTGGAAAATGTATCCCACTGCTCCACTTCTGGTTGCATTGCTCCTGTGTGTCTGTGGCTTTCCCTTTGCTCTGTACTGGAAGCAAGTGGGGGCTTGTGAAGGAGTGCCTTTAGGTAACAGTAAGGCAGAGGATTCAGTGATAGCTGCACCCTCATTCATGGCAGCAATCAGCACTGACTGAAATCAGGGAGAAGTAAGAGGTCAAGCAACCTGTTATCAATCCACAGCACTCTTGTTTTTGGATACAGCCAGAGCTGGCATTAGATGCTGTGCAATGCTGGAGGTATGGGCTTTTCCTTCCCCCCTGCCCATTGGATGACTTTCTCTTTGATTAGCTTCATTAAGTGCTCCACATCTCCCTGACCTAAAGCCCTGGAGAGCTGCCCTGGTTTCTCAGCAGGTAATAGTACATAATGTCAGTGCTATCACTAACCTCTGTCTCATTATGCTGCTTCCAGCCATAAATGTTGGGCTTAACCTTTGAAAAGTAATTGTTAGATACTTAGGAGAAAAACGGGGAAAAACAAGGATAAATGAGTCAGAAACATAGAGCTTTGGTTAATTTATGTAAAGCAGCAATCTAGGCACTTAAAACTGAGTAAGTCAGACACTGAGGTTGACACAGGAAAGAAATTATCTATTGGCTAACTGTATTCTGTTAATTTGCTTTTGTCTTTTATTTTGCCATGCCTTCTATCACTACTTACTGTTGTCCTGCTTCTTTAGTGGATATAATTCCATTTTGTCTGTCCTGTTTTATATGACAAATACACAAGGCCAGTTTTTTCTCCAAAAGTAACATTCTGTGAACTTGAATGTGTTGGATTTTTTTTGTGCTCAGCTTGAGACACCTAAAGGAGTCTCTTTTTCACAAGGTGCCTCCTCAGTAATGGCTCATGATTAAGGTGCTTCCAGCTGATTGCAGAAGAGATCACTGACTTCAGAAAATTTTCATCTCCTATGTAGACTAGAGGGAGGCTACAGGCAAAATGTCTTTAGGGAGAAAGCAAAATCAGTTTTCCTCTTATCAGTCTGTGTTGTTCTGTGATAACTGATCAAATGTTTCACTGTATTCTTGTACTTCTTTCCTGGCAGCTCAGTAAATTTGTATCTTCCAAAATTCACGCTTTATGGGACGTATAACCTAAAAGATATCTTATATAAAATGGGCATCATGGATCTATTCACTGATAAGGCTGACCTCTCTGGGATCACTGGGCAGCCTCAGCACAGGATTTCCCAGGTAAGTCATACTGCTTTTTGTTTTATGGGCCCATGGTTACTGATACTTGCATCACTTTCTGCACAGCTATTCATGGTGCAAAACTCATGTAAAGAGGCTTTGCTTCCATAAAAAGGCAGCTGATGGCACGCAGAGTATTTTATCCATGTTGCTTGCACTGTATGAGCAATTGGGTTGGAGCAAGTTACTAGTCTGTAATTTTTTAATTTAGAAGGCTATTTTGACCTGCATGGAGCAACTTTATAAAACACACATGACCAAATCATTATCTATCCACACCCTGGTACCCTCTTGCAGCATGTTGTTACAGTCACCACTGGGTGCTTCTGTTTGTGTCTGCCTTCTTTAGCCTGCTTGTGGGCAAGTAGGGAGCTGTAGGATGTATCACTGCTCATATTTTATGGAGGCGAGGGAAGAGGAAAAACACACTGCTTGCTTTTAAACTGTTTGGGAGAAATGAAAATGCAATTATTACAAACATTTGGCTTCAAGCATATTAACAATTATTGCTAGGCTCTGGTAAAAGCTACAGATAGATCATGCTTCAATTAACCTAGAGTTTAAAGCTCACAATCAGGGCAAACTTAATTGTATAATGAAGAAAACAACTGCCCTCATGGCCTCAAGTGGACATTAGCAAATCAGGATCTGTCAGTGTGTTGATTTCACAAGGTCAAACTTTTGTGTTTCTGTGCTTTAACCCTCCGTTTGTGGCCATTCATCTTTGCTCCCATTTTTCCCAAAACATGAAGGAAGATAGGAAACATAATTTAAGGTTTTTATTCATGTTATTTTTTCAACTGTGTGAACTTCTAATACACAGTTAAATATGGTCTTACTCTCTTAACATTTGGTGTAGCTGTACAGATCTCCATGAGCGTATGCAAATAATAAGAAAGGAAACAAAGCAAATGTTTTCACTAGCAGGGACATGCCCCTCCAGAGTAACTTTTCCTGGAGAGTAACTTTTCCTCTTGGGGGCTAGAAAGCTGTGCTGCATGTAGTTTGCTGATTTTTTCCCCCCCTAACTTTGCTATCTTTAAGCAGTGGACTCACATGTGTCCATCTGACACTTGTTTCTTATCAGTAATTTCTTCAGGCACCTTTAACTCTCATTCTTATTTAGATGACCAGTTTTGTACTCCCTTGACTTGTCAAATGTGTGTTTCTTCACAGGCTATTCATAAGGCTGTGGTAAAGGTGGATGAGACTGGCACCGAAGCAGCAGCTGCCACAGGCATGGAAATAGTGCCCATGTCCGTTCCAATTACCGTTAGATTCGACAGGCCCTTCCTAATGGTCATAAATATGGAAAACACTATACTCTTCATGGGAAAAATTGTGAACCCTCTGAAGAGAAATTAAGTTAATGTACAAATTAGGTATGTGGTGATGACCACTCCTAGATAAAGTATTAGACCTGATGAGTATGGCATGGCTACAGAGGGGCTCTACACCTCTTAACTGATGTTATTCGCTGTTTATTGTAGCTGAGACTCTTCATCCATTTAAGTTACCATACTTGCATGTTTGTTTGGGCCTTGCTTCTTTTTTTTTTTTTTTTTTAAAGAAGGTTGCATTCATGCAGAACTGTCATTAGCTCTGGGACAAAATAGGCCTGTGTGATACTGACAGCATAGATACATCTTCTAGCAGGGAAGATGAGGAGCATGTGGGTGGAGAGGGTTGTGTACATCTGCTTCTTCCCTCATGGCTGCCTTCTCTCCTATTTTTTATGTTGACTGACAAATAGGTACAAGTTATGTCACTTTACTATTTGTGTCAATTTTCCTACCAACATGAAGTTCATAGCTAGCATAAACCTTAACATGCATAATGCTTATTACCTTCCCTAGTACCATTGTTGTCCAGTGAGTCTATTACACCCTTGCCTGTCAGCTGTTGTCCCAGCTTGGCTGCTGCAAAAGGGTCTCAAAGAAGGGTTTTTTCCTCCCTGCAGATCCATACTGCTCTGCCTACTCTTTCTGTGTAATCAATAGTCCAGACTCATTCCAGGGCAAACCTTAGAGGTTCTAAGAATTTGATCTAAGAATAAAAGAGATAGATCTGATCTCTGCACTTGGGCGCCCTGAAGCCAACCATTGCGAATCAAATAAGCATGCTCAGAGCAGCCAGAAGACTACTTCTAGCACATGCCTGCACCTAAAGTAGCTCCTAGAAGTCCCCAGGCAGCAGGGAGCACAAGCCATGTCCCCCTGTGTGCCAGAGTCTGTACCATTACTGTCTGTGCCTGGGAGATTACCCATGGCAGCAAGCGCCACTCCAGTATTGTTTGTAGGATCAGGCACCCCACCAATAACACCCATACCCTACCAGTGGTACTTGCCACGTCTCTTGATATAACCCCTTCTGTTCCCAGACTGTCTGGTAATACAGCATTGGTACTCTTCTTCTCATCTGCTTCATGGTTAGTATAGCCGCAATATTATAAAGAGCTGTTTTCACTATTAAGAGGCACAATAACCAGTCACATTCATAATGAACATGCTTATTTTATTTCCTTGTTTTCTTTCCTATCTATTTTTTTCTTCTGGTTTTTACAACATCAATCATTATTTTATTTCTTTGCTCATGTTCCTGGTATATATCTGATCTCTGGTGGCAGGAGGGGTCAATTCTTGACTAAAGTGGGTTAGTCTGTTAATAGGTATTAAGCACTTACACAAGTCTTTGTACAGCCTTGAAATATGCAGACAAATGTACTATGGGAGAACAACAAGAATTAATAAACATGACATTAAAAAATTTCAAATATTGCTATTTTACTTCTATAATTCAGAGTTAAGAATTAAGTGGTTCAGGCAGGTTTTTTTGAGTAGTGTCAACAAATAATTATTAATTTACTGCTCGTATACATTAGATCGGCACAGTAATGCCAGTAATGAGTTTCAGAAAGCCCTCTGCCTTCAGCCTGAGCAATTAATAGTAGGTTATGTCTGCTAGGCAGAGAACCTTTTGGGAAGGCTAGACATTCATCTCATGCAAAGATGTTTATTTCAAAACTTTTAGAAAGTGTGTTGCTTCTACTCTATCAAGTGTGTAGCTCCTGTGTGTCTCATCACTCTTCTAAAAAGCTCTCTCTTGACTCCCTCTAATAGCTCTGTTATCAGTCTTGGCACACTTTAGCTGAAGTTCCTGTTATTCCATAAATAAAATACAGGCCATCTATATCATACCTTTTTGAGTTTTAATAAATTAGGACAGAGAAACAAAAAAATTGTTTAGAAGCTTCTTGTAGAGGAACCCACTTCCAAATTAAAATCACAGTGAAGAAAAGCTCAAATCTATGGCATTCAAATAAGGCAATAAGAAAACATAAATTTAGAGTTTCCCAAACACAAAATTAGGTGTAGTAAACTTGCCTACATCAGGGGATTCATAGCAAATCCCCTGATGTAGGCACAGGATGCTTTCTTCAGATGCTTACACATATTTGTAATCTACATCAGACTAAAGGCACTGCAGATTTTCCTAGGTGACAGATAGTTCTCTGACAAAACCAGATCTTGTGGCTTTCATTCCTGTAAAAATGTACAGCAATGCATTTGGAAGTAAATCCAAGAAACTCCAACTTTAAAAGGGGGGGGGGGGGGGAAGTATATATTCACACAGAAAGCTAAACTATAATTAAGAAGAAAAATTTCAGAAATTGAAGTAATTATCAGCTCAGGGAATGTCCCCTTGCCAAAAAGAACAATTCCACAACATTAAAATTGTAATAAGAAAGGACAAGGAGAACTTTGAGGGAAATGTCACAAAATAATATATTCTTTTTAAAATAAATCATTTCAAAGAGCCTGAGGGACCAGTAGATGTTCAAAGTGTAAAAGAAGTGTTCAAGGGGGGCAATGGCAAAACAGAAAAGCTCAGTCTATTGCACATGGGTTTCCTTTGCAGTGGCTGAGCTTAAACCACTATTCCAAGTTGAACAATAGAATAGTATTCAGGGGGGGAAAAAGTAGTCAAAGAGTAAGTAACAACAAATTACCCTGATAGTTTAGTATACATGCAAGAGCTTTTAGCTGTCTCAAGAAGAAAAATGTTAAGCTTTCCACACTGGTGCAACTGTCAGTTAAACTGTCTCCATACCACACTAATAGGAAGTGAGAAATGTGACATTCAATTTTTTCAAAAAGATGCAAGCATCTGGAGTGCAGACTAGTTAGATCAACTTCAAGTTTTTTGAAACTGCAGAATTTGTAGTTCTAGGAATAAGTATGACAAAATATTGAATAATAAACATGACTGTCATAGAAACATAGAATCTAGGTTGGAAGATCAACCCTTAAGATCAACTCTAGCCTTTAATCCAGAGTAGTCAAGTCCAACCCTGTCTACATCCCCATATCTTCAAAATTCCACCAGGGGTGGTGACTCAACCACTTCCCTGGGTGGCCTGTTCCCATGTTTAACAACCCTTTCCATGAAGAATTATTTCCTAATACTCAATTTAACCACCTCCTTCCCCATCTGCCCACTTTAAGCCCCTCCCCAGCACAACTTGAAGCCATATTTCTTCTTCTATCACTTGTAACTTGGGATAAGAAACTGACCCCCACCTGACTACGCCTTCCTTCCTCCTTTTAGAGAGTTGTAGAGAGTGACAAGGTCCCCCTTTCAGCCTTCTTTTCTCCAGGCTAAAAAAACTTCAGCTCCCTGAGCCACTCTTCATATGACTGACTATCTGGACCCTTCTCTAGCTGTCTTCCCTTCTCTGGACTTTCTCCAGCAAAGACTCAAGCAAGTCTTTCTTGTCATGAACACAGGATTTGAGGTGTGGTCTCACCAGTGCCGACAATCATGGGGATAATCCCTGCCCTGGGCCTGCTGGCCACACCATTGCTGGCACAGGCCAGGATGCCATTGGCCTTCCTGGCCCCCTGGGCACAGCTGGCTCCTGTTCAGCTGCTGTCAGAGGGCACCCCCAGCTCCTTTTCCACCAGGCCTGTAGTATTGCAGGTGGTTGTTTTGGCTGGATGCTTTGAGAGACAGTATCAAAGGCTTTACTGAAGTCCAGGTACACAACATCCACAGCCATTCCTCATTCCCTCACTCAGCTGGTCACCTTGTCAGAGAAGGAGGTCAGGTCAGTACAAGTAGCACCTGCCTTTCATAAACCTGTGCTGGCTGGGCCTGATCACCCAGTTGTCCTCTGCGTGCTGTGTCATAGCACTCACAAGGATCCGCTCCATAACCTTCCCTGGCACTGAGGTCAGGCTGTGTCCTGTAATGCCCCAGATCCTCCTTCTGGCCTTTCCTGTAGATGGGCAGCCCAATTGCCAACCTCCATTTATCTGGGACCTCCCTGGTGAGCCAGACTGCTGATAAAGGATCGAAAGTGGTTTGGTGAGCTCTTCCACCAGCTCCCTCAGTACCCTTGTGTGTGTCTAAGTGGTGCAAGAGGTTACTGACCATTACCCCTTGGTTTATGAGGTTTTCATCCTTCCCCCTGTGCCTGTCTTGCAGCTCAGGTGTCTGGGTACCCTGTGAACAATTGGCCTTTTTATTGACAACTGAGGCAAAGAAGGCACTGAGAATCTCAGGGTCTTCCTCATCCATTGTCACAATCTTCCTTCTTGCCTCCAATAAAGGATGGAGATTATCTTTAGCTTCTTACTGCTAATGTATTTATAGAAACATTTTATTGTCTCTTACAGCAGTAGCCAGAACTCTTTGCCAAAGAATTCTTTGAAGAGCTGGTATGTCCACATTTTGTAATGGTTTGGTTGGTATATGCCACGTACTTCTGAAAACTTACAAAATTCCTGAGGGCAGGACCTAAACCAACCATAAACTAGTAGGTAGGGAATACCTTTTACAAGCAGAGTTCAGGCATGCATTATTCAGAGAAGTTAGAGATGACATGGGACTTTAATATATTGTGACATTACACATTTTTCTGGGGGTTTCACCTTGTCCAGTGGGAAGGATCTCGCAGTACTCAGTGGCCTGCTGATCAGAGGAGAATCACTAAATACAAGGCAAAGAACACAAAGGGAAAAGCCCTTGTTTTATACTTTGCATGGTGGACTCAGGTTACTCATTGCCCCTCAGGACAGAGATTTTGCAGTGATGCTGGATAGGCCACTGAATGTGTCATTTCTATGCTCAGTGACAGGGAAAAAGGAAATTAAGCAGCATGAGATGTGAAGAAAGGGAAAGAGAGAAAGCATGTGTATTTGTGTACCCTATGTATGTATTCTACTGTGTATGTGTAGCCACTATTTACTGCCAAAGCCTAAGTGCTCATTTCCTCTTGCTGCGCCCAAGGCTGTCCAAGACCTCTCAGGGCACTTTTATTTCCTCAATTAACAGCAACACTTCTATCAGCTGAATGGTTCAGTAGGAAATGTCTAAAAATCTAAGCCAAATTATATGACTCAGTACTTTAGAAGCATTCACTACAAAAAAAAAAAAAAAAAAAAAAGGAAAAAAAAGAAAAAAAAAGTGAAAAAGTGTGGGTTTTTCTGAGACTTTAAAAGGGTCTTTTTATCACTTTGAAAGGTTGAAGGAGGTCAATTTATATTTGCCTTCATATTTGCAGTTTTGTTCTTTTTGCTACCATTAATTATACTTACAATCAAATTAATGCTTTGCTATTTACCAGTGAACCTTCACAAAGATTCTAACCAGATCTGATATCTCTTTTTTATGCTTTTGGGTTTTGTTCTTTTATTTCTCTATCAATTGTATTTATATACATTCTTTAAAATGGGAATATCTCATTAGCAATAATTTTTTTCCCATCAGATTCAAAGCAAACTTGAATAAAATTTATTTATTAATGTGAATTAGCTCTCAGTATACCAGTTCTAAACCATTTTTCCTCAGCATCTATTTCCTTAGAGTATGATAAATCTGGTTTTAGTTCATGAAAAAAGGCAAATGAGAATGAAATTATGAGTGGCAAAATAAGGACATCCTCATTCCTCAGGTCCTCTACAACTGATGCAGAGGATTTTCCATCCTGAATTGAAGAATTGGGTGCATGATACAAACTTTCCTGTAAACAATTGTTTTCTGTCCAGTCAGACTTTTCTATGACTGCCTTTAAATAATGTTCATAGTCCCTTACTTTTATTATCTTCATATGAAATAAATTACCTTTCTCTCCCAAGACAAATTTCAATACAACGATTTTTTCACAAATTGTGACAAAAATTATAATTCTCAGCAAATTTCCTAAAATTATTTTGAATTTTGTTTTCCATTTTATTGTTAAATAATAGAAAAATCACTCACTTCATATTATCTTATAAAATAAAAATTAGGATGGAATATTTTCATAATTTCTCTTTCAAAATGTTGACAAAGTCAAATATTCATGAAAATGTCAAGGTTTCTTTGACTCTGCTTTCTTACAGGGAACTTCTCTTTCAGACAGCTTCCAATAAGTTTTTCTGAGAAAGGATTTTTGAGTGGAACATTAAAGGCTACAGGAAGAATCTGGACACTTGTGCAATCTAGGAAATTTTCTCAAGTGTGGGAAAAATGTTGAGCATTTGTGAAGTAGGTTATTAGTAATAGAACACTGAAGTTATAGTTTGGGTATAACACTACTACCATCAGATATAAGCTGGGGCCTCCAGATCAAAGGATTTAGGGACTTCTCAGCTTTGGCTGGCCACTGAATGCTATAGAGCAGAAATAAAAATAATTACTTTTACACTAAACTCTGAAAAGAAATATATTTAGAACATGCTGGTAAAAAATATCTTCTTTTGTAGACAATGAATCCTCTTAGACATAGTCTTGGCTTCCAGGATTCTGTTTCTGGTGAGGAAACCCTATTCACTGTGCTTCAGAAATTACTTCAGGAAAGATCCTGATTGCTGAGAGATTTCCGGAGATCAGGGAAGACTAAGTGCCTTCTGTGCTGTAATATTTGGGTGTTGGGTTTGGAGCTATAGTAATTAAGTGTGTGGAGGCGAATTAGAAAAACAAACGTGTTTGTTAAGAGATTAATTCAATCATCATTAGTATGAGAGTCGGAGCATTCACAAAGGCCAAAGACCGGTTCAAACTGGTTTTCATAATCCCCACCCACCTAAGTTCTACCAAAGGCATTAATTTAAAAACATTGCATCATCAAGAAAAATAAAATACTCTCACTGGCTGATCAATGAACCTAAGAGCAGGACATCGTCACCTAGAAGTTTTTGTGACCTGATTAACCTTTTTGCTCTCTACGGCTGAGCCCCATTCTTGCTGACCCCAGCTCTAGAAGTGCCATAAGGCTGTGCTGCTCTATCCAAAAAGACACCTGGGTATTCTGTGAAAATCAGTCTGGCCTCTCCCTCATCCCCAGAGGTTAAGTTTCAAGGAAGGGTCTTACTGGGAATGCCTCCTTCTATAATCTTCAACAGGCTCTCTTTGCCATTGCTCTCCAAGAAAATGGAGGAAGCAGGGGTAGAGGAATGGTGTGCCAAGATGAGAGTCGTCTGCAAGTGACTGTGTGTGATGTGAGGAAAGGCAAGAAAAGAATGTCAGAGGAGATATCAGCATGTAGGAGACAACACTAGACAGGGTATTGTCGAGTTTGGATTAGGGAAATTTTGTCACAGTTCCAACAGATTTGCTGTAAAAAGTAAGATTTGAGATGCTTGTGTAATAGTTGTTACATAGAAAAAATGGCTTTGTTTAATTTGTCTGCATATTGATCAAGAGCAAGATTTTTAACAGCTATATGGTGTTAGTCTAAATCTTCTCCCAGCATGGTTAAAAGCAGTGGCCACAGCAAAATTTAATCTACTCTATATCCATTCAAAATAGAATTGAATCCTGCCTCCCCTCTGCACTTTTTCCCTGGTGCACTCCTGTGTTTGTACCCTCATTTTCAACAGAGCTGTTCTCACAAGGTGTAATAAAAAAGGTAAATTTACTCTGGCTTGCAAGACCACTTTCTGTGTCCTTTCTTTGAGAATTAGCCAAAATCCATATGATGTGCTTGGACAACTGAGCTTCTGAGTAACAGAATAATGTCATTACTGTTTACTTCAATCCACTTTGACCAACTTTACTTGATCAGCTGTGTGATTAAAGGTAGATATTTGATTCAGTATCACTCAGGAGTCCACAGGAGGTAAAGAAAGCAGTTCAGATGGTCCCAGATAGCAGGGTCAATAGACCAAATGGGAAGGTAAAGAAGAACTTTTTAATGAAGGCTCTCAGAATTATGTTAGTTGCTTAAGTCTTGAATTACTCATTGGGATGGTTCTTGTTAAGTATATTTTCATGTTGTATAGACACACATTTATTAAAATTTTAAGTACTCTATTGCTGTTGGAAACCCATAATTAATTGATTAATTCCTTTCTTTCTTTAACGCAAGAACATTATTAGGAAAGAAGGAGAGACCAGTAGTTACAAAGCATTGGGTTGGGACTTGGGAGTTTCTGCTTCCCTTCCCAGCTCAGTCACAGGTTCACATTACAGAAACAGCTTCTTGGCTGCTCATAGCTACCCACTAAGCTATAGTGACCATCCTTCCTCTGAGTGTATGTACTGACCATCCTTCCTCTCCTAGCTTACATAGTCAGAGCAGGAGTTAGCTGCCTTACCACAGGTAAACAATATGCTTTTAAAAGCACAATACTGGATGGGCAATAGATGAAGAGGTTCAGGTGAAATAATCAATGCTGGCATGATGCTTGGTTCAAACTGAAAGACAAAAAAAAAAAAAATCAGCAAGTGTAAAGGTCTTATCCTTCTCTATTTTCCTGTATATGGCTCTTATGCTGTAGGTGCTGGCAACAGATATTTGCATTTTCTAGACATGAAAGAAAAATACCTGGTAAAAGGATTGATTTGTGCTGTGTCATGGGGTGCATACAGGGGCACTACTTGCAATACTTGGGTGTCCTTAATCACCCATCCCCATGCTGTAATATACCTCAGAACTACCACCCCTTGAATACAAGTGCTAAGCTTACCAGGAAAGAAGACACTTTCTGTGAAGCCCAGAGGACTTTTCATGGAAGCTTGCAATCGAGAAAATTTTCAAGTTTCACTTTGAAGCTGTACAAAGCTGTATCCTGCAGACCACAGATTTTTCAAATTGTGTATCACTGTTACCAAGGAATGTGTCATGGAATAAAACTTATAAAAATGATCCTGTCTTCATTAAACTCAATAAAGAACTGAAGTAATGCTCAAGACCTTTGAAAGTAATTTTTTATTTTCACATTATCTAATCTCAGTGAGTAGGTTAGATGTGTCATTTTTATCTTAAAAGTGAGAAAACTGAAGCCTACTAGTGTTAGTGATGTTCCCAAGGCCAAAACTGAGCTGCTCAACAGAGATAGCCATCTATCCTGAATTTTCAGTCCAGTGGTTCTCTCATCAGGTGGTCCATCCCCATCTGAAATCATTCCAGTATCCTGCACAGTACTTGGCCAATGAAAGACATTATTGGTCATCTTTATGGTCAATAAGATTATTTTGTCATCTATTTTGGTGGTTAGAAAGAACAGAAAACAGAATGCATACTATTCTTTCACAATATCCTAGATGGAAATCACCCAGATATTAAAATCTTGGTAGCTCTGTCACTACTAATATTAGTGTTACAGAAATAAGGTACCTTCTTTGAGGTCTAAAAAGAAAATCCATGGTAAAGCTGTTACATGTAGAAATAATGAAAAATCAGTCTTCTTTTGAAAGATTCTGGGGCCTAAATAAAGGTTTCTAATGTTAGAGCAATTTGCCTACTCTCCCGCCCCTTTTATAGGAGATTATGGTTGCTGTGTCATACCCACTAACCTGCACTCACTCAAGTAGCAATAGGGGACTCAGGTGTTCATTTGTTACTGGTGCACCATACATGTAGCAAACCTGCTACATTTTAGTGTATAATTTGCAACTGAAATTGGTTTTCCAACTGAAAAATTATGGTGAGTGTTCACTATTGGTCATTGCCATTGGTAATTTTTTTTAAAATTCTCATCCCTTTACTTAGTTGATATGAATGATGCTAATTCAAATGAAAAAAAAAAAAGTTCTGTGAGCAGAACTTACCCCTCCTTGTGCAAATTTTCCTCAATATATATAGACTATATGTCATCCTAATTTCACAGTCCCTTTCTAAACTACTGAATTTTGTCTTTCTGGCAGGACAGTAGAGGAGATTCTCTAAGAAGTACTGAAAACATGGCATGACCACTATGAGCAGATTGGGCCTTTACTCTTCATTATATACCTCATCCAGACTAGAAAAAACATAGTTCACCAGACATGCATACACCTCCAATCTTAGCAATTTTCCTGCGCTCTGGGTGCCCGTTCCTTCCCATAGACTATAACATAATTCAAGGCAATCAGCAAGGAAATGGAGGGGAAGGTAGTGTCAAGTTCCTTCCTAATTCCATACTCCATTTCCTTCATATTGCTGCTTTGTCAGTCTTCTTTCAAAAGAAGACTGGTTTTTCATTATTTCTACATGCTTGTGCTTGTGGTCTGTATTTTTTACACTAAAAGTCTTTGTTTAAGTTACAACATAACAGATTTAGAGATATAAAATTTTTTGACATTTGAAGTGACTTGTGTATTTGTGAGCCATAATCCCTGAAGAGTTTTATTGTTGCTAAATTGACACAAAACTCTAATTTCCTTACCTAAGGTATAGAAGCAAAACAAGAACACTGGACAAGTTGGATGGTTCTCTTGTCATTGAATATGCAAGTTACGACATCACACCGCAACAATGGTTAATAAAGAACTCTTTAAACCTGATTTGGAATGTTCTATTCAAAACAAAACAAACTGTCTTGAAGATGTTTCAAGGTATTAGCAAATGCATGAAATGAATATATGGCTCTATTTCTCCTAAAGATGTCAAAATGTGAGCTGGGGTGTGGTGTAGAAACTGACCTACATGAACTATAGAGCAGTAACATGGACTCAAGCAATGCAGACACTGACGTGGTTTCAATTATCAGAAGGAATAAAACACATCTATTTTGTTATTTCCATGTTCTGTACTTTTATTCCTATAAAAAATAAATAGTAGAGCAAAAGATCCAGTTCATTAGATAAATGATCAGTATGAAGCTGGTTAACATGGTTTCATGACTTGGAGTTGAAACTGTGGTCAGCAGGGAGGTGGGACTGTGATGGCTCAGGGCAGTGTGTGCTACACCTGGCATGCCTGCGTCTGTCTGCTCATCGTTTTAGTTTCAAGCTGCTGTAGTACCTTATTTCTGCTGCTATAATGAAATGGTAAGGAAATGCCTTATTAAAGTTTAGCTTAACATTATTAAAAACAAAACAGTAATTACAAGGCATCACAAATGAAAGAGAAAACAAGAGGCTTATAACCATTTTGTAACACAGTTCGTCCTTGACCACCATGACCTGTTATTCACTTGGGCTTTGATGACTAAAATAATCTCTGTGTTTGTGATCTTTACAGCCAGAGTTAGAAGGAGCAAGTAAAAAGGGAAGGGGGAGGGGGAGAGTGGAAGAAATATAGAGGAAAACAAAGAAGGGGAGTGTCCAGACAGTGTTTATCTATGTTCTGTCTCCATGTTTATCTATGTTTGTAACAACAAAATTACACATGTGAGTAAACAAGTACAAAGAAAAGAGTCATCACAAATGGGGAAATGTATTTTATGTCACCACTCAATCATGGTCTTTATTGTTAGCTGGAAAAATTCAGTCATCCTAGTCCATCAGCATTTCAGTCCTGTTGGGAAAAGGTAATAGAAACAAACAACACTTGTTTTCATTTGAACAATTTAAAACTGTGTGAGAGGGTAAGGAGAATGAGAAGTGGGTGAGCACACGCAGTACTCCAACATGTGGGAGTAAACAGCCTGATCCTTGTATTCCCACCACTTGTACTCCTGCCCAAGGCAGGAACTGAGATGCACCCAGAACTGAGAAAGATGAAGGGACCACATCAGCCAGGGTGGGACATCTATCATGGAAACCTGTCTATCACATACCCCCTCAGTGGTATTAAGCTACAGAGTGAGAAGGTACAGGCAATTACTTTGTCATCCATATACAGGCTGAGGATCATGCAGGAGATTTGTCTCAAGGTAGATTTTGGAAGAGCACCAACCTGATTGATACGTGGCTGTCAGCTCCATGTGTGCTTCATCGCAACACAGAAGGTCTGACTTCTGGCACCAAGAGTTAGCCTGTTTCTAGTGATTCCAGGCACAACCTCCTGCTTTCCAGTAGGGTCCTGATCACACATTTGCACTTAAGCTCCTCCACATGGTCAGAGGCAGCAGAGAGGATGTCACAGCTGCTATTGAAATGGCTGAAGATTGTCAACTTCTTTGGCTGAACAACAGAGATGGTCCTTGCGAACCCTGTTCCATCAATATTTGCTTTGTTTCCTCCTTTATTTTGGTTGGCTCTAATTTTTATCGGGTCTGTGTAATGTTTAACATCTCTAATTAAGCAGAAGATGATGAAGCAGTATAAGTAACAGTGTGGGAACAGCACAGTCAGCTGAATGCAACGGGGCTTCTGATTTTGTAAGTACTACACACGCATTTTTGTTTTTAGAGAGTTGGAGATGATGCTTTCTGTAGTCAGTGGAATTTTAATATTAGGTTAATTTTATTTCTCTGTTTGTGATTTGGTTCTGTGTGGATGTTGCAATGAAACATTAACCAAGCAGATGTGCAAGGGACCAGTGGGACCTGCTGTTCTGGGGAAATATGCTTAGACTGAAATCAAACTAAAAAAACCCTTTGAAGTCATGGTGACTTATTAAGTACTTGTTAAAAGAGAATACTGATGTAATCACCTTTCAGGCTGGAAACAGCCTTCACAGTGACTCAAAATTAGTATAATCCCACTAGTGACTGAACAACCAAGTCCAATTTAAAAACTCTTCTGGTGACTTAATTTATAAAGCAACAATTGAATTGCTAAGGCCAGGCTCTCTAATTAAGACTGGGGTGATTGTAGGGGGTAGGTGGAAGGCCACAATTTAAATTTAATTGCCCCTTTTCCTCCCATAGACAAACTAATATGTGGTCTGGGAGAGAATTCTTTTCTAATTTGTATTAAAAGTATTTCCGGATTTAACAAAGCCTTGACAATTTCTTCAGCTTTGAAATGTCAACAAAAATATTGGTGTCAGAAATTTTCTAATCTCAAAATGTTGAAATTAACATGTTTTTCATTTCTGAAAGGAAAAGTATGTGAGGAAAACTTGATGAAAATATTCAGTGCTTTCAAGCTTTTGATAGAAATACTTCTAGATTTCTGTAGAAAGTTATGATACCAGGAGAAGTTTTTAACTGATCTGTTACAGCAGAAGTTAAAAGCATGCCTAATATAAGTTTGCTGCAGAAAAAAAACCCGAACAATACTCTTTGCTTCAGAAATTCTTTAAAATTTAGGCTAATCTCAATATGGACACAGGAAGTAAAATTATTTTTTTCTTTCTCACTTAAGTGTCCAGTATCTCAAATAACTAGAGAAAAACAGACTATGACATGTTTAACATTAAATACATTTGAAACACATTTCCTACTATATTATTTCTTCTTTTTTCCACAGTACATAAGAGTTGTTTGGGTTTTGCCTTTTTTTTTTTTTTTACTATGAAAAAGTGGCAGAGTTCTGTTTAAAAGTTATCTGCAAATAGTTTTATCACATTCTCATCTAGGCCATACTCCATCTTTTGTTTTAAGGAAATTCAAATTTAGTGTTACCACTTGTTAGTGTGGGTCACTGCAGTGGGCCCTGGCTGATCTTGGGCAGACTCAGTACACTCAGATCCTAGCAAATATGAGAACACACAGCTATCTTTATGTTTGCTATGAAAAAAAAAAAAAAGACTATCAATACAAAAATAAAACAACTGGTTAATCACCAAGAATCCTTGAACTTGGGCTGCCATCAGAAACTCTAAATCTTTAGATAGTATATACAGTCATCTTTCACATCTAGGAATGAATGTAGAACCAAGAGAACTTTACCACAGATATGGGAAAATACATTCCTGAAAGAAAAAATATATAAATAGGCTATATTTGCTGGAAACCAGAATACAACCCATGACAGTAGAAAAGTTCTAAAAATGTTTTCATGCTGAATATGTGAGGACAAAAAGCTTATTTCATTGATAGCTTGTTACAGTTCTGAAGAGGGTTTATATGAGATGCCTCCCCAGAATTGCAGGGAACTGAATTCAGTAAACCAGAGATTTGTTCCAGCTCGTGTGGAGAGCAGGTGGCTCATGTGAAGTATATCATGTCAGCTTTAGGAGAACAAGAATAATGAAAAAACTTGTAATCTCCAAGGGAATTAATCTGTGTCCTTTGGTGTCCAAATGGGATGAGTGCTTCTCTCCCTCTTTGACCCAGGTCCTTCCCACATCCCATGCAGGTTGACCTATGGTGAGGGGCACACCACCATGTAAGAAGTCACAAACACTCGTCGCAGCTCCCCCAAAAGGAAGATTCCTTCATTCCAAACATGCACCTCATTATCTGACACAAACCTGCTGCTTGCTCATGTCATTGTGCCCAACTCTCTGTGCACTGCTGTCATGGCACAGGATGCTCCAGGCTTTTGCTTTGGAGTTCATGTAGTTCACCTTCTTCCATCACTTATCAGTTTTGGCCAGTAACTGGCCATGTGAGCAAGTAGCCATGAAGTAAACAGGGGTGTGATTTAACAAGCACAGGATAGTCCATGATAGCTCTCTGTCCATGAGGAAAGTGAGGGAATTTCCTCAGTCCCAGTGAGTAGTGAGCTGCCTCACATTTCCTTACATATATCAAATTGCTTTTGGGCAGGTGCTGTGGAATATTTGACGTCTTTGAAACCCACACCCTGCCTTACCTTGTAATAACTTGCATGTCTAGATGTACCCTATAGAAGACAGTGTTTTGGGAAGATAACGTCATTGTGAACAAAGATTATTACAGACTGTTGCTTTATATTTTCATTGCCAATGGAAAAAAGTACTGCTTTTTCAGAGCAGTTACAATGGAGTATTATGAATTTCTTATGCCTGACATTTTAGTCTATAATTTATTAGAATTTGTTACATAAATTTGACATTGTGCCCATGAGAACTTTAAGCTTGCTATGTACATATTTACAGTTGAACTATGCAACATTTGTGCTAACAAACTATTGATTATTTCTTACTACCAAGCACATCATTAGCATCTGACTGTTTAATGACTGTTTATTTTGTGACAGAACAATTTGAAAAGAAGATGAAGTTTCTCCAGTGCCTGTATTTACTCCTTGCTGCTCTTTGTGCTGTAACCCATTGCTGCCCTGAAGAGATTTGCCATGAAGTCAACAATACTAATCTGCAAGATGGAAGAGAAAATTTATTAACATATAGCTGTGACAAGAAAGGTTCTAACCATGCAGATTTTGTATTTAGATTTTACAAGCAGGTTTCATCAAAAGAAGCTGATAAAAATGTCTTCTTTTCTCCTATGAGCATCTCCACTGCCTTTGCCATGCTGGCTGTTGGTGCTAAATCAACAACTCTCTCTCAGATTTTTGAAGGACTGGGCTTTGATGACCTGACTGAAACTCGCATAAATGATGTACATGAAAGTTTTCACAAAGTTTTGTCAGTACTGAACTGTGCTGATGTTAACATCACATTAAATATAGGGAATGCCCTTTTCACAGCGACTGGGTATGAACCACAGGAGTTGTTTCTACAAAATACCAAAAAATTTTATGATGCAGATGTTTTCTCCAGTGATTTTCATAAACCAGAAGAAGCTACAAAGCAAATCAATAAATATGTAGAAGACAAAACTAAGGGGAAAATTCCTGAATTAGTTGGTCATCTTGATCCAAGTACTGTACTGGTTCTTGTTAATTATATTTACTTTAAAGGTAAGATGATTAACATATATTTCAATAGACAGTTTTGATACAAAAAAACCAATTTTAGGAAACTTATGATGATTTATTACCAGAGTGACAATTTAGAAAAGAGCTAAACTGTGCAGGACCTTTCAAGTAAAGATTAGATCTGGCCAAAAGCAGAGTATCTGATTGTTGAGACATACTGATTTCTTTGTTTTGATTTAATTTGCTTGAAAGCTATGGACAGAAAAGTTCCACCCTAGTGGATGCCTCATAGACAAGGATGCACATAGTCTCACTGTTTGAGGCCATAATGACTAAAGATGCGCATGCCAGTCAGACTTGGTGGACTGACATCCTTGCACAGGGACCCCAGTTTTATGGTAGATCTACTAGGTGCTCTGCATGAAAAACTGGGACATAATATCTTGAGGGCCTGTGCTGCTGGAGCCTTGCTCAAATGTTAGGACTCTAACTACTGATGAATTCTACACCATGCAGAGTGCAGTCAGCTTGCATAGGGTACAGCCTAACAGAAAAGCCATGAGAAGGGCCTATGACTGAATGCTTGATTGTTTTTAAATGGCATGAAAGGCATTACACAGGCTTACAGTCAAAGAAGGACTCTCAACTGGTCATCGGCCTTTGGTTGTTCTTCAGCAAGACATTGCATGTGCACACAAAATATGATGAGCTTACTGCACAGCTAGAATGCTTTATTGGGTGTTATGGAGGAGGTTGAAGTGATTTAGTGAGCCTCTTCTCCCATCAATATACCTCCAGTGTCCTACATTAAAGCTGGTCTAATTTAAATGAGCCATTCTTCATTATCTTTGAGTGCAACAACATCTCTTTTTCCCCATTAGCTGCCTGGGAAATGTCTTTCGATCCTTTGCGCACACATGAGGATGATTTTTTTGTGAACCCAAATGCATCTGTTAGAGTCAACATGATGCAGCATGATGGTATCTCAAACGTTTACTATGACCAGGAGCTCTCCTGTGTGGTGGTAGAGCTTCCTTACCAGGGCACTGCACGAGCATTGCTTATTCTGCCTGATGATGGAAAGATGAAGCAAGTGGAAGATGCTCTCTCCAAGGAAACGGTTTGTAAATGGGACAGCAAACTTGCGACCAGGTAACTCTTAGTATATGGATTGCTACATTTGAGCACACATCACTCTTTTCAAGGGAAAATGCCAATTTCAGATCACCTCCCGCTGGATATAAGGTCCTGATTTCATAAAGGGACGTTTCAAGCAATTCCCCAAAAGAGTCAGAGCAGAGCACAATCACTAAGAAACTGCAGGCTCTGTGACCTGACAGAAGGGGACACAGCATTGTAACAGATGCCTCAAAACTTGCTTGGCTACTTTTTGACACCTTACCTCTTCTTTCATGGTGTTAACACGATTCATATTCCTATTCCATAGCGAATATGTCCTAGATTTTATCCTCCTTTTCCCTTATTTTAGGCTTTCCACTGTCCAGCAGACTACTGTCTGCTTACTCTCTAACCCTTTAGCCAAAAAACTCTACTAGCTGCTCATGTGGCACTGGGATGAAAGAGAGACAATGAACAGATTTGGTTATTTTCCCAAAATCACATAGACAGTGTAAATTCAAGAAGATGGTGCATCTCTCAGGAAGCCAAAATTGCTCAAGGAATACAAAGACTACCATCAAACAAATTCGCAATCAAAAGAATGCTTTCAAGTGTTGCCGAGTTGCATACACCCAGCTGGCTGTAAAGAGGCTGCAAGGGCTCACTGCTCTTTTCTGTTCTTTGATCAACAGGAGATTAAATCTGCAGTTGCCAAAGTTTTCTATTAGTGGGTCTTACGATGTTAAAACCCTGTTTGAGCAAATGGGCATTACTGAAGTGTTCTCAGGTAATGCTGATCTGTCTGGAATTAGTGGCAACCACAATCTCCAGGTTTCACAAGTAAGTAGACAGAGCTGGTGATGGGATGGTGGTTGGCTGATTTGATCTGTTGTGTCTGGGATTTTTAAAGACTTTATTTTCCTCTTTATATTACTGAAGTTGTAAGTAAAACTCACAATGACATGTAGGGGCTAGCTCAGTAATTGTGCTTTTTTACAGAAAGAATCTGCCAGCTCACTTTTGTATTACGCTAATGCTGTTATTAAAAAGCTGGATATTAAATACATAGAGATATTGGGCAACACTTTAAATAACTTCTTTGCACTGGAATATAAGAGTTTACATGAAGTTGTGTCATTTGTAAACTACAAATGAAGAATTCATAATGATATTTGTGTTGATTAATATCTCAATTTTTAATATTCCCAAGGTTTTCAGGAAATCTCCAGTTTGCAGTAGCAGAATTTGACTGTGACAGTTTGAGCTATGATTTAATGCTAAAAATGCCAAATACTGCCCCATATTAGCATTTAAATAGCAGGTTTTAGTTAATCTTGAAATAAGAGAAAGTGTTGCTAGTAGAAGTCCAAACCATCTAAGAAATTAAACTAGCTTGTACATGGGGTATTTTTATCCCACTCTACTCAGCACTGTTGAGAATGCATTTCAGTGTGTCCATGCTAATTTTTGGCCCTCCTTGCCCAGTCCTGGCATATAAAATACTCCTGTTTCAAACTGTTGGAGATTTATCATACAATAAAATTTAATCTACTGGATTATTACTCCTTTCTTCTCCTAAATGTTCCATAAGAAGAGAATTTATTTTACTCCTGCTTCCTGTCCCATATATAAACCACAGTGTTTTCTCCTATTCTGTGCAGGCAATTCACAAGGCCTTGCTGGAAGTTGATGAGGCTGGAACTGAAGCTGCAGGAGCCACTGCCATCATCTTTACCAGAGTTTCGTTTACTTCTCATACCATCAAATTCAACAGGCCCTTCCTTATTTTGATCTCTGACAAACAAACTGGCATCACACTTTTCATGGGGAAAATTGTTGATCCTACTAAGGAGTAATAGCTGAGTTATTTGGCACAGTGATACTGGATATGGGTTATAATGGCTACAGCACTTGCAGTTTTGGGCTAGGTAGTGCTGCTAACTAGTCTCTGATTGAGGGATATTCAGAAGTAAATAAGAAATTTTCTAACAAAATTAATAAGGAAAAAACATTGTAAAAAATCACCATCAAATGACACTTTTTAAATGTGACATTTTCCCCAGCTGAATAATTGTATTGGGTTTGGATGGTAAGGTTTTGGTAGTGGGGGCCTGTGGGAGGCTTGTGAGGGGGCCTATAGGGGTGACTTCACTCAGCAGCTGCCACAAGTTCCCCATATCAGACAGAGCCACTGCCAGTCAGCTCCAAGGTGGATCTGCTGCTGCTGAAGGCTCAGCCAATCAAGAACGATAGTAACACCTCTGTGGTGACATATTTGAGAAGGGAATAAAGTTATTTTGCAGAAGTAATTGAGGCCAGAGGAGTTCAGAGTGAGAATAAATGACGGAAATCATCCTCCAGACACCCAGGTCAGTGCAGAACCAGGGGAGGAGGTGCTGCAGGTGCCAAAGCAAAGATCCACCTGCAGGCTGTGGTACAGCCCAGGGTGAGCAGGCTGTCACCATGCCGCCCATGGAGGTCCAAGGGAGAGCTGAGATCCACCTACAGCCCATGGAGAGGCCCCCTCAGAGCAGGTGGATGTCTAAGGAGGCTGTGACCCCATGGGAAGCCCACACTGGAGCAGGCTCCGGGCAGGACCTGCACACCCACGGAGAGAGGAGCCCACTCTAGAGCCTGAAGGAGCACTCAGGGCCTGAAGGGCTGCATCCTGTGGAAGGACCCACACTGGAGCAGGCTGTGCCTGAAGGGCTGCATCCTGTGGGAGGGACCACACTGGAGCAGTTCATAAAAAGCTGTAGTCCATGGGAAGGGCTCATGCTGGAGAAGTTTGTGGAGGACTGTCTGCTGTGTGAGGGACCACACACTGGAGCAGGGAAAAGACTCCTCTCCCTGAGGAGGAAGCAGCAGCAGAACCACAAGATGAACTGGCCATGAGCCTTATTGCCTGTCTCCCTGAGCTGGCACAAAGGTGTTTCTAAGATTTGTTTTACTACTCATTATCCTGCTCTGATTTTAATTGGTAATAAATTTAGTTAATTTCTCCAAGTCCATTTTGCCTGTGACAGTAATCAGTTTGTGATTTCTCCCTATCCTTATCTCGACTCACGAACCTTTCATTTTATTTTCTCTGCATTTCCCAATTGAGGAAAGGAGTAATGGTATTACTTTAGTGGGCATTTGTCATTCAACCAGGATCAAACCACCATAACAATTCAACTTATTAATGCATATCCCAAATTTTCCACGGAAGATAACTTTTTCTTAAGTACATTGTTATATTTAAAAATTAATTATCTCTGCTAAGGAGTTTTGTCCTGCTTTCAGTTCTGGATTACTCACCAAAAGTTTTATCCCAATAGGTCACAACTCTTATCATTCTACTATGTTTTCTCCAGTATTTACCTGAACTGGTCCCTGCAGAGTCCTTTCCTCCTTACATCACTCTTTGTTGCCTAGGCTGATGTTTATCCTCAATCAACCTGTTCTTTCTCACATGTTCCAACTCTTTGCCTAGGACATCTTAAGAAATCATTGACAAAAAAGAAAGAGAATAATCCCTGAAACAATAGACTTATTCTGATGTAGCTCTTATTGCAAGTGTCTCTTTGCACTCCACAAGGTCAGCAAAAAACTCTGAGACAGTGACATTGGGCATAGCATAAATTGTCAAAGAATTGTCTGTGAAAAAATGTCATTCATGAATAATTGATCAATTGTGGATAATCAATAAAATATACAATGTAATTTAAATATTTCACTTAAGGAATTACTCCAGTCTCTTTTACCATTCTATAAATCTCAAAAACAACAAACACCTTTAGTCATTCTTACTGAGATATCAGCAAAATCTGTCTGAAAGCTGTTAAATGAGTGCAGCTTTTCTCATATGGAAATTGTGATTCTTCACATTCTCTCTTTACACGCCTATTTGGATAAAATCTGTTTTCAAGAAATACCTTAACACTTTCTTGCTGTTGTGGGTCTGTAGATCACCCACTCTTTCAGTGGAGCACTGGGGCTAAACTCTATAGCAAACCTTGAGGCACATTGCACAGCTGCTGCCTCAAGGAGAGGCTGACTTTGACAGCTGCTATCCCACTGCGCTGCTCTCATGCCATTGCACATTCACCCTGGATACATTTTTTGCAAGTGGAGTTGAGTCCCCATCCCTAGGAAGATGAGGCTTCTGAATGTACACTGCTCATTTCTACAGTGATCCTGGCAGTCCGTTTTGAGCACTGCAAAGGTGGTGCAAGCCCCAAAACAACAAACAAGTTCCCCATCCCTGACATCTCTCTGGCCTTCTGACCTGTTCTCCCAAACTTGGCCCACCTTACACAGGGGTGCTTTGCAGGGGCTCACTGGTGTTTGTAGGATTGGGTTGGTGTATGGGGAGCTGTGATTCTGACTCAGGGGGACTTGGAGATTGCTGCCTTGTGTGAGTCCCTTTGCTGCAAATGGCAAGAACTCGGTGGAAGCCCTGAGCTATTGCTCCTCATGAGGTAAGATGGCATCACTCAGGGGACTGGCAGAGACCACACCTCTGTGCAAAGAACAGCTTTTACAGAGCAAGATTAATGAGAACTTGCCGTGGTGTGAGGCAGCCTGCTCTGCAGTGCCCACACAAACCCAGCAGGAGCCAGGAGCAGTTCCTGTGAGATCCCATCCAGATAAATCTGTGCATCAAGACTGATTAGAAGGTAGGATGGTGAGATTTTTATCAAAGCCACAAGATTTTTATCAGAGTGTGGTGGCAGAAAAATAGGTTGTTGGCCTGTTGCTAAAGGGAAAGAAGTTAGGAAAAATCCAATCGTTGCTAGGACAGAGCAAAAGCTTTGGGAAATCACACACAGAGCAACTTTCTTCCCCATCTACCTCCCAGGCCTTTGGGTTTGAGATGGCAGGACAACAGCTGCATTGGAAGTTTCGCTAATGGTCTGTGAAAATGACTGCTACTAGCAAAAGTACAAAATGGGATAGATACCTCTGAATGCTGGTTTGGGCCTTACCTACCAAGCTGTGGGGCATCTCTACAGTTGTCTTCCAGATGCGCAACTTCATGTCCCAGACCATCAAGCTGACCTGAATTGTGGCACCAACTGAGGGTAGGATCCTAAATCCCTCTGGAAGAAGGGGATGTGTAGGGGACAGTAAACTAATAAATCTTGTGCCAAACATACACCAAAAGCAGAAAAATGCCTACAGTTCACAGTATGAAGATCTATAGTGTCTGGGCACTGAACATACCTCACTGATGTTACTCTCAGCACAGTTCTGATAATATTCTTTAGGAACTGAACAATTCTGTAAAGCTTGTTTAGGGAGATGGAGTATTTTTTCCTAATTCCAAGAAAATCTGTCTTGGTCTACTTTGCATCATTTGTCTTTGCAGTTTTCTTTTCTCTTAATATGTGATAGGGAACCCTCTTCATTCTATTAGTGTTATTAAAGGTAGACAAAAAAAGGAAGGGTTCTGATAGACATAAATAACTAAAATTTTCATTTAGGGACTGTGTATTTAATCTGTGGTAAACACGTGTTTTATGGTGCCTCTCATTTATCTGGAGATGTTTTTATTCCTCTACAATTCCCACTCATGCTTTCTCTCAGTCTATGGGGCAGTTGGATCCAAACTAAGCCCTGAAAGAAAACTAGACTTTCTTTATAAGCTAAAGGTTGTAGCCTTTAACTTAATCCACCTGACCCTGTAGTGAGAGTTAGCAGAAGGGGATAATACAGATTACAGTGAAGCGTGTGACCACCTATCATAAACATTCAACTCCTGTGGGTCTGTGATCTGACACACTTATGGGAAGTCACGAGGAAAAGGACCTAGAGAGAGTTTAGCTCAGCTGAGAGCCCCTGTGAGGGAAGACAGACCCACAGGGCTGGTCCCTAGAAGGCAGCCCAGCTGTGCCCCAGGACCCCCGAGTACCAAACTTCTCCTGGCAGCCTATGGGCCATGTGGGAGTCGTAAGTTTGTTCTGTCTGACCTTGTTTATGGTCCAGTGGGACTCTGCTTGATGACAGGATATCTTCTGTCAGCAACACTGTTTGTTTGCCACATGGCAGAGTCCATGTAGAATGTTGTTACAAAACATGAGGCAGTGGAATTGCAGGGCCACTGCAATGTGTGTTCCTTTCAGCAGTAAGGAGAGGTGCTGACAATGCCAAAGGGCACAGAGCATTTGGGCAGGTACAGAAGCACCAGTTGCTCACATAAACTCTGCTGTTCAGGCGCTACCAATACTTTGGACTTGTTCCCAGCTATACCATTTGAGTCTCAGCCCTGGTATCTGGAATGCTTTGAACAAGCACATCCACCCTCTCCCCACGGTCATCTGCACAGCCTGTGATCACTGCTATTATTGCAAGGAAATGAGAATTTGGACAGGTTGCAAGCCAACTCCATTCTAAATGTTTCAGTAGATTCAGTGCAACAAAAGCTGCAGGCATTTTCTTTGTACTAATTCCAAGCAGAGAATCACAAAGTTCTTAAAACCAGATTGTGATAGTTCCCAGGCAAGGTGGGTTTTGAGTGGAGATTCTGAGAACGCAGCTACTCATGAGTCTTGACATGAGTCTTCGTAGTTTGGAACGTAGGAAAAAACCTCAGACAGAGTTAATCCCTAATCCAGCATTCAAATAATTTCTCCAAAGAACAGAGGCACTAGGATTTCCAACCACAGAAAAAGTGCAAGAGAAACACAAACATTCTTAAATGTGTGTTTCACTCGAAAGCTCTAAACATTCACTGCAGTGGGAGTTAGAACAAGTGCAAATCATCAAGAGCAAAAAAGCATGAAGACCTTCATGGGCTATGTATCTCTGAGTCCTGTAACACACCCTTCAAATCTTACCCATTCCTGGCTGGGTACTGCACATCTGCCCTAACCCACGTGGGACTGCTTCCATTAGATGTAAACACAGCATATATATGATATCATTCATTCATGATATCATTAAACTGTTAGCCACCAAAAACTGATCTGGAAATATCCTTCATTAAGTTCCAAGTCCCAGGTATAATAGTAAATCCATTTAAAATAATTTGGTAATTGCACTTTCCCCACACGAACAATTTTAAAGAAAACTATAATTCATCCATTTCATGTAAATGTCCTTGATATGACTAACATCTTGGTTACACAAACTCCTCTGATGTTGATAATAACTGCAAATTATTTTGGTGGTTTTTTGCAAGAAAGAATTTCAGTGATGAAAGCATAGTTCAGTTCTAGTGCTGGAGATGAATTTAGTACAAGTGAATAAACTTTATTTATACAGTTTTTATTTCTCTATTTTTTGTTGCATTCAGTTTCTTTTCTATAAACCATCTGGAAAAAATTCTTATGATTTATTACTTTACTAAGCAAGAATGTATTCTTCATCATTTGAAAACTGTTAACAGCAATGTGATTCTCATATGGAAGGTCTGAAGAAGACTGTGTGACTGGAGCAAATATCTTATTAAGGAAAAGTTACTATATTGTTTACTATGTTTCATGTAGGAAAAACAGACCACAGGGAGGATGCTCTGATGAAGCAAGAGGTTTGAAATGAAAAATCAGTACAAAACAAGATCGCAGAATTGTTAAGGCTGGAAAAGATTATCGAGTCCAACCTACATGTTACAGTCACCATGAAATGGTTGCAGCCAGGAAAGAACCTCATAGCAGGAGAAAATATCTGTGCACAGAGATGATGAAAGATGTAATAGATTCTAAAATGCGTATGAATGCTGTTAGGTTTGCTGTTCTTGCAGATTCAGATTGTCTAGCCATCAAAAAAGTCATATCATAACTTACATATTCACAGGATGGTTACTAGAATTTATTTTTTATTCCTCTATCTTTCAAGTGAGAGCTGTGTCTCTTGGTAAATCTTATAGGTAAAACTTGAAGACATTTTGTGTGTCAGTGGCCCAGCCAAAGATTACCCCCTCATGCCCATGCCTGTGATTGTGCTGTGTGCCATAGCCCTGACATGTTCACAGTGGCACCAAAGGTGACCAAGAAGAGTCATCCAACAGGAGCAGATCTGCTCCAGCACCTCTGTACGCCCTTGGATTGGCAGGCTAGGAAAGGTGATGCAGAACCATGGCAGAAAGCCCATGCAGGTACATCCTGGATCCCAAAGTGTCCTGTGGAGCCATGATAATGTAAGTCATTGATGGAAATGGAATTGTGCTGACCTGCCAGGCTGTGATCTGCAGAGGCTAAGGGCAACCACATAGTCTCGTATTTTGCCTCCATTGAAGATGGGAAGAGAGTTGCTTCACCATATCCAATCTGTCAGAATCCTCAAAATCCTAAAATCTTAGAGTGTCAGGCTTGTTTAAGAAAAGGGAAATGAGCAATAGAATCATACAATAAATTTAATTTCTTTGAATATATTTATTCAGCTAGTTGATCTTCCTTCTGCTTCTTCACTGAGGCCAACAATATTAATCTGTTGTACAACAACAAAAGGTAGCACTTTGCAAAGTTTAGCCTTAATACTTTCTATCTGGCTTTGGAACCAATAAATTTTGAGGGTAATTCCAAAATATCTATATAAGGGATTTTCCTAGTGCTTGATTATGGCCATGTTTGCATCACAAAAATATAGAACGTAAGATATCAATTTAAATTTAATTTAACACCAAGAGGTTTCTATGGGTAGACAATTTCATTTCAAAATAAGAACTTTTATATTCTGGTGAACTTATTATTCTAAAAGTTATTTGCATAAGAAGGGCTCTTTAAGACCAAGAGAAAAAGGTCCATAGGGCAAATTCAACTGGTAAAATGCAAATATTTCAGTACACCAGCTATGAGTGAGATTCTTGCAAGAAGCCAACCTTTCAGTGTGATTCTTCTACATTATCTGCAAGTAGAACTGTTATGCGTGGAGCCTCGAGTTCTGGGGATTATAGGAAAAGGAGCCCTGTGCCACCATCTCCTGGTAAAGTAAAGGAATGGACATGACAAATTCTGACTCATTTTCAAACCAGAAACAACAGTATCTTTCTGGCTTGTTATTGTGTTGATAGGGACTTTGATTTTCTTGCACAGTTTTAGCTGCAGGTTTGGCAAAATACTGCACTTGAACTGACTGCTGTCACACAGGATTGATGGTTTGGTGTTCTGGTGGTGGTACATACACAGATCAGCTCAGTAGTGGAAAAGAAGGCAAATTAAATATTAGAAATTACTGGGAAAGAAAAAAAGAGCAAATCACATAGCAAGTTATCTAAATCTCTGGACCATTCACACATGATCCTATAATAACAGAGAACTATTAAATCTTCAGAAAAAATTGTAAGGTTAATCTAAGGTCTGGAATGGCTCCTGTTGGAGGTGAAAGATTTTCAGCCTTGAAAAGAGACAACTTAGCAGGTATAAAAAAAGGCAAAACTTATTTATGGCAGAGACTGGGCAAAGAGAGACTGTGTTCCATTATCACATCTGATGCCAGAGCCACAGACCATCCCACGAAGCACATAGGAGCCAAGTTCTATGCCAGTAAAAAGAGATGGATCTGCACCCACAGGCAGTGTATGTGGAGTGGCACATTGCAGGGTGATGCTGCAATTCCAAAGGTGCACCAGCACACTGCTTGCTCCTCATGTGTTCCTGACACAAATTTCCAATGATCAGTAAGGCTTTTTTTTTCCCTAACTCTATCTTTATACACAATGCAGCCTACAAACCATAAATTTCCTGGGTAGATATTGCATACAGTGCTTTTCCATTTCATGTTGTGTCTGTTATATATTTCACAGGAGTAACACCTGCTATCAACCCCTTTTCCAGGGAGCCCAGACTGCTGATGGAAAAGCAGGACCAAGGTGCACATGTAGGGCCCTTGTTGGATGCAGATGGGGAATGGGGAAGAGTTGGGAATCAGAACTTACAGGAGAGAATATGGAGGTTCCTCCACAATAAGTTCATCTTCCATTGTAAAGGCTTTTTTTGACACAAAGCAGAAGGGATTAATTTTTGCATTTAAAATGCTGTGAGGAAGATGAAGGGTGAAGCAACTTTTATTTGTTCCTCGAGCATGTCCTCCTGGTACGCTCCTGAATGACAGACCTGGGCTGAGAGAACTTTTTGTGGAGAATGTTTAGGACCAACCCAAAGAGACAGAATAACCTCTCAACAATCTCTTGCACTTAGGTTTTTCCTATTGAGTGAAAATTGAGCTAATATAATAGGAAAGGTTGGAAAATAGCTGTGTTTACCTGATTAGATGGACAGACTCCCTGTTAAGGGCTCCACAAAGCAACATGTTTTGTCCTTCCACTACATTGGCACTCTCCCCAGAAAGTGTTCTCCATGCATGACAAAAATGTGTGATTTGAATTTTTTCCCATTCTAATATTAAGTGATGTAAAAATATTTTAAACCTGAGAATCACTTTCAGATGTAAATGAAATTATTAAATTAATAAAAGTAAGACAATTAAATAAGTTGATTAGGCTGTAAATAATCAGGCTGAGAGACGTTAACTCTCTCAGACAGTCTGTCATCAGAAGAGAAAATGGCCCCTTTACATTACTTCATACCAGGATGGAAAAGAGCACACTAATTTTTACTAGCTTTTAGAAAAAAATTTTAAAACAATTGCATATAAAATCTACCAAATGTGTAATTTTTCAAAGTTCTTTAAAATGTTTTGAGGTTATTATTTATATATTATCATATCATTTATATATTATCATATATCAAATCATGTTATTTATATGTTATCAAAATATCACAAGCAATTTGAGATAGCATTTTTTTTTTCAGTTCAAATCATAATGTATTAATTATGCCACATATTATTAGCCACAGGTTCTGTTCAGATTTAACAAAGGTAATGATTCTCTTTGGCAGAACTACTCACACACTGCTATGATTAGAATTAGTAACAATTCCACATCTTCATCAATCAGTTATCACATTCAGAAACAATTCCTAGGGCCTTTGTTTCTTCTTCTATTTGAATTGTTCTCAGAGGGCAGCCCAAGTTTTCTGTCAACCAGACTTGTGTGTGCATTATTACATTAACAAATCACATTTACTGGATGATCTTTTTCCACTCCTATGAATACTTAGAAGTGTGTGCATTCACATACATGTCTTTCACAGAAATTCATGCAAAATTATCTACACACATCCCATAAGTAGTTTTATATTTCGTTTGATCTTTAAGCAGAAGACCCTCAGAAGGAAAGCTGTGAATTACCTTTCCCCTCACTTCATCATCAGCCTCTTGCAGCTCACATAGGAGCCAAGTGGGTGACTTGGGTCTGATGGTCTCAAGTAGAATGGTTTGAGGGTCTTGTAACCAGATCGAGTGATCAAGTGTTCCAGCCCCTAGGTAAGAGTGCAAAAAGATTAACTCTGCTGAATTAAAAAATAAAAGGGTATGCCCTGTCCTGTTTCGCTGCTTAACTATGCAGCCATATAAAACAACCACAGGACAAGAGCCTTGATTTGAGATTGAGGGGAAGAAAATCCAGTTCCCTTTCCAGCATTGCCTTCAGCTTCCTAAGCGCAGCTCCCCACCAGTGTAATCTCATCCAGAGATGTTGAACACATCATGTGGGGCATTTCAATATTTGATATTGTCTGGGACTCCTGCTCAGAAATCAAATGCCTAGGAACTTGCAGATAGGGATATGTTGGCAACTAGATCTGTTTAAAAAAGTTCATTTTCTGCCTTAGGTTCTCCTGCAGTGATTTGCTCATATATTATATTCAACCCTGAATATCATCCAGTGATGCTAGCATGTCTTCTTTAGTACTGGATGAAAGGTGAATTGGCAGCCTGTTCTGTGTCCTCCTAGTGTCCATTTCAGGTGCATATGATGCAGAAGATTATCCCAAGGAAACAAAATATCTGACTATGTCTCTCTTTGCAGTCGGTGCTGCTTCTTAGCAGTAGTGGTTTTGTTGTGTTTTCTACAAAGCCAGGTGAAAACTCTTCCCCAGTTCCCCAAACACTCAGTCACAGGTGATGGTCAACAGCAATGAGTAAACAACTTTATTGATTGCAAATGTCCCACTGGAATGATAATGTCATGTGTTATTTTCCTAAGAAACCTGGAGACTGTGAACCAATCACACATGGTCTGCTCTGCATAAGAAAATCCCCCAAACCATCAAACATGGTGTTGAAAGTTGTGACTAAGGTATATAGTAAGGCAGAAGGACTTTCTAAATCCAAACCCAGTTTTGAAATCCTGCCAGAGAGGTTGTGGCATGGGCAGTGCCCCCAGAACGAATCAAAGAAGGCATTTTGGCAGGGACACTGTGATCCTTTGTGAGTGGTGCTGGCTCAGGCAGACCCAAGCAAGGGGTGGCTCTCACACCAAGTCACAGCTGTCAGCTCCAGCCACGAAAGGTATGGCTGTGGCTCCCTTGCCAAACACCCACAGCAGCAGGTCCCTCCTGTCAATCCACAAGCATGGAAGCAACAGAGATACAGTCTCTGCTCCATTCCTTCTAGTCTGCAGCCCCATCACCCAGCATTTGTCTGGGTTGGAAAAATTGTCCAAAATAGCCAATGTCATGCACTCTCCCTGGCATCCTCACTGGCAAGTTTTATTTGAACTAATTAATGATTAACAGAATGCTCTCATTAACTCTGTTTAATGGTATTGAAGAGAAGAATGGGCAGACAAGACCAAGCTGTAGCAATGTAAGTACCCTTTTAGTTTTCCTTTAGATCTCTTGTACTTCATTTTGAGGGGGTCGTTGCCTGGGAGTGGTGCCTTTGTACATGTAAATAGGGAATATACCTCTTATGAAAAAAATCAATACATTTCAAAAGCCAGAAAGAACTGATACTAAGGAAGATACTTCTCATAATAAAGTAAAAATTGCATTTGGAAACAATAGAAATTACTATAGACTTTTATACCACAAAGACTAGTGATCTAGTCTTTCACCTTTGAAGGAACTGTAAGAGTATTTTGTAATTTTGGTTCTGGATAGTATGATCTATGCATATATCACATTTTTATTTAACACAGATTAAATTCTCCAATTATTTGATGAATTGAGGAAGACTAACAGAGCTGCAGTAACCTTCATGCAGTAGTGAGTGCAAAACCCACTCATGCCAGTTACTCTTGGGAAAAGGTCATAAGCTTCCAGTTATTTAAAAATTTTAAAAGAATATGCTAATATTAAAGTTAATAAACTTTTAAAAGTTTTAAATTACCTCTTTTGAAAGAGAACTAGACAAAAAATATCAATAGTGGAGTTGTATTCTTTCCAGGGAACACTGACATGCATCAGAAATGCAAATTATAAGTGTGGGGGGCTTTGGAGAATTGGTGTGTTCTGAGAGCATCATTTTACTTTACTGGAGGACATGGTATGAACAAATTAATTTCCATGACATGTTTTGCATGTCTATTTCTTTTGCAGAAACAGCTGAAAGAAAAATGAAGACCACTTTCTCCTTGTGTTTATTGCTAGTTGGTTTGCATACTGTTGCCCTGCATCAACAGCATCCTCACTACCGTAATCAGCAGGATGATGCTAAAGGGACATATTACCCAGGACGTAATTCTCAGTGGGAAGAAGCTTCTCCACTTAAGAACAAAACCTTTGTCAAACTAGTTTTCAGCAATGCTGACTTTGCATTTTCCTTTTACAAGCTGGTTGCATCTGAAGCAATGGACAAAAATATTTTCTTTTCACCCATAAGCATCTCTGCTTCCTTTGCAATGCTGGCACTTGGTGCCAAGGCTGTGACACTGACACAGATTTTGGAAGGGCTTGCCTTTAACCTGAAAAAGACTCAGGAACAGGAAATACATGAAGGTTTTTGCCAACTCCTCCACATGCTGAACCGTTCAGATAGTGAGTTCCAGCTGAGCCTGGGCAATGCCCTTTTTATAGAAGAAACACTAAAACCAGTACAGAAGTTCTTTGATGATGTCAAAAGCTTTTATGAATCTGAAGTCTTTTCTACTGACTTTAACAACTCTGTTGGTGCTGAGAGTCAGATCAACAGTTATATTGAGGAAAAGACAAAAGGGAAAATAGTTAAACTAATGGAAAATCTTGATCCTTTGACTGTAATGGTTCTCATTAACTATGTCTTCTTTAAAGGTAAGATATATCAAAGGGTGCAAAGGTAATTCTTATTACAGAGAATGAAAAGAGAAAAAAATTAAATATTTTAAATAGAGGAAATCATGTTCAATATCTGGAAGGTATAGCTATAAACCCATGTATATTTGTTGCCAGTAAAAATATTTCCTCACCTCCTTTAATGAAATTTTAAATCAAATATCTTTATTGAATTCAGTAATTTTGCATGTGATCATAGACTCATGCTGTAGTGAAGGTGGTGTTTTCAGTATTATCTGTCTGTAATTGTCTTTAAGCACCTAAAAAAATACATACTCAATGCTGTAACACCTGAGGATGCAGTAACATGAAAAGGATATTTACTCTAATGAAAGGAAGGCTGTGGAAACACATCCTGTTTTATTCACTGTGACCATTCCTCCTTGTATTCCACTGAACACATTTTCTTTTTGTCATAAGCCCATTGGAAGAAACCCTTCAGTACAGCACTGACAAAACAGGAGGATTTTTTTGTGGATCAGAAAACATCTGTAAAAGTTGACATGATGTATCGAAAGGGTTACTACAGAAATTACTTTGATGAAGAGCTGTCCTGTTGGCTGGTTCAGGTTCCTTACAATGGAGATGTTGCAGCATTATTTATTTTGCCTGATGAAGGGAAGATGAAGCAGGTAGAAGATGCCCTCTTGAAAAGAACTGTAACAAAATGGGAAAAGTCCCTCCAAGACAGGTAAGACTTTTTGCTAAGGTGAGAGGTGACCATATTACAGATTAGTTGTGATTATCTCACCAAGACAAAACATCAAATGACTGAACTCTATACACTTAATGTATAGACTTACTTGACTCTATGATGGACTTCCCTTTTCTTAGCTGGAAAATGAAAATTAAAAAGAGCTATGGGTAGTGAACAAATAGGTCATTGAGCTTGGGATTAATCTTGGGTTAAGTTCCTGATTCAACCAAAAATTACTTAGCACCCTGATGAGGTCAACAGACCTTTGTTTCAAGCAGGCACTGGGAAACTGCAATGGAGTAGCTGTTGAGGGCATTCTGTGTAAAAGTGGATTAATTAACCATTACTGCAGCTATTTCTGTGGTGGCCAAGGCCCTGCTGTATATTTGAGCAGCCTTAGGTCAGCTAGCTACAATCATTTGAAAAAGCCCTCCTACCTGGCAGTAGTAGCTCTGTTTGCCTCTGAGTTGGTATAGCTGTGTCTCCACCCCACTCCTCAAACCCCACTGCAGAGGAAGGAACTAGCACAGGCTTATTCTATCCAATCCTCCACATTAAGTAGCTAACCTGATAAGAAGTGCTATCTGAACCCTCAGAGAAGGCTGTAAATACTTAGAAAAACAAATATGACTTTGGTATACTGAAGTCATTGAGGAATGTTGCCTAGATGATGATTTGTCCCTATTTGTGTTGTTTGTTACAGAAAAATACATCTGCACATTCCAAAATTTTCTATTTCTGGTACTTATGATGTGAAAAATATAGTCAAACAAATGGGTATGGTCAATCTGTTTACTGAACAAGCTGATCTCTCAGGGATTACTGAGGAGCCTGGACTGACGGTTTCAAAAGTAAGTCTGCGTGTGAAAGCAGCCACAGGATTTGCCTGTTCCCAGGAACCTGACAATAATATTCCATGAAAAGCTTATCCCAGTCTCTCTGAAGCATCACTCATTCTCCAATAGCTGCCAGTCTGGAAGCAAAGAAAGCCCTGTCTGTCATAAACCTGAAGCCAAACATGCTTACAAGGGGTTAGAAAGGCATGGTTGGAGGATGAGGATGAAAACATACATATAATTAAATGTTCTTTTGGCTACTAAACAAAATTATCTAAATGTAGAGCATTAGGTTTGGTAAAATTTCCTCTAATTCTTCCTACACAGGGCAAAGGGCTGTTATTCCTGCCCTTCTAGTGTTCTCAAAAAGTTATTTTTTTCAGCTAGATGACAGGGTAAATTCACAATAATACATAAAGCTGCCAAAGACAAAATTGAGTCTCAGCTAAATTACCAGGTTTCTTTGCTTCCAGATTTTCTTGTCATCAGTCATCTTGAGTGCTCTTTGGCTGCCTGCAGTTTGAGGGTTACTCTGCAGAACCAGTGAAGGAGGATGGCTTGGGTGGTGTGATGGTTGTTGGTGCTGCAGTGGGAACAGGAGCAACTGGGGATGACCTTCCCAGATGCTGCTGCTGCTTGGTCTTGCTCCAGGCAGGGCTCCCTTTGCCTGGCCAAAGTGAAGAGGGTGGCAGGCTGCTCTCCTCTTGCTGGATGGTCAGCTGGAGGCTGTTTGCTTTGTTCCTTGCAGGTGATCCACAGGGCTGTGCTGAATGTTCATGAGAATGGCACTGAGGCGGCCGGGGCCACGGTAAAGGAGATTACCTGGAGATCTGGGGATTTTCCTCGTCCACCTCGGGTCAGATTCAACAGACCATTCCTCCTGCTGATTCTGGATAAGTTCACCCACACTGTCCTCTTCATTGGGAAAATTGTAAACCCTCAGAAAAATGACTGATTGACGAAACTTATGCACATCACTGGCCAAATTCCTGTGATCCAGCGAAACACTTATGTATGCCTACCACTCTGTGCTAGTGCTCAGCTTTCAACCATTATCCTTAGAAACCTTATTAATCCCTTACAACACAAAAATTATTTTTCCTTGTCCAAAAGTCACTAGGATTTCCCACAGCCTACACCTGAATACAGCATGCAGTGTTAATGAAATACAAGTCACTTTTCACCAGTTTAGTAAGAAGCCCTTTCTGACATGCTCCTGTGGGGTATTCAGCTGGTTCAAAGTCTCCAATTGATGTAGGTATTGCTGTACAGTCAAAGGGTGTGCATGTGAAAGGAGAAACAGGAAAAATGAGGCACAAATTATTAAGTCCTGTCTGTTTAAGCCACTAACCCTTGATGAATACACTTAGATGCAGATTTCTTTAATATTGGAGTGAATTTTCATTAATTTCTTTATGTTTTATAAACAAGCATAGCATGAAAATGCAGGATCAGTGAGTGAGAAGGAGGACACCACCAATGGAAAGGGCTGATGAGTGCAGCTGGTTTAGCTTGCCTTCCTCTGTCTCCTCCTCAGCAGAAGCCCTGGCATGGAGACAAGAAGGCTGCTTTGCTGTACAGGTAATTTAAACTCTACTAAGGAAGGAATGCATAGCAGAAAAAAGACTTTTGTTTTATCCTAATAATAGAACAATTGTTGCTAACACCTCAAGATAAAAGCCTTATGGAGTAGTCCATGACACAGCACCTGTTTCCTTTTCATAGATTTGTTGTCACTGTCATTTCTTGTTTCTACTGATGCCGCCTTCGATATTCACTTTCCAGACTTGACAGATTGTGGTAGAAAAAAGGAGGAATGCAAATTATAACTCCAGAAAGTTTGCACTTTCTCAGTAGGAACTGCAGAGCTTTCCTGGGGACTGTTAACTTGGTTTAAGCTATCATAAACACACATAAAAATACAGAAAATATTTCAGAAGTCACTTTTCTAAATGTTAGCAGTGGATTACTGTTATAGACTAAAAGCAGACTAGGAATTCATATTTGTACCTTTTCTAACCTCCTCAAAATCACATAAATCAATGACAAAAGTTTCTTATTCATAACTGTATTTAGTATGTTCCATATTTAGTAGCAAGTAGTTGTCTTCATGCCTCTAAACATATAAGGACTTGGTCTAGGTGAAATACAGATAAATTTATTCTACAGAAGATCATTTCAAACTTCTTGCCAAATCTCAGGACTAACTCAGGATGAGCTGTCAAAGTCCAGCTTTGCAATGACAAATAACTCTGTAGGCAAATATCAAGAGACCCTGTTTGCTGTTCATCATGAACCTCAGATCAATAATCTCTGTTTGTTAGTAGGAAAAAATATCTGAGTGCTATTTTGCCAATCACAACTCACTTTGAGAAGTAGCCTTGCCTCTTAACTCATTTGAAAGTGGATAGACAAAAATAAAGCTGATTTAAGAACTGGATGACCAGAAAATATCTTGTTAAGGAACCATCTTCAGACAAGCGCAGGAACTGTACATGTCTTGCCTTGGTTTTCTTTCCATTTTGGCAAAAAAACAGGGCATGCCTTTCACTGCAAATGTGCAGCAAATTTGTGTAGTCAATAATGAGCCCAGAAGGATTGCACAACCCCCCCCCAAAAATGTCAGCATTTATGTTGTCACAAACCCACTGCAGTCATGGTTTGCTCAGGACAGTGTTTCTTCTTCCAGTCTGCCTCTTTTTTGCTTCTTCTTCCATGGTTTTTTGTTTCTTGGTTGGCTCTCTGGCTGTGAGTGTTGTGAGCAAGAAACTTCAGAGTAACCAGGGAAGGACTTTGGTCCTAGCTAGTCAAGAGCTGCTGCTGCTGTTGCATGCAAGTACTGTGATGGGCCACTTCAGTGCAGGGGCACTGCTGGAGGCTGGAGCTGGGGTGATGAGCCACATGAGGGACAAAGTGCAAGGGACACCTTCCAATGCAGCCTGCACTGGTGTCTACACACAGATGAGATGTGGGAGTGCTTGCAACCTCAGCCTCAGCCCTGCCTGTGCAGACCCTGAGGGAAATCAGGGATGGGGTGGATCAAAGCAGTGTCTGTAAAGGCTGAAAGCAGTCTTCTCATGGTAGGTTAGCAGCCACAGAAAAAGAATTGCCAACATTGCAGAAACTTTGGAACAGCACACATTGAAATAAGGAGAGAAGGAAAACAAGCAGCGTGGAAATAGTAGTAAACTGTATTTATTGTCATATTTAGGAACCAGAAGGGAAACAAAGACTAAAAATGTAAATAAGGAGGTCAGAAACCCAGACTAACCCATGGTGGAGATAGATTTAACTGTTATCTACAAATTATGTGAAGTTCAACAGACATTGGAAGAAAACCAGAGGCAATTTTGAGTAGTGTTAAAGATAATAAAAGAAGGAACAAGCAAAATCAGGAAACTGTATATTGTTGTGGTGTCAGAGAGAGAAATAGTATGCTTGAGGTATAAAAGAAAATTACATATTTCCAACAGCCAGTGGTTAGTGCCAGTGCACAGGTCTGTCATTGCTCCCAGTGTTGTACAGCACCCACTAGGGAGAATCTAAAAGCACATTACAGAAGCAACAGCCTGAAATGTCATGGGCTGAAAACAAATTACATATTCTGCTGGAAAGACCAAGTAATACTCTTGTGTTAAATGCATAAAATAAGGATGAAACACCTCTCCTCTGAAGAAATGCTGAGAGAACTGGAATTCTTCAGCCTGGAGAAAAGAAGGCTTTGGGGTTACCTAATTGCAGCCTTGCAGTACCTGAAGAGACCCTGCAGGAAAGATGGAGAGGGACTTTTTACAAGGGCCTGGAGTGACACAACAAGGGGGAATGACTTCAAATGGAAAGAAAGTAGGTTAGATTAGATATTAAGATGGAATTTTTACTGTGATGGTGGTAAGGCACTGAATTGGTTTGCCCTGAGAAGTTGTGGATGCCCTGGTAGTGTCAATGGCCTGGCTGGATGGGGCCCTGAGAAAACCTGGTATAGTGGAAAGTGTCCTTGCCCACAGCATGGGTTGGGAACTAGATGATCTTCAATAACCCAAACCCAAACAATTCTATGGTGTCATGTATTTAATTTTGTTTTCTGATATTCTACTAATTGTCATACAATTAGTAATTAACATATATTTCTGGGAAATACTATGTGAATTTCTCAGTTTTTGAAGAACTTGGTGATTAATTGGGGAAGAAAATATGGCTTCTATAGCCATCGGGAACTTGGCAGCTAGGGAGGTGCCATGGCCAAGATCCTCATAGCCAGCATCCATCACCTGCTAATCACAATAACCTCTAGGCTCAGGAAATCCATGTGATAGATAAATGCCTCAAAGCAGTGCTCTCCCACAACCTTCAAAGAGCACTGGTAACCTCAAATGCCCCCTGCATACTCCTGGCATATCAGAATGAGTTACCAGCAGCAGAATCACCCATGCTCAGGGACACCTGAGCAGCAGGCCAGGGCCCCTCGGGACCCATGAGCTCCTGTGTATTACCGCGCCTGAGTGGGTGCAGCTGGTGAGAGAGAGCTGGTGAATCTTGTTTCTTGAATCAGAAGGCTTGATTTATTAATATATGATATAATACATTATAGTTATACTAATAGAATATAGGAGAGAGGTTTTGCAGAGCAGCTAGGCTAGCTAGGAAGAGATAGAAAAAATATCTACAACAAAGCTGTGGCCAAGGACTCAGTCCCCTGGCTTGCACTGGTGATTGGCCCTTAATTATAAACATAGAAAATGAGCCAATCAAGGTGTTCCTGTTGCATTCCCCAGCAGCTGATAATAATTGTTTACCTTCTCTTCGGGGGCCTCTGGCCTCCCGAAGATGCAGAAATCTGAAAGAAAGGATTTCTGTGGAGAAATGTCTGTGACACCTCACCTTTCTAAATTGTATAAAATAAAAGAAAAATGCTGATGTGGAATGAACAGGAAATTCCTTCACCTATAAAATATAGAATACTCACAAATCACTAAAACAATCCTACAATATAAGAAAATTGCAAAATACAATGTAAAGAGAATTTGAGTCCATGCAGCTGAGTTTCAGGAACAGTCCATCAGCTGAAGTTTTTCTTTTGGACATCTGAGAGTCCTTTTGGTCCTGAAACAGACTTCTGCAAAAGAGTTCCATCAATAGTTATCAAAAACCATTGACAGTCTTAATACAATTTTAAACAATTTAAAACAATTTGTACAATTTTGGAATGTCCTTTCTGGCCCTTCAATGCTTCAGCGCTTCAGAGCTGCTGCCTGCTATTTTCAATCTTTTTTATTTAATTTTTTTTTTCTTTTTTTTTTTTTTTTTTTTTTTATTGAAAGCAAAAGAGCAGCAGCTGGGCAGAGCAGTGCCAGAGAGGGAAAGGCCCTGGGGGCCCTGGCCCATGCTGGACCAGGAACCCCAAAACTGGCTCACAAAAGGGGGACCCGGACCAGTAGGACAAACCAGAATCCCCAAAAACATAAGGAGGCCTCGCAGTGGGCCCGGCCCAGAAGTTTTCTGAGCCAAACGGCCCAGGCCAAACCCATAAGGAAGGCTCTGCATTCCCGCAGGCCTGAACCCTGCTGCCAGCACAATGGCAGCACGGGTAGTGAGATGCTTCCTTTCCCCTAAACCACTGAGGCATGCCAGCAGCAGGGAAATAGAAGCCTTCCCCAGCAATCCCATCTGGGGTCTGGAGATGTTTGTTTCCCACAGCAAACCAGCTATGGTCTCCTCCAACTGTGCCCTCTCCCTCTGCAATGCATCGGGTTTGTCTCTCATCCACCCCGTGGCATCATCCCCATCCCCTCCGGGCTGGGGATCAGAGGCAGAACTCTCTGGATGCACCTGCCCCCCCATGCCACTAGGGCACAAGAGAGGCGGCGGCCTCCATGGGACAATCCCCGAAAAACCACCCCCAAACCGCCAAGAATGCTGATCTTAAAAACAGGCAGCTGGACTGCCACAACAGTGAGCTGGCGGGCAGCCCCCGCTCCACAGAAGGAGAGACCCCCTGCCGGAGCGACTGCTGGGACGTCCGGTGGAAGCAGCGGGGAGGGAGCCGGAACTGGGGAGGGAACCGCGTTGATCGTAGGATCCACCGCGGGCTGCTCCGAGGGTCCCGCGGGCTCAACGCCGTTTTCTGCCGCTGACTCCGGGGTCCGCTGCGGAGGCGCAGTCGCAGTCTCCGTCGCAGCGCAAACAGGCAGCAGCGGAGCTGGGAGAGACGGCGGAGCGTCGCTGTTGCTTAACAACAGGTCAATCGCCGGAAGTGCTGTCTCTTCGGCCTTCTCCGACGCAGGCTCTGGCCGGGGCGGGGAGGCCGGTGAAACCGCGGGCGGGACCTCCTGGAGAGGCGGAGACGGGATCTCCTGGAGTGACAGCTCTAGCAGGGCCGTGGAGGAAGCCTCAGAGACCGGTGCCGCCCCCATGTGTGAAGGAGGCGGAGTCTGAGAGGCCGGCACTGGCTTGAGCGGCCGCTCCAATCCCCCCGGAGAGAGAGAAGGGGGGGGAGGAGAAGGCTCCATCTGAGCATGCTCCAGAGCAAGAGTAAAAAAAACTTCTTCACGCCGCGAAGTTTCAGCCCCCCCCGCCGCAAAGCAGGGGGGGGGGGGAAGCCCAAAGTCATCACCCACCAGGTCTTCTGCCAAGGGTGGTGGAAACGGAGCTTGGCCATAACAATCAGAAATCCATTGAAAACAAGCTGCTCTGCGTTTCAGGACTGGGAAAAGCTTTATAAATGCTGGGTAGATAGAAGGCAACACGCGTCCCTCAATGTAGACGCGCTGGATAATGGAGTCCATGCACTCCCAGACAAAAACATCTAAAGCATATAAGACATCAGCAAAGAACCCAAAAAGCTTTGCCCATCGAAAGAATTCATAGATATCTGTTTCTGACAAAAGGAAACCATCTTCCCTGCACCAATGTTTCCAGAGGGCTATTTTTTTTCCTCTGAAGGGGAGAATTGAATCTCTTCTGGCAAGGCATGTGTCTGCCATACGAAAAGCCACAAGCTACGAAGGGCTGGTTCATCAGGGATAGAAAAGTGAACAGTACCTTTTGAAAGAGTCCAGCTTGCTCTGGCCAGCTCCACAGGTCTGCTGCTCTTTTCCATCATCTTTCCTGATCATTTTCCAGAAGAAGGTTCTCTTTGTGGTCAGCCTTGGCTGTGAACTCTGTCCAAATCTTCAGTTCTTCAGCTCCTGGCTTGAATCCACTTTCTGATCGCTTCAGAGCAACCATCAAATGCTACACATACAGGATTTTTACCCAGTGCAGCAATTTGCTCCTCTGGTCTTATCAGATTAATTTCTGCTCTCACACATCGGGTCACCAGATATTACCACGCCTGAGTGGGCGCAGCTGGTGAGAGAGAGACGGTGAATCTTGTTTCTTGAATCAGAAGGCTTGATTTATTAATATATGATATAATACATTATAGTTATACTGATAGAATATAGGAGAGAGGTTTTGCAGAGCAGCTAGGCTAGCTAGGAAGAGATAGAAAAAAAATCTACAACAAAGCTGTGGCCAAGGACTCAGTCCCCTGGCTTGCACTGGTGATTGGCCCTTAATTATAAACATAGAAAATGAGCCAATCAAGGTGTTCCTGTTGCATTCCCCAGCAGCTGATAATAATTGTTTACCTTCTCTTCGGGGGTCTCTGGCCTCCCGAAGACGCAGAAATCTGAAAGAAAGGATTTCTGTGGAGAAATGTCTGTGACACCTGTGAGCCGATCTGGTGAGGAGGGGACATTGCCAGGGCCATGTAAATGACTCTGGGATTGTCACACTGGATGTGGTGTAGCACTTGGCGTGGGCAGGGCATGTTGGGAGGCACACAGCTCAGGTAAGTGCTGCGTGCTCTTGGTCTCTGCTGTAAAGGTGGGCTCTTCCTTCAGAGCCAAAACCAGAGTGCCTACTGAGACAGCCCTGGGAATCCTGGAGCTTCCACCCAGATGGGACTGGTAAGGAAGGAGATGTCAGTGCAGGTGGCAGCTTGCAATGGATGCCCAGATGCTTCTCCTGGAGAAAAGGTACCTGCACAAAGTGTGCACAGGCTGATAACCTTTCTTGGCATGTAGATGAATTCCAAGAGACAGTTAATAGGCTTGAAGTATTAGAGAGACTGAAACACTGCTAGACAACCTGGCTTCTGGAATGGGGTGGATTTAATTGTAGCACTGCCTACTAGGAGACTACAAAACGTGAAAGCCAAAGCAAAATAAAAAAATGCATTTCACTCAAACATTTCCAAGCCTTCTTAATGGAAAGCCATAATATTAACTCAATAGTTCTATATATTAGATTCCTGACTTGTGCTCTGTCATTTGGCCAGGAGACAAAAAATATCTGTGGTTATTTGACTCCTGCAAAGGCCTGAAAAGGGTTGTATTTCTCTTCTTCAAATACAACATGGTTTGGTCATTTTTCTTATTTCATCTGGGAAAAGGGGCTGGGAAAGAAATAGGTTTACAAATCGATTAGAAATGGATGGCTCTATAAGCAAAGCATGCTCTAGCTGAGGCTGTTGGCTTTCCAACCCATTCTTCAAATCTCTCATTCCCTCAGAGCAGCTTACTTTGACATTGCTTGTGAGATTTCTCCAGTTTAAATGGACCCAAAAGTGTCTTGTGTTAACTGAAAAACACATCTTGGACTTTTATCACAATACCTTTCAAGGACCTAAACCACTAGCTGCCTGCCTTGAAAAAAAGATGAAAAGGAAGTAATCTTCCTCAGAAGATTCTTTACAGCCTCCAGGATTGTTTTCACATTCTCATTCAGTTGTTTTATATTGCGTGAAGGCAAGCAATAAAAGAAAGGGCAGCGAGGACATCTTGGCTAAGGGGCATCTTCCAAGAGGTGTGAACATGAGATAGGACTCAAATGAGAGTTTATGTTACATGTTACTCACAGTTCAGCTTCCTAAGGGTGGGTTTGATAGTAGTGCTAAAGTACATCACCCCTCTGCAAAGGAAGGACTGTAATATCTTGGGAAATGGTGAGAAAACAGAAATATTCTTGGAGGTTCTGTGGAGAAACATGTTATGTCTTGAAGAGACCTGTTCTTTCCCAAATAAACAGCAGAGGTCCATGGGGAGTACATGTGAGGAAGAGGGGAATTACCAAGACAGCCACATTTTGCTGTGAGAAGCAGGAGCTTAAGCTGAGGGGGCTCTTGCAGCTGCCATGACACAGGAAAGGAGAAAGGCAAGAGCAGCCTGACAGTACTCTTGGCCTAATTAACTCCTCTGCCCGGGCAGAGCACCATGCAATGCAGACTTCGAGTTCTTCTAAGGCCTGACTGTAAATTAATTAGCAGATATTAAAGTTTTTGGCATAAATAAGCCAGAAAGTGGTGCCAATGGAAAGAGAAAAAAGGAAATTATTGTAGGAGAGAAGATTTAACACTAAAGTTTTCACCTCTATCAGTTAGATGTTTAGTCACAGGGCACAGGCTCAGACCCATGCAAGTGGAGCTGCACTGCTGCTTTTCCCTTGCTGGGAAATCAGAGTTTGACTGGATGTTACATGCTGGCCACATTTAAAGCCTTTAAGGCTTTGAAACTTGAAACACTGGGAATAAACATTCTGCCCTTGTGTTAAGTTTCCACTCCAGTGTCACTTGGTGCTCTCCCTGCACCAAGACATGTAGCATTTGCAGAGCACTGCAGCAGTTTCTTTCCTGAGACATTTATATCTGTTCTAACTGCCAGTAATTTCCACACCTTTATCTGCTCAAAGACTGCTCCCTGCCAGGCTTAGTGAGGTGATGGCTCCCTTTCTCTTTTTTATTTGTTAAACCCAGTCTTTAGTTCAGGCTCCAACTCATTCAATACACTGCTATGAATCATAAGTGAAACTCAGACCTATTCCCATCTGAAATTACTCACTTTTTGGCCAGTTTTTGGGCAGTATAACGTGGGGGTTCCTTAAAGAAATACTTCCATTTCTTTACTAGAAAGAAATTAAGAAAAAGAGTAGTCAAAAACCACTGGTGGGGTAAACACACAGTTTAATTCTTATTTCTCTAAAAGGCTTTTTTTTTTCTATACTTGTACTGCTGTGCAGATAAAGGCACCAAAGATACATATCTTAATTTAATTCAATACAGCAAAATTAAAAGAGCAAGTAGTTCAGAGGCAGTAAGAACAGCCAGATATATCTTCTATTTCTATATTTAAAAGCAAAATCTATGTTTATCTAATTTTTTTTACTGACATTGATTCTCAAAATGTTCTTCCCTTGATCCCCCAAGAAGCCCAGCTCCATTTTCTTTCCAAGGCACTCCAGTTGGATGTGCCATGTCTGCCTTGGATGGAGATGGAATTTGGGTTGGGGAAGATGATGAAATGTCAAGAGAAGTTTAAGGGGAAAATAGCCTCTCTAAATACTTCAGTATTCATGGAGCCTGGCAGCACTGAAAGGGCCACTGAACTCTAAGTCTTGTAACTCATTTCTGTGGGAAAAATGAGGAATTATTTTTGGCACTCTGTGGATTTTTTGGGTGTTCCAATCTTTCTTTAGAAACTACTTCAAAGACATTAATTAAAATGTCTTTGAGTTCATAGTCCAAACTAGGATAAAATTAACCTCTGTAAAAAATATTGATGGCTTGCTGTGCAGAGGTAGGAAATTTTCATTATGCTTTCTCACTCAGACATTAATTCCCTTCCTAATTATCTTGTAAATGACAGCCAGCAAATAAAAATTTCACTGTGTGTGATAGGGTTTCAATCCCATAAACTAACTGATCACTGAATAGTGCCTCTCAAGAGCTGTAAATTACCTACATCTCCTGGAAAACAGTGTAGTCACAACCTGACTCTACTGAAGGCAAGCACCAGAAATTTTGGCTTTTCAAGCAAATCTAGGCAATAGCAGGTGACAAGAACATTTAATTTTCTCCTTTGAGTCTTTTTTTGTGAGGCCCACCTGGGGGGGGGGGGGAGGAGGATAAAGCATCCGTGTGGATTATGCTTCACCAAGAACCCCCCCTGAGATAAATGGAAGAGCAGAAGATCCATGGAAGCTTTCTCTCAATTAATGCTAAGCAAAGTTCAGCTGAGAAAATGTCATGGCTTCTCTGTAAATGACAGCTCAGAAGTCCCTGGATCATGACAATATAGGATGCTGGATATAGGATGCTGGAGCTGGAAAACACTGAAGATCAGAGAAGAGAACTGTTTGAATGTAAACAATTCTAATAACGAACACGTTTTTACCATGCAGTGGTTGAGCCTGGAAGACATGGTCCAGAGAAGTTGCAAAATGTGCTCCTGTGCTTGGAGAGATGTACCTGAGAAATCTGATGTTTTGTGAAAAGGGCTGGACTAGATGGCCCCCGGAGGTCTCTTCCATCCTAGATTTTGATTCTAAGATTCTGCTACACAGGCACAAAACCTGTGGGGAAAACACACTGGGATGGTTGCTGATGATATTTTCCTGAAAAGTAAAATACTTGATATAGAGATCTAGTTTTAGAAATATGTTTTAATGCCTGATTATCATCCCTGAGTTTTAATGTTTCTCTGCTATATTGATTATAAGTTTGCTGCAAGAAACCATTGGACAACACAGCAGGACAGAAGTTGAATGAGATTTTATTACTAAGTGCATACATGTGTTTTGTCAGAGAAACACAGAACTTCTCCCTTACTTTTTCACTTCAGCCTCTTTCTGTCACTTCCAGTTCCCTGCTCTCCACAAGGTAGGTCTGTTTCCAGTCCCTCAGCTGGGATTCCTCGGATGAAATCATTCCAGGGAGCCACTCCATGAGCAAGCTCCATTTACACTTTTACTGTCCAACCTCTGTTCCTATGAAATTTGCCCACTTTCTTTGCAGGATGTTCACAAAGACCTCCTGAATTTTACTGGGAAGCACACTGAGGCTGCACTAGCCAGGGCTGCTGAATCTTGTCTTCCCACTACTCAGCAGTTGTTATTGATCACAGCTGTAGGTTAAACTGTCTGTAGCAAAAATTCACTGATGAAACCTTGGCTCAGAGCTTTGAGTTTGTAAATCCATGTAAGGCATGATGAATATCAACATCATTGGGGAAAAATAAAGTATAGATCATGTTTTTAAAGTATAAAGGAAGATGCTGTAAACTCTAATCCGTTATTATCTCTGTGCAGACCTAGTGCTGCCTTAAGCGGCCTGTGTGCTGTACTTAGAGCTTTTGCACACTAAAAAAATTTTACATGTTGGTGATATTAAGGATTAGGGGCTTGGCTACACAGATATTGCTTTCTTGTGTGATCCAAATTTTGCTGTGGTTAAACAACAAGAATATGAAAAGTGTAGCTTGAAAATAGCCTCTATCAAATTCAAACTGAAGAAAACGTCAATTTGCTTAACTGAGATCTGTTTTTGTATTGTACAGAGGGAAGCAGAGAACGTAGGAGAAGACAACTTCAAATTCTATTACACAACACTAGAAGCAAAGAAGAATTTTAAGGAGTGATCTTTATTTCATATGCATACATGCATCACTAGCAGCTGTAGAAACAGATAGCGTGCCAGCAGCACACTGTCAGATTAAGTTGGGCTAATTAAACCTTATTACTTTGTTAGGCATGGCTCATTGAACAGCCACTGTGTAACTGCTTACAGAAATTCAGCAGTGCTAGCAGCCCAAGCCAAGTGAAAACATGAGGGGAGAGTTTTCTTTAGTATCAATAACAAAAATCAACACGGCTGTCTCTCTTGAAAGGATAAACATAATACATCAGATCAGAATGACTTTGCACACGACCTGTGTTTGTATTAGAACTAAGAGCAAAATTATGTTTCTTTCTCAAGTGTGCTAACAAGAAAAATGAAGCAGATCACTGAGAGACATTTCAGTCCATCCAGAGCCTGTGTTTGCATGTCTTACACTGTTTCTAAAGTCTCTTGTAAGCTAATCATTACTCCTAAAAAAATACATAACTACTTAGGACCAGTAACACTTTCATGGGCAAACTTTCCACTAGCACAACTAGAGCTTTAAAAGTTGGAGCTTTAAAATTGCACTCTTTTAGTAACAACATGGCTCTTGGATAAAAACATGACTTGACCAGCATATAACAAACACCTTAACATTTATTTCAAGCATCTGCCAAATGTATCCATGAAGTACAGACTTATTATTAGAACATTTTCTGTTTAGTCCATAAACATGGATCTAAGAAATCTGTTTCCATATTTAAGAAGTATATTTTCCACACAACACAGAAAACTGTGTATTTGATACATAAATTCTGGCTCTTCTCAGATTCAAGAAATGCAATACATAGAAGGGAAACTTTCAAGAGTTTAATGAACTAAGAGAAAATCTTGAATACATTTAAAATTATTAAATACAAAGTTCATTATCCTGAAATAATGATGTTAATGTCAGACAGAAACTGAACTCCTGCTATATTATTTTTGACTGACATGTGAATCATAGATCTATGCTCCTCCTGGACAATTTTACAAAACCATTCATCATCTGTAGCTTGTATTATCATAATTTGAAATCGATATGTTTACCTCTCAAATTATGCAAATTAATAAAGACTCATTAAAGCAAAAAGTTCCTGACATTAATCTCCATCTACAGTATAAATGAGCACATGGGTTCTGTCAAATGGGATAACAGAGCTAAGAAAAATATTTTTGGGCACAAACAAATGCAGGAAAGGTTGTTCTGTGAACCATGACAAAACAGTGCATCTTACCTTCTATGCATCCCTCTTCCTTCCCTGCTGACTGGAAGGCCAGGGCTGGGCAGACCTTTCAGTCCTGTTGCAAGAATAGCAATTAATGGGAAACTCTGACTGCAGCCATGTATGCCTTCAAGCCATACTTTAGGTAAGCTCTTCAAGCTAACACTGACTACTGCCCCAGAGCCACCACCCCTCAGGCACCACATCCTCTCAGCTGGAATCTGGTGCCAGGGTAAGCAATGGTGAATTTTGGTATTGCAAGTACTGTCTTAGTGGACAGGACATGAAGACAGCCTTGGGACAGCCAACAGAGAGGGTTTCACATCTACACCAGATGTGTATTCTGTCAGGTGGATGTTATGGATCTGGAGTGGGGTGGCTGTGACTGCTCTGCAAATACTTTGTCCAGGTCCTTCCTCAGCCAAGGCTGACATTTTGCTGCTTTGAGACAGTGCCATTACTTTTCCTTCAGAGTGCCCAGAATTACAGGAGAGTTTTCTAAGAGCCTGAGAAAATATTTCTATAGAGTGATGGTCTGCCTTACATTCAGCAGGGCATGGCTGGGGCTGCAGGCAAGGCATGCTGAGTATTTGCTGATGAAAGGAGCTAGGTATTTTTTAAAAGAAGTATTTTGAATAAAATAATAGGAATAGAGTCAAATTTTTAAGGAACTAAGGTGTAAAACAAAGCAACAGGGTAGGCATGCTTTATGCATTACTGTCTCCAGAAGCAGGCCCTGGGGGTGCAACAGCTGCTGGCTTGGAGAACCTCTTCTGACCTTCCCAGTAGAATGATGAACCTCTTTTTCAAGCCACCACATCATGACAACAAGGATACCTGAAACAAAGAGAAGCAGATTTTTAAAGAGTTTCAAAAATCAATCTGTGCTGACTTTCAACAAGAGGGATGAATGTCAACATATACAACAATACAGATAAATGTCTGAACAGCAAAACGTTTGTGTTTGTGTCTCTGACACAGTTTTCTCATTGTACTGAAGCATGTTTTTGTTCACCTCAGGGTCATAGAGTGAATCCAGAATTAGCCCCAATGCTTGCAATATCATTCTCTACAGCACTGTCTCTTCTCTCTCCTGCTACCTTCTGCTTCGGTTGGCCCTGCAGCTGCACAGTGGAGTCCACTGCCCAGGGTTCTTCTTCTGTTGTGACCAAACCAAGGCTCAAAGAAAGCCTCTGAATGTAGGACAGTTTCTGAACTGCTGCCGAGTTCATTTGTGGGGAAAAAAACAAGCTATGTGTTAATTAGCTCTTCTGATCTGCTTTTCTTAGTGCCATGTTGAAGCAGGTGACCAAGCTGCATGATCAAAAATCTAAAGCCCCAGTGCAGGCCATAACCCACTTCAGGAGATGCCTTAGCCCTTGTGTCACTAGCTGACAACAAGCTGGGGATGTGTATCTGGTAGTTCAGCTGCTCCTGGCCATGGACCTCTCCTCTTCAGAGTTAGCAGATGGCTATTATGCATGTTTGGGGACAACAAACATTGAAGCCAGCTGGCCCAGCGAGCACTGACTTCTACCTTCTCTGCGTGGCTACATCAGCATTTATCTGTGGCCTCAGACAGTTGGAGGTTTTTTAGTCCATGCAATGTTTAACAGAACTGTAAATATTTAACACACATATTTAACACTATGACTAAGGAAGTGTCCATAACCACCAACAGCCTTTCTTGGAGCACCATGAGCTCTTCTCTTGTTTTCCCTGAAAGGTTGCACTTGAACCATCAGGAATTCTGGCTAATACATTCATTCAATTTAATTGCAGAGTGTTTGTGTTTGGCTGACAAAAAAAAGAAAACAGGCTATTCCATCAAGCCCCACCTGACACAAGTGCTCCAAGGGACAGCAGTAAGAGGTACTCTAATAAGAAAAAATACAAATTCAAAAATTGAAATACTTAACAGCAAACTTTGGCTGTATCTAAGGCAAACCTGCAGAATTAAGCTATATTCTGAAATAAAAAAAAAAAAATTAAAAAAAAAGGAAAATGAAAAAAAAAGGGTTGAAGTGTTGAGTCTGTAAATACCATGCAGGGACCTTATCTGCATGACCAAGGCCATGGATCCCAGCAGGTACAGAACAACCTCTGCAAGCAGCACAGCTGGGAACTGCCGTGCTTACACAGCTTTACATACACAGCTCCTTGGTTCTACAGTATCAAGGGGATTGTGCTGCTCCTTGCTGAACAAGTCCTGCAAAGTGTAGCAGAGGCATAGAGGGACTAAGCAGGCATTCTCCTGGCTGGCTGATCAAACCATGCATCTGAACAGCACCTCCACTGGTGAATGGTGGTGAACCTGCTTCACAGCACTTATCTTCACCCTCCTTTGGAAGATTCCTGGGAAATACATCTTTATAAGAAGGGTGAGACTCACAGTTTGATACTGCCTTGATTTATTACTGGTTAATATTTCTGGATTACTCTCTTCCATCATTTGCTATTGTGTGATGTATTTGAGACTAGGTTGCTGCTCATATACATTACAGCAGTTGCATTTGTTCAGTATTGTCTTTGGGCACTTGGAGTGATGGTACATATTTTATACAGCTTTTTCAAGTGCTGAAACCTACATTAAGTACTTTTCAGATCTTGATGGGCTAGGAGGTCCTTAACAGAGCTCCAGAAAGAATCATATGATTGTGAGGAGACCATTACAAGACTGAATGAGGTGCCCTCTTTATTTACAAGGCCAAGAGGACTCATTGCTTCATGCTGGGCAAAGATAAATGGTTATATTCATCTCAGCACACAGGGCAGAGTGCTGTGCTCTTGACACCAAAATATCATTTCCAATAAATATTTGCTTAGGAGTTGCATACCCTTTGGGATGTAACACTGTACTCTACTGACCGGCCTGGGCCCAGTGGTCTTTGCTCTGTTTGGAGTGAAGGGATGTGGACACATGCACACAAGGTCAGGGAACACCGGCCTCATCAGCATTCAGCTTTGTGCTTCCAGGAAATATGTATCTGAAGCCATGTAATGTTTAACAGAGGAAAACAGCAGTACTAGTAAAGCAGCAAGAAACAGCACAGACCATTGAGAGCACGAGTCCTCTGAATGTAAAGTAAGTACCCAGCTAACTTTATCTTAATGACTCTGACCCAGCTGTATGGTATTTAGCTCAGTGAGTCATAAAGCACATCTGCTTTCAAGGGTGAAATCTAGTTTCTAAGTACTCAAATGACAGCTGAACTTAAGAAATACTGAATAGCAAATTCTGGGGATTCATTATAGCAGCTCCACAAAGTATAACTGCTCTGAATATTTATCCCAAATAGCTCAAAAACATCTAGAAAAAAGTATGCTTCAATAACAGAAGTATTTTGACTTCTCAACTGTCAATTTTATTTATCATTACTAATTTCCCCTAAAGCTTACAATCAGATAACCAAAACTGAAGTGAATAAGTGTCTTGCTCACAGTAAGATGACTCAGAATTCACAAACTGATTTTGCTATGCCAATGTCCTCTGTAAATTCCAACTTACCCAGATCACACAGAGCAAAGCTGGCTCCTTTTCACCCAAACCTTGGTGGTCAGAGTGCTGTCCCAGGGTGGAGAGAATCCCAGTAAACCTCTCCCCTGTTCTGCTGAACCCATGTCTTTTGAGTGCCTTTACCATTGACTAGGGGGTAAGCAGGTAGCTTGTGATCTTCTACCTGAAGCTGATCTGTTACAAGCAGGACATTAGGTGAAGGCTATTTGGAGCTTTTCTAGTCACTGGTAGCATATTTTTAGTGGGAATAGCTTTTACTTGTTATCTGACAGGTTAACCATCTTAGGCACCACAAATCAACCCAGCATGTTCTTGGTTGAACTGGTAAAAGAGAAAGCAGTAAACAAACAAAGACAAAAAGTGATCACAGTCACTACAAATGTCCAAGATGCCCTGATCCAGTCTTGCTGCTGAGCACTACTCTGGCCTTAGGCATATTTAACTTACAAAAGGATACTTTCCTGCTGATGTGAAGCTTGGAAAGACAGGAGAGGCCAAGTCCACACTTACGGTCTCACATTCCCTATGACCAGATGTGGGATACACACAAGAAGGAACCCGTCTGAAAGACAGGTGACACATGAGTGGTCATTTAAAATAGACAAACATATTCTAATTTAATCAGGTATTGAAGCAGAAAAATTTTACCAGCTCTTATGATTAGCCACTTTGTATGGTAAAAATGACTCAGGAATGAGAGAAAATAGCAGTTCTGAATTTTGCAATCTCATATTGTTTTCCTTTGATATAGCACTGTAGCACTGCTTTTTTTTAACATAAAACTCATTCAAACCCTAATAGCATAATAGTCCTTGGAGGTCTTAGGAAATAAGCACAAAATAATTAATCAGAAGGCTTCTAATGTGTTGCATTGTCATAAAAAAAAAAGGGCACCTTTTCACTTCTTCTCTCCCTTGGACTCTTATTTTTCTTCAATACTCACATGTTTTTTTCCCACTAACAAGGAACTTTTGTAGCTAGAGTAAAGTAGAGCTGAGATAGGCAGCAATGAATAGGAATTACAGGTAAACTCAAAAGCACAAGGATTTAAAAAACGCTTCCATAGCAAAAGAGGAGGTCAGGACATAACAGTGATTTCCACTTGAAGGCAGCAGCAGCAGACAGAAATAAAAGATGAGGTGTTGATACAGCCAACCTCCAGCATCCAAGACCTTTTGTTCTTTGTCCACGCAGTATCTGTGAAGAATGACGAAGGCCATGCTCCCCCTGTGCTTGCTGGTGGCCATGCTTCACCTCAGTGCCCACAGTCTGACCCAGACTGATCACCACACTGACCAGCCTGAGGCAACTGACCCCCAGGAGCTGTATTCTCTTGATGCAGATCCTCTTGAGTCCTGCCAAAGAATAATCCCAAGCAACACAGACTTTGCCTTCCGGTTTTACAGGCAAGCAACCTCTCAAGAGCCTGACAAGAACATTTTCTTTTCCCCAGTCAGCATCTCTGCTGCCCTTGCCCTTGTGGCCCTGGGCTCCCGAGGCAGCAGCCAGGCTCAGCTGCTGGAGGCACTGGCCTTTAACCTCACCAGCATGCAGAAGGAGGAGATCCACCACGGCTTTGGTCAGCTCCTCCGCCTGCTGAGCCGCCCCGGCAGCCAGGTGCAGCTGAGCATGGGCAGCGCCCTGTTCATGGACAAACGCCTCAAGCCAATGAAAACCTTTCTGAGGGACATCAAAACACTGTACAGAGGAAAAGCTGTCTCCAGCAGCTTCCAGAATTCCACTCAAGCTAAAAAAGAGATCAATGATTATGTAAAGAATAAAACCTGTGGGAATATAAACCAAATACTTGAGGACCTTGATCCAAACACTCTGATGGTAATTGTTAACTACATTTATTTCAAAGGTAAGTTACACAGATGCTATTTAATGCATCTGTTTTGTGCTGTTTCACCTGAAGTAAAACAAGTACACCAAGTTATTTCTGAATAATTTTTAAGTGAATGTGTTCAAATGAGACTATTATGAAAAAAATTGAAAGTTTTCCACTCTGATACCTCTTCCGCATCTAAATTTTTCTAGCACATATTTAGACTTCTAAGCATAAAAGTTCATTTACTTGCAATATTCAGGTTCAGGGAATTGCCAGAGCACAACAGATTCATGTATTGCTAAATTATTCTGGCAGACTTCATCTACTTAGTATTTTAAAAATCAAAATGTTTTCACATTGTATGTGTGAAGGAGAAAACTAAAATCTGAAGATGATGCTTAACAAAAATTGCCTAAAACTTTAATTTACTTACAGTCCATGACTATTACATGGGTAGGTACCTCTGGAGTTGGAATCCAAATGTTCTACACCTTGTCATCATATTACACACATCCCAAGAAGTATTTGAATGTATTGCTTTGGAAATTATTAACTTCTTCTTGGGTGTTCATTTGTAGCAGCATGCAGGACATACATGGAATTTCCCACCCAGAACAGATTATTTGGAAATTATGAAGTTTTAGCAAAATACAAAAATATTTTATTTTATATACTTTATAAATTTGGGTGACCTAATCTCAGGTTTCCTAGTCTGAGCACCATACCAGAGTAAATTTCTTTCCTGGAGGGCAAGGGAGAAGGCTTAAACTTATAAAGTAACCAGAATATTGTGGAGTTTACATTCTATTATTTATTTTTTAAATTAGGCTATTTCAATTCAACATCTAAAAAAAAAAAAAAAAGCCAAAAAACCATACTTACAGAATGCAAGGTATAATCCCAGTCTATTTGTTTAGTGAATGACCTGTTTTATTACACAGTAAAATATCATAGAAAATTCAGTTGAATAAACATACAGAGCAAAGCATTTTGAAGACTAAAGACCTTGAGGCACTATTCCATTTACCATACTACAGTCATGTTCAGGTCCAAAAGTTTGTTTCTCTAGCATGTGAGCTTTTCCTTAGTGCTACAAGATGAAAAACACATAAAAAACCATGTGAAGAGCATAACATGCTAACTTTTAAAAGTTAGACATCTGCTGTGAAACTTGCTTTACAAGCATAATTCTGAAAACAGTAAATCCCTGGATTCTGGTCAGTTTTCATTTGCTTCAAATAAAACATAAGGTTACATGATGAAGTTTCTTAATTTATCTGACTTAGAAAGATTGTGTACAAGCCCATACAAAATTTAACCTGTGGTATTTAGTTGTTATAAATAATAAGATATTTAATAAACTTTGAGTATTTTTTTATCTCCAAGTGTAAATATTCAGATATGGTTTTATTTATTGTACATTAGTCAGGACAATATTAATATATCCTCATTGAAATAAGTATTCAACTCCATTCTTTCTCTTTTGTTTTTAAGCTTACTGGGAAAATCCCTTCAATATTAAGGGGACTCACAAGGACTTTTTCTATGTGAATGCAAAGACCTCAGTTAAAGTGGAGATGATGGCTCGAGATGGATTTTATAAAGCATACTCTGACAGAAAGCTGTCCTGCAAGGTGGTGCAGATTCCTTACAAGGGAGATGTTACAGCATTCTTTATCCTGCCCAATAAAGGAAAATTGAAACAGTTGGAACATGCCCTGACAAAAAACACTGTTTCTAACTGGGAAAGATCTCTTCAACGACGGTAAATATAGAATTTTGATTTGATGATTTGAGGTAGTCAGAACCTGAAGTCTAAATGCTATGGTCAGGTTTTACAGTTTCTATCTTGTATTTTTGAAGGGAGGTTTAAACAACAGAAGAGGTACGAAGGATCAGACCAAATTATTTGATATTTTCAGCAAAAAATTAGAATCAGGATTACTTTGTGATGAGAGATCTCTGAGGTGGAAAATTTAATTCTTTTTTCCCCATACATTTTTTTTAGCTGATGCTAAGTATCACCATTTCCCTTGTCTCAGACAAAATACTGAGTGGTAATACTGCAACATAGCAGTCAGATCCTTCAGAGAGAATGGGGTGTGAATTCCAAAAGCAGAACTTTCAAGGTTAGAAAAAGAAACTTTGTCCCAAAAATGCTGGGTGCACTACTTTTTAGTGTCTCACAAAGAGACTGTGTTGCAGAATCATAAAAGAAGTATGATCTGATATCTTTCTCCTTCCATACTTTTCTATCCTCCAGACCAACATCTTCTTATCTTCTTTTTCCTGCCATGTTTCTTAGCTGAAAAGACTATCATTGTAGCACAGAAGAACCACCTTCAAGTTATGAATCTGATTGCAATAACTACCATACTTTGCTTTTGGATTGACAGGAGGATGGAACTGCATATTCCAAAACTTTCCATTTCAGGCACTTATGACTTAAAGAGGATCTTAATGAATCTGGGTGTAACTGATGTGTTTTCAAATCGGGCTGATCTATCTGGAATCACAGGAAACCCAGATGTGAAGGTTTCAAAAGTAAGTTTATCAGCAGAAACAACCATCCATGGTTTCCTTAATACCCAATTGCCTTACCCTAAGTTCACCTGTGAAATTGTACTTATTGCTAGGGCTGGCTGATACTCTGAAATAGAACATTTAGCTGATAAAGTCCCTTTAAACTCCCTCAGACTTCTCCAAGATCTGGAGATAGGGATATTTTCTTGTGGCAAGCAAAACTGGAGGGTAGATGGAGGGATGGGTTTGGCAATTAACCAGGAAACTAAACACAACATATCTTCTGCATGTAGAAGTGGTGCCTGTGGGTAACTAGGAGTTGTGCATGTCTTGCATCAGCACACTGACAGAAAAAGTGGACTTTCTCTAACATGCATTCTACAATTTTAAAGGATTTAGAAATTGCTGTTACTATTGAAGACTCTGTTGAGTGCTAAAAACATAAAATGGACCAGACTCGAGGAAAACATCCCATTCCCTGAAAACATTGGGAAGATAAAAACTAGCATTTTTACAGTCATTCAGAAAACATAATTTAAAATTTTCTAGCATTTTGGGGCTAGTAAAAAAAAATTTTAAATGCCCAACAATAACAAAAAAATTGGTAGCAGTGTTGAATTCCTGGCTAAACTGTGCGCAAGTGCTGTTAGGAATACTTACAGAGCAGTTCTGGATTCCTTTTTCCTTTCCCTTTGAAACTGACATTCCCTGGGAGTTTGCTTGGTTATTTTACTTTCAATTAATTCCACAAAGTGTGCAGTTGCTAAGGTCTGTGTTGATGCACTTGTGGTGAGGAACACTGAATGTGTAAATATTTGCTTATTGAGACAAAATGGTTAAAACCACACAACAGGCTGTAGTGCCCTTCTTCCTGGTTCCTGCCTTATCAGCAATTTTTGTGAAAGGCAGCAGTTAAATTACCTTTGGGTCAATTTGAATAATTTCACACCACATCTTCCACATACATTAATTCTTGCTGTATTTTATTGTAGGCTACTCACAAGGCCATGCTGAAGATCCGTGAGAATGGCACAGAGGCTGCAGCAGCCAGCAGCATAGATTTTCTTCCTCATTCTCTTCCTCCCATTGTCAGATTCAATCATCCATTCTTGCTGTTGATTGTTGATCACTACACTCAGAGCATCCTCTTCATGGGAAAAATTGTAAACCCAACTGAAAAATGACAGGTCACTGGCTGATATTATTGTTTTGAATTGCATTTTATTAAATTATTGCCCATTGTGTGATTAAAATTATATCCCAACAGTTATTAACAAATTTCTTTTTCCACAGAAATCAGGAAAGAGTGCAGTCATTCTTAGAAACATTCTTTTTGCTTCGTCCTTCCATAGAAAATAACCAGTGAGATATACCTATTAGTGAATTGTGAAATATTTGATAAATCAGCCTTTTAGTGATGAGTGCCATCTTTGAAAGGCAAGGCAATATCCAGCTGAGAGTATTAGTTGGAAGAGTGAAAGTAAATAAAATTTGAGTGGATAAATCCAAATGAAATCTCTGCAAACTACAGGCTGCCTTTGATAGTGGAACCCTGGAAAAAGTTAAAGATAGAATCTAAAATGTTAGGCTTTGTGCTTTCCCAGATCAACTGCACCTGCGTAAGCAGTATGATAAATTATATAATTGTTAGATGAGATGATTGTTTAGTAATTAAAATGTAATTATTATATAACCATAAGAAGAATAGTGAGAAACTATGTTGGAAATTCAGAGAGGGGCTAAATTTATGTATACAATAGAACAATATAAGTTTAATAATTAACATGAAAGCTATGTAACGATAGAGTATAAAACACGATCATTTCGGATGTATGGTCGGAGTCAGATTTGGGTTGAATATACCCCGATTCCCAGAGCTCTTAATAAAAAGCACCGCATATAATCGCTCTGTGATTGTGTTTTTGAACGCTAACACCTTCTGACATTGTAGGGTTTCCAGTGGAAGGAAGGTATAGCTGCAAATTACACACTGGGACGGTCAGTCACTTTAGACCAGGCCTAGGCACTTCCTTTGCAGGTCAAGTCTTACTCCGTACTCTCCTTTAGGACATTCACAGCTGATGGCATTCACCCACATTGTGTTGGCTTCCTTGGGCTGCCCATTAATGTAACAAACTCTACACAAACATTCTATATGAAAGCAGTGCTGGGAAATGTTATAGTTGGCTAGATATCCAAAAGCTTCTACCGGCATTGCATTATAGATTTAGTCTTGTATTTCTTGTAAATAGAATGTGTATGTTCAGAAGGGACAGGATATGAATACCTGGAAGGGGAAAAAACAAACAGTGAGATTAATCCTATCTCCAGAGTTTACATCTATGCTGGTAAATAAAGAGCTCCAAGATCTGTTCTCTAACCATGAGGTCAGCTGGCTCATCACAGGTCATATCCACATTGCTTAATCCTGACCCTGAAAGTCATCCCATCTACTTATTGCAAATGGCCCTTGGCCTGGGCTAACTCCAAACACATGCTTAGCACTTGTTTGGAAGAATCATATGGTGGCATGTGTCTGAAACTGTTCTGAAAGTATAAGAATGTGTCTGCAGGCTGAAGGCCAGGTCTGTTCCCCAGAGCTGCTCCGTGTACTGGGACAAATGGAGACACAGTGAACAAGGGAAAGTGTTCCTTCACCACTCAGCCCCACAAGCTCACCCTCTGCTGGCAATTTGCATTTTATTTGAATAACACCAAGTCCCAGGTGATGCTGATAGGCCTTCACAACTGCTTCTCAAAAATGAAGGAACTGGAGACCCTGATGGGAAATAAGATTTGGCAGTTCAATAAATGCCCTTCAAAACTACATCAAGTCACAGGCTGTGAGGCACCCACGTACTTTTATGACATGGAAAGTAATTTGGGATGCCCTCTACAGAAAAAGATAAAATTTTTACTGAAAGGGGTTATTTTTATTCTACTTATACCAGTTTTGCAATGACACCAATCTCCAGATTTTAATGGTGTTACATATGTCAAGAAGTCAATTTAGATGAACTTTTGTAGACATACCTTGAATGATACTTCTTTATAGGGAAACAAGAAATGGCTGCATAATGACTTCTGATGCAATGTACATATTTATCTCACTGAAATTTGTTTTTACAGTCAGAAATCCTTTGCCCTGGAAAGCCCTCAAATATAACATGCAAAGCCAGGATATAATAATCAGATGACAATGCAGAAACTTAAATATGATAGTCTGATGACCAAGCAGCAACAGAAATAAGTAAATGATAAGGAATGAAACTGCTCCTAGAAGGAGAAAAGTTGGAAAAGGAGGAACCAAGACACATTGCATAACTGAGCAGAGTCAGAGAGAGCAGAGAGAGAGATAATGAAATTATTCCTTAATTCCTTCCCTATAGACCATCATCAGGCCAATAGGAGAAGCATGTTTGTCAGTCCTTTTTATAACTCCCCTGGTTCCAAGAGAAAGAGTCTCCCTGTCCCAGCCACCACCTAGCTGAAAGCATCCAGGAACTCCAAGCTCTCTTCTGTGCAATTCCCCTGGATAGCTCTCCTTTTGCAAAACTACTCAAAATTTCTAGTTTGGCCTTGCATATCACCGTATTCTGGGGACACAGCCATTTTCAACAACAGCAATGTGCAGCCAAGTAACAAACTGCTTTCTCCTCCTGTGTTTTTCCTGGCTGACATGCAGGTGATACCTATGTGTGGCAATTCACCCTCATTTTCCATTGCCTTCAACAGAAGCAACATATATTATCTGAGTCTCTATTTCTGGCACCTAGCATCCAAGGCAGATTTCCAAAGGACTGGGTGTGACTGATGGATGCATTACCCACGCTGATCTGCCTGGAACTGCTGGAAGCTGATTCTTTGAAAATGGCCATCTGTGGGTCTGCTGTAACTGCTGGTCTTAACCTTGTCTAGGAAGACACTTGGGCCAGGCTCAGAGGATCTGGTGTTAGGAGTTGTGAGCAGGGACAGAAGCAACTTTCCACTCTCGCCCTGACATGCTGAGTGCTGCTGCATCTCCTGGGAGAAAGGAGAGGAATCACTGCAGCACCTTTGCTGTTCCCAGAAATCCTTCTCAAGAAACAGTGGCATCCTTCAGAAGGCTAGCCAAGCATTAGGACTGGGCTGAAAGATTAATGCTATCTATGCAGGCAGGCCTAGGCTTGAGAGAAATATCTTGGCTTTGCTAGAGTTAAGCAACAGCATACTTGCTGCTCCTGAGACTCAGTCATTTTACATAATACGGCAATAAACTTTCTGGGTACTTGCACATATCATGGAAAAAAAAAACTTCTCTGTAGGAATATATGCTCACCAACCCTGCCTCTGTCTTGTAAGAGAGCAGTTACATAGCAATAACAATGATGGTTGATTCCTGTGTGTAGATAAATTGTAGGTTTACCTGGGGCAAAACCATGTACATTCAATGGAAATAATTAGTCATTGCTAATTAGGATAAGTGCCATGCACCTCATCCTTATATAACCTTCTAAATAGTTTAATTGTGCCTGTTTCAGCTTCCTCTCAGAGGGATCCTAGTGTAAGATAGTATGATATGTATGTAATTCATGATTCTCCTGTGCACAAGGAGCTAAGGTCTTCTCTCTTGTCTTCAGTTAACATTTTGCTGTGGAAAACTTTGCCCATTTCATTCTTTCATTTGTTTTCTTATTTCAGTTATTTTTCTAGCTATGCTATGTTTTGCTTTTCACTTTACTAGTTTCTAAAATACTCATTAATGGTCCCTCAAGAAGCTAACCAGTGTTCTGAGGCCATTAAATGATGCCATTTAGGGCAGGGCAGAGCTGTACCTCAACAAACTTGCTGCTGCCTTGGGTACTCAATTAGCTGGCATTGTTGTATCAGGGTATCCAGTGCACAAAGTTCAGTGAGACAGGGAATCCATGTTCTTGGCCTTTTATTAGCTTTCCAGATCTTCTCATGTTCTGTTTTCAGGAACTGATTAACCACAGTTACTGGTAAAGTTTTTCATGTACAGTTGAGCTTGAGCCAAGAGTAGCAAAGTCTCTGGTCTTTCTCTCCCTTCAGAAAGGTGAGAGGTGCTGGCATCATTCTGGCTGTGTGATGGGAAAAAGACTTTAAATATTTGATATCCACAAAAAAATCATTTACTTACTCTTTGCTTTGCAAATAACTCTTATTTGCCCTGTTTAATCTTTACCAGTGGACGTTAACTTAAATACTAGAAAGCAAATGAATGAGGGAAGAAGCACTGTGAAAGAAAAGTCCAGCACAGTAAGTACCATACTATGCTTTCTTAGAAGTCTTTGAATTTATGCTCTGTGTAATCCCTGCTATTTACTGCTGAGATTGATTTGTTTTGTACAGTAAATGGAAATTACTTTAGCTTCTGGAAGCATTTTCTGAATGTTTGAAGCATAATTCATTCCGTGATCCAGCTCCTAGCTATAGTGACAGAATGACAGGGATTTGAAGTCCAAAATGAATATCCAACAATCAGTACCTACATGAAGAAAAAAACCTTGTCTCTGCTCCCAGAGGAATAAATTTAGTTGAAATCTCAATGTCCCAGCTATTCCAGGCTGATGCAGGGCTAATGTGAGCAGCTTCATTTCTGTCTAATGTGCTTAAAGACCGGGCTACTTGCAGTCAAGTGGCCTGCAACAGAAATCAGTCTCTCTCAAAGGCAGATCTGGGAAATTATGAAATTAATTGTTACCAGAACAAAATGAATTATCAAGAGCTAGAATGCCTTTTTTTTTCCTGAGTCAGTGTTTATACCCAGCATTTTAGACATGCTGAGCATAGCTCCCACACTCAGCACTTCAACAGCTTATATCTCCACTTTTCCATAACGGACATCCAGAAAAGGGGCAACCTGGAAATGACAAATCCCCATAATAACTCTGGTGCAAGACCTTAACCTGGCATAGACACACAGCCTGAGGCAGATTCTGGGCAGAATCTCATTCTCCAGGATAAGTATACAGCTCCTATGAGCAGTATTCAGACCATCTCTCTCTCCCTCAGGGCCACTGCTTGCTTTATGGGTTTGAGTTTCTGCCATTTGGGATAATTTAGATGAGCCACTATATGGAGAGTATTCTTCTCCAATATGTCACAGGATTCTTCCCCCAAAAAGACAGAAGAGAGACTGTGGGGTTATGTAGAATTTGCTTATGTCAGTTGAAGGAAAAGGAAAGGTTGTCAAATTACATATACAATGTAATACAAGGCAGATTCCACTGTAGCTTTTCCTGAGCTCTTTAGTCTTGAGCTTTGCAACTTTATGGATGGCTTATGTACAAAATAGAGTGTCCAAAACCTTTCTCGATTTAGCCTCAGTTTGCTGAAACACTAAAGGTAAAATCTTGAAATAATATAGGTCTTGGGTCAGAGAGGTTATATGAGAGGCAGAATTATATAAACAGTTTAATGGATGTGCATTTAGGTGGATTTTACACACTGCTATAGCTATCTCTGCAATGCTTGAAATCCAAAGTCATTACAAGACCATATGTACCACAGAAACGTATCAGCAAAAGTTGGTCCCTCTGCCAAAGTACTCACCAGATAGATGGGTGCAAATGCATTAACTCAGCCTTGTGCCCCAAGGCACTTAGGAATCCACTGAGGCCATGCTGGTCAGAAACAAGAACTATTTCACACACAACACCTCAGGGAAGCTGATTCTTCCCTGCTAATACCACATTATTGTCTTATTTCCTTTTTCCTTGGTCACAAATAAGAAGAACTGACTAGAAATAAACTGTAGGCCAAATATAGCAGCATTTACAAAAAGAATAGTAGTTGTATTGACTGACATCTGAAAATCAGTATGTAGAATTTAAAATCTTTTTCATCCAGTAAAGAAAAACTTCTTTAGATCTAAAAGTTGCTCTCTTCTTTCTTAACAGAACTGTTCAGGACAATGAAGTCTGCACTGTATTTGTGTTTGCTGCTTCTTGGACTTCAAGTACAGGGTCAACAGCAGGTACAACAAGTACCAGGCCCAGAAGAGCAGTCCCAGGCTGATCATGAAAACTTGCCTCATGTCAAGCTAGCCCCCAGCAATGCTGACTTTGCATTTAAGCTTTACAAGCAGATCAGAGATGAGTCGGGCAACAGGAACATTTTCTTCTCTCCTCTGAGTATCTCCACTGCCTTTGCAATGCTCACCCTGGGGGCCAGATCAAACACGCTCAGAGAGCTGCAGAAAGGCCTTGGCTTCAATCTGACACAGATGGAGGAGCAGGAGATTCACGAGGGATTTCAGCGCATCCTCCAGCTGCTGAACGACCCTCACCGAGAAGACCAGCTGAACATGGGCAATGCCCTGTTCATAGATAACAAAGTCAAATTGCTTCAAAACTTTTTAGACCGTGTCACCAATTTTTACTATGCTGAACCTGTATCTAGTAACTTCCAGAATCTTCCACAGGCTATAAAGGAAATCAATACGTATGTGGAAACAAAAACACATGGCAAATTTGTTGATTTAGTAAAGGGCCTTGATTCAGAAACCGTGATGATTCTCATTAACTACATTTTCTTTAGAGGTGAGTCACAGGCATGGGTCGCAGCTATACAAATAAGCTCTGGAAGTTCTATGAAACAAAACTTTTTCACATTGTGAACATATCTTATAATCTAATTTAAAACATGTCTGTCTGGTTTTAAATTACACAGGAAAATATTTGGAAGGTATGAAGAATCATTTTCTATATGAGAAAATTTTAAAAAATGAAAAAATAACAGAACCAGCAGATGTACTGATCAATGGCATGCAAATTTAAAAGCAGGTTCTTAGCTGAAGAAATTCAGAATTTATGATCATTTGTTGAAAGGCACAGGTATTTGCTGTGCAGGACATGGTCAAACACAGATGACACTTGCATGAAAGGAATAAGCCTCAATCTTGTATAGTTGGGGTCTGTGAAAGATTTACCATTATCTCATCAGGCAAAGATGCATCTCTTTTCCACTCCAAGCTTGAACTTAATACTTTTCTTGTGGGATTTTTATTAAACCTGTTAAAAAGAGGTGGAGTTTCTTTCCATGGCCAGGCAACAAGCATATTTAAATTGAGATAGGCTTGTTGTTGTCTCTACAGTTCATGTATATTGTTTTAAGCATCAATTAATGTGACATGCCTTTATTAGTCCCTCTGTTTTTTTCAATTCTATACTCATTCTTGTTTTCAAAGGCTCCTGGGAAAGACCTTTTGACAGTTTAATCACAAAAGATGATGACTTCTTCTTGGATGCCAAGAATTCGGTTAAGGTCAAAATGATGCATCAAAATGATGACTTTAAAGTCCACAGGGATGAGAAGTTGTCATGCTGGGTAGTAGAAATGCCATACAAAGGAAATGTTACTGCATTGTTTGTTCTGCCCGATAAAGACACAATGAAACAGGTGGAAGATGCTCTGCTAAAAGAAACTGTGTCTAATTGGTTGAGAGCACTTGAAGAAAGGTAATATTTTAATTGTGGCTTTGTTGAATTACTGAATAGGCTAAAGCTACTCATCCAGGAAAGGTAAAGCTTAGGATACCATGATGAGTTGCTAAGTACAGCTCTGAGGAACAAGCACTACTCAACTTTTTTAACTCAGACAAGCTATCATGGGATTTCACACCAAAGGGGACTCTTCTCAGCTCCCCCCGTCACAGCTCCCAGCTGTGAGGATCCTGTACACAGGTAGATTGCCCTCAGGAACCTGCCTTCAGTTGCAGGAATCCAGTTAAAAAGGAAATACTATTTCTTTTTCTCCAGTCTGGATGATACTTTCCAGTCAGTCACTTTCATAAACCATCACTACCCCTGCAACATGGATCAGCCCATGGCTGGGGGCACAGGTACCTCAGTTTCTGCTTCTCTAACATGAGATTTATCACTATCTTTGAAAGACAAGCCTTAGCTCCATGGGTATTTGGGATGCATATATACCTACAATAGATACTGCTTCAAGGAATCTTTCATTAACAAACCCATATTTTTATTTATTTTTTGAAAAGAGAAATCTACTTGGATCTTCCAAAATTCTCTATCTCTGGCTCCTATGATGTTAAGAGCCTGTTTGAGAAAATGGGTGTGACAGAGGTGTTCAGTGATCAGGCTGATCTCTCTGGAGTGGCAAAAGATCTTCTGAAGGTTTCCAAAGTAAGTATGCAAGCAGGGACGGTAATCAAGAGATTTTTCTGCTTTGTTTGAAAGCAGGTTTAATCCTGCAAATAGGCTGATCCTGCCCCTGGAGTGTAGACTTTGTTTAATGATGGTAATAAAGGAAGGAAAAGGTTAGGCCTCAAATGGCTGCTGTTCCTACAGTTTAATATTAAATTGTTTAGTGCACAGTGATTCTACAGGCTTAGCTGAAGGTCTCTGAAGAGGAAAACAACTGGAAAGCATAGCAGGAATAATTTCACAAAAAGCTGGTGCTAAAGAAGTAATGCATGGCAAGAATCATAGTTATGACATGAGTCTGGGAATAATCATTCTTATACTATGTATAAACCTTTCATTATTACATTGTCTGAGCACTTCAGAATTTATATGGACAAGAGACTTGTGGGACAGGGATAGCCCTATTTCACAAGCAAGAAATGAGAAAACAGACAAACAGAATGATTTCTCTAATGTCCCAAGGAGTATATGCCTTGTGTCATGAGGGAGGGGAGCCTTCCCTCGATCCTTCTCTTGTGAGACTACCTCTGGAGTTCAACACATCCAGTTTGGGGCTCCCAAATCCAAGGGACACATGGACACCCTGGGGCAGAGTGAGTCCAGAGGAGGGTGAGCAGGATGGCCGTGTGGCTGGAGCACTGATGGATGAGGAGAGGCTGGGAGAGCCAGAGCTGCCAGCCAGGAGAAGGGAGGGTGAGCAGGGGGTTCTTAGCACTGCCTACAGATATTTATTAGAAAGGGAGAGACAAGATGGACACAGACTCTTTCTGCAGATGAACTGTGATACAACAAGGGACAACACCAAAAAGATTGAAAATGGAATATTTGGATTGGGGTTTATGTAAAAAAATTCACCATGAGGGTGATCAAAACCTAGTATGGGTTACTTATGAAATTTCTGTCCTTTGAAATATGCAAATCCTGACTGGATTAAATCCTGAGTAACCTCATCTGGTGTCAGAATGACACAGTGCAGGAGGGTTGGTGGCATTCAACAGCCTCTAGAGGTCCTTCCATCATATATTATTCGTGATTCCTCACATTCCTCCCTATGTCATATGGAAATACCTGGATTGTAGATATGGGATTGATGCCTGGAAAGCCAGGTAAATTGGTGAAGGGTAAGCAGAGACTCATGAGAGAAAATTATAGATGCATTGGAGATAATGAAGGAAGAAAATAGAGGGCTATCCAAAATCAGTGAAATAGCTCATGTGAATTTCTAAACATGAATTTGCTACACCTAACACAGAAAGTCCTGAAAAACCTTATCCGTGGGCTGTATTGCAGAAAGACACTCTATAAAGCTTGTCACTATTATTATTGCAGAGAGAACTATTTTGCTTACACAGAAACTGAGCAAAATGAAAATTTCTTCTTTTGTGTTCAGTATTAAGGACAAAATCTTACTCTGAGAAACAAAAGAATAATGAATATCCTCTATGTTGCTCAGTCTCTGATAGCAGGCAAGTTTGACTCTGACTGTTGAAGAAAACTTTTCCTGAACTCAGAGCAAACTTTGCTTGTTGTGGAAAGCCTGGACACTAGTATTTCTTTCACACAAATTCTACATTCATTCTGTTTTTTCTTTTAAGAACTACCTTCTCCCAATGTTTAAGCAAGCAAATTTTCCCCTAGCTGCTCCTCTCTCTTCTGTGCCTAGATTATAATATCTCTTTCCTTGCAGGCAATTCACATGGCCACGGTGGATGTCAGAGAGAATGGCACAGAGGCTGCTGCAGTGACTCTGTTAGGATTCAAGTTTACAAGTGCACCATTTACTCCTCCTCCTCACATCACCTTCAACAGCCCCTTCCTGATGATGATTATTGACAAAACCACTGATGGCCTGCTCTTCCTGGGGAAAATTGTCAACCCAACAGCTAAGGAAGACTAGGCCAGAGCACTTAAACTCACCACTGCAGAGAGGAGAGCTTGTGCACATCCCAGGAATTTCTTAGCAAAGTAGGACTAGATAGATCTGATCTGACCCATAATTAACAAAAACAAAAAAAAAAAAATCTTCTGTCAAGTTCTTGTTTACTTTAAAACAGACATTCGGGCGTGAAAATTATTTTTACAAAATTACTGAGCCCAGGTACGCAGCCATGGGACCTTGAACAGATTCACATTTTCTGTGTAATTATCATGGTATCAGGGTTTTTGGCATGCAGATACAACTTCCTGCTGTGGGCTGAGAAACTTCCTGTGTCTTCCTTTTCCTGTCCTCACCTCACAAACCTCTATCCTTTTCAGCTGGGGAACCCTGCTCTCTCTCCCTCTCATTCCACCATGAATCCCAGAAGTCTCCTTCCTCTTTGAAGTCCTTCCATGGCAATGGTAACAGAGACATAGAGCTTTTATGCCTTTCCTCTCCTAGATCGTGGATGCTCCTTGGTGAAGAATAATCCTTTTCCTTCTAGCTTGACAGCTGCCTTCTACCAGGTTCACACCTTGCTCCCTTCTGCACTCCTCACTGCTTGCTCCAGAATAAGGGGCCCAACATTTCTGGCAAGGCAAGGATTTACCTTTGTGTCAGTGAAAGCTGCACATCATTGCACAAATTATCATCTTTAATGGTCTTGTGCATGCACAGTAAAGCATGGGATCCCTAGGAGAACCAGATGTGGCAAAAGCCATCCTCTGGTTCCAGAAACTGGGGACTGCATCTGGAGGTCATGTCTCTGCTGTCCACATGCCAGTTGATCATATTGAGCTTTACTTGCTTCAGCAAGCTCAGGCTGCCGAGTGCCTCCAAGAGGATTCTCTTCATTAAGCTGATGTTCAAGCTGCAGAAAGGTGACTTGGGCACCTTCCTGAGTACTGAGTGGGCAGAAGCCAACACTACCAACAGCACCATGTGAAGGGCAAGTCGTGCTGTAGCAGATTAATTTAATTAACTGGCAAATAAAAATAGAGTAGGATAGTAGTAAAGACAGAGTTGGAAACACCTTCCCCCCCAACCCCTTCCTTCTCCCAAGCTCAATTTCACTCCTAACTCCTCTACTCGTCTCTCTGAGTGGTGCAGGAGAGCAGACAAAGGGCCAGAGGAGTTGAGGTCAATTTATAATGCTTCATCTCTGCCACTCCTTCCTATTCCTGATCTTCCTCTGCTCCAGCATGATGACAGTTGACAGTGCTTCAGCAACTGCTCTGGCATGGGTCTTTCCTGCAGGATCCAATCCATCAGGAACAGACTGCTCCACTGAGTTCTTCTCTCCATGAGGTTGCAGGTCCTGCCAGGACCCTGCTCCAGGGCAAGCTCTCCACAAGCTGCAACTTCTTCTCGGCCACATCCACTTGCTCTGGCATGGAGTCCTCAGGCAGCGTGGGCTTCTGCTCCACCACAGTCCTCCATGGGCTGCCCTAGGGGCACAGCTGCCTCACCAGAGCCTTCTCCAGGGGCTGCAGGGCAATCTCTGCTCCAGAGTCTGGAGCACCTCCTGCCCCTTCTCCTGCATTGATCTGGATGTCTGTGGGGCTGCTTCTCTCACTTGTTATTTTAATGTGTTTTCCTTTTTCTCAAATGCATTCCCCAGAGGTGCCACCGTCTTGGCTGCAGGGCTCAGCTGCGCTGTGTGGTGGGTCTGTTGGAGCCCTCTGGAATGGGCTGGACTGGTCATGTCCAGCACAGGATGATTTATCAAGAAAATATGGATATTGATCTAGTACTGATATCCAGCTGTGATGGACAAAAACTCTACAACAGTTTAAAGTTAGCATATGTTTATTGTGACACCAGGCAGTATGCAGGATAGCTCCCAAATACACACCACAATTTACAGGTGATAACAGAGCCCTTTTATCTATACAAGAATTGAATACCCAAAATACAAACACATATTCATAACTTTGGTACATCCCTTTCCCTGCTTCATATGGTAATTAGTTCAAAAGCTCATAAGCATGCATAGTGTGTTCCCTGAAATGGGTCAGTGGTCCCTTTCATGGGGAGGGGTCCCAAAATGAGGAAGTAAATGAAGTCTTCCTCATTCTGACCTTTGTACCTTTTCAATGTAAATATGACAAATGAACCCTTGGTAGAACTCCCATTCCTGGTATTCAATTGGTTTCAGAACAGAGGAGGCCTGCAATTGTCTTATGTTCCTAAAAGCTATTTACCAGTCTCTATATTCTTCATTATAAACCCAGCTAACCAAACATTGCGCTGACAAGCAATCAATTATTAGTTAACTACAAACTTGTAAATACATCAAGGCCTACCCATTTATTTTAATTAAGTCAAATAAAGCTTATCGCTAACTAAAATCTTAGCTGCTCTAAAATCTCTACATTCCTTAAACTTTATGTCTCACAGTGTGGTCTTCTCTCCATGAGGTTGCAGGTCCTGCCAGGACCCTGCTCCAGGCAAGATCTCCACAAGCTGCAACTTCTTCTCGGCCACATCCACTTGCTCTGGCATGGAGTCCTCAGGCAGCGTGGGCTTCTGCTCCACCACAGTCCTCCATGGGCTGCCCTAGGGGCACAGCTGCCTCACCAGGGCCTTCTCCAGGGGCTGCAGGGCAATCTCTGCTCCAGAGTCTGGAGCACCTCCTGCCCCTTCTCCTGCATTGATCTGGATGTCCGTGGGGCTGCTTCTCTCACTTGTTATTTTAATGTGTTTTCCTTTTTCTCAAATGCATTCCCCAGAGGTGCCACCGTCTTGGCTGCAGGGCTCAGCTGCGTTGTGTGGTGGGTCTGTTGGAGCCCTCTGGAATGGGCTGGACTGGTCATGTCCAGCACAGGACAGCCCTGACCTCTCCTCACAGAGGCTGCCCTGCAGCCCTCTCTGCCAGCACCTCTGCACAACCACCAGATACACAGAACCCAGTCCTCAGCTGGGGTTCACAACAGGCAATGACATTTAATGGATGGGTAGAACACTTTGATGGTGCTATTGAACTGCCAGGAGCTCCTTCACAGTGTCCCCTCAGCATCAACAGCTGGAGGGCACTTCTCCAGCCTCAGCTCTGCCCTCCTCCTTAGGAGGAGCTGGAATCAAATCAAAGACTCCACTGAAGGGGCCTGGGGCTCTCCCTGACACTGCTGAAGGCCCTGAGCTTCTGGCTAGGCTGGGTCAGAGCTGCTAAATGCTTCTGCAATGTGGTTGGGTTTAGGAGAGCCCTGGCAGGTCATGTGGTGGAGACAAAACCATAGTGAGCATTGTTGCAGTGAGAGATAATAAAGCCTTTCATGTGAGCAAGCACAGATCTTTCCACAGTCCTGTGGGGAAAAAAAAAAACCCAACCTCTAGCCAACCTATTCACACAGACCTAGGCTTGCTTAATGCAAAATATTTTCTCTACAATCATCCCCTGGTATCCCCCCATCTCCAGATTTTAAAGAAAGAAAACTAGCAATGCTCCTTGGAAAATCTGAGTCAGCCATACCTGTCTAATGCATTTTCTCTCTCGGGAAAATGAAATCATTTCAGCATTGCTTGAAGGGGCAAACGTCTGCTGCTGGAGACAAGCCAAGGATTTGAGCTTTGCACAGGGCTGCCAAGCTACAAGAGTCTTCATCCAGAGCTACTAATACAACTTGCTCAGTCATTGCTCCCCTCCTTTGGGAGGTTTTAGGGAGCAGTTAACTGTGCACTACTTAAGACATGTTAAAGGGAAGGCAAGAAAGAAAGTAAACAGGAAACTGTTCATATTGCCTCATTTCTTTCCTTCCCCTCTGCCCAATTCTGCAAAATGAAACCCAAGAACAACTCTAGTTTTATTATTTACTAGTAAATACTAGATAAAAGAAATAAAAGCATTTCTAAAAAGCCTTAATTATCCTCTTATTAGAACTGTGAGATTTTCTTACGGAAAATAGTGCAAGATCACTTGGTATCTAATGGGTTAAATGCTTTATTTTGAGGGTGGAAAAATTATTTCAGCTGAGAGGATAGTTCCAAGCTATGCTTTTGTAACTTCCCTGCAACTGCAAATAAAAACATTTAAAAAAAAGTTTTAAAAGGCAGACTAGTGATTTCTCAAATAAGCACTTAAGTTCAAAGACTTTGTTGGAAACTTAGATGGATTTTGGAAAGGACCTTAAAGAGTTGGAAGAGAACAGGAATGTTGAGCTGATTTGCTCAGTTATTTTAGCTCCATAGTGGAGCTAGGGGGAATATAGCAAGAACATGATGAATTATCAGAAAAAGTGAAAGCTTTACAGATGTTCAAGAAATTCTGTCTTAAAACCAAAGGCAGCACATTGGCCCAGCTGTAGATATCCTGAATCAGCTCTGGCTGAAACTCAAATGCTACCAAGAGGAAAACCTATCACCCTGAGTCAAGGTAACTCCAGCAGACTGAGAAACTTCACATTTTCAAGAGCAACATGGAAAGAAGAGAAGTGGGAGAGTAAAATCTCTCTGAAGAGTACAAGGAACCCTTGGCCACATTTCAACATACCAATGCCATACTTCAGATACACTGACCCACAGGAGAGAAATTGTGGTGCCAGCACATTGAGTGGGCTGTCCACATGTTGCGGCCTGGTGTTAACAGGGATAAATAGCCTCACCTCAACCTCCAACAGCATAACACCTAAAGGTAACTGGTTAAAATCTCAGTGATATGCATTTTGATGCTTGACGACTTCCCTTGTTAACTAAAAAAGTAGCATCTACCCCAACCATACTGGAATACTGGGCATCCAGGAATATTGGGCATACAGGATGCACAATGAGGGGTAAAACTAGACTGTATTGACTTTGCAATGTTTGACCTCCATTTTGCACAGACAGGTCTCTCTGTGCCTTCATTAGTCACCTGTCTCTGATGTTTTTTGGTGTCAATGCCCTCCTTGAGAAAAAATGCATTTCTGAAGTGTTTAGAGACAGCAGTACTGTAGCTGAAATCACAGGACTTCTGACCTAAAACCCCTCACAATCATCCCTAAGTGGAGATGGAGATTATCTGTGCAGTGCTTTTATTTTGTATTTCTGAACAGTTTGACCTGACATTCAGCAAAATTAAGGCTTTTGAGAAGCAATAGGGAATGTTGTAGGCAGCAAGCTGTCATATTTGAAAGGTAACATATTGCACTTCAAAGTTATAAAGTTATTGTGAACTGTCGTGATTTGTCTGAAATGCACGTATTGATATAAGAACCATAAATAGCCACCAAATCAGAAAAAGTCTGAAGGAAAACCACCACAATTTGCCCTTGGCTAACATAAAATCATACATTAAAAAATTAAAAATGCCTTTCAGTTTACTGAAGTATCACTTTTGCAACTGCCTTGCAAGGAAGGAAATGCATCTGGGGATCTCAGGATCTGGAGCTCCTTGATGACTGAGGATTCAAGCAAAGAATTTCTCATGAGCCTTTGGGAGAACTGCTAGCTTAGCCAATATCAATTACATGCACAATCACGTGGATGTTCTTGCCAGCTATATTTCTTTGAAGATGTGCCAGTACAGGCAGTACTAAAGGGGCACATCAGGTTTTTAGTCTTCTAAGACTGTTAAGTCTTGCTAGCTCTGGTAATATTTTCCATGAAAATTGTTAGTCCTCATTTGTAAATCTGTGAGTCATTAGGCAAGTACATCACATTTATATCAAAATTTTGCCCACATGCTGTGTGGATGTCAATGGGAGCTGTAGCCAGCTGAATTGATTGTGTGTACTGCAGGTAGAATTGACTTTAGCATTTAAGTATGGCACTGAAAAAGGAAACAGAAAATCACAACTTCTGTCTAATTTAGGAATACAGCTGTTCTTCCAAATCTCTGCAGGGTCTGTGGCATTCACTCATATACAGTGCATTTACACTACCCTTTGTTCAACTCTTATTGAAATGCACAAAACTGAGCACTATCTCTTCTGTTCTGTGAGGGACCCTCTGCAACCCTGCACATTCACCTTCAGACCTGAAAAATCAATATCTGAAGTGCTGTGGAAGTGTTCTGGAAATCCAGAAAGGGGTCAAGCTGACCCTAATAGAGCAGTTCATATGGAAGAACCAAGTCCCTGAAAGAGCAGATGGCTTTGGTTCAAGATTGAGATGCAGATTTCCTTGCTGAGGCCCACATGTGCATATAGATGTGAAAGTGAGAAAGCAGTATCAGGATTCCTTCTCTCTGACAGCATCAATTTTGAACAATTTAATTTCCCATCTTGCAGACTGTTTGGTGTGAGAATTTCTAGTAGCCTGTAAGGGTTGTAGGTGGGAAGTGGGTTGTGTAAATGTCCTCTCATAACTTTTAAATTAGTTGGATGATATCAACAATTCCAAACTAAAAAAACCCAACCACTTATCTTAAATAAAATTCTGAGAGCTGTCACTTTCCCATCTACATCCCTATCTCTTGCACTCCCTGTGGTATTACAGAAGGAAAGTAAATTAGATAAAAGCTAAACATGAGCCAACTGTCTGACTCAGCCACTGAACCACATGTTGTAAGGATTCAGGGGAAGAATTCTCTGTTGTGCCAAAAAAAAGAGAGGCTTTATTAGTTTCTACAGGTTTCCAAAAATGAGACAGCTTGATCTGGAACTGATCTGAAACTCATGCAAGGGCCTCAGCAAAATTACAGAAACAACCAGAAAAGCAATTTAGAAAACTTGCTTTCCTAAAACTGCAGACTTATAGAAAATCACTTTCCATGCCTGTCACCAGAAGTATTATTAGCTAGTAAAACTTTCAGAGCACCAGTAATTATGAGTACTGCTTGGTGAACCCAACCATCTGGTTACAGGATAAATAAGCCATTGCAGAAATAAGATTTCTGTGGTCAAGAAAACCCTAAAACAAACCTGGTTAAACAGAGGTTCATTGAATATTTCCTAATGATTCCTCTCTTTCTTCGTTTAACTTCATTTTCCGCTGTTTCTCAAAGGTCTCATGAACAAAGAATTTCATTATAAAATTACCCAGGATCATGGCAAAATATCAGTTAGAGCCCAAATGAAGACCAAACTATGTAAATATTATAGTTAGCCTCATAAGCACTGAGTGGCTGCCTGCCTGGGTGGTGAAATCCCATAGACATAGTAAATCTTTTGTTTATCTTACAGAAATGAAATGTAGGAGGAATAGAAGGCCCTTTGGAATTACATGCTATAAAACCCAGAAAAAATTCATTGGAATACAGATTTTTATTGGTTGCTATGTTTACATACACTAGAGGCCAGAAGAGGACAAATGCCTTAGCAATACAAATGTAGTCTGGTCTCTTGTTTTTCATACAATACTACAAAGGCAACACATCACTCACCCTTCTTGAAAAAAGTCCTTTTCCCTCTAAAGGTCTACCCTGAAAGGGAGAAGTTCTTCTTCCCTAGTTTTATTTCAAGTAAATGGCATACAACTGCTGAATGGCCTATACAGAATGGAAGCTTTTTCTTCTGGGGTATTTCTCCCCTTGTGCTGTGAAATCAAGGTTTATTATTCCCTCAAAGGTGGTAACTTCAGCATGTTGCAGAATTGGTGGGAAGGTGCAGGGTGAATCATCCTTTCAGGATTTTCCCCAGAATGGTCATGTTTAAGGAACCATTATACCCCAACTGAAGTCAGACAATTTCCCTTTCTTCTTATGAGAACAGAGCCTGATAATTCCTACTCCACTATGGAAAACTATAAATCTCCCTACTTAACTCCTTCAACACTCTAAGGAGTAGTTTAATTGTGAAATAGTAGTGTGTGGGGGATTTGAGTTCAAGAGAGATTTTGAAAGAATAATTAGAGATATTATCTTAAAATAAGTTTGTGAATTAGTGAATAAGGGGTGAAAAATAAAGTAATTGTCTGGCAGTATAAACTGAAATTATCATAATAGGTGAATAAAAAGTGGGAGTTGATTTCTTCATATAAAATAGGAGAAAATAGAGAAGTTAGTTTGGAAACAAAAAGAAGCAATCACCAGTGCAGTAATCACAAAGAAAAGCCAGTGAAATCTTCAAAGGGTGAAAAAACTCCTTGGGTCTGAAGGGGTAAAAATGTATTTCTGAAGCCCTGGCAAAAAAAAACCATATGCCCCTCACATTCTGTTGATTTAGTCATTTTCACAAGAGCCTGGCTGCTCCTCCAGAGGCAGTGGCAGCCTGGGTTCCAGGGGGGCTGGCACAGGCACACAGAGGTCCCCAAAGCAGTGAGCATCCTCCCGTGGGGGTCAGGACTGGGAACACACAGCTGTGTGTGCCAGATCACACTGTTCAGACAGCTGAACTCACAATTCTTCCTGCACATGGACACCCAGGTTTCTAGTCACATACTGGGTCACTCTAATTAACCACTCTGTGTTCTCCTAAAAGAGTATCTGATACAAAGCTCTTTATATTGCAATGTGTTCTTACCATCATGGCCAGCTGTTATCCTTCCTTTTCTTCTGGGCTGGTCTTCCCCAGCTGGTCTCCAAGAGTTTTTACCAGACCTTGCACATAGTTTTGCTCTCTGGGAACTCTGGGCTGTTTCCTTATAGTCTTCATCATGCTGAGCCCTATGGGATACAGGAAGCAAAATTCTTAGGGATGTTTTTGAGTGGACATAGTCAGACTAAGTAACTCTAGCAAAAGTCACCCTACTGAACATCTTCATTTATCAACATACCACTTAGAGGCTTCCTATTTAGCCTTAACTGCAGAGCCTCTCATCATGACACCTTTGGCCTAAAGGCTTAATTAATCTTAAAACCACAAACTAGGAAGTTGTTCAACGCTCAAATAGGAAATAAAATAGGCATGATTTTTTATTTGTGATCAGGTTAGTGTCTGTCATTAAGTTAATTCAAAATACCACATAAAGTATGGTTTCAATTTTGTAATTATTATTTTAATTAATCCTAATATTTCTCTATATTTGGAAATGTTACTGACTGAAATATTCTCTTTCTAGTAATCAGACATGGGGAAGAGAATAAAAGTGACACAGCTTCAAAGGAGAGGTTGATTTTTCAAGCATGAAATGCAATTTAGAAAAGATGTCTCAAGAAGAAATATTGCATCTGTAGCATGCAACTAGCACTATAGCTTGTCAGGATTTATGAAGAAAACAACTTTATTTGATATGTCTGAATTTGGAGCCATGCTGCTGTTGGCTTTCCTCTGAAGGACTTTGAATCAGAAAAGCAGAAGAAGGAGAGAATTTGCTACATCCTACCAGCCTTTTGCTGGAGAAGCTCTGTGAAAATCCTTCACCCTTCATTTCTGGCATGAACCTTCGGAGACAGCAAGAAAAAGCAGAGCCATTGGGAACACTCAGTGTTATTTTTGCTCTCTTGTGCTGGCAGGCAGCTGTGCCCAGAAGAGCAATGTCACTGCTTGCTCTACAGCTACTGTATAAACTTTATTTGCTGTTTAATGTATAACAGTGTGTTCACTGTGTAAGCCTGTTCAAACAATATAAAGACAGCACAAAAAGCAATAAAGGTCAGATGAATGTGATGGGGTACTTCTGCAAGTGCCATGGATACCATTAGGTTTTAGTAGCTAAGGACATTAAACTCACATTAGTGATCTGTGTCATAGATTAAATCACTCATTTAATTAATTCATGCCCAGCTGAAGCTCATTAGGGCAATGACAATCTACTCTGTAAAAAGAAGCTCTTCTTTATCCAGCTAAGAAGGCAGATGACATTTTCACTACCATGAAAATGATTTTTAAGCTAAACTTTTAAAAAAGCAATAAAGCAAATGAGCACAAATTGTAGAAAGGTGTAGTATTTTTGGGAAGGTCTAATTCCCATCATTAGTAGATAACTAGGGTATCTACTTCTTTGGTACCCAAATGGCTTCCACAGACTTCAGCTGGTCAGAACAGAGGCATTCATGTAGTATGAAAAAGATCCAGGAAGTCTCATATCAGAAACCTGAAGGGAGAATCAGGAAACTCAAAAGCAAATCTGCAGCTTCCAATGAATGGGCATCCTACCTCTGGCTGGTTTGGGGCCAGAGTGTAGAGGTCTGAGGGGCATGAAAGAATTTCTGCCAATGTGGAAAATTATGATCAGGGCCTTTTCTGTGAAGGTGACTGAGAAGTGGGGAGGAAAAGGAGGGGTGGAAGGAAGATGGAAATGTTTAAGGGATAAAGATGCTTTGCCACCTCTGGGCCCATTTAACCCTTCCCAGGAAGACCATCTGACATCAGGTAAGGGAGAAGAGAGTTTCTTCCCCTGGGAAATCTTCCTAAGGTTTCTGCTGCAGCTAAAGACTCCTGCCACAGTGCAGCTGTCACCCACTGCCTATCTGCCTGAAGTCACACACACAGATGCTCCCACTGCTCTTCTTAATACTTCCTCATTGGGTTCAGAGCCACCAGCTAAATCAATCTTCCTTCTGACCACATCTCCCAGCTCCTTTCTTATACCCAGCTCAGAAGTGTCCATCCTAAAGCCCCATCCTCTTCAGGATGAAAAAGAAAAGCTGCTTAGCAATAATTGCATTTTTTCTGTAAGAATGATGTACACAAATATTCACTTTCCACTCTCAATTTATTCATCATATATCATCTGAATTTCAGATCACAAGCTGAGAAGAACTGAGAGCATATGGCATTCCTGGCTGTATATAAACTCATGATGCATAGAGGGCACTACCAAGACAAAAGTCTTGACAGATCCCATGATTGTTGCATGGGGACACTACTGGTAGCTGCTTCCTCCACTGTTGCTATCTGAACACCTCTAGGTAGCTTCCCATTTTGTGCAACTCCACAAAACCCTTCTCCTGCAGGAATAGCTATCTGCATTTGACCCAGAGTCCTTTACAGTCGCTTTTGCCTAAAGAAGCTCCTATTCCCAACACCTGTGGAGTAGTATGCTGACTGGTCAAAACATGGAATATCTAGATAGCTGATCTGCAAATATTAAAGAATAGAGAGAAAATAGAAAAGAACAGAGGGAACCCTCACTGGCGTCACAACAAGTCAGAACAAACACATGGAAATTCCTGAGGGAGTTCAAGGTGAAAAGGTTGACTTTGTGATATTCTCAATACTTGTAAATAATGCTAGAATGTTGCACTTGCAATTATTCCTTACATCCCGTGATTCTGGTGGGGAATAGAGTCCAGGTGAGCAAACACCTACAGGAGAAAGAGGGGTTTGTAGATGACAGGTGTGAAGGTTGCCAGGTAAGAAGGCTCAAGAGATCCAACATGCTTTTACTACACTGGCAAGGCAGCACTGCATGAATTACAGTTCCACTGGTCCTTCCCTTTCTCTTTGCTCACAACCAACTGTAGGAGCACTACCAGCTGATTATTGCCAGGGATGAGAGGGAACTATAAAAAAGTGTTATGTTTCATGTCTAAGGGCAAAAAAGGATATAAATTATGTGCTTTAGATACCTACAGGTTCAACAATGCAGTCCATCATCTACAGGCCATCTCTGGTTTCTTGTTGGCTTTCTCCCATTTCAGTTTTACTGGAAATTTCCCTTCTTGATCCTAATCAGAAACACAGCCTTCTTCCTGCACTGTTTTTTTCCAAATGTGAATTTAATTTATTTAGCGAACAGCTGCACATTTCACATTAGTAGATCACCTGCCTCTGCTTATATTGCCTGTCCAAAATACATGGGGCCTCCTCTGTCTGGTTGAGGTGATTGATTTCCATCTTGTAGCTGGGACCAGCTGCTCTCTCACACCCATCAATATTGTTCTCCTTAAACACACCTGAAGATAATGGAAAGACCCCAAAATGCAAATGGGTTTTGTAAGAACACTACTAAAAATATTTCATAGCAATTGATTACTACAATATTACATGCATCAATTGTGTCAGCTATTCCTTGTACTTCCATGGCATTCAGGAGTTTCAGTCCCCAGAAGCAGGACTCAGGTCTGCTGAAGTGAGTGTGTGTGGGATGGGAGCCTTTCCCCTTGGAGGCAGGCTGGTGCCTGTACACAGTCCTCCACAACCTTCCCTAATTCCCACTGGTCTCATCCCCAGATCTGCTCCTGAGAGAATGAAACGCCATGCCAGAGCAGTTCTAACAAGGGCAATCTAGTTTCAGATTTGTCCTTTGGATGAAAAACATTGTCAAAAAACCACTTTTCATTTTCTGAGTAAATGAGCTGAAAGTTTCTCCAAGAGATCAGCAGGTTTTGTCTGACCCCAGCTGAAAAGCAGCAAATTACTGAGCTGAGGGAAGTATTATAAGAGTCAGACAACATTTTAAAGAAGCTTCTAAAATACTGTTCCAGTTCAGAAACTATCCAAATTAAATGCTTTAGTTTTTCATCTAAAAAGTATTTGGGAAGAAACTATTCAGCAGATTCAGCAAAAGCTTCAGAAGTTGCTCTGGGCAACCTGACACAACATGTCTGGATGAAGATGAGTTTTGACAGGAATATTTCACCCTGTCAAGAGTCTCTTCCCTCTTCACCATGCAGCTGACCTTCCCCCAGATAGAAATTCTCTTGGCTTTTGTGAAAAAAGAAACACAGGCAATATCTACTTTATTTGCTGTTCCTCAGGAATGATTATCTGTCCCTGATCTGGTTAATGTTTATGATAGAGTCTAGGTTTATAACACTGTTCAACAGCTGAAAGAATATGAAGACAGGACAGACTCTGTACTTTGGAGATATTTGACTAGAGCAGGAATAAATATCTTCAAAAAACAGCCATATTTAGAAACAGCTACTGAGCATCAGATCTTTCACAAACTGAAAACTTCAGAGCCCCAAAACCCTGGCTTTTCCTTTTAGCTTGCCATCTCCAGTCACCTCCATGGCCACCATCTCCCAAAAGCCATGTGAGTTTCTGAGGAGTAATAAAGAAGGTAGAAGTAAAAATAAAACCATACAAGTCTTCTCATTATAAGCAAAGCAAGACCAGCAATGAAACTTGGCATGAAAATACATTTTTACTGTGTAAGAGATATTTCAAGTCATTTTTCTTCATCAAAAGACACAGGGTAACTCCTGTCTGCTAATATCAGATTTCCCCAGATTGAGTTGGATGTATCTGTGTATGCCCAGGTTACTTGTGGTGATGGGCAAGACTTGCTGGGTGAGTTTGCCACATGTCCATGATCACCATCATATAAATAGTTGCAAAGTATACTCAATGTCAGCTAAAAACTGAGCTAAATCAGTGCTGAATTTGCACAACTGTCTGTTTAAGTATTAGAAAATGCAGAAATTATTGTGGCACTGCAAACACATCTCAAGACTCTCTGCACAGATATTTTTATATTTTCCTTTGGGAAAAGCACCTTGTTGAAAAAAATGCTGGATATTGCTTCTTTCAAGTATAAGAATATCTGTGCTTGGAAGTAACACTGAGGCCTCACAATTTTACCTCTGGAGAAATATCACATCAAATCACTGTCAGTGGAGCAGGACTCCACCAGTCCCATCCTTCACCAAAAAGCAGAGCACTGCCACCTTCATCCTGGCATTTCCTAACTGCAGGAGTTTGCAGTTAATGTGTCCCCCTGAGGGGCCTGGCATGTGACAGCCCTGACAAGAATTCCAGGTTTTATCACCCGCAGTGTCCCATTTCTGCCTAATAATCACTACATATGGTAGATGAGACCAAAAAATGAGATTCTGGGGGTAAGAGAAGACAGTGCAAATGCTGGAGCAATCAGCGTAACATACAAGAGATGGCAGACTTATGGAGTTTAAAATCAGGCTAAATAATGAGCTAGTTTTCCATCTGTTGGGTATTTGTGTGTCTCCAATTTCTGTAAATCTCCAATTTCCTAGACATTTCAGAGAAATCTAAAGGTATCTGAGCAGAGGTGATGGGCATTTGAAGGAGAGATTTGAAAGCAGAAATCATTTCCACAGGACATGTACAGAAGCTGATGACCCCTGAGCAGCTTCTAGAGTTTAAATCTCTTATGAACCATATTTCACAGCTCAGGGCAAGAGATGTGCAGACATTTTAAACCTGCAGAAACCCAGGACCTTCCTTGGTGAAAGAAGGAACCATTACTAAAATAAAGATCTAACACTGAGTATGTTCAGATCACATAGTTTTAGAGCATAGAAACAACGGGATCACTGAATCTTCCTCTTTGCTATGGTTCTCCACTGAGAGCAATTGCAAACAGACACAGAGAGGAAGGAGATTTGTCCACATGAAAGGTAAAGAACTTTCAACATTCGTTCTGGCTCAAGAAAGAAGAACATAAATCTACTCAATAATAAATGCATATGTGCAAGAGAAATGAGTGTGTACTTGAACATTTTCCAAACTGTGTTCTCCTGTGCTAAAGGATTTTATCAGAGATAGCTCTCCCCACTGTAATCACACAAATTCATCTTGGGAGATGCTTTAGCTTGTCCTAAGAGAAGACACCAAACAATCAGACTTGTTGAGACACTTGCAGTTATGCTTTTTGCACCCTTAGAAAGTAAATGGAATTAAGTCCTAACTTCTTGAGCACCTCCACTAAGGACACATCTGAAAACTTACCATCTTAACAGACATATGTGAAAGAAAATGGCTATAATAAATATTTCTTTCATATCAATATTTTAAAGTAGCCCATTCAAGCTCACCTGCTCCAAGGTTCACCAGTTTCCATCTCTCCACCTCGTAGGCTACAGAAAGTGTATCATTAGCAGGCCTGAATTACAGGCAGGACTAGGGAAATCAAGGCAGCTACATGGATTCCTGCTGAGATTCAGTCAGTACTGGCAAGTGTCAAAGTCTCTAAGGAGAAGAGCACAGTCCTGTGCAGTGCTGCACATCTGAGCACAGGCAGCACCATGGAGGGGTGTGAGCCACCTGCTATGGCCATGGCGTGCTGGAGCACGGCAGATGGGCCAGCAGATCTGTTTGTTCTCAATGTGCACTTTGTGTGCCTTGCTCTGGCAGAGCCTATGCCTGGGCAGCCAGGAGGGAGCCTGCCTGCTTCCCTTGTGCTGGCTCTGCTGGGGCATGCCTGAGGACCAGGGAGATGACACCTTGCAAAGAGCTGAGCGTTTCACGGAAAAGCCTCCGGACTCATGTGGTGAGAAGCAGAGAGGAGTTTCCCTGCAGGATGAAATGCAAACCTGCAGGACAAGTGGAGACAGGGACTCTTGAGATCATGGTTTCCTAGTCATTTCTTGTTACAAAAGTAGAATGATTTATGTTGGAAGGCACCTCCAATATTGGAAGGTCATCCAATCCCACCACTGGCTCACAGCAGCACCAGCCTGGAATCTAGCTCAGGTTGCTCAAGGCCATGTCCAGCAGGTTTTGGATGTCTTCAAGGACAGCAGTTTCACAGCCTCACACTGAGAAATGTCCTTGTATTTCACCTCCCTGTGAACACTCCTTTCCATAGATCTCATTGGTGTCCCATGCCTTGCTCACTACCACTGAGCACCTCTGGCTCCATCTGCTCTCTAGCATAGCCCATTATGTGGGAGAGGACAGCAAGTGCAGTCTCTCCCTTAGCCTTCCCTTCTCCAGGCTGGAAAAGACCTGTTCCTCCAGCCTCTCCCCACTTTTCCTGGGCTCCAGCCCCCAGAGCCCATCAGCCATCCTGGAGAGATGGCACAGATGCAGGGGGATGAGACATCTCTGGCAGCAGCATCCTGTACTTTGGTCAGGTCAAAGCAACTGCGCACCCCAGCCTAAGAGAAGGAATCAGACTCCAAGCTGCATTTTGGAAGTGATAGAACATAACTCTCCTCAGGACCCAGAAGGTCTTGACTGCATTGCAGAAAGGAACTGATGCTGGGCTGGCAGTAAGGGAAGGGACTCACTGCAGGAGCTCAGGGGACAGTACCACATGTGCCTTCCCTCACTGGAGCTGGAATTCTTGTCTGAGCAAGACATTCCCCCTTGGAGTGAGCCCAGACCTACTCTGTGGGGGCAAGACCAATGCACAGCATGAAAGCAAAGAAGAAGGAATTTGAAGGTGAAGGTCTGCTGTATTCTCACTTGGAAGCACTGGAGAAGGCACTTGACACAATAGCACCTGATCTGTATTGACAACAGTTCCAGTAGGTCACTACTGACCTGTTTCATGTAACCACTGAGAGTGCCTCCCCTCCTGAAACACAGAGCTCCACAAATTAAATCCAGCCTGGCAGGGCAGAGTGGGATGCAGCTTTCACCAGCTCCACGCTGACATTTATTCTCAGAACTCTCATAGGAGGGACTCTGTGCTCTCTGTACTCCAGAGGGCATCAGCAGAACAGCAACAACCCATTGTGTTTTTAAATGGCTTTTAGAGAAATTAGTCAAATATTTCAAAAATATGAAAGTGTTTCTCTACTAGAGAAGCAAGATACAGTTATTCTAATTTACATAATTCTTTTTGGACTACAGTCAACCTGATTTCAAGGGAATTCACACTGGATGACTCCAGTTAATGTTGTCAATTCACTAAAAAATTATACAGTATTATTAAGATATAATAATAATAATAATAATAATAATAATAATAATAATAATAATAGTACTTTAAAAACTCCAGAGTAACTTACAGTTCAAAGTAATAAGACATGTAATATTGCAGACCAAGAGGACCAAATTGAAGGATTGCTGTCTTTCAGAATGCCACAGCAGCGCCTGTATAATCTTACTGCCTGCATAAAAAGAGAGCTACAAGTTCCTATGCAACATATTGTGATATCAAATATTGAAAGGGGGTGTCAGCAAATTTCAGGATGGCTTACATGGCTGGATGGAACTGTTATATAGATGAGGAAAAAGAAAACAGATATCACATTGGATATAACATTGGAGATTGATATAGATTAGATTTTATTTACTTCATTTTCCATCTTGCACTCCCACGCAAATTTCAGCAGATGAATGGCACTTCCAATTGCAAGAATAAATTGCTCTTGAATAAAGTCATATTAAGTTGATTTGGTTTTCTTTCTTTTTTTTTTTTTTGGTAACTTTACTCATAGCTGAACTTTTGTGCTCTCATTTTTCTCTCAGTGTGTTACTCATCTTCAGTCTGAATATGTTTTAGGTAGCTTCTGTAAGCTGAGAAGCTATTGTTCATTTGTTTACAGAAAAACAGGCTACATGTGCCTAGCTTCTTTTTTCAGTCTGTAAACAATTCAAACACATTTGCTAGCAGTCTGGATCAAAACTTCTATTGAACTATTGTGCTTATCTTTGCAGAGGTAAGAGATAGGAAAGGAAGCCAGGAAGGAAAGGATTGGCAGAAGCTCCAAGAGCTCTAAATGCACAGAACCTTTCATGCTGTACCTACTGGTAGTTTCCCATGTGTAGGCATACAGGCTGAGAAAGAGAGGAGAAGAAATGCTTCCATACATTGCTAACCCCTGAGGAATGGCCCAGAGGAAAATCCTTCCAAAATATTTATCCTGTAATTGTAAAGCTTTTCTTTCTGAAAGATTCCTTCTTTAACATGCACTACAAGAAAAGACATTTTCTTTACAAGAAGGACATTGAGGTGCTTCAGTGTGTTCAGAGAAAGGCAACAGAGCTGGTGAAGGGTCTGGAGCACAAGTTTTAGGAGGAGCAGCTGGAGGAGCTAGGGTTATTTATGCTGGGGAAAAGGAGGCTCAGGAAAGATCTAATCACACTCCAGAACCACCTGAAAGGAAGTTGCATTAAGGTGGGTGCTGTTCTCTTCTCTCAAGTAACAAGTGACAGAAAAACAGGAAATGGCCTCAAGTTGTGCTAGGACACATTCAGATTGAATATTCAAAAAAATTTCTTCACCAAAAGGATTATGAACACTGGAACAGGATGCCCAGGGAAGTGGTGGCATTACCATCCTTGAGGTATTTAACAGACATGTAGATCTGGTCCTTAACTACAAGGTTTAGTATGGAGTTCTCCGTGCTGGGTTAATGGTTGGACTGGATGGTCTTGGATTTATTTACCAACCTAAATGATTCTATGTTGTATAGCACCTTTCCTCCTTGAATCCCCTACCTCCCAAGGGGATGATCCTCCTGGCTGGAAGGTGTTCACTGGGGCACTGACCTGTGAGTTTTCCAAGCCCTCAGTCATACCCACATCAGCACAGCCCCTGTGGCTGCTGCAGGAGCACACCCTCACATGGAGTCATGTATAACATGGGTGGCCTGACCATAGGGTCCAGCTCTGTGTGAGAGCAGGCTCTGGTGTCCTGCCTGCCCTTCCCTGTCTGCCTTTTGGCAGTGCCTGCACTTTGTGCCAGCCCCCACTGTGAGTACAAGGCAACAGCTTGTCCTTCCATCCATTGCTGCATGAGGCATCAGGTGACACCACTGTGGCTGAGGTGTGCTGAGTGCCATGGGGTCCTGGATGCACATCTCTGCCACCATCCTGCCATCCCTACAGCAACCCCCAGACACTACAAACATCAGTGCTGCAGCTTTAACTTTAAAAGGGATGTCCCCAGAAATTGGCCCCTATTAATGGCAATGTAGGTAATTAAGAAATAGCGTACCATTTAAAACAAATATGCCAAATAAAAACTATTAAAAGTCTGGTATAGAGGAAGCAAAATACCTCATTGAAAGATACTAAATTGAGATCTGGCAGCATGCATCCACAGCTGTCTTTTCCTTAGGCTCATGTCTAGTATTAGGTATATGTTTCATTTCACTGACTTCAGTTACTTCTACTGTATGAACTCATGCAGTTTACAGAAGTTAATGATGCATGTGAAGCATTTCCCAGAGTGAGTAGCTAGATTCCCATTAGGAGGATGTGTAGAAATGCAGGCAATTCTTAGGACTCTTCTAAGAAAAGGCCAGGTCTGGCCATGCATATACAGCAAAAATCAGGTGCCTGCCCAGAAAAATTGTCTTCACTGTTTACTCGGCACCATTCCTAAAGTAATAACACTTGTCTGTCCTGGTTAATGTTTTCTAGAGGACGTTTTGCTTTCATAATGCTATTCAACTGTATAAATAAGAGAGGGAGCTACAGAGTAGTCCTGGTGAAGACAGCAGGATCCTACGGAGCTGCTGTAAGTAGTGATTTATTTTTTTTTTTGCTTCCTATAGAGATTTTAAAAGTGTCTCCTCTTGTTGAAGGCAATCCATTTTAAATCTTTTCTAGGGTTGTATCTTATACTGAAATCTGTTCTATATAATGAGGTTTTTATTGTGGCACCTGGATATAAAGGACATAGGCATCACAACTGAGGGAATGAGTTGCCCACACATTGTCAGGTCATTGGAGGAAGGATTGGGAATCTAAAGGCAGAGCAGAGTGTCTTGTCAGAAAGCAAGGGGGTCTCTGGAGCCAAGAAATCCTACAAAGGGGACTTTCCCTGATGTACCTCCTGCTAGAAATAGGCCCTGATTCATTAAAAGTCTGAAGATGGGTGCTTAGAACTTTTTTTAATGTATTGGTGCTTATTTTTAAGTAATCCTGGTGATTTTTATACTGAAGGTCTACAAGAAATACCATTGCTTAGGGAATGGTGTATCTAATGTCTACTTCTATTTTAGATTGAGGTAATCATCAGGCCCATTGAGAGGGAAGTGGAGAAATTGGTGATTTTCACATGTTCAGAAGATCACAGGGAGGTCAACATTTTAATGAGCCAGAAACCAGCCTGTGGTTAGGTGTACATGGGAATGTAGAAACTGAGAACCTGGTCTGATCTGTTCTTGCAGAGAGAAGAGAATCCCCTCTATCCTTACCACGGCACTCATTCTTTTTTGTCTACTTTTTTTATTCTCTTGGAGTCAGTGATGCTTCATCCTTGAGTGTGTGCAGTGACTCTGGTTCAACAGCAAACACTCATGGTGGCCTGGTAGAAGAGTGAGAGCTCATGTTCACCTGTTTCCAGGTAAAAGGAGTCTTGGAGGTGAGTGATGCCACTTTCTGGGTGAGTTCTCCAATGCTAAGCTGGCTCACTGAAGATAGAAAAAACACAAAACAGCCCTGGGAATGAACAGTCACATGCATTTCTAAAGGATTATGTAAACTAGGCAACTAGGTTTCCACATTTCTGCTGCAAAAGGAATTACTTTTAATGAAATATTCATAGTGGTTGGATTCTCTGCACAGTCCAATGGCCTTGGCTTGTGTTTGCAATCTCCTCAGGGCCTCAGGCATAGAGGTATCAAAATGCTGAAAACAAGAGAAGTGAATGTCTAGATGATCATCTGGAACAGGCCCTGAACCTGTTCAGGTGCATATGATTAAATAAGCAGAGCTTTCTGGCCAGCCAGGAAGGCACAGGTGAGTTTGTGGTGCTCCTTTGAATAGGTGGCCCTGGATCTATAAAGCCTGGACCTATGAAGCTTCATCACCTCAGAAGCTTGGCCAGGTTTCTGAGGTCATGGTCTCACACACAGATCTGGCTAGTCAAGTCTTTCTTTTGTGATTTTTTTTTTTTTTTTTGTGTGCTTGGGTGATTCTTTTTACAAGTCCCTAAATAGCTGATATTTAGTTCAGCAGACACCACTGGTGGTTGTGGTGCTGTGACTTGCTGTGTCTGGTGCCCCCACAGTGCTTTCGGGAAACAAATTTCTCAGATTTCCTTCTTCAGAAACAATCAGGAGGGAAGCAGCACCATCTGGTGAGCAAACAGCTTTTCTATTTATGCCTTCATACGTTTTTGAGTAGGGCAAATATTCATGTTGCCTGAAATTAGATTATCAGTGAGGACCCCTTATGGGAGTAGTATGGGATGAATATTCATTTCCTGGAATATTACATGGCACTCTAAAGGCAGAAAGTTGTCTCCACAACCTCTTCAATCACAGAGAAAGAAATCAGCCCTAAAATGGACAAAATACCTATATCCATAAAGAAGCAAGTTCTGTCAGTCAGAAAACTCAGTCCAGCCCACTCCCAGGTTTTTTGGTGGAATTATTCTAAGGTAACTCTAGCTATTCCCAGTGTTCTCCATTCTCTTTCTGAGTTGCATGGTAGGGCATATTGTGCTAGGGAAGAAGTAATATATTCAGCAAATGTTATCACCAAGTCTATTACAGATAAATTGCTGCAAACACTGTCTTCCAAGTGCTGGTATACTCTTGTATCATTGTCTGGTTTGACTGAAAGCTCTTCTTTAAAGACACCTATTCTTGAACACCACAAATAAACTGTCACTGTGTGACACACACAGAGAAAAGAGGTAGAGGTTAACGTGTTTCCTTCCAGGCTATTCAACAAGTCAGTCTAGATTTGGAACTAGAATTGAAGTGCTTTTCACTCCTACTGCCATGTTGATGGATAAACTGGGGGTTTTTTCCTGGAAATTATAAAAGTAAAGGTCTTAAAGAGCTTGCTGCAAACTTAACTCCTCCTGTCTGGAAATTTCCTAAAGGCTTTACAGCACAGGTTCTCAGCCCTTTGCTTTTTAATAAATCATTAGCAACTATGCTCCATAGGAAAATCCATCAGTCTTTAAGACCATATGAGAATCTGCATCTTCAGTTTCCTGCTGAAATGGTGTATTGTCAATTTGTCAGTGGTTGATCACTTGCTAACCCAGAAGCCACAATAACATGAAATGAAATAGTAAGTATCAAATATGAAATAACAATCCACAATTCATATTCTGAAGGTTGAGAGGGTGCAAATCTTATTATAAAAGTACCTTTAGGTTTCAAAACAGGGACTAATGAAGAGGACCACTTGTATCTTGAAAGCTTTAACAACAAAAAAAGACCTCTACAAAACACAGCTGCTAAGTCTTTCATAATCTTATGCCTTTAAAACAAACCATTATCAAGATTTTTTGTGAGGTCTGACTCATGAGTCTTGACTGTTTGTGATTGGCCAGTACTGAGTAACAGATGGATGATTCAGATTGTATTTAATTATCTGCGAATTCAGAACTGTAATAAAATGAAATTAATTCCATGAAAGTACATAAATTAACCACAAAATGTGAACATGTTGTAACTACATAGAGAAAAAAATATCAGGATAAGGAAAATTACCTTCAGAAAACTGTAATTAATATTTTACAGAATCCTTACAGCAAAACCATTCTATATTCTTTCACCATAATTTTGAGGTCAAGCCAGTTAAAATCCCTTTCTGCTTTGCATTCCAAATAAATAGAACTGGCATTTTGAGGCATATAGAAAAGCCAAACTATCAGGTGTCATATTTTGTAATAAATATTAAATGTGATGAAATAGAGAACAGGTGGCAACTTATGTTTAAAATGAAATGTTTCTCTTTTTTGGTATTCATGTTCTTCTTAATAAATTATGACTGCAGCTGAGTAAATAGTTCATAGTAAATAATTTATCCACAGGCAGCTTCTGACTCAGCCTGCTGAGTATGTGGAAATAGATTAGGCTTAGCTCTGATGCTTTTGTTTGGGAGTTGATTTGTCTTCAAAGTCTGACTAATATACTGGCTCACTGATAATAGTTCTTAAAACTCAGAACTGGAGCTCTTGTGTTGAGATACAACTATCTAGATACATCAAGAATTATTTCAATGTCAAAATCAGAAGAGATCAAACTATAACTTAAAACTACTGTGTACAGTAATTGAAAATGTAGCTACCAAGAACCCAACCATTACAGTTCTTACACTTGTCAGTAATGCTGTTATTGCAAATAAGCCTGCTTTTTAAAATTACTTAGAACAAACGTAAATGTTTGAATATTTGATTATAGCTTGAAAATGTCCTGTTGTTCTCATGAGTCTATCTATAAGTGGATATTCAACTACAAATACAAATTGCTCCCTCTGATGATGAAGAGAAAGCAGGACCATAAGCATGGCACTTTTGATGAGGGTCTTAAGTTGAGTCATGCCAGAGATGAAAGGTGCAATTGGTGTAATATGTCTCTCTGTGCACAGTCTTAGCAAATCTGGCTCGTTATCTCCTCAAACCCTGTGCAACTCTTGCACCATTTCTTTGCCCTAGATTCCTCCTCAGAAATGAGGCCTATTGGGACATTCACACCCCATTTCCAAGGTCTCTTTTTAAGCGCTTATAGAGTGCAGAGTGTCAGCTCTGCAATGTAACGTGGCGACCATAGCCAAGTGTAACACACTGATAAACGTTTCACCCTTTGACCAGTGGAGCAGCTGATAAAAATAAGGCCTTGTTCTTTGTTAATGGCATTGACTGCTTCTGCTGTGCTGAATATGAACCCACTCCAACAGTTTTGTGTAAGAGACAGCACGTTGTTTCAGGTTCTTTTTTAAAACATTATATTTTTTCTATTCAGCAAAAAACTCACCTATTCCTTAGAGAGGTAGGTGTTTATATGTGGTTTGCTACTGAAGAACAGCCCCCATTATTTGTCCTTTCTATAAATGGGACACCTTATCAACCTGACCAAAAGTTTATTTAAAGATCTCCTGCCTGCCTGTTTGCTCAGATTCTGTTTCCATGTAGCTACTGATTGCTGCTCACTTTGCATGAATTTCCTCTTTCTCCCCTAACTCACAAGATACCAGATTTCTTCTATGATGAAATTTTAAGGAGTTATTCAGACCATTAATGTCAAAAGCAGAGTTGCACCACAGCCTTTCAGCAATTAGCCAAGAGGTGTTTTGTGATGGGATATGCTCCATTCTCCAGCCTGCTGAGGGTGCTGTGTATTCAACTAATCCATGCTGAATTTTGTCTTTGCAGGTATTTAGGGTGGGGGTGGCAGAAAGAGACTTGGTGGAGACTTGCCAGGAGGCCTGGAAAATTAAAAAAAAAAAAATTCTGGCAAGAATTGGAGATTGTGGAAACTGAGGACAAAAGAAAGAGATAAGACTTTTTGATTCAGTGGTAATGAGAGAATAACTCTTTCTACTTAATTAATTGTTTACCTCAGTAACATCATGTCCTTTTTTTTTTCTGTAGGATTTTATTACAAGAACATGAAGACCACAGTCTACCTAAGTTTCCTGCTGGCTGGGTTTCACACTGCTGCCCACAGTCAGCTCCCACCCAGTGACCACAATGGACATGACCCAAATGACCCTAAACACCACATACATCATGGAAGTGAAGCGATGGCTTGCCTCAGACTTGTGCCAAACAACGCTGACTTTGCATTCCAGTTTTTTAGGGAGGTTGCACAGGAGGCACCAAACAAGAACATTTTCTTCTCTCCTGTGAGCATCTCCACTGCCTTTGCAATGCTAGCCCTCGGGGCCAGATCAGCCACAAAGTCTCAGATCCTGGAAGGACTCGCCTTCAACCTTACAGAGATTCAGGAGAAGGAAATACATGAAGGCTTCCACAACCTAATCCACATGCTGAACCATCCTGAGGGTGGAGTCCAGCTCAACATGGGGAGTGCCATCTTTGTAACAGAGAAGCTGAAACTCCTAAAAATGTTTTCAGATGATGCCAAGGCTCTGTATCAGCTGGATGCTTTTACAACTGACTTTAACAAACCCACAGAAGCTGAAAAGCAGATCAATGACTATATAGAGAAGAAAACACATGGGAAAATTACTAATTTGGTCAAGGACATGGACCCACAAACTGTAATGCTTCTGGCTAGCTTTGTTTTCTTTAAAGGTAAGTCTCCTCTAGGGTTCACATTCCCACTATTCATTCTTATCAACAAATCTAATGTCACCTACCTCAACTGAAAACTGATCTGGGGAAAATTTCCAATGCTCCTTGCTGAAGGCCAGAAGATCCCCTAATGGCACAGTGGAGGTGATGGAGGGGTAACAGGAGGCAGGTAATGGGCAGGCAGCTGGAGGTCACACAGTCCTGTTTCTCTTTGTGACACTCCAGGAGCTCTGTTCCAAGCCACAGCCTTCCATGCAGCCTGAGCTGGTGTTCCTGGGTTTAACTGTAACTCCAATTGTCTCATATTCTTCTCATTTTCAGTAAAGGCACTTAGACTCATATATGACCTCATGCCTCTTTTTAAATTATGCATTATTCAATAGCCTAATTTACTACATACTCCTTTTTTCCCCCTATCAGAGTCCTTTATACAGGCACACTAACATCTATATATGGGAGAAGCTAGTGACAAATGGGGGGGGAACATTTTAAGGAACAAAGCAGAAACAATGTGCATTTCTGATGTGGGTTAGATGTGCCCTTAAGCCCGACATAACACCAGTCAGATATGAGATCGTACAATATTTTATCTACAAATATGATTAAAGTCAATAGAAATTAATTGCATGCAGTATATGAGTACATAGATGATGTTTACAGAAAGCCCACATAGATCTCCTGAACAGAAAAGCCATGGTAGGTACAGAAAACCCCACCTAATTATTTAATTACTGGCATCTGAAACATAAATTGAAAGTGGAATACAATGCACTTTTTTGAACAGGTAAAAGATCCTTTCATTAATGTGATACACATTCTAAAGTGTCACATTTGAAAATTCAGTATTTAATGCATGGAGAAACAGGTGAATATTATTACCAGCTATAAAAAAACTTAGACTATGATGAGATAAAACATTGGATATTCAGTTAAATTCTCCTTCTCTGCATCAGGCAGCTGGGAAAAGCCTTTCAAAGCAGAGCATACTGAAGAAAGGGAGTTCTTTGTGGATGCTGAAACAACTGTGAAAGTCCCTATGATGTACCAGATGGGCAGATTTGACTTCTACTTTGATGAGGAGCTGTCATGCACTGTGGTACGGCTGCATTATAATGGCAGTGCTACTGCATTTCTGGTTCTGCCTGCAAAAGGGGAAATGAAGAGTTTAGAGCAAACTCTGGACAAGGAAACCATCCAGAAATGGTCAGACCATCTCTTCCAGAGGTAATCTTCTGCCAGTCAGCTGTACTGGCACCTAATTTGTAGTATTTTTTCTTTTTGGGGAATGCAAACACTGTGATTGTGGTGATTCTGGGAACTGAGTGGGTTATTTTTGGCTCATGTGCCCTAGTTGTAAAAATCTTGCAGCTGGTTGGTATTTAACTATTCTTTTGTTGGTGGATGAGTGACTTGCTGCTCTCCCAACCAGAGCAGAGACCATCCTATTCCTCTCTAAGGAATAGCAAGCATATATTGGTGTTTCTAAAATACTCCACTGACTGAAAGGAATGGTTGCAATTTTAAGTCAAATCTTCCATACTGAGATTTCAGCTAGTGTGTTTTTCCTCTCTTATGTCACTGGGACTCAGACATAAGTCTGAACCCTAAATAAAACATTACTTATACAGTTTGTAGTAGTGCTTACAGGCATGATACGTCCTACACAATTATCTTGCAGCATTCAGTTGTTGTTAGAAATTAAGTGATTAAAATTGTGGATGTCCTGATTTTCTGGCATTTTGTTTTGAAACTATAAATATCTAACGAGATTCTGTTAGCTTCAACCATTGACACCAACATCAGCTGATGCATTTTACAACCTTGTTTGTCTGGGAGAGATCTTAGCAACAGTAGATGAGTAATAACAAGTTAATACATGCTTAATTTACCAAGCTCTGCCCTAATTCACAATTAATGAGGCTGTGCAGTTCACACCCATGTATCTCAGTGCATCATCACAGAAATACCAGCACAGTTAGTAAAAACATAATGGGTAGCAAACTGAATATGAGCTAATAATGTGATACCTCAAATATCAAAATTAGAATGTATCATTCTCAGCTGCAATATCAGAAAAACCCTTATCTAAATGAATTTGTGGTGCAAGGTCATTGAGGATGAATATAGGAAAAAGTTCTCCACGGGAGAAACTGTGAGAACCAAATGGCAATTTCTGTTTTACTGTTTTGTTGCAAAGCAGCAAAAGACTTGAGCTACCTAAAGGGTAATCACTGCTGTGGGTGACTGAGGACCCCTGAACAGGGCATGAAAAGAAACCCAAGATAAATCACACTGAGCAGGAGCTGCCTGCAGACAGCTCACAGTCAAAGGCAAACTTGATCATGGTCAGCCCACAGGAGGAAGACAATTAGAGGACATGGAATCCAAATGTGCAGGCAGCAGGGAGCAGACCTTTCCTGGGGGCATGCCAAATGCCCCAGTTATGCCAAAAATACTTATTTGATTTGAAATGCTGGGATTTGCCATGCTTCTCCCCAGGCAGACTTTGTCAGGACTTCTCTTCAGCTCTCCACCTTCCTGAGCATCATGGGCTATCCTTTGTCTCTGCCTGTAAAGAGGGGCTCTTGCTACTGTTCTACTTAGCAGAGTGCTCTCAGATTTCCTGAAAAAAACACCAGATAAATACTATTATGATTGCTATTTTTATTATTAAGTATGATAGTGCTTCTATCACCATGAGAAGCACCAGCAATGGAATTGCTGCTCACTGTACATTCAGGGTCCAAACCCCTGGGATTTGATGCTCATGGGAATTACACAGATTTGTCCCCATCCTTTATATTGCTGAAAAATCCTTCTCACCATGCTTTGTGTTTCTCTTCTACCTAACAGATCTATGAACCTCTATTTCCCCAAATTTTCTATTTCTGGGAGCTATGAAATAAGTAACACCCTTAGGAAGATGGGAATTGTGGATGTGTTCACCAACCAAGCAGATCTCTCTGGCATCACTGGCACCCCAGATCTGAAGGTTTCCAAAGTAAGTATTTTCCATTCATGCAGGAAAATCCATCAGTGGTAACATCCAGGAACACCAGGATGCTCCCAGATTCCCACCTTGCCTGCAGCTGGGTCATCCAGGCCTCAGCCTGCAAGCTACAAAAGGAGATTGGCCCTTGGTGACACTGGAGATCAGATTAGATTGCTGCATGTCTGTTTTTTACCAAGAATAGTATTGGCCAAAATTTTTTTGGGCAGTATCTGAAACATGAGAGGAGCATCAACTCCTGACTCCTCAAGGATAACCACCAATGCTCCCAGGCACAGCACAACCTGTCCTTCTCACCCTGGAGACTCAGTTTTGGAGGCACAGACACACAATTGCAGGTGGAGCTCTATCCTTCATCCAGTATTTTGGACTTTTAGGAGATTTCCATAGCCTCATCCTAACCCTCATTTAAGCAGCCATGACCACAACAATAGAGTCTTCTGCCTCTACTCAATTCTCAGTGGATCCCCCAAAGCAGAGCTGCTTTAAAAGGACTCTGATTAATTTCTCAAGAGGCTGTTGACTGCCCAGAGTGACTCTATTTTCTTTTTTCCTAGGTTGTCCACAAGGCTTCTCTGGATGTTGATGAGAAAGGTACTGAGGCAGCAGCAGCAACTGCTGTTGAAATAATGCCAATGTCTCTTCCTCCAACCATTGAATTCAGCCACCCCTTCCTCATGCTGATTTTTGACAGAGATACAAACAGTACACTCTTCATAGGAAAAATAGTTAACCCAACTAGTTGAAGTGACATATGAATTTTGTTTGCTACTACTAATTAAAGATGTGAAAATGCATGACATGATTTATTTCCATTTGTACCAGCTAATATATCGTTCTTTGTTAGTAACAGTTTTTATTTTATGTCATCAAAATCTATTGGTATTGACCATGACATTTCATGAAGAGGAAGGAAGAAATTGTTTTAAATTCAGCTAGAAAATAATGCCTTTTTACCTGACTGAAAGACAAGGAAAGACCTAAGCTTTGCCAGCATTTGGAAAGAAATGTTTATATTACAATGGAAGACTCCTGTTTAATGCAAGGTAGTCAGAGGTAAAATTCTGAACATTCTTGCAAACTAAGCAGAAGTGGTTGCAATTTACCATAAGTAAATCTGAGATGGGAATACTTGGATCAACAGTGCAGGGTCACAGAAACCTGAAGCTCCTAATGGAGACAGCACTGGGAATGTGAAAAGCTGCCCTCAACAGCCTTCTGTACCAGAAACCTTTTATCATTCTTAGTATCAATCTAGCAGCAAATTTTCCAGAGTTTCTGCAGCTTAAAAGAGAGCAGGAGGATCAAATCTGCCTTGAATCTGATTTTCACCACGTGTTACCAATTTGACAGACTTAGATGGAGTTACTGGCTCCTCACACATGTATCCATCAGTGGTGAGGAGGAGGGTGTGTAGCTGAATGGGAAGGTGAGGTATTTGGATGGCAATTACTCAAGCATACTGTCAGCAGAGATTTGTGGAAAACCTAAAAGAAGACTCTGGAAAATTAGAGATCTTTCAAATGCTTTTGTACTTTTACAGCCAAAGATGTGAGTCAGGAGCATGCAATAAGCAAATCATCTGACCCAGGTGGGGGTGTCAGGCACCTAGGTAGAACATAGGGCAGCTTGGAGGCTGGCTGGGAACCACCTTCAATGGACTTGCTTTGGTAACTGGGATCGAAGGGAGTACAATTGGCTCTGTTTCCCTAAAGCTGTGGGGTTTGGGAAGAAATGAAATGGTGTCATGTCATTGCCAATGATGCTGGGAGCAGTCAAAGGCTTGGGAAGCCAACACAACCTCAGCAAGTTCTTGTGTGCTTGCTGTGAAATTAAGAGCAAGTGTGATTTTATTAGTGTGGTGTAAAGCATCGTCTCCCCTGTAGCAGTCTAAAGGAAAGCTCCCTTTCTGCTCTGTGTTCCTAGTGAATACCCTCTGCTAACAGGATGCTTGAAGGTGTTTTTTGGCTAAATACAGTCTCATTATAGATGAATATATCAACAACTCATAGTATTGAAGGCAGGACTCACAGTGACAGAAATCCATGTACTTTTCTGACACATTCCTGCATACTCCTCTGTTTGGGTGCCTTTGTAGCCCACTGCCCACACAGCAGTAATTAACAAAATCCCCACCTGACGGCAGGCTTTTCATCGCTCTTAAATACAGGAGGGTGCAACCTCAGTGAGGTCAATTTCAGCTATCACTCCTGCTAAACAACGGGCATCCAGTAAAGCCACAGTAAAACCTTTAGGGGGTAGAGAGCTCAAAGAGGCGAGATCCTTATTATTAATTTAATTTCCTAAAGTTGCAGTTTAAAAAAGGAAAATAATTGATTTCAGTAGGGTGATTCTCAGTTGACATCAAGAAGTGTGGAAGAAACAGAGGCCACAGATGAATTAAATATTCCTTGCTCCCTTGTAAACCACTTTGAAGTGGATGAAGACATAAAAATATAGCATAGTAGGAGGAAAGTTGTCCCCCATGTGGTTCTGGTAGGGAAGAGAATTGAAGAGAATTTCTCACCTAAGCTCAATCAGCTTTTGCAGGCTGTTAATCCTTATTTTTGGAAGGAGATTCCTTCCTTTCCTACCGTTAGTGCCTTGGTGCCCTCACAGACGTTCTCCCTTCGCAAGCATGCTGCAATTGTGTTTCCCTCACATATTCCAGGGAGCAGAGCCCACGGGGCAGCAGGAGGGAGGCACAGGAGCAGCTGGACTGCTGCGAAGAGCCGGCACTTCTCAGTTTGTGTCTCTCTTCTCACTGCATCTCTTTCTTAGCTGATCTCTGCGTGTCTGTAAATGTGTGGGGAGGTTACGGGGACACCGAGCGGCGCCAGCCATGGGAGGACAAGGTGGCAGCGGTGCGGAGGGGCGCCTGCCGCTCCCACACGGGATTTTCTGCCCATCACTCGGTGTCCAGGAGCCGTTTGCTAGACTTGCTTCATCAGGCAATAGCTCCTGCTGTACTGACACCATGCTGTGATTTTCCACTGCGGGATTTGCCAGAGACAGTGCTGAGAAGAGGCAGGCACCACACTTAGCACAAAAGAGCAGCAGACAGCTTGCTCCCTGCCTACATCCATACTGTGCTGCTGGTTATGTGGCCCCTTCTCATGTCTCCCCCCATCCACCAAGTCCTACTCTCTTAATCCTGCTCTCGTCGCTGCAAGCAACAAAAGAGGTTTTCCTCATTCCACTCACTCTTCCCATTTCCTCTCCGGACCAGCTCCTTTTCGCAGCCTCCCACTCTCCCTCCTGCAGGCTAACATTTCGTCCCTCCCACTCGCCGGCGCCGTTTGTTCACGCAGTAGGGAACGCTGCCGCCTCAGCTGTGGTGCCGGCCCCGCCAGCAGGCCCTCCTCTCTCCTGCCCAAAAAATGGAGGGCAGGAAGAAACAGGGTCCCCTGCCTTCCACAAAACACCTCCAGGGCACTTACAGCACAGTGAGGAAGGCAGGGTTTCAGGTCACTAGGCTGTTGCCATTTGCGGTGATGGGCAGTGTGGGAATGTAAATGAGCCAGAGACACATCTCAGGGACAATTAGTGACCAGGTTCATTAGCCATTGAAACAGCTGATACAGCTATAGAGTGCAAGGAATGGAACTGACGGCTGTGCTTCTGGTCATCCCAGGTTTGGGTGACCTGCCTGTCACTGGGCCGGGTGCCAGCCCTGTTTCAGTGACTGCACCCGGCAATGCCATGGGCAGCTCCGAACGGCCCATCCCGAGGCTGCCACATGCTCCTGGGCTCACACACTGCTTGTTGAAGCAGGCATTCAGGGGTTTGCTCTTCCCTCACCATCACTGAGGCTGTACCTGGAGAGAGGGAACCAAAAGTCCCCTCACTTCCCACCCCACACCCTTCAGCCTCCCTCAAAGAGGAGTCAGGGGAGATGTGCCTATTCACGCTTCAGGCAGGTGTGCTCTGATAGCTCTTGCTCAGCAGGAGGAAAGATACTGGTCACTAAAACCTCTAACTTTGCAAATACAGCCGTGCTGGTATTTCTTGTAACACAGTGCCCTGCTTTTTATTAAACAGTACAGGCCTTGATTCTTTGCACTTGCTAGGCTGGGCTTGGACCTGCCCAGGCCTGCCTAGGGTTTTGTTTTAGCTACTTTTTGTGTAACAGTAACTATCCAGCAATTAGGTGCTATTACCCACTTAGTTTAAATTTTCCCTTAGCTTTGGACGATTGTATTCAGATATTTATGTAACCAGGAGATATTAAGAACAATGAGTTCTGCATAGAATGAAGTGCCTGTGGCCTAGAATGAAAAATGAAGGTACACAGACATGGTGGAATGATAGCAGGGAACTGGAGAGTACAAGCAGAGGATGATGCTGAACACCACAGAGCTGAAATCATCTTGCCAGTGGTCAGTCACTGGTTATCAAAGCTTTACAGACCTGGGAGTTGGGTGAAAACAGTTTGGGGCTGTTTAACTAGGAATAACTAGGAACTGTGAGAACAGAGATTGAGTACACAGTATATGTGTCCAAGTGTACTGTGTCCAGGTACAGTGTCCAAGTGTACTGTGGACCTGTGAAAGATTGAAGAAAATCAAGGGAAAGAACAGGTGAGCAAATGTGTAACAGTGATCCCAAGCAGACCCCAGAGGACAGAGTTTGCATCTGCCCTTTGTACTCCTCCTGGCAAGGATGTGGCCATCCCTTTCCTGAGGCTTATGGTAGGTGAAAAACTGATGTTTTGGAAAGAAAACACCCCCCCAAAACACCCCTTTGCAGTCTGTTGGTGAGCTCTGCCAAGTGCTTCAAACCTTGCGGATCAATGTTGGACAAAAGGCAAAAGTTGGTGCAACATGGGGAAGAGGAATAGGAATCAGAGGCAAGGAGCCAGCCCTGCCTGGCAGTCCTGATCCTCCTCCAAAGACCCTGCCCTGGCCTGCCCTCCCACCAAGCCTGCTGCTGAGTGTGGGGCCACAGGACACTCAGAGCTGGGCAGCAAGACCGTGAGGAGGGCTGGCAGAGGGGCAAGAGGACACCCCCAGGCAGGAGCCTGTGATCTGCAGCCCAAGGAACTTCTGGGTGACCACTCTGGGGCTAACAGGCACAGAGTTCTGTTGAGATCTGTCCCACAGACAGAATTTCACACTGCTTTCTTTGTTAGTCCAGAAACCAAAGAGAGCATCAGTAGGACTCCTTTTTCTGTGCCTCCTTATCTTATCTATTATGCTGATACTCTGTTATTCAGTCACTAGATGTTTAGCAACTTGACGAAAGCACCTTTTTTTTTTTTTTTTCCCCCTGGATAGCTGCAAGAAATAAGATGTCATCATTATTTATTCTGTCTTATCTTCAGGAGCTCAGCCAGTCAGCTACAGATTACTGGAAGGCACGAGCATGGCTCTACTCATTGACAAAGGAGAGGAGCTCACTGAGAAGAGGTGAAATCAAAGCTTAAAACTCTAGTAGGTTGCTTTCTTCATGGTTACACAGAAAATCTATTTAAAAAGAAATCTTCACAGCTGTAAATGACTGTCAGTCCTGTGACAGCAACACAGAAGCTGCTGTGGCAAAACCCCTGTGTGCTCCTTCACATGTGTCAGAGTTCCCAGCCTCTGACCAGAACTGGTGCTGAAATATCTAGTGTTGTTGGTGTTGGGGCACTGAGAACAGCCAGCATTTTTAAGGACACCTTGTTGCAGGCCACATTTGAATGTGGTTGTGCAGGATATTGGTTGTAGGAGACAAGCATGAGAGTCTGGTTTTGTTTGTCATTGCTCCATAGGCTATCTAGGTATAATTTGAAGTACTTGGATTACAGCTTGATCTAGTTCTATCCATTATTTTATATCCCTGGGTTTGCTATGTTAATTTACGTAGAAAAACTATTTGCCTGGTAAATGGTGCAGCTGAGAGATTATCAGACTACCTGCTGTGTCAAAATAGCTGGCTTCAAAGCACAGGAAATAACTGTTTAATCAATTTAACATGTTTGGCCACAGGTAAAAGTCTAGCATGACTTAATAATTGTATAACATTTAAAACTTTAACAAAAGCTTGGGGGATTTATTTTGTTTTATTTTATTTTGTCTTATTTCTTGGTCGATTTAACTTCCAATATTCTCAAAATATGTCCTCAATCCCTTATACAGTCATGGGGAAAAGACCCACTACTGGAGTGGCTCTGCAGTGGAAATGAGCTCAGCCTGTCATGCTGGCCAGTGAGGGTGATGCCATCCCACAGAGCCCAGCAGCATCAGCCAAGAAAACCTGTATGAATTAGCAATGTTCCCAAACAGGCAGATTTTGTGTGCATGTTTCTTTGTCAAGCTTGCATCCTTTGAAGAAAACAGAAGAAAAACTTCCTAATTATTCCAGACTTTAGTAAAATGCAAATGCAAAGTTCAAGGATGTGTTTAAGCTGGTGGCTGCAGGAAAGCTCAGCCTCTTTGGATAGCACAGGAGGTCATCTCACTCTGCTTCTGCCCATGGCCACCAGCCTGGCCATGTGTGAGGCCACTTGGGCAGAGAAAATGGGGCTATCTCTACAGGGGGGCTGATGATAAGCAGGAGTTGAGGTGAAAGGAGCCCTGGGTTTGTAGCTCTCAGCCTCACTGCCAGGCAGGAAGCCTCTGACCATGGTACAGAATCCCAGCACCATCCGTGGGGTGTCCCTGAGTGTGCTGTCCTTCCTTGGGTAGCACAGACAAAGGCATGAGGGGAAAGGAGAGATTTCCATGAAGCTGGAAGTCTGAAGTCAGGAATGTGGTTTTGCTGCCATATTTGTAGGCATGATCTCCCCTGTAGAAAAACCACCAATTTCCAAATGTGCCCTTTAACACAACACAAGCAAACCCCACAATTTTTAGGATATGACAGCTGAGATCACCTTATCACTGCAGAATCAAGAACAGACACTTGGAGACAGCCACTGCATCTTGTTTCAGTTCAGCTCTGCCTGCCATGGTATCATATTGTAACCCATGCGAGTCACATTTACCAACACAGGGCATATCTCCATGCCTCCCAAAGTGCATCAAGAAGAGATGAGCCTCAGAACTCCTGCAGCTAGGAAAGTGAACAAAACCACACATCAAGATGGCACAAAATCTGGACAGTTTTGAAATTATTGGGAGATTGTGATGATAGCACTTTATAATACAGATTTCTCCCCAGCTCAAGTGCATCACTGTTGAGATCATAAAAGCAACAGTAGGGTTTAGGACTCTGTTCTCTCCTGGCTGTTTCCCCACACCACTGAGCAGTGCTAGGGCTGCTTGACATGCCAGCAGGGCTCCCCATGTGGGCTGTGCTCCAGCAAGGCATGCTGCCTTCTCAGATTCCTTCCCAAGATCTGCTCTCAGGGTGAATTTGCCATCATTCCTAAGCAAACCCTGGCTAATGGACAGAGAGACACAGCCCAGGTCCTCCCAGTTCTGCATCTGTTTGCTAAAGTCCTGGCAATCAGGCTCAGTGTCCTATTTCTCTCCTATAGATGCACCCACAGACAGATACACTGGCACACACTGATCTTTACTGTGTGGTTTGGGGACATCAAAGTGTTAACCACTGTTAGTGTAATTGAACCAAATTACTCTAAAGGAGATGGCGGCTAAGGCACTCAGTGCACAGAGGAGGTTCCATGAGAAAATGCTTTGCTAGCTTATACCTTTGTTTTCTGCTCTCTCAGGACAAATTTAAGATAAGGCTCATGTTTGCTTTGCAGTGAGCATGCTGACGTTGCATTGTTCTTCCACCCCGACTCCCTATTGCTTGATTTTACACTAGGAGATAAAACTCTGGGCAAAGACTCCATTGCACAGCTCATTTTTCTTTTCAGCAGACATGAAAAGAGATGAGGCATTTGCATTTCATATGTGCTTAGAACAAAATTTCTAGCCTGGCTTCAACTTTTGCTTTTGCAGCCTCATCTGTTAAGAGCTTGTTTGCTTGCAGACTTTCAGTGTCACGCTGTGGACTGGCCTCAGCAGCTGAATCTATCACAACTTCTTGAACTAGACATGCTGTTACCAACATAAACTGCAGCATGTGCATAATTAATTACTGAAATGGTCCTTGCCTGAGCAAGGGCAGTTAAACCCACAGCCTGCTCAGTGGAGCGATGGAGTTATGTCATTATACCACTGTCTCATAGGGAGACTGTTTATGTCACCTCCCAGAGCTGCTGAGCTGCACTGCTGCAGGCACAGCTGCAGTGGTGCAATTGCTCCTACAGGGAGTCTCCCCCTGGCTCAGCTCTCAGGGAGAACTCAAAACACCATGGCAGGTCCGGGCATGCCAAGAGTAAGAGCTGCTGTGCAAGTCAGCTGAGTATGGAAATCACACAGCCACAGAGGGACAACAGACCCAGTCCTGTGGTGCTAGGTAGAAGTGGAAGCTGTGAGTTTTACAAGGCTTCACATGTTGAATTTTGGTCAAAAAGGCAGAAAGAGTTAAATCAAAATTATATTCAGTGATGTGCTGAATCATTCCATCTTCCATTACACTAGATGCACACAAAACCAAGGTTCTGCTATGATCTAAAGGATTGGTTTAAAATAATATAGTTCTAGATTGAAAAATTTCTGTACAGAAACTTTTGTTCTGACATAAGAAATCTTTTTTTATTTGTCATCTGCTGAAGAGTTGAGAGTTTAACTTCACCCAAGAAGTCATTCATGCTAGAACAGAAATTCACCCAAGGATTTAGGATAATAACACTTTCCCATCACAGTTCCACTGCATTATTTCCTCAGGTAAACAGCCCTATGTCAGTTAAAATTTACTGATATAATAATGAAACGTCCACAGAGAAAGCACTGGTAGTTTTTGTCCCCTTACTGTTGGAACTGTCTTGTATCTTGTATGTTTCTTTTTCATATGAAGAACCTCAGTTCTCTAGTTTTGATCTTTGTTTCATGCTCCTGATCTGCTGCAGCCCATGGTGTCACACTTAACCTGGGAGGAGCAATTTGATCTGGTTACAGCAGCAGGAGGCTGAGGATCTGAGCACATTGTCACACAAGATCCACGTTGGTTGTACACAAGCCTAAGGAGCTGAGACAGGATGTCTGCAGCAGGTTAAAAGCAAAGATGTTTGCCAGACCAATCTCTGTGGAGTGGCAGGGTGGATTATCATTGGGTCTGACCTCCCACAAGCATCACAGTGCAGTGCAATGACTATATTCTGCCTTTGGAATGGGAGCATCTTTGTGTCCAGGCTTAGATCTTCCAATGCCTACCATGGCTACCTTGTGCCTAAGCTCTAAGATAACTACAGTCAAGCAGAAGATACATGTTTGGATGGCAAGTGTATGAACCATGATTTTAAAAGGCCTGTTCTCTTACAGTCTCTTGATAGAGTCCTCAATTCTTTGCTATTACTGCATTGTGTGTTCACAAGAGCACTTGTTTGCTTTTTGGTCAGAGAGAGCAAAGTCTTGTTAAATATAGCCACTTGCTCAATAAAATGTAGCTGAAATATCATATTCACCCCACGCTTATCTTCTACTGAACAGAAATGTTGGCTGACAAGAAGTCTGACCACAGGACTGGCTGTCCTTTAGAAGGACAGTGACTGGAACTTGAAGACACCACTGCTCACTGAAGAAGAATGAGTGGTGGCTTGTAATTTAGGCCTCCTGTCAATGCAAATGCTTCCATGCTCATTACAATGCCAAAAAGAAAAATGAATGCCTCCATCAAAAGCAAATTATATGATGCAGAAATCTTGCATTCATTCTATAATCACATGCTGACCAAGGTTACTATCATTTACTATAGAGCGACTTCAGTGGGATCCAAAAATTGTTTCATTATATAGGGAGCAAAATAGGTGCTTTCAATCAAAAATGCCTAAGAAGGAACAAGTAAAGATGCTAGATGAGGCCTTCTGGGAGGTAAGAAGGATGGCTTGGATGTGTTCAGGCACTTATTCTGATCTGGCCACAGCCCCAGGAAGTGTCTGAAGTAAGACTGCTCCCACATTAGAGATACCACTCTCTTTAAAGGAATATATAATACAGTGTATTATAGGCTTTTAAATGCTTCAGTTTGGCACAAAATCCTGACTGTAGGAGGCTAGGAATCTTTCCAAGAAGAGGCATAAAGAACAGTGCTGATACTGTAGTTATGACTGTAGCACAGAAAAGCAAAACTGACCTACAGCTGAATTGCCACCGGGGTCACAGAATCACAGAATCACACAAGTTCAAGGCTGGAAGAGACCTATAAGATCATCAAGTCCAGCCGATGTTCTAACTGTTCAACTAGATCATGGCAGCAAGTGCCACATCCAGTCTTTTTTTGAATTCTTCAAGGGATGATGACTCCACCACCTCACTGGGTAAATGATTCCAGTATCTGACCACTCTTTCTGTGAAATATTTCCTTCTTAATTCTAACTTACATCTCGCTTGACGCAGCTTGAGACTGTGTCCTCTTGTTCTGTCTGTTGTTGCCTGGAGAAAGAGACCGACCCCCAGCTCACCACAGCTACCCTTCAGGAAGTTGTAGAGAGCGATAAGGTCGCCCCTAAGTCTCCTTTTCTCCAAGCTAAACAACCCCAGCTCCCTCAATCGCTCTTCGTATGGCTTGTGCTCCAAGCCCCTTACTAGTCTCGTAGCCCTCCTCTGGACACGCTCAAGTAACTCGATGTCCCTCCTAAAGTGAGGGGCCCAGAACTGGATGCAATACTCCAAGTGAGGCCTCACCAGTGCCGAGTACAGGGGAAGAATGACCTCTCTGCTCCTGCTGGCCACACCATTCCTGATACTGGCCAGGATGGCATTGGCCCTCTTGGCTACCTGGGCACACTGCTGGCTCATATTCAATCGACTGTCAACCAGCACCCCCAGGTCCCTTTCCACCTGAGCACTATCCAGCCATTCCGTCCCCAGCTTATATCGGTACAGGGGGTTATTGTGGCCGAAGTGCAATACTCGGCACTTGGACTTATTGAAGTTCATCCCGTTTGATTCTGCCCATGCGTCTAACCGTTCCAAATCTCTCTGGAGAGCCCTATACCCCTCTAGCAGATCTACACTCTTTCCCAATTTAGTGTCATCAGCAGATTTACTAATAAAAGACTCTAAGCCCTCATCCATGTCGTCAATAAAAATATTGAACAGAACTGGCCCCAACACAGACCCCTGAGGGACACCACTGGTGACTGGTCGCCAGCTGGATGTGACACCATTCACCACCACTCTCTGGGCCCGGCCATCCAGCCAGTTCTGAACCCAGCAAAGGGTATTCCAATCCAGACCACGGCCGGCGAGTTTGTCTAGGAATATGCTATGGGAAACAGTGCCGAAGGCCTTGCTGAAATCCAGAAAAACAACATCTACAGCCTTCCCTGCGTCCACTAGCTGGGTTACTTGGTCATAAAAGGTGATCAGGTTAGTCAGACATGATCTACCCCTCCTAAATCCGTGCTGGCTGGGTCTGATACCCTGGCCGTCCTGCAAATTTTGCATGATGGTGCGTAATATAAACTGTTCCATTATTTTGCCAGGTATAGAGGTCAGGCTGACTGGTCTATAATTGCCAGGATCTTCCTTTGCACCCTTTTTGTGAATGGGTATCACATTGGCCAGCTTCCAGTCATCCGGAACCTCACCAGTAAGCCATGACTGTTGGTAAATGATAGAGAGTGGCTTTGCAATCTCATTTGCCAGCTCTCTCATTACCCTGGGGTGGATCCCGTCTGGTCCCATAGATTTATGAATATCCAAACATTTCAATAGATCTATAACAGCCTCCTCTTGGAAGGAGTGAAGGTGACCTTCCTGACAGTGAAGGTGCTTTGAGCTGACCCATGGTCCACATCCTGTGGGAACACAACTTTCTACTCCAAGTGACCCACAGAGTTCCCTGAGAGACTGCATTGTCCATGCCAACCTCATGGGAATGTGCTGGTACTAGCCGAGGAATAGACCTTGTACAGCCAGTTGTGTTTCATGGATTGATGGAATCTTGGGCCATGCTTTGGGTGCCTACAAGGTTCCTTTTTCTGTTCGATAAAGTCTCAGCTTTCTGCAGCCTTGATTGTCATGCTTTTCTTCTCTCCTCCTTCCAGCTGTCCTATCACCCTATAGGAATGGATACTTATACAAAAGCTGTTAATCATGAACCTATCTCACTACTCTTTGTTATCCTGGAAGTGAATATTAAGATTTTATCTGCCTCTGACACATTGATGGGATTAATTTACCAGCATAAAAATAAGTATCTGAAAGCAAATGTATTTGCGCTTTTTTGGTACATACAAAGAGTTATCTGGCCTGCAGATTCAGTGAAACCTGGTTTCCATAACTTCTCTGGTGTGGATTATCTGATGTCTGACAAGGATGAGCTCACCACTTCCTCCCACAGTACAGGTTGTAAAAATGTCTGCCCTGGATCAGGTCATTCAGCTTGATGAGCTTGGTGTATTTCAGACCTTTATCATTTTGTCATGGGGGATGCAAAAAGAATACTTTCAAAATACATAAAATGCAATTGAGAGAAGGCAAGAGAGAGAGAATGAGATAAAGAAAATATAACCTAAATCTCAAAAAACCCAAGCAGAAAATTTATTGACTCAAAGTTCAGAGTTGGATGGCATTTTAACCAGAAAACATCAGGAACTGGGAAGAGTAGTTCTGGGAGGAGTAGCAGCCTAAAAGAAACCTCTCAAAAGAGCTTTAAACTTAGCACCTGGTTTCCATCAGGACTGAAAGTGGTTCATGCATTTGCTCCGTTTGCCAAATTTTTTTCCAATACAAATTATCCTCTCACTAGCAATGTATGTTCATCCTTAAGAAGTTCCATTTCAAAGATGAGTAAGGTTGCTAAGTGACATGAGTGCCTAAATCAAGGAAGTGAAAAATTAACACCTCACATCTGTCACTGCCCACATATTAAATGCAATATTCCTATGAAACATCAAGAAAGCCATATTTGAGTACCTATACAGCTCATAGGGGTTGCTTTCCACTTAATTATTTCACTGTCTAGATAATTTTCCTTATGAGAAAGAAAATGGAAATGTAGATACTGTAGATACTGTCTTCAAAATATGGATACATAGATCACAACACGGATACTGTCTTTAAAAACCTCAGGAAGGGCCTGAGGTTTTTAAAGACCAGCATGTATAATGAGTAGAATCAGAGAGGCATGGATATGTCTCATGGAAGAACAGGTAGTGTGAAGTGCTGGAGCAGCTTAAACAAAGTCACCAAGTGCTGTATGAAAACTGATTCCTGCTTAAATACTTCATGAGAGCAGAGCCAAGTGGATACAAACTTTCTTGAGGAAGAAGTGTTGCTTTTGAATATCCAATCCATGCATCCTCCCACAAGAAGAGCACACTCAGAGCCAGGCCTGCACTGGTTACTGCATTGACAATTCTGTTCAAATGGAAAAACCCTTGAGAAGCACAAGTACCCAACCCCACAATGCAGAGCTCTGCCAGTCGCTCTGGACAATGCAGGGAGCACTGATTTGCACTCATTTGGTGATTAATAACCCTCAGCACATTTCACAGGTGCCAGAGGGCACCTTTTGCTACAGAGGCCACAGTGCAGAGATTTCTTCATTACATCAGGTAATTGCTTCAGGTCAGACAGTCAAACACCGCAAGTCCCAGGGACTTAGATTGATTATCCCAGCAGTAAGGAGATGCATGTGCAGTGCACGTAAATGTAGAATTTGGATAAGAAATAGTGGGCAAATATATAATTTTTCAAGTTCAGGCCATCAGAGGTTATTGACTGTAAAATTTTCTGTCATTCTGAAGGTGCAAAAAAAAAAGGTTTTTTACCCCTTAGACGTGCCAGTCTCTTACACACTTTGTCATTCCTGCCTTTTGAGTTGGATTTTTTCCAGGAATTTAAAACAGAAATGCCCTTGCATTTCACATCTCCTGGAGAAACTTTGAAATGCCCTCCCTGGAGAACAGAAATATCCACCAGTACCATTTTCTTAAGTTTGTGTCTCCTGCCAGCTCAAGTCCTGTCTCGTGACAAAAGCTTAGTAAGGCTTTTGACAAGGCTTAGTAAGAGAAGGGCAGCTGTCCAAACACACAAAATTATCCTTCTTCCCATCTGAGAACTAAAGGTTGTGATGACACCTGCTGGCTCCATGGGGACTCGGCAAACACCAGCCAGCCCCTTCTAGAGCTTTGCAATACTTGCAGGTAAAAATGGAGGATAAATAAACAATGGTGAATTCAAATTTTTCATTGCTGCAAGCGAGAAAATCACAGGGAACAAGGCTAGGCTAACTTTAAAAGGTTATTTACTCAGTTTACTGGAAAAAAACAGGGTTTGTGCTACTTCCATCATACATCATGAATGATTGCCTCTTTTTACCTCTTACTGAAAATTGATAGTACCTCTCTGGACATGGTGTTACAATGTTTCATCATTTTTGCATTTCCTATAAAAGATTCCACAGTAAGATGTGTTATTAACATACAATTATACTTTCATTTGTGTGTTCAAGGACAGTCAGACAGCCCTTGACTGTGAAGTTGAAAGCATCATGGAAATACTTCTGCCCTATTTATGAGCTACTGCAGCTTTGGTGCTTTGTCCAGCTTGTACAGCAGTACACCCATCCCACCCCAGGTGACAGGCAGGAATAAGTGCCTTCCAAAGAGGCTCTCACTACAGCAGTCCTGTCACATGAACAGTGGCACAGTTGTACAAAAGGGCTCAAGCTTATAAACAGTGTAGGCCTGGAGCCATAGTTGCATCCTGATGATTTCAATTATTGTTGTGCGTTCTTGGAGTGGGAGAAGCAGCAGTCACCTTGATGAGTCAGCTCATTGACAAACTAAGTGTGTTCAGAAGACTGTATTAGGAGCTGTTTTATAACTGTTGGAGCATGTTAGTTTATGTGTTATGAGTAATTTCACAGTGAGACTTCAGAAGAAGTACAGATCCCTGCAAATCATCCCTGCAAGTCATCCATTCCCTGCACTATTCCTGGGATTTTGTTTAGTCTAAGAAACGTGGAAGAGGTTAGATCACATTCAGCCTAAATATTTTCCTGAACTGACACTTTTTACTTTCTCATCACTCTCCAGTATGGTCAGTATTTCTGACTGATTTCACCTAGATCCCTCAAGACAATTGTAAATGCCCTGTGTCTGCCCTTGAGAACCAAATGTGCAGCCATTAGCTGGGGACGGAAATCTGCAGGGTCTTGACAGAAATGTATCTGTTTAGTTACTACCTTGTTTGAGCAAGGCAAGAAATTCAGTTCCAAAAATCTCCCACTGGGAAGCTGGTACAGATACAAGTAATTAAACCACCTGTCTCCTTCCTGGAATCTGCTCTCACTAGTGCAATCATGCCCACCATATCTCATAGCCCACTTTGAATCTCAGCTGTGGTTGAGTTACAAACTGCTAAAATGGGTCATGGAATGTGGAACAGGGGCATTACTTAGTGCAGAACTATTGCTGCTCCAAGGAGATCATAACTGGGAGGAATCAGACTCAGCACAGGGAACCTAAAGCCCCCAAGACCCCATATTAGGATGACGGGTTTCTTCATGGTCACAGAAGGTTTCCTAAAACTGACTGAGGAAATTAGGTAAGAGGAAAAGCAGCCATTGAAATAGAGGTGTTGCCAGTCCCACAAAACTGCAAAAGGAAGAATTCTGTCTATAGCAGAAACTCTCTGACTATTTGGAACAAGCAGCTGAATCTGCCTCTGCAGTATCTACCCCCAGGTACTCAGGAGTCACAGGGCTATGTGAAACAGATTGGTGAGAACCTGAACTACATCATCACTGCCAAGTTTTTCAGAGTTGCATATGCATCCAAAAACAGTTGTCTATTAGAGAACAGACCGTCTTTAGCTCAACTGCTGCCCAGCCTCAGCACTGGCACAAGCTCCCAGCAGAGACTTCCAGCAGAGACACAATTGGGCAGCAGTGCACTTGTATTGGCCTTGCTTATTCTGGTTTTAGAGGTGGTTCTGTCCTGATGAACTGTGGAAAAGTGCAATTTGAAAGAGTCCCACACTACCAATCCTCTCCCAGTAAATCACTCTGAACATGTATAGTTTGGCAGAGTGTTACCCATATGTTGTGTGGAGTTTAACTGCTCAGAAAGCTCTGTTGAATCCAAAGGGCAACTGACAATATAAATAGGAGTTGGTGGGAGGAATATGTTACTCCTGATAGTGCATGGTGGATACACTCAGCAAGGTGTTACCTGGCATAAAAAACTAGCTAGGGCTTTGTGAGTAACTATAGAGAAAGACAATTTTCTCAGATCTCTGTACACAGCCAATACATCTCATAACAGACTCCTATTTCCTCTGGGAAAAACAGGATTGATATGGGCTTTGTGGTCCAGCAAAGATTTAGCCTAGAGATTCAAAGAATAAGATTTCTTCAAGCCCCTCTTTTCAGTACCATACCACCTATAAACAATCTTAATATTTTGAATATTAAACATCAATATTGAGTCTCTTATCTTCCAGCAGTGACCACATGTGTCAGCATCGTGGTGCAAGGAGGAAGAGCTACTCTCATTGCAAATAACTGCTGATTTTGCTGAGCACAAAGGCCAGGATCTGTGTCCATCAGGTTTTCCTTGTATTTTCCTTTGGGCCACAACCACAGCACCACAGTCTCCCAAAGACACACAGATTCAGAGGCACACCACAGTAATGCAGCTTTGTTCAACCATATCAGATGCAAGTTTCTTCCATGCGATGAGAGGACATTTGAATTTCAAATCCAACTGAATTAACCACAAATACATATAGACTAGGAAGTAGGAAAAAAAAGTCCAGTCACATGGAGAACAGAAGTTCTGAAGTCACTGGGGCATCCACAGTAGAGCTTTTTCATGTTTAGGGACTAGACTGCCTGACATTACAGTGTCTTCAGTTTGTAACCCCATCTTATTTTCCCATATTCTGTAATACAACGCCTACACTGGGGACCTATTATGACTGGTATTGCTTCTAAAAGGAAGAATATTTTAAATTATTTTAAACAAAATGTAATTTAAGAAGCTAGAGCCTGTGACCTCTCTGTTGAATGCCTTAAGAGCATAAACCCCACAACTGCCCTCCAGTATGGTATCCTTGCAACAAGGATACAAATCTGCTTAAACAACAGAGGGGCTACATTCAGTTCTTAAGCCCTTCCTAATGAAATCTTGCATCTTGTAAGCAAACACTCTTATAGAAGCAATACTCATCAGCAATAAACAAAAGTCTTTTTAAAATTGAGTCCTGGATGCCCTAATTCTTAATGGGCTTTCTACAATGTCTAATACATCCATTTAGACTGCATATTATATTTATTTTTTTCAATTCAGTGAGAAATTAGACTAGTACCCTTATTTCACATTTTAAAGCCAAATGATTTTTCTTTTACAATCCAAATCAAAATTCAGTGTTCTATTTCATTTGGGAGTATTTTTGAAAACTATTTAGGACCACGAGGGGAAGATAGGGAATTCCATGTGTATGTTTTATCTGGAATTAGGCCAATAATCAAAATAGTGAAGAGTTTAGACCATCCCATGCTAGAGAAATTGTTGAATGAGCTATATGTCTTAAAGAATGTGCCTTGCCCAACTAATAAGGCTCAAGACCCAAATCTGTTCAAGCAAGACCAACTGAAAATTGTTAAAAATTATTGATGCCTCCCATAGCTCTGTATAAGTTTTGCATGGATATCAGCTTGGCCCACTTTGTATTTTATGGGAGAACATCCCTCAGTGGTTATCAGGCATTGATGTTGGCAGACTGATACATCACCAAATACCTGGCACGCTCTTCAAAGAGGGAGTGGAGCCCTGGCCTTTCCTCTCAAAGTACGGCCAAATTGCAGGGCAAGGATGCTGGTAACACCCCTACCAATGTTCTGGACCTTCTCCCTCTCTCCCTCCCTCGTGCTCCCCCTGCCTTGGTGAATATTGACATTTTCTTTTACGTAAGGGGATAATTTAAACCAGATTGGATACTCTACTGAGTAGCACAGATCCTGTCTTAAAAATAATTCTTATGGGCTAATGGATATGGGGGGCCACATCCTGATAGGGTGCTGAAGGGCTAAATGCAAAGAATTTATTGTTCTCTTCTTTCTCATTTAAGACAGAACATATTTACTGGAATATAACCCTCCCTTATTATGCCATTTATAGGAAACACATAATCAGTGTTTATAAAGCAGTTAATTTATAACAGACAAAACCAGATTATCTGTCTTTGGAAGAGTAAATATTTGTTCAAAAACTTCTAAATGGGACAGACATCTTCATCTCATTTTTAAACATAACTGATTGAGTAACGTAACAGAAGAGCTACCTAATAGGTAAGATAAAATTTATATGAAGCATTTAGATTGTAAAGGAAATATTATTATATCTTATATATATATATAATACAATGTTATACATTTATCAATGATTCTCTAGATGTGATGCTTTAAATGGTTGTAGACCTTAATCAGCTTCTAATGGATTTTTCTCTTGCTCTAATGCCTTCAGAAGAAAAAAGCATTTGCACAAGAAGCTTCTTTCTTTGATATTGATATTACTAAAAATAAATATTTCTTTAAATGGAAGTAATATTCACTTTGCTCTAACACACATTTATTAATGAACTGTCTGCTCTCCAAATAAACTGAGTTGTCTGAAATTAGCAATAAGCTTCACTTGGATCTAAAAATACAAGTCTATAATGTACATAAATTCTACTTTATTATTCCCAGAACTGTTTTTGAGAGAACTGTTTTTGAGAACTCCCAGAACTGTTTTTGAGAACATGTCCTCTAGTTCTAGAGGACATGCTCTATTTCTATCAGTAAAGGTGAATGATACAGATCCTTTAATGTTAACTTTAAATGTTTGCAATCTCAGATGGTTACTTAGTGCAATTGCAAGGTTTTTATTCCCATGTTCATTGCACCCAAATCAGCAGCAGATGTGTTTGTGTTTGCCTGAGGATTCAGGAATCTTTTTTTGAGTGTTGAATAGTTTAGGATAAACCTGTAAACAAGAGCTTCTGCGTTTGTCCTGCCCTTTCTGTCCAAAACCTCTCTGTGTTGGGAAGGCAGAGCCCTATGGAAGGCAGCTCAGCACTTTGCCCAGCCAGTCCCTTCACATCTCCTGGGGAAAACTGGTGGCCACTTGAGCCAAGTCCTGTTCCAGATCTCCCAGAGAGAAGCAACAGTGATGTCTGCCAGATGTAACACTGTGTGCAGGAATTGCACCCTGCCTAGAAAAGATGAGGAAGGGCTTGTGCTCTGCAATACTTGGTGAGCAGTTAGGCCTGATGCTAACTGTATTTAGAGGGATGAATTGATGCTGCAGCGATTGAATATGATCAAAAGCAAAATTTTCCAGTCCCTGCCTCTTTGCTAGAGCTGACTCTGCAGTCCAAGGATGCTTCTTCAAAGCAGGGATGATTCCCAGAGGAAAGAACCTCCTTCTTTGCTGCCAGGGCAGGTGTAGCACTGCGGCAGGAACAGGACCCCTGTGCCTGTGCTACTTCCCACAGAAGTGGGTCACTACGCAAGCAGAGGGAATGCTCAGCAGTTACTGCACTAGCTCTGAACTGCACTGCTTCAGCCTGCCAGGGGACAGTGAGTGTCCCAGCACTCCAGATGTCGCAGGCACCGCTTTGACCAGCAAGGCAGGAACTGAAGTCAAGTCATCCCCTTCCCTACTCCAGTCCTGAAAATCCAGACACTGGGAATCTCTTTAGAAATAAATCAAGAGTTAATGGAAATAAAAATAAATAAAAAAAATATTCACAACATATTTGCTGCATATTTTGCTCTGTTCTCTGCCATGCACTCGAGAGCAGGCATAACATTCATTGAATTCGCTGCCTCCTGATTAAGTCATGACAGCCCATCTGTGCTGCAGCAAGTACAGAACGTGACCTATTATCTCCAAAGAAAATAGCACACCACCTGACTGCCAAAAGCACCTCGTGACTTGGCACCCAAATGTCTCAGTACTCACATCAACATACCTTTTCAGGACTAACTCCCACAGCCTGAATCAGCCAACTGTGAAATTCAGCTGAACTCTGAATAAACCAGATAAAACCAGCTTTCCCATATGCCAAATCACAAGTTATACAGTGACCGTAATTTGCTGTTACAGATCCTTAGCTTAAAAGGAGTAGTTAATGATTGCCACGTGATTCTAGACTGTTGAATCACTTACTACTTTAATGATGGGCCATATAATCCATCTTTTAATCTCATTTATCCCTTTGCCCACTGCTATACAAAAGGAATTTGTGCAGGTTTGGTGGTCTTGAACATCCCATTTAATTTATAATGGGAAAATGCATCTCCAAAGATTGTAGCCATTCAAAAATTTTCCATGAGGTGCAATTCAACATTGCTGTATGGGAGAGAATTCATATATTGCTTTGTGGAAACATGGATGATAATCATATTTGCACTATATGCAAAGTGCATTTCATTTGCAAATTTACACAATGTTTGATGCTAAGGTTTGCCCTGGGTGTCCTGTAAGATCTGCCTGGTCTTCTCTAAACATTTTGTTGGCCAGGTTTGGAGTATATACCCTGAAGATGCAGAAAGACCACTACATCTTTTACCCTTTGCATTGTGAATGGAAGAACAAACTAAAAAGTCATTTTGTTGCCTTTCTTTTTTTCTAGGAAAAAACCAATTCTAAATAGTTCATTATTGGATGTCAACATGAAAACAGTAATCTATATACTTCTCTTAAGTGAAATATGTTTTGAATTCATCCAGGCTGATATCAAACCTAAATTTCCAACAGAGGAAAAAGAGAGTAATTTCTTGGAAAGAAATAACATCAGTATTTCCAAAGAGTGGTATCATCACAAAAATATCTCTAAGCCTTTTGAACACCAAGGTTTTGAAGACCAAGGTCTTGAAGATTTCACTCTTCACAACTTCACTGAAAAGACCACAAATTTTGGATTTAACCTCTACAGAAAAATTGCAATGACACATGATAACAATGTAATCATCTCTCCATTTTCTGTGTCAGCTCTCATGAGTGTCTATATGATGGCAACCAAAGAAGAAACACACAGACAAATTGTAAAAGGTCTAAACCTCCATGATGTGAAGGACAGAGTGGATAGCCAACATTTACCAGCTTTGTTTAAACAACTGACAGGTAACATCACAATGAATGAAGAATTTCTCCTCATGCGAGGTGTTCTTTCTTTTATTCAAAAGGACTTCAAACTCAAGGAGTCTTTCCTGAATTTATCTAAGCAGTACTTTGATATGGAATTCCTGAAAGTAGACTTCGAAAACTTAACACAGGCAAAACTTTTCATCAATCAAAAAATTAACAAAATGACAAAAGGAAAAATCCCAAAACTTTTTGAAGAGCTGGACCGCCATAACAGAGTGGTGCTTGTGGACTACATTTTCTTTAAAGGTAATTGCTGGTTTTATTATGCAGAATAATTATTTATTAGGAGAATCAAGACTCTAACTTCAGCTACATTAGGGGGAGTTTAAATGAATTTAGATGTTCTATTTTCTCTATGTCTTTATCTAAGATTACTTTTTTCTATTAAGCTCATATAATAGGAAATTATTTTTTATGATAGGAAACCACAATTTTTCTATGCTATCTTCCATAAAATAGAGTCTCAAAGAGAACAAAAAGCCCTGTATCAGGCTATCTCAGTCTATCTCCCAGTTATCCCTCTTTATGACAGGAAACAATGTTTTATTTTAATTCACCCATTAAAATGAAAAAGTCTTAATCATAATAGTCTTAAATGCTGAATACTGGGCATAAAATCATGCACTGATTTAACATAGTATACAAAATCATTGAAACAAAAATAATTTCCCTATTTTCATCAAGAATCATCTGTCCCATAGGAACCCAAGAATCCCATTATATTACCTTACAGGGGGAGGGAAAGAAATACCAGAGATGGTCAGAAACCATTCCATGGAGAAGTCAGTGAATCCCCATCCAAAATATTGGATAATAAATTAAATAAGGGATATTGAACAGCTGGTAGACAATTTCAGAGAAGGTTGCATGTTACAAAAGGTCAGATGCTCACCAGCCATTGATAAAACAAAGATAACATAAATTCTGAACTTGAGTGGCAACTAACCAACCTTAGAAAAATATTTCCCTTCTTTCTGTGCAAATGAAGCAGTTTATTTTGTAGATTACTTTGGGGTTTTTTCTGTAAAAAAATTTATATACAATAAACATAAAATATACTGAAATTGTCATCCACTTATCCCAGACACAACTGACAGCCACTTCAGCTAGATACAGAAAATACCCTATAGGTTTTTTAACTTTTTAGAATATTTTTCTGAACAAATCTAAACACACATAATGATTTCATTTCTTTCTTTCCTCAGGCAAGTGGGTCTATCCATTTAATTCCAAATTCACGGAAATTGAGACTTTCCACATAAACAAATACAGAAGCGTACAGGTACCCATGATGTTCAAGTCAGATAAAATTAATTCCACTTTTGATGAGAACTTAAGATGCACTGTGATAAAGATACCTTACAAAGGGAATGCCCACATGCTGATTGTTATCCCAGAAAAAGAGGGAGACTACATTTCAATTGAAGACCATTTGACTGCAGAGCTTGTGGAATCCTGGCTTGGAAGCATGAAATCCAGGTATTGCTTTGACACCCGTGGGCCCCTAATGTCTTTGATGTCCACTGCAGAAAAGCAACAAAGCCCAGCAAAGATTAGCTGGTCTTCCTTACCCTTTTCCCACGGTAGCATCTCTGTGGCAAGAGCTATCTACAGAGTAGAGGTCCTTTAATGGTCTATCCACAGCCCAAGTGGCATGTGAAAGTTTTTACTCAGAGGCAACAAAACTTCAGCTCATCTCAGTTAAAAATGTCTCTGTGAGAGAAGGCATGAGTCTTTCCATATTCTTCCTTAGGTCTCCTCTCTCCTTAAATTTAGTACTGCCAAACAAAACCCACTATAAATCTAGACATTTATTAAACATTTCCTACCTGGGGAAACCCAGAGGAATTGATAAATTTGAATATAAAAAGGTAAACCCAAATGATTCCTGTGAAATATAGTTACCGAAGTGAAAATTCTTTTCACCAGTCCATAAATTAGTGTGTTGCCCTGGTATCAGGGCACTGTGACTGTTGGTGGAAGTATTTATACTGAAAAGAAAATGATTTGTAGCATCACTGGCATCCAACAGGTTAGAAATTACTTTCTGCAACCTAAATGCCAGCAGAGACTCTCCAGTTTTTGTCCCTTCTTTTTCTGTGTAAAGCTTAATTCCTGAGTAGTGTGCATTTCAGCAGTCAAGTGACTGTTTGCATTAATTTATTTTTTTAACAGAAAAGTGGATATTTCATTTCCAAAGTTTAAACTAGAGCAAAAATACAAAATGAAGAAACTGCTTCAAAGTCTTGGAATTAAAAAGCTTTTTACACGTTCAGCAGATCTTAGTCATCTGACAGATCACGAATATGTAGCGGTTTCACAGGTAAGCCCACTAAAATTATTTGTTGTTTGGATTATAATAGTATATAAACAGCCCAGCCAAGATGGTCAGATAAATTTATGGGGACACTAATAGCAAAGTACCTCATCAGCCAGGTATGTGCAATCTACACATCTTAATCAGGATGGATCCCACTTCAAGTATGAGGTGTGTAAGGGAAAGAGGCAGTGACATCTCATAGGTGCTCAGCACCTCCCAGAGCTAACCCATCACAGGAGAAAAGCTCTGCCTCAAGAGGAATATGGTTGGCAGAGAATGGGCACAATTTCACAAAAACTGTGAACAAGAAAGACAATATAAATGAGAGTCAAATGGTAAAATCCAGGGCAAGGAAGGAAATTCAAGGAAAGAACTCCTCATACGCATTCCAGAGACAGTTATACTTCTCAAAAAATAAAGAACCTTAGAAAGTTTAAATAATAAAATCTCAAAAAGGTAACAGTGAAGAAGAGAAGTCAAGGCACTCCTGTTTTTCCCTTTATATACCACGGAAAAGAAAAAACACGATCTCACAGGCAAGGATTGGCACAATATAGTTGCACTCCAACCCATACAGATGTTCCACCTTGTATGCTGAAACTTTCAAAGAACCTTTAGACAGGTAAAGGCAAGGGCACTGAATGGCCAAGAAGGCAGAACACAGCCCCATGGAAAAAGAGGAGCAGGAGGAGATACTTTATGCCACTGTTTAAGGGAGAGCAAATATGAAATTCAAAAGACTGATGGAAAACAGAGGCAGAACAAGAAGCAGTAGAGAATGGAAGACAAAGGACTTGTCAATCACATCAATATCAAGAAGGAATAGGTCTATGTGACCAGAGATATCTTATGAAAAACAAACAGCTAGTCTATAAAAAGGACAACTTGCTGATAATAGAAAATTAAAATGCATGGTCAAAGAAAGGAGATGAAAGACAAAACACAGAGATACTTGTGCCCACAAGAATGGAGTGTGTGGAATGAGATGGAAAACAACGAATTCTAATACAAATTCATACATTACAGTAAAAGTTTAAAAAAATTACTGAAACAAGATGAATTATAAACAAGATCCAAATAAAATTACTCTGGCACAGGATTTAAAAATGTAGCTTTATAAATTTATGTAAGAAAATTGTAGCATGCAACTGCTCCTGGTTGTGGAGGGTTGTATGGCAGAGACAATCCAGAACCACAACTCCAGGAGAGGCTTCCCAGAATCACAGAATGGTTAATGTGGGAAGGAACCTCTGGAGGTTACCTGGTCCAACTCCTCTGCTCAGGCAAGGTCACCTCGAGCAGTTGCTGAGGTCCATGTCCAAACAGCTTTTGAATATCTCCAAAGAGGAGGAATTCAGTGTGCCAGTGCTCAGTCAGCCTCACATGAAAAAGCATTTCCTGGGGTTCAGAGGGATCCTCCTCTGTTCAAACCTCCTGTGTTTCACTTGGTGCCCACTGCCTCTGGTCCTGTCACTGGGCACCACTGATGAGCCTGACTGCACCTTCTTTGCACCCTTCCTTTGGGTATTTGTAACCTATGAGAAAGAATCCTCTGGTGCTGCTCCTACAAGTCTCCCTACACCATATAGAAGCCTTCGTGCTTAGCCAATTAACAGGGTGGGATAATAAACACTTCTATACAAGTTTCAAAAACTCTCATGCTTGATCTAAAGGTTTTCAAATTTGCAGTGGCTTGAAAAAAAAACCTTTCTGAGAAGATCTAACATGCTAAGAATAAATATTTAATGGATAAAATTGCAGAGATTTTCAGTTTGGTATGAACTATTTCACTGTTGGGAAATATAATGGCAATCTGCAGCACTTTTGTCCCTTCCTCTTGATCATGTAACTTTCATGCTGATTCTCAGCAGTTAACTATTGTGTTATCAAAAAAATCACACTTTAACAGGAACTGCTAACTGATATTAGAAGCAATATGTGCATCAGCTACAGAGTGCCAGAGGAGCATCCTGTCCCTGGGAATTGTGAAAGACAAAAATATTATTTAAAAATATGTAGCAGAAACCTCAACACTGGTGAAGTCCTTCAACTGTTTTCACATAAGTAATTCCTAGAATTGGGAGTTTAGGAGCTGTAAATCCACTCAATGACCAGGCAGTTCACCAGTACAGACACTAACACAGCAGAAGCACTCACAGGTATAAGCAGCCTGAAAGAATAAAATGGAAAAAATGAAAAAATTAAAAATCAGATTCTGCCAGGCTGCAATTTCAGTGAGAGTGGAAAATATTCTAACTAATCCAGGACTGTACCTCATTGCTCTACATATTTAGATAGACTACCAAATTTGTACATTTGGTAGTCTGTGCTACCAAATGTACAAAATAGAAATATGCAGGAGAAAAAACAAAGATTAACTGCTCATTTTAGTCCTTCACAGAAGCCTACTTCAACTGAATGCCTTCAGCTGGAAAAATACTCTTTAGGTTAGTATTTACTTCTGTCACATAGTTATTTCTGCCTTGCACTTCAGGTTGTCCAAAATGCAGTTATTGAAGTGGATGAGGAAGGAACTGAGGCTGCAGCAGCAAGTGGCTCAGAAATAACTGCATTCACAGTGCCTCCTGTCATCAAAGTAGACCGGCCATTCCTTTTTATGATTTTTGAAGAAACTTTTAAAACATTACTGTTCATTGGCAGGGTGGTTGATCCAACAGAAATGTGAATAAAGGTAATTGTTTCTATTCCTTGGTATGTAAGAGGCTTTATTTTTAATAATTTATTTTATAATAAAAAGACAATTAAATGCGAAATGTGAAAATCTGTTCTGTCTCTCCTAGCTAGCACCAGGTCATCCTAGCAATATTTTATTAATGCCACAAAACAAGCTAAATTCATTAAGGCTGAAAGCAACAAAAATGTGTCTTGTAAAATCTACCTTTGGTAAAAGAAAACCCAACAACCACAGAAGAAATTTCTAAAATCAGCATTTTAGTGATAAATCTGAATAAAAAGCCCCTTTCAAATGCCAAAATATTCAGGAAGCTCATTCCCAAACACTGCAGATTCCTCAATGTTTTCTTCTGTTACAAAGAGACTGAAGAGCCCAATGACCTCAATGTTAGCAGAATTTTGCCAGTTATACAAACAGAAGCAGTATCAAATCCTAAAAGAGAATTTGCAACCTTTGTCTAGAGATCTTTATTTTATTACTGTAGAAAAGAAGTCTATCATGAAGTCTGCCTTGTGAGTGTGACCTCTTTCAAAACATTTATGCAGACTATCAAATCACCTCATTTTCTCAGAGTACACGATGTGCATTAAAAATATTCTTTGAATTTAAAAAAAATTTGTTCTGAAGAATAACTTAGGTATTCTGATTTTTAAAAATCTGGCCTATCCTGTTTCATAGCACAAAGCTAGCCCTCTCCTAACCCCAGAATTTCTGCCTGTAATATCATCTAGACACCAGGGTGAACTTTGTAACAGGACTCTGTAACTGAAATAAGGTAGACTTTGGTAGGAAAAAAACGTACCTCCATTGGAGTGTAATAAATCTAGTCACAGAGTTGATCCTAAAATCCAAAGGTGTTGCTATGATGTTTCAGAAAAATATTTCAGAAATATTTCCAGAAAAATATTTCCATGATCTAACAATTTCCTTTATTTGAGTAGAGCAGTGCATCCAACAGAATGACAAGATCTTAACATTTAATAGATTTTAATTAGCAGAGTCCTATCTATAAAGTACAAAACAATGCAAAAAGACACTTTTAGGTTTATGTAAATAACAGATGTCAGCATTATTCTGCTTGCTCATACAATCTTCACAAAATAATTGCCCAAAAAGGAGCAGAAGACTTTTCAAAATCATTTGGCAAGGAACTTCACAGGTGTCTATCAGTAAACACAAGATACCTCTGCTAGAGAAGATACAAAAGATACCTTATAGGATAAAACTGGTAAATCTCTAAAAATCACCTCAGTCACCATTTGGTGTCTGCCCACAAGAGCCCAGACACTGATGTACCCCACTCACCAAAGGACTTAGGAGGCAGGCTCTGCTATCTGACTACACTATGAAGGTGCATCTAACCTAGCTCCAGACTGCATTTAATGTATCCAGAAAGAGAATCACTCCTGCCACTTGTCTAAATGAAAAACAACAAATGCCACTGCACAGTTGACCTTCTGCTGTTATTCCAGCAGGTATAAACAGTGCTCTGAAGGGTTCAAATGCATTGGTGCTGTTTAACAGAACTAACCCAGAAGTAAGTGGCCCCTAAAAAGACTGCTTGGATGGAGGTCTGCAGTGCAAAGGAGTGATGAAAGTATGCACAAGACACCAGAGGTATTGCACAAGGAAAATGACCAGTCCAAAAATGTCTAAACAGAGCATTTCAAGATTACATTGAAAGAATTTCAGGTTATTGAGTAGAGCACATGTTATCAGCATTAAATAAGTCAGTTTAAAATGACAGACAGTGACAGCCAAGAAGGAACAAAAGACAGACTGCTTACAGAACTCATTACCTGCTTATTAAGGGGAGAAAGAGCTTTAATTTTCTGCACTTACTGGTTGTTCTGCATTGCTCTGCAAGACATGAAAAGAGCAAACACAGTGCTGAGTCCTGCTCTAGAGCTGGCTACTGATGATCTGAGTTTGGTGCTGCCAAAGGTCACACTGAGAACAGCCTGGGTCTCCTGTGGCCCACGGGGCAGCAGCTGTAGCTGGCACCTGCGCCAGCTGTGCCTGGGGAACTGGGGGTGTCTGCTTGCATCAGTGCAGAAGCCAGGAGGAGCCAGCCCAGGTCATCTGCACACCTCTATCAATACTTAATGTTAAACATCATAAACTCAAAGAAGCTTTTAAAGAAATCTGTGATTTACAGGATCCTATCCCAGGCTGCAGAACAAACTGAAAAATTAAGTATTTCCAGAGAACCCAAATAATGCCTGTTGACTTAAGACAGAGAATACTGCTAAATCTAACTGAGGTGTAGGAAGCTTAAGCATTCAGATAGTGCTTAATCCAAAGAAACATTCTGTACTTCACACAAGACAGCACACACCCAGCATTATTAGTATTTTAAATAAATACCCTCCATAGGTAAGTGCTTTTATTAATTTTAATTATAAAAGATGCCCTGAGAATTTTTCTTTCAAGAACATGCATGTACAGCATTGTCCTAGGTTTTATTTTGAGTAAATCATCATTCATGTTTTTACATTATAAAAAGTAACCACACTCACATATGCATACACAGACCAGATTATCTTTATCATACACCAATAAATTTTAAAAACCATATATTTCTGATATCAATATATTTATGCTGCCTCCATTTTGAAAGAGAAGCTGACAATAGCTTCATAATCTCCCTCAAGTATTGGCATAAATAGAACTCTTCAAAATATGATTGCATGTTTTTCCACATAAATTTTGATAGAAACATTAGCATTAATACAAACAAATGCAGATGACATCACTGAACCATGACAGCTTGCAATAGCAGCTGATTAAAAATTAGATTCATTATTATAAATTATTAAAGTGAAAATACAATTTGAAATACTAAAATTAAAACAAGTATTTTTACAACAAAACTTATGAAATACAGCTTTTTTTTACATCATCTGGAGACATTTGCTTTTAGATTGCTTTGAAACTCACACAGGATTTTTATGAACTTAGCACTTGTAAAAACATTAATTCCAAATTCACAGCACAATGCTTCAAAAGTCTATGTTTTTTTTTTATAATGGTTCTGGACTTTGGTCTTAAATTAGGTTTGCAGATTCTTTAAAATGTGGGATTCCTTTTTCATATTCATAACAATTCCTTCTATTTCTTCCTTAAAATATGGGAACTAATGGTTGCTAAAATTGTAAAGAAGCCAATTAAATAATGTGCATTCTAAATCCAAGACTTCAAACTATAAAGGCCTAACTGAAGAAAACAAAATCTTCTCCTTAGCTGCAGCGGTTAAGAGCACATAGCTGAAGTTATAGTTCATATCATTTCACTACGATGTTAGAATTCTGCAACCATTACATTGTTTATCAGAACATATTTTACAGCTTGGAATTTTATATAAAAGATTTATTTTAAATTTTTAACATTGCAGGATGCATTTTATTCAGTTCAGGCATTAGAGAGTCCCATCTGCTGCTCCCACCTTATGCCACCAGAACGTTGCTTCCTCCAGTCTCTGGTTCCCTCATTTTTCTGTCAGGTGATCTAGGAGTTTGATTTTCTGTTTTTTCTTCATATAAAAGAAGAAACACACATAATATGTTGTTACTATATTACTAAATTGCATAACATATTAAACTGCTATTGTGCAGAACATTTTAACATAGCTCTTAGCTGCTGTACTTTAAAAATTTTGAGCTGTTCTACTGCACCCAGTGAAAAAGCCAAATGGATATATTCTGAGGGCATTCTTCTCAAGAAGGGTGAAGTTCTCCATTGAGGTGTCCAGAGAAGTTCTTGTAGAGATGCATCTGAGTGAGATGATTAAGGTGGCACAAGCAGTCTATTAATGGCTACTTTTGGCTATGCCAAAAGTCTGGCACATTGCACTGTGATTTCTAGCTGTTCTGTTGACCACAAGGTCATTTAGGTAATTTCTGGATTTTTCATGCCTTAATTTTTTAATCTTTAGATATACTGTTTTCAGTTTCAAAGAGTTGTAGATGTCAATTAAAAACAATTTGTATCAGACAGAAATATTTCCAAGATGGGTGTAACTTTTAGAACTCTTGGAAAAACTAATTTGCATCAATATTTTACACTGTCATTTACAAATAACACAATATATTGTTCTGTTTCACTGCTTTAAAACTGCATATATGATATGATAATATATCAGTGCCAGGATACCTAGTAGCTCCATCATAGAAATGAGACACAAAACACAAGCCAGTCCCACTGGAACTGGGAACTTTCAGCATCTTAAATGCCATGATGAAAACATGATTAAAAACTGTAAGTAACCAACTCCAAAAGTAGCAGATCAGTGGCAGAACTATTTCATCTTGTGCTTAACTTTCTAAGCAATTATATGACTAGATGAAAGACATTAGTTTAAGATACTTAAACATATAACTGGTACATGCATCAAACTGGATGTCTTATAGGTCAGTTGTGGGCATCTTATAAAATACTGATATTTATTTAGATTTATTGTTGCATTAAAAATTAACTTACTAATAATAAATTAGAATTTTATAATAATAACTTAGAAAAATATTTTTTATGCAACAATAAATCTACTCCCTCTTTTTAAAAGATGGAAAACATGTACCACACATCCTTAAAGAAAGTTTTGATTAAAAGTGAAATAATATCAGCCAATATTTGTATGTCTATAGGCAAGATGCAAAATACTTAAATGCTATATATATATATATATATGAAGTGGATCTATTCATTGACAAATCTATAAAGTTTCTAAATAGTTTTAAACAATTGCATGTTGAACCTTTTCAGTCATATTACAGCAATATAAATTCAAGCAGAACATCTTATATCTAACAATCTCATAAAACTGAAAACATTCAAAAGAATATAATAAAGCTACATGGCCTAATGATAGAAGATCAGACTGCTTGATAGAACACAGTGTTCATGATTTATGTCAATGTCTGCACTAGGATGATTCATGATCTAACTGGCAACTCTTCAACAGAAAGTCAGAAAAACTTCTCTGCTCTGCATACTAAACAAGATCTCTTGTGGGACAAAGTACTCAACCAGTGCTTTTTCTGATTCTTTCCTTTCCATCAGGTACTTTAAGCAGGTAGTCTTCTCTTTGTGATTCCCTCATGAAATTATATGGGTGCTGCTTTAGCATAATTCTGGCATTTTCTATGGCCTAAGTATTACCTAAGACCTAGCAACTGACCCCTACACTAAAACAATACTTCCTTGTCACCTGCTTGTGAGCACTGGATCATGATTTACTATTTTTTTTCTTGCAGCTGTGTTATTTTCAAAAAGAGATAAAACTTTAATTGGCACATACTTGTGAACTAGTTCAAACTGAATGTTTGAATGCATGAGTGTGGTAAGAAAATACTTCAGTTCTCCACCGAAGTAACTCTGAGTTTTGAAAGTTTCCTAGAGCACTATCATATATTAAACCAGAAATTCTTCATCCCTGCAAACTGCACTATATTGTCAAAAGTGAATATTTGCCAATATTCTGTAGAGCAATTTTATAGGAAATATTAGGCTTAAGCAATTAAACAATATTTTATCCAAACATATACCACTTCAAACTACGAATCATTAATTTTATCTGCTTATACTTCAATTATTGTGTTACTGCCCACATATTTACTTAGAAAAAGAAAAATTTTAGAAGTTACCCTACTCAAGCTGCAGAGCCAGGAAACAAAAAATTAGGTCTTGCCAGAATTGAGACGATCAGTGCAAATTTTAACCAGCATATACATGAATCTGCATGATGATACACTCTAAATAAACACTCAATTATTGTTTTTTCACCTTAGTGAGTTTTCTGCCTTAGTCAGTCCACCAAAGGTGGTGCTCATTTGTGAGCATCAATCAATTGTACCTCTCACTGTACAATTGTCAAATTCTTCTCACAGAGTCATTTCTGTCAGCTGCTTATATATTTGGATATCATTTTTTTCCATCATCAAACTTAGAAAATAATGCTTCCTTGAAACTGATATTTTTGCTATTTTGTTGTTGTTTATTTTTAATTTAAGTGTGCATATATTTAGCACCAGGCCTGATTTCCTGAGTAAAAGATAAAAAAGTACAGCTAAACATGTGTGTGACTGAATGCATTTACCACCAGACATTACTGTATCTGTATCTCTTAATATCTCCTCATAAAGCTGCTTCATTTTCTTATGAAAACAGTTAAGTATTGGGTCACTTTACAAAAGAGAAGTTGAATCTACAGCACAGCAGACATTAGACCAGCTTGAGAGATGTCTTTTCCCATAAGAACACAGAATACTAAAACTTATTCAGAACTAAATGTAGGACATCCTAAGCTTCCTCTTCTTTTCCCAAAAATGTTTTTTTTCCCCCTGATACATCCTCTTTAGCTTCTGACCCCATGCAGTTCAGGGACTTTCTGAACCAGACAAAGCACCCAGATCACTGTGTTTGATCAGATACCTACTTTCAAATACTCTGTTCTTAGGGTATTCATTTGGGAATGGTACACAGAGATTCGAAGCTGTGTTTCTTACATCCCACTCTCCTGCCTGAAGACAAAAGTGCAAACTGATCTGTGTGAGCCTTTTCCCGTCCCTCTGTATTTAAACAAAAGATATCCGTTTTATTTTAAATGAAAGATAAAAAAACTTTTGAAATTTGGAAATGTTTTATGTGATAAAAAAATAAGTTTAACTAACCTTTGCACCTCACGGCTTCGTGAATATTAATGCATTTATTTTCCCCCAAATCCTTGTGGGACAACAAGTAATTGGAATTTCTACAGATTGCTAAAAATATTTACAACATTTGAACTAATTTTCTGGTTTTTAAAGTGAGGAAAGGAGGCTTTCAGTGATTAGGGTGAAAGAAAATGAGGTTTTGAGCACACCTAATTTTTTAAACTATGTAGCACTCCATTACATTTTATGTTCTCAAGATAAATGCCCCATTTACTTTAGAGATAGCTGAAAATGTCAGCATGTCTACTAATCTAACTGCTGACTTTGAAATGGTGCACTTTGAAATAAGTGACCCCCTAATGATCACCTACAGAAAGTCTGAAGTGCTGAGGGTAGTATTAAGAGAAGCCATTAGACGCTGGCAAAGACAGGGACAGAGGGCAAAGTGATTTGGCACCTTTAAGTACTATTCCTGTGAAGCCACTTACTTAACAGAGGCCATCTGCATTCACAACTTACCTTCCAACCTTCTCTACAAAATAAAAGCAGTTTTAAAAACTACAGGTCACTATGCAAGCTTGAGTTCATTCCAGAAAACAATTTATCTTGTACAGTGAAGACGGTAAAATTCCAGCAGAAAAAAAATCATGTACACAAGGAGCTAAATGAATATTGTCCTGAGAATTTCTTATTTTGTTTGTTAAAGTTTTTAGTGTTTTATTTTGCAATTTAGTAATTTTATTAACTTAAAATCCTGACTAAAGCTGGGAAGATATTTTGGTTTATTTTTTAAAGAAACTGAAAATACAGAAGTGGAAAAATGTGTTCATCCAGATATTTAATTCACCAAAACAGATCATCACTATTGTTTCCTCTCTCTACCTAGCAAACCAGTATGTTTTCTCTTTCCTATCTTAGCTTCCAGCTGTAGTTTCATTGTACATTGTACATTGAAGTCTGCTTTACCAGACTCCCTTTCTTGCTGTAGCTGGCTCCTTCCAAGGCATTCTGCCTTGACTAAGAAGGCAAATCTCTGCTAGCAAAGAAAAGTCTCAGTTTGAGCCCACAAAATTCCAGCTAGTCCAATGGCAGTAATTTAGTTATAGTGTAAAAGGAATCTGCAGGGAATTTGCTGCTAGAGTCTACAGGGATCTGGGTGAGTGTGTGTCACAGTGATTTTCTATGATTTACAGTTTTAGCACAGGAGCAAAAAATACATCTTTGATTTTGTTCTTGCAAAATGCTGAACAGCACTGGCTGATGTTTAAAGGAAAGCAGCCTGAGGGAGATGCCTAGCATTGATTTTTTGATTTTTTTGTAAATGGTAAGGCAAAGGAGTCAGCATTACTAACAAATACCAGTACCAGTTCATTGTAAGGCTCACGATTCATAAGGGAATTGTTACGTAATGATAAAACATATATAAGTCCACAAAATGAAGGAAAATCAGAAACTAAATAGTCTAAAAATACTTCTATTTCTCCAACTACAGGCAGCCAAATCACTGTGACTGTAGTTATTACACATCAAAGGCACTAACCTTCACTTTTTCCCATTCCACCCTCTCAATTATATACCAGTGAATGCAAATATGTGCAGGAGAAACAATGTGAAAGACTAATTAGAAGGCAATGCCATCTGAGAAACAGTTACAATTACATATCCCACATTTCTACCCTGCTATTTTAGTATTTCAAAATCCGTGTGCAGAAGTATAATAAATACAGGCCTAATTTTTTTACTTGGCTCTTTTAAGTTCCCTTTGAAAATGTTACCCCTAGGCTCAGATTAACATCTTGTCAACAACTTACATGCTCATCCTTCGGGTCTGACTCTCCTTATTCCCATTTCTCTTCTGGTCAGCTGAGTTGAATAAGTTGCGAGAAGAGCTGGAAGGGAAGGCAGCATTCCCACTATTGCCAGCAGCATGAGTCCTGAAGGAGTCATCTGAAACACACAGGGGCAGCTTAGACAAAGAACTTTTTTGAAAACACTGCACAGAAAGTAAACAGAATAAGCTGTTTTTCCTGTGACAATAGTGGCTTATTTCCTATGGCACTAATCCCAAATTTTAATGGAATGGTTTTTACTTAATATTTCTTCAAGTATTTTTATTAAACAGTCCCCCTAAATAACTGGAATACACATTTTCAGAGAAAATATTCATATATTTAATGTATGTAAAGAGTGTGATTTCTTAGGCCAAATATTAGCTGCTTAAAATTTAGCTCTTTAATGTAATTTAATTGCCTAGTGGCTAATGGTAGTGAATTGAAAGACAGGTTTCTCTAGGAAGCCATTCATCTCAATCTTATCTTTAATCATCCAAACTCTTTAAAACTTAATGTGCAGAACTCCAAACAGTAGTTTCTCTCTCTTAGTTCAGTAGAATTTTTACATAATATTCATTCTCTTCATGTAAAATAGGTGGGGAAAAACTCAAAACTCAACCTTTTTATGATACCTGGAATTCCAACCAGGACATGACAAATTCAGTTTATTTTTTCTATTTTTAAATGTAAATTAAAACAAATGTGTAGGGGGGAAAAAAATCTGAAAAATACACTTACTAGACTAGCACTTAAATGCCCATATAAATTGGATACCTATTATTCTGTTTTCTTTAGGAGAATGATATCTTAGAGTATGCCTGCCTAATTGGGCCCTATTGGCAAAAAAACTGAAGTAAAACACATTCTAGTAACCTACTTACCACTAAAGGATAACATACAACTCTTTCCCATCCCTGGTACTGAAGATGTATATCCTGTAGCAGAACTTTTACTTTAAAAAACAAAGCAAAACAGAACCAAATTGGTTATTTCCGAAAGTGTTCCTCTCAATTATATCATCCTGCAGTTTAATAGTATTGGAGGTTATTTCTGAGTTTATATGAAGAAATTAAATGAGAAAGTTGTGCTGAAATGTCTTTAAGAAATATATGTGAAATTAGATTTAGCAATTCATATGGAAAATTACTTTTAATATATGATAAAAGGAGACATTTATTAACTTAAAAGGAATTCATAACCATTTCTAGGCCTCAGCATGCCTTAGATGTTTCTTCCTTCAGTTAATCAATTAAACAGAAAGCTGAAAACATAAGTCACAACTCAGTGAGCACATCACAGCTTTCAGAGATCCATGAGCATTCATTTCATAAGAGCTGACTATTAGCAAACATTTGCCTAGGAGGTAAGCAATGAAGATTATAAAGATACTTAGGGCACTTGTCTATGTTGCTGTATTTTGGATGCAGTACTTGAGTACTGAAAGATTGGCTTCGAACCAGCTTGGATTTTTTTTCTTCTTTGCCTAAAATTATAAAGAACATTTTTTAATATGAATATTACATTTCCTCAATAATTAAGAACACTTTAAAATATATTTTTCTGTCAATCTATGGTAAACGAAGGAACGAGATGATTTAAATACTTCAATTTAAAAAAATAAACCTTAAGTCACTATTTATATATTACAGAGTGAAACAAAACTAAAAACCATAGAAAATACATTCAGTTCTATCTTTTCCTCTGTGCAGTAGGTGTAACTTGGGTCCACAGATGTCAGCAGCATCTTTGCTGGGGTTTAATCTGATGATGTGAAATCAAAGTGTTTCAGTGAGTTTTTGAACTCTTCTTACCTGCTGATGTACCAGAAGAGCTTCCAGAAATAGAGAGATTGATACTTTTTGCCAACACTGATGATGTTTTACTGTCTCTACCTACAAAAAAACCAAAAAACTGTCCAGTAAAATCCCTTCCCTCTTAAAACTTAAATTTTTATAAAACAGTGGACATATCAGTCCTGGAGCAAAGATTAATACTATCTAATCCAGTGCTACTAGCCCTTCAGAAATACCACAGACAAGTACTTACACTATATCCCAAAATGAAAAATAACAGAGAACTAAAACTGTAATGTATTTTATTAATAAAGCCAAAATAAATATATGTGTTATTATCTATTATACATAATATGAGGCCATTTTTCATAAACAACTTCATTAATACATAGAAACAATTTTTATATCCAATTTCTAAATCTGTTTATTGTATAAAGTGTCTCTTTCCTGCTCCTTTCTCTACTACCTTTGTAGAAGAGTAAAGCATGCATAAACATGTACACAAATAAACAAACTTACGTTTCTTTTCAAACATTTTATCATTAATATTTGTAGATCTTCCTTCATTTTTCTGCTTCTCTTTTTCTAATTGTTCCTAAAAGAATGAATAATTTTCTTAGATATTACCCAGGTAAAAGTAAATAAATGTGTTTCCAAGTAACAGTTCATTTCTACTCTCCTGCTCTACAATCCCTGATGAATATCCAGAGAACCAATTAAGTAATACAGAAAGAAATCAGGGTACATATCTCATTTGAAAACCACAATCTGAAGAAAGTTCAGAGAGTTAAAGTTCACATCTAGAACTTATAATTAAAATTATGCCTGGCTTTTGGCATTTTTTATATTCAAAAAGATACAGACATTGGCAGCTGGCAATGTAAAAATTTTCTGTAACACAGACACCCTGAAAACAGAACAGGCAACACTTTTATTTCATACAATTCAATGAAAATGTTTTTCTTAGATTTTAAGCTGTGTCACATATATTCAAACTTTATAAAGATCTAAAATTAACATCTACAGTTGATAAATCTTTATGACAAAATCAACTATGTAAAATTGTTCAGGTTCATGGAATTTATTTGCCCTTCTGTAATACTACCCAGCCTAAAAATATATTCCATTTGATAAGTAGATATCACACCAGCTTCAAAAAACTATACAATATTAGCTAATATTCTATACCATTTTCAGAATAAAAGTTAAGTGAACCATAACTGCTCTAAACTATATTTTTCATGTCATTCTAATTACTACCCAGTCAAGAAAAGAAAGAGGTAATTAATTCAGGTCAGGGTTGCTGGAAAATAGTTCCTACAAAATCAGCTACTAAAATGAAGGAAACTTACTAACATATTCAGTACTAAAATCTTTGGCAGTCAGATTTAAGTGGGTTGAATGGCTCTTCATCTCTTTGGGACTGCAACATGTCCCAGTTCCCTGTGTCCCTCTCAGGTTTCCCAAAAGCATCACAGACAGTGCTAATGAGGCCTTTGTGACACAGAAGGGTTGCACATATTAGTGGCCTATACCATAAAAATTCAGGTGCTTTTCTAAACTGCAGCTGTAGAAACAGGGTAAAAATTGATGTCATCATACAACACACAGGAGCACAGGAGGCTCTTTTGCACCAGGCATACACTTTCAGTCTAAAAGCATTAACTGTATCTATCTGCAGACTGCCTGAGCCAAGTTCAAGATTTTGAGTTGAGTGTGTGTGTGCAGGTCTGAGAACCCAGCTGGCTCAGGACACTGAAGTGGAAGGAAATCTGTGGCTCAGGTATATTTGCTCATACTGACCTGCAATACCCATTGACATCAAAGTGGACCACAAAGGAGGAAACAAGGACATTTTTGGGACACTCCTGAATCTCTTCTGGTTCACTACAAAGAAGTTTATTTACTACAAGTCACAGGAACCATACTAACAATTTTAGGAGCTTCTGAATCCTGTCAGCTGCTCAGCTTCTCCCACCTCAGGCTGGAGGGGAGGCAGAGACAGGAGGACTGCAGTGGTCTAATTTAGGCTTTGTGGAGATGAGATGAAGATATAAGCTGTGTGCTGAAGTGCCTACTGCACCTTTTGCTTTTCTCTCTTTCCTGGCTAATTGGAAAGCCTGTAACACAGAGCATTCTTTGGCTTCCTTAGGACAAAAGAAGTTACAAGATTAATTTCTTTGCCTTGGGAAGCTGTATGTGAACTCTGAGGTGTTTCATGGTCAGTTTATCATAATATACATGGTATTTCTCAAGAAACTCAAGTGTGCCTTTCTAATTGATACAGCAAAATTTAGGTAGTAAAGAAAAAAAATGTTCCATGTTACTTTGAAGGACTTAACCCTATTATAAATTATAAAATGAAACCACAGAGAGATAATGAACCCATCGAGTCTCTCCAAAATACAAATTTCCCCTACACCTTAAAATTACTGCCTCCTTAATATGGAGCTAGAAACTATTTTAAAATAATGACAGCGTACTGATAAAATATACCATTTCCAAAAGGAGATGTTCTTGCCTTTCTTTTTCTTGATCCAATAAATCATTTTCGTAAAATCTTTTCTGAAACTTCAAAATAAAATCAATAAAAACAAAAATCACTACACGAAAATGGAAACTAAGAATAGTTGGTAAGTATTAAAGTTAATAAGTACTTACAGTATCCACAGAGATCTCCATTCTATCCAATTCTAACACTGTCTACAAAGAAAATGAAACCATTATTTATTATTACTCTACAGAATGTCATACCATGAAGTAAAGAATTGCCTTTTCTTCCTACATATTTGAAGCCTATGCTTTTATTTTTATGGCACAAATGCAGTTTAAAAGCATCAGAGTATTCTCTGAGCCCTGCTGAGACTCACAATGAATAGATTCACAGAATATCTGTATGGAAGTCAAAATACACTCAAGGAAGCACCACAGCAAGCATAGCTATGGCACAGGCATAGGAACCACGACTGAAAAAAGCAACTCAGGAACCTGTGTCTAACTCAGAAGGTTCCACACAGGTGCTCACCCAGTCTCTCTCCTGCAGACTGGCCCTGTAAGGAAGCCACCTACTTGAGCTATTTCACTTCATGGTTTCTAAATTTGAGACTAAGCATGGACATTCCTGAAAGATGTACTTTTTTGAATATTCACATTAAAAAGACATTTGTAGCATTTCAAAATCCTGCAAATGTTTTGTCTGCATATTGAAAAATATCTAGTCTAACAAGATATCTCTGTCTCACAAACCTGATGAGTTCTACTAGAATCAACATTCAATCTTTCTCTAGTCTTTTTATTTCATAAATGGTCATTGAGCCAAAATCCTGAATTTGAATCACTACAAAATAACTGCAATCTAAGTAACCAAGGAAACATTAACACTCCTGAAATTCACAGAACATACTATACTGCATCATCTTTTAATTGTTCAAAATTACATAATAGAGAATGGAATTTTTTGTCTCCTGTTCTTACATTGAGAAAATCCACAGAAAGCATACTTTAGTCATCTTAACTTTCAGTGATAAACCCAAGATTAAACACTGCTTAAAAAGAAAAATGCTTACTCTTTTCACAATAGTCAAGACATCTTTGTCTTTCTCTTGACACAGAAGTTTCCTTATACATAATTCCAGCTGCTGAAGTAAATGTTTATCAGTGGGAATCTTCAGAGTAGATTTGACTTTTGGCAATAAACAGCATAGCTTCATTCTACAAAAAAAAAACCAAACAAACAACCCAAATATTCACTTTTTGATGCAGATGCTTAATACATATTATTAATTCTCAATGTATAACATGCTAGCATTTGACACAAAATAATTAGGTGGTCTTATTTTTCAGAAGTGATTGTTGCTTATGTGTTGATTCCAGACATACTGTTTTCAAAAAGTCTCTATAGATCATGAATACAGACCATAAACATCTTTGGTTTTTCTGGGTTTCTTTTTAAATCTAGAAAAATAAGGAGACCTCTGGATTTTCCAAGTGATATGCACACCTAACTTTATCAGTTACCTACTGACCTACTTCTGGGATTTTCTAACACCATTCCCACACTCCCCTGCATCTTTAGTACTGGTCATTCTGAAGGCTCTTTATGTTTTCACTCAAGTTCCATTATTTAAGTAAAACATAAAACTTTTAACAGTATCTCTTAATACATTATTTATAGCTTTTTTTCCTGTACACTGCTATATATTCTACATACCTGACATTTGCCACTGGGTCATGGGTAAGTTCAAGCACAGGTAAAAAGAAGTATTTACAGAAGAATGATTTTGAAAACAGTTCCATAATGAATTCACAAGTATCTAAAAAACGAAGCCTGTTCCAGTAACTTTTTCCTTGACCCAGTTCTGAAAAATAAAAATTTGCAGATATTATCTGTCAAGTTTTCAATGTCAGATAGAAAACATTTCACAGGCTGACCTTTGACTTAAAAGATGATAATCACAGGCATCAAAAGACATATTCTCAGCCTATTTCAATTCTTTCTTTTAGTAAAAAACTAACATTCTAAATTCAATCAATTCTGTCAGTGAACACTTAAAAAAGCAAAAGAACAAGGGAACTAGCTACAGTGTTAACAAAGTCCTGTACGCCTTTCAAACCATGTCACAGGAATATCAAAATTACTGTGTAAACATCAAGGAATGTTAATGAAGATTGTTAAAACTCCTAAGCTATCTTTAAAACACACAGCATACACCAAAACATCAAATATAGGTGACTGATTAATAAATTAATTTCTGAGACTTATTATGCTGAAGTCTCTAGAGAATTTTAGTTCTACAGCGGAACTCTGGTTTTTATATTGCTGCACCAACAATTTAGTAATTTTGGCTAAAAGAAGTAGGGCTGGAAAGGTCTTGGCATATTATCAGTTTCTGCATTGCCTCTTCCCCAAGCCTTTTCTATAAACTTATATAACTCCAGCTCTATTCCTCACATATGCGCAGTACATTTTGCTGGTGATGAGAAACTGAATGTCTTCCAAGCATAGTCCCTCCAATGATGGAAGGAAATTACACTGAATAAATGTAACTGTAAATAGATCTTCAGCCAAAACTAGCTTTCATTTCCCAGTAATGGAGGAAAGATCATCTCTTACGTTCGATCAGTTTCTGAATAACCTCGTGTCTCTGTTCCTGTTTGCGATTGTAGCGCAAATAAACACACAGAGTCCGAGCAGCTGCTTTCTGCACTGGCAGCACATTCTTGAAAGAAATAAAGGAAACACAGTTAAATGTATCTGCAGGAGTATGACTAAAAACTTCTAGAGAATAAGAAAAAAAATAGCTAAAAAGCAGAGTAACTTTATAAATTTTAAAATAAATGTCATAATGCAAGACAGAATTAGGAAGTTTGGCCTATTCATGAAACACCTGCTTTTTTATTCCTTCTGCCCAATTTGTAGATTTAACTATTTCATAAGCACCTTAAAATATTCCATGTTTGCAAGGCACCTTCTGTATTACAGATGTTAGAAATAAAATTCACATAATCTTCTTTTACAACAGTTTTATTCTTCAATTAACTCAGTAAAATTTCAGACTAGTAGCTTTAAATGAAAATTTACTTTAGAAATGCAGAGTTCTTTCATAAAGAACAAACACCAAGGTATGGAATCGGGAAAAAGAAGGCATATTTCAGAGGAAAAGGTTTTGATTTAACTAGAAACAAACTGATGATGAGCACAAGGAAATGAAGAAGTCTTGGGGAGGAAGAAAACTGTCAATCCAAATTTTGTTCCTCAAATGGGGGTAAGTTTTCAGCAAAAAATCTCATAGAAATAATGACAGGGCTTGATATACCACATAAAAATGATAGGAATTTAATATAACACAGGAAGTACTACACAGAGCAAATATCCAGTGGTCTAACTTGCATTAACAAACCAAAACAAATGAGAAAGCGACAGGTGGGCTCACATTTGTCAAAATGATTGTCAACATCCTGTGAAGAAAACGGTAATAGATCTGATCACTTGATATGATATGAGGGAGACAAGCATATTTTTGCAGTAACTTCTCATGTGTTCTCCATTTTAAAGAAGTCGCTGCTCTCTGTTCTGCTGTTGTTAATGCAGGAATCAAGTCAGGAATAGAGAGTAACTAGAAACAGAAAGGTAAACAATAATTTTACATTTTCAAGCTGTGTGTCTTGTCACTATACTTAAAAAGAAAATCACAACAATAGAAGAAGGGAAGACTAATACAAAAGGTATTTTAGTACCTAGCTAAATACACTTTCATCTCTAATCCCTTCTCCTGACAAAGGAAAACTAAACACCGTTCTCTTTGGAACACCCTTTTACAGATATTAAAACCATTACGCCAGCTCTCCTCAGCATTCTCTTTCTCAAACCAAATGAATCCCAATTCTCTTTTATCCTCTTAATCTTTGCAGTTATTGTTCTCAATCCCCTAATTAGTTCTAGTAGGAATTAATTTTAGTAGGAATTGTACACCTTTTCTCAGTAGAAGGCAAAGAATTTTTAGTAGCCAAGCTAAATTCCCTCTAATATTAAGAAAAATTAAACAAACTGCCACACCTGACACTGCATTTGCTGTATGTTACATATATTTACAGCTGTAAACAACTGACAAATTCAAATTTTTAAATTACACTGTCAACTTCTTCACGTACAAGAGAATTAATTTCTTCAGTTCTTATACTACTGCAATATCTCAATTTATCATACATTCAGGAAGTATTCTCAAAACCAGCATCCTTTCTGTTCCATCTTAGAGGTGAGGAGTCAGGGAATAAACCATCATCCAGAGACACATACAATTAAATTAGAAAAGATGGGAGCTGAGTACAGATCTCTTAATTCAGTGTCTTCAGGAAATAGATTTCCTTCTAGCAGAAGCCTGAAAATGGCACCCTTGAGCAATTGATACATCAATATGAAAAAATTTAAAATAGGTATTAGCTATTGATCCCTTAACACAAAACCAAGTTTTGTTTTCACTTAACTGTGGTTAATTAGAAAAAGAACATGTATAAACTGTTCATTTTCATATTAACTCTAACCTTTCCAAATTTTTTAATGTTAAAGCTTATAAAGTCAACAATAAAAGAAGAAATGGAAACTTTCTATCTCTTCAAAGCAGAAACTAATAATGAAAGCCTCTTCCTACAAAATTTGTCTGAAATTTCTTACTACCCTCATTTAGAAAGAAAATTTGAAAAACCCCATGAGAATACCCACCTTGCTTTCTGATCCATTGTTTTCTCCTCTATTAGTCATTAGTTCAAGGATTTCAGGAAGGTGACCTACTAGGGCATCTAACACCTATTTAAAGAAAGGCTGCATGAAAGAGGTCTGTAAATTAACTCTATTTTTAACTCTCACCAACATATCCCTGCTGACACCTTTCAAGTTACTGCTCTCTCATATTGAAAGGAAAATGGAGATTAGTTGCATTGGTTAGTTGCATTGATGACTGATATTTTAATGCAGTAAGTAATATAAGCATTACAGGTCTCAGTTTTTATTTATGTGATGAGACAAGTTTTCTAACTGGAGTAGTCTAACTTGCTACCAGAGAAACCAGTATCAGAGGAAATGGTGGGGTTTTTTCATGAACATGTCTCTTTTTTACATCCCAAAAAGTCTCACTGTGCTAACTGATTCATGTTCTATGCAAGTTACCATGGGCCAAAACTCTTTCTGAAAATCTTGATCTTCTAACCATACACAACTTCTTTATCTCATCCTCAAATGGACAATAAAAATGAAACAAAGCAAAAGACCTTGAATGCTCTCAACTATTATTTTAATATAGTACCAAACCCAAAGCTTTTTAGAGTTTGTAAGATAATAAATAATACAGCAATTGAAACTATTTAGAATTAGTATTTTTAAAAGCTAATAAATTTAGTGTAGGTTTACTAAATTCAAACACCTTCCTTTTTTCCTTCTTTTTATTCACAGAGGGCTGGTGTCTTTATGCAGAGTCTGTGCAATAGAAGTAAAAAGCTGTTAATCATTTCAAATTGTTACTCTACTATGGTAGTGAAGAGTTATTAAACATGAAGATATCTGCCTCAATGTAGCAAGCAAAAAGTTCCAATAAAAGTGTATTACCTCCAGTGACTCATCCTGTAATAGTGTAACCAGTTCTTTATGTATTGTATACACATCAGAATTTAAAAGCTTAGCAACCTAGAAAATGACAGTAAGATAGCAAGGTGAAACATTCTTTAGTTCTATGGCTCAACACTGCTTTCTTGCTTTACAGCAAGCATGAAGAGACACAGAAAAAAGTGTTTAATATCAGCTTCCTAAAGTTGTGTACTTTCCCACTGATCACATTAAAAATATGCTTAGATAAAGAACATGAGACAAGAAACAGGTCTATTATCTAACTATGAAACCTGCTTTTGAAATTAACTCCATTTCACATTTAACAAGAAATTTTTAGGCTGCACTGCAAGGCTAGAAATTTCCTTGAGGAATATTCAAATGCTGTAAATTAGGAGAGTTAAGAGTCAGCCTGCTGTATAATTTACAGAAGATGAAACACAAAATTTTTATATCCTGTGCTGGATTTTAAGTTTCCCCAACCTTCCACCTGAAGTTTCCACTCCTTACTCCTTTTGGTTTTTTACAGTGACTCATGTGATTCATAAGTCTCATGTAAATTTTTAAAAAACACCAGCAGTCCATCTCCATGCTATTAAAAAGCTTTTATAGCAAGCATAACACAAACTTGAAGAATGAGATTTTTTTTGCCCCAAGAAATATTTAGATTATTTTTTTTAATGCTCCTTTAAGCCAAGTGAAAATAAGAGCTTACTTCCAATCAAGATGAAGCTTTAAGAAAATGGCTACAATGACTTATATTTTTTGGAAAGTAATCCAGCTAGCAGGGAATGCCATAAATTACTCATTTTTGCCTGTCAGGTGGTTGCCTAGTTAAACTGTTAAAATTAAATCAAAAAGAACGAAATGTTCATTTAGAACAAGGTATAATTTTACAGGTTTTTCTAAATGAGCTAAAATACTTTCCTTATATTCAGGCAGTACCTTAATAGTGCTATGCAGCTAAAATAAAATATTATGTAGAATTGATGCTAATTTTACAATTTCAACAATTATGCTGGACTATCATTCATTAGAACAAGACATCAACATGTAATGAGAACTGAAAATCCATACATCTTTCTTACAATGGTGAAAATAAAGCCATTTTGCCCTTTATTGCTCATTTAAGGTTTTCAGCAAACTGCTTAATTTACCAATTTCCCCAGCAAAAAAATAGGATCTAAGCTAAGCTCCAAGACTGAAACACAAGAGTGTTATGAAACACATTTTAATTTCTGGAATTCACTCCATATAGTTAATAATACCTATGCATTTGTACATTTTTTTCATTGCTCCTTACAATCTGACCTAGCAGCAATCTCTTGTAGACAAATGTCACACAACTTAAATAAAATAATGTTTGTGTATATGGGCTATTAAAGAGGTTAGAAGGAACCAAACACCCTTGAAAAACTAAATAATTTCAATACATTTTCTCATCTCTTTTTATTTTGGTTGAATGTAAGCCTAAAGACAATAACAAAATAAAATAAAACCATGTGAGCAGTAACAAAGAACCATTGTAGACTTACTTCAAAGAAACTAATGGCCATGGTATATCTGACAGGAACTTCAGGGTCATGACAAAGGCAGAAGAATATAGAATAAAGTTCTAAATGGAAGTTCTTTGGATCCACAAAAACAATCATGGCCTGTGGAAGGATAAAGTCCTTTTTAAACTATGCAGTTAAGCATGAAAGTAGCAGAGACTTTCAGATGAACTTGAGAGGCAGCATGTTGTTATTTTACAAAGGAAGTGGGGAGGTTTTGTTGGCCTTTTTAAAACACCAGACAAAATCCAGAGTTGAGAACTAAACTGAATTTACTTTTCTTCCAGACATGCTGCAGGCTGTTTTTTGAAGATAAAGACTAAAACCATGAGATATAAAACTTCAGATTTATAAATACTGCTAATGTTTCTGTACTCTACAAAAACTGCAAATGGATACATCAAAAACAAAGAACATTTTAGCAAGCAGCAAAGCAAGAATCTGAATTTCAATATGATTGTGTTTGTACATACCTTGGTTTTGCTCAAATAAACCCACAGATGTCTACCTACATTTTTGCCTTTGTGTTTGCCTTCAAAAGGCAGAAGAAAAAATAGCTGTCTACTGGCTCTTGGTGCAAACATGTTTTCATTGAATACAAATACAGAATGTCAAAATAAAAAGTAGATTTACAGAAATATGACTGGTGTATTTAAAGACCTCACATAAAATTGAAAAGACTTTCTGTACTCAGGCAGGAACATGACTGAAACATCAACCTGAGCATTCAGTTTCAATCTCCAACTCCCTAGAATGATGTGACACACAATGAATGTGGAAGTGCAGATTCAAGTGGGTTGAAACTGGGGACTCTGTTTCACAGACCTTTTCCCAAATCCTTTGTGCTAAGCATTTGGAAAAAATGTGCAGGAAAGAATAAGACCAGTAAACTCTTAGAACACCATTTCCTCAGTCCAAATTTGCCAATAATTTTCTGAGGCTCTGCAAATAGTAATATTTCCTGCTACCTCTTTTGCATAAGCTTACTAACTGAAAGTTTACAGGAAAGAGCTAAAATCTAGCTAATAATGAAGAATTTGGGAATAACTCCTCTATCACTTGTATCACTAGTAGTCCTATTTAGTGTACTATATGTTCAACACAAATTACTATTAAACCTTAAATTAATACTACTTACTGGGAAATTGTAAGCACAGTTCTTCCTCACAGAAATATACTTCTTTTCCTGTTCCAGAGTTTGCAGATGTAGTTGATTATCATTATGCCCATTTTCCTGCTGTAAACCCAGTGTGGAAAGCTTCTTATAAAATTCCAAAAACCGCAAGTGCTGTTCAGGAGTAAAAATGCCTCAAAAAAAGAAAAAAAAACCAAACAAAACAACAAACCTTCCTCATTACAAATCCTATTAATAATATACCCAAACAAATCTCACTTTAAAATCTATCAAATATCTTGATTTTATCCCTCCTCTTCCTCCCACCCCCCTTGAATCTAGCAGAGTGTAATCACTACACACAAGTACTCAGAACAAACTGGAATGTAATTAGCAAGAAGAATTTAAAAACTACAAGTACATTAGTAATAACAGAAATAACCAAAAAAAGCTTCAATTTTCTATTCCAGAGGACAAGGATGAGCTATCATTGATTGGTATCAAGAACAATGAAATTCTTAAGAATTTTTCTTTTCAAATTCCACTAATACCATAAGGCTGAGTACAATTAATAACTCTGACAAAAATTCAAGCTTTAAGTAGAGAAACAACAGGTCAGTGGATCTTAAACAAGAGGTTTTCAAAATGTGCAGTCAGATGTTCTTCATTCCAGTACTCAAAGTACTAGTTGTTGAAATCTTAAATAACAGAATAGAAAAGGGCTGAAGTGGTACTTATATTTAATAGCTGGAGAGAGAATGGACAAGCCATATAATTATGTAAATCAGGTTACTTTCACATGTTTGAAAGAATTGAAACAAATAAAAAAAAAGAAATCTACTGCTAAATACCAACATACACACACACACATATATCCCCCCCAAAAAATAGCAATAGCCAACATGGCAAAAGGGAAACTTGTCAAACTGATTCAATTTCCTTCTAGTATGGGATAACATGACCTGTGAAACAAAAGAGGCAATAATGATCATGTCTTTCACAACAAGGGAACAGGAATGATAGATTAAAAACTATAAAAGCGCTCCAAAACTGCTTGGAAAAACAACTTAGAGAAAACTACCCATATACTAGTGACAAGATAGGCAATGGTATAAAGTAAGTTCTATCCTAGTTGTGGTACTATTTAGTATTTTCATTCTGGATGCTAGACAAGAGATTTTGCTTATTCAGCATTCTGAAAGCATCAACCAAGGACAGAGACTGCTTATTCTTCAGAAAGACAGAGTTTAAAATGATCTTCAGTAACTGGACATATGGTCCTAAAACTTTGTACTATTATTCCATTAGAATAGCAGTAAGGTACCACGCTTAGCCTGATCTGCATCACCTGCACAAGGCCAGGAAAGAGAAAGACTAGCTGCAAGATTTTTTTTAAAAGGCAATTTCTCATACTGAAAAATGTGACTGTATATTTGGCAAGATGTGTGAAGCAATCCTTTCACTTCATTCAGCTGCTCTAAGGCGTAACACTTTGAGAAAAATATGAACTACTCAGATGGAGTTCAGAGATGAAGAAAGATCATGAGTTAGTCATTCAACCTAGAGAAAAGAAGACTGGAAAAACATGATAAACACAGGATGGACTGTCCTAGCTCCCTGTCTCTGAAAATAACATTTTGACACTGTGGAACAGCCATTTCAAGTAATCTGCAGTGAAGCAATGGTCACTTTGATCATGTCTAACATAATCATTAAGGTTCATTTTAAAGAGCTGTAGGAAAGATCAAAGGTTTTAAGAGTCTAGGGGGAAATTATAATGTAAAGCCATGATTCTGTGCTCTTCCTCCACAGGTAATACATGGTGGGCAGACTTATCAAGGAAAGTTGTGCTGTGCTCAAGTGAAAATTCAAGCACAGATTTTGGGTATAAAAGTAATGGGCACAGATTTGGCCTCAGCTGCAGCTGGGAAATTCACATGGCATGTCCTTTCTCCCGCGAAATTCTTTAAGGGGCACGTTCTGCACTGTGCCTTAAAAAGGAGATCAAGCACGGAAAAAAACAAAGTTAACATCATAATGTTTTCAGAGGTTTTTAGTTTCAAAAATTCTATCATCCAAATGACAAGCTCCAGAATACCCCAAAAAATCAATCAAACCAATAAAGATGAAACACCGTTTCCATCTTTGACCATGTCTAAACAAAACAAAAACAATAATAAACAATATGCAGATGGTCACCCTAAGAGGAAATTTCCAAAATCTAACTAACTACCATTTCGTTTTCTCCCCCATCCAAGGGATTCAAATTCTCCAATCTTCCCTCATGTTTAAGATTTTTAAAATGAAATTAAATCATACCATATAATCCATTACAGAGTTTCCCTAAATGGAAAGATAAGGAAACTAGGATAGATTCATCTGTTTTGAAGGATTTTTCACAGAACGATTTCACTAATGGGAGAACAGTTTGACTCCGATCATCTGAAAAACAAAAGAAATTTGTAGAGATAGCCATTTGTCAACATTTTAAAAAGAGCACAGACACTGAACTACTGTAATAAATGGATAAAAATTTCTTTTAACATTCTCAAGATTACTGCTGGCAGGCACTCACTGAAGGTGCAAAACCAGAGGTAGAGAGAATGATCCTAAATTTAGTACCTCTCCTGTTATGTTCATTTTTTGGTTGTTGTTAGTGAAAAGACATCCCCAGTAAAGGATGAGGCAGAGAATAAATAAACAGTGACTACCTTCTCCATTCACCAAGAATATAGAGAGAGAAAGAATACTGCAGTACTCCTACAACAAGATTTCTCACAATAGTAGGAATACAGGGAGATCAAGACTGAACATGACTGTGACAGTAAATAGAAAAATCAGGATATTCTGTATGTTAATTTTTTTAAACCTACTCAGAAGTGTTTCAAAATCTTTTGGTATACAATAAATTCACAGAGAAACAAAATAATTAAGGACACAGGAAATAAATTAAATAATTTAGAAATTAGAGCCAAATCCAAACACTCTGTGTCTTTATAAAATAAATGAGCAAATGTTTGAAGAAATTTATGTCTTTGGACTTATTTTAAATAAAATCATTGTATTAAAATGTTTGAGATTTAAAGGGATAATGATTTTTAATGGTAGATCAACTGCAAAATTCAGCAAATAATTGTGGCTGAACAATAGATTGGCCTGAAGAAATATTTTGATATTGTGGGAGAGACACTCTAGGATGTAATATTGGGTCATCTGCCTTCAGAAGTGTTCATTTTCTAGTTCAGCCATGAAAGCAAAACCCACGCAAACCCAACTTCTAGAACCATTCCTTAAAAACCTGTAAATAACCCTGATTGCTTTCTCTAAGCTTCTTACAGTATCTCAAAGCAGTAGTTACAGCAGGGGGTGGGGGAGGAGGAGTGAAGAGTGAGAGGTACTAAGAGAAGCACAAACTTGATAGCACCAATACAGAGGCTCAAGAACTAGAAAATTAACCTACTATCATACTTACTGATATAAACACTCACTGCTAAAAAATCCATTTACAGTATTCTCTCCAAAGCTATCCTATATTTTTCTTTTCTTTATCCACACCTCTATATGGCTTAAATACATATATTGTAGTAATTCATCACCAAGTTGCTGTACAGTACATTTTTGTTGAGCTAACACCTTGTATTTGGTGTACTGATAGCACTACATTAATTAATTAAATACTAGCAACCAAATATTCCCATAATTTATGCAGTAATTTTACTCATTCTATTTAGATGTATTATATTAGAAACTTGGAACATGATAATTGATTTCATGGACAACTAGCTCACCTCCCTTAAAATTTTCTGCATATAAAGCATTGCAAGACATGAAATATAAGGAAATACAAAGGACAAAGCAATGAACAAAATAAAATCAGAAATGTCTGAATAATGCAATTGGAACAAAAAGCATTTAAATACAATTATAAGATGCACTAGAGCACTAAGAATTGGGCTAGGAAACTAAATTAGGTTCTTACCTGCATCAAACATATCAAGCAGGTTCACCAAGGTCTCAAAAGCTGCCAGGCGTACACTGCTGCCCTCATCTCTTGCCAGCTCCACCAACTCAGGAAGCACCACAGTTTTTGTTAGTTCTGTCCTGCAACATGAAGCAAGCAGTCAAAAGGAAACTTACAACAAAACAATACTGCCACTGCAAAACAGAATTCTGCCTTGAAATACTCATTTAGATATTTTTTGGGTAGTCAAGAAGAAAAAACAGACCAAGTTCTAAGGAAATGAAAGTTAAATATAAAACCTCCAGTCAATCTCAGGACTTTTCTTCATTTTCAACCAAGGTAGCATAAAAACTTTAAATGCAGAACTTCATCATTAAAAAACATTCAAATTAGCTCAAAATAAATTAGAGAAAATGTAGACCAAAAAAAAAAAAAAAAAAAATCAAAGGACTCCAGCCTTTTCACTGTATCACTAAGAAAATTCTTATGATCAAATGTGCTCATTATGATGGTCTAAAGTCAAAATGTAATAAATATTAGCCATGTTGGATTGAAGTGTCTGGAAATTTTACAAATCTAAGATGAGCCTCCTGCTCAGAAAAAATGCCATTTCCCAACTAGTCTAAACACTGACTTTTGGCCCTAGTTTAAAGTAGTAAAAAAAGGGTTCTGCTTGTCCTTTTTTGCCTTGGTACATACTGACCTACTAAAATACTGGTGATAGTTAACTCCAGGATGCTGAAATAATAATGCTCAAAATACTCCTTCCAATCAGACTAAAACAGTAACAGCTGCCCCTTTTGTAAGTCAATATAAACAATAATCCTTTCAAATGTTTATAATCAGCATCAAAGTGATTTGCATCTTACAGAGTTCATTATACCTACGAGGAAATCAAGAGGTGTTAACAGTGTTCTTCCAAGAAAATGATTAAATATTCAAATAAAATTATGAGAAAATAACAGATCATTTAAGTGGCAATAACACTAACTAGTAAAAATAAGTATTTGGACTGCTGTCACATTATACCTTCAATATTTACCTGAAAATTTGCTCATGTCTGTTTAGTTATTTTTTTATTTACCTACGACCTATTTATCCTCAACATGATACACTGGAATAGCTTCCATACTGAAAGCCCTCAATGTCCAATCTCATGAGATTAAATCATCCAAAGCACTGAGAAGGAATTAAGCAAAAAGAGATAGAACAGTCTATGTGAATACATTAATGCTAAAAATAAAAGCTGGTGAGGAAAGAATCAAAGGAAAAATACACAGGAAAGATCAGTAATTGATAACAAAGTATTTAGCCCTATGAAACCCACTGTTCTAAGGTGGTGTAAATTACCAGTAAAGCTGTCATTTGCCACTGCATAATACTTATTATTTTTTTTAAACTTTCAACTCCCAGAATAAGTGAAATTTAGAATAAGTGAAATTAAGTTCATTTTAAAGACACTAAACAGAATTTAGAACACATCTGCACATTCCAAATTCATAACTGAGTATGCATGAATTCAGCAATTTTAAAAGGAGTTTTTAGGCTGACATTTTAGAGAAATATTTTGCATTTTAGATCAGTCAGGCAAATTGCACTCACCCTATTCCTCGAGCTACATGTTCCAGCTGCCGACACATGCAAGCTCTAACTTCATATTCCACATCCTGGCACAGTGATTTTACCAATGGAAGCACCTCTCTTTTAACACTAAAAATGTGAACATTTTCTATTAGTATAGAGAAAAAGAATCTATAAAATCTATTGAGTAATACTGAACTTTACTCACATATTATCTGTTTAACCCATGTATTACTAATTTATCACATACAGTAAAGGATTTTTCTGATAATCAGCCATTAGAAAAGAATATTGTACATTGGATGCAAATATATTATAAAGATATGCAAATATGTTATAAAGAAAGAGGAAAAAGAATATTTACTGTCATTATATTTTGCTCATATTCATCTATTATTTCTTATAAAAGAAATAATTTCTCTACAAAAATAGTAGGTAGGCTACTTTAGTAGGATGCTGTCCTCATTTAATAACTTCTAATCTTCAGTACAATTTCTGAACAACCACTGAAACAATAAAAAGATTATATAAATGGAAATGCAAATCCCAATTAAATGTCTGTAATACCTCATCTTTGATTTGCAGGTATCACCCAAGACATAATTAGGAAGAAAGGAGAAATAGAATTTAAGATTAAAAGCTTGAATATTTCAATGCCTTCAGGCAAGTAGACCAAGTATCAATCTAAATCAATGGCAGATACAAAATAAAAATTTTGATTCTTATTTCAGTAAAAACATATTACAACTAGGCAGAATCAGCCATTGTGTTTCCTTTCACTGTTCAAGGTTCTGTCATAATTATTCATAAAATATCCCTATAAAAATCCTTATGTTATTGCAAAACTCAAGATAAATAATATGTAGACACTGACAAGCAAATTTTCAAGCCAGCTTGCACAGCCTCTATTCATTTCAGTGGAAATTAATTTACTTCTTACAGAAAAAATTTAGCCTCAAGTTTCAAAAATTGTACAGTCTTGGAAGTTTGGAATTTTAGAATACACTAAATTAGGGACTACATAAAAAGAAAAAGTACTTTTTAACTTGGAACACTGGAGGGAAGAAAAACTAATGTTCCATGACAAGGACAGGATATTAAAACAAACTAGGAATAACATCAAATACAAAGTTTTTAATTATAGCATAAATTTTATGAAGAAAAACTGTGCCATTCTGCAGAAGAAAGTGAAGATATGCTTATACATTGCCTACTCCTGAGGATGGGTATGTCTTCTGGGCCTGTACCAAGAGCCCTTCTGAAAGGGGAATGAGAATGAGACTTGAATATTACTCGGTCTGCCACATTCTAAACCTGAGGACCCAGCTCTGAACTGCACTCAAGAGCTCTCTACCAGAAGAACAAGATATCCCAGAAAATTCTGAGTTATCTTCCTAAAATGTAGTGGCTGTGCAGAAAAAGTGCTAAGACCTGTTTACTGAAATGTGGGGATTCCTGCTTCTGAAGAGCAAGGAATCATGTTGAAGAAACACCACAGATGATGTGATTGTTATGGCTACCAATTAACACTACTATATTTCACAGAAGATTCCAAGTAATCCATAAAGTCACTTATTTCTATGAGACTTTAACATCAAATAAATAAATGCAACTGCTATTCTGACAGAGTCCTAAAGATTTGGAACATAAAGATTTGGGAACATTCTCAAAAAATACTACTCTACCATTTTCATTAAATTTTGCATTTTCAACAAGTATATATACATATATATATATATATATATATATATATATATACAAACAGCAAATGAAGATTTAGATAGTTTCCTTTTGGGTGTTTCTAGCCTTTTTTTATTGAAGAAAAAAACCCATCATAATCTAAAGAAATTTATTCCTAAACATCTTGGTCGGCTGACCAAGGAATGTAGCACACCAACTGCTTTAACTGCTTTGGGCAGATGAGTTTTGGGCAGATTTGCTTCCATCACTGCACTCTATTTCATCCAGGCTCACAGACACTGAATCTAAGGGCTGGAAAATATCAGGGAATAGCAGTAGTTCCTCATATATCTACATTTTAGTTAGGGATAGGAAAAAAACAGATCTACATGCTAAATTTGGTTACATAATAAAAAGTTAGGAATGGAATTCCTCTTCCTATGACAAGAAACTCAAAAGAGATTAAGTTGTGTTTTGTGCCTGTAAGTTTGCAGAGAAATCCACTGTGTGGCTTATTTTCTAGTAAGAAAAACAATATGGAAGAATGGCCTGAAAATGGTATCCATTCAAATCTGTGAAAGAACATACAAACTCAAGTTATAAAATGATGAACATCAGCAAGTATAAACATGCTAGTTAAATAATGAAAAGGACCTGTGAAAAAAGTATTTCATTTTTGCAATGAAGTCTACTTTTCTTGTAGTAATTTGTGTCCACTAACAGAGAAATACTGGTTTACACTTTGGAATGAAAATATATCAACAATCTACTTACATATGAGCTTCAAATTTGTTAGCTACTTTTCCCATGATTTTACAACTAACTAAGCGGGACTGAAGTGTTTGAGAAAGTTGTGCTTTGGAACCAAGTGGATTCAGAATCTACACGGAAAAAAAAGAAGAAATATGAGTGAAAAAAATTGTGAGCATCAAATAAATTATTCCTCTTCTTAAAAAAAATCTATAAAAACATATCCCAAATGTCAGTAACCTTTTCACTGAATTTATCAGTACTAACAATAATGGCACCTATGCATATCAATAGTCAATTTTGTTTTAATTACATCTTTTAAATAACATTGCAATTAGATTTTGAAGGTGACTAGAATAATTTCTCTGTGTTTGTTCCAACCTTATTTTTTACCCTTTATAAGTTGAATTTTTAAACAGTTCTGAACAGTTGAATTTTTAAACAGTTTACTCTTATTTTAATGAGGATTTTTATACTACACAAACAATTGTTTATTTAAATCTCCATATTGTTTTAAATTATAAACACAGTCAATATGTCTGTTGCAAAGTTTTTGAACTTAACAAAATATGAACACTTAAAAGTGAATAAATTAGCTGACTAAAGGGGACTGGCATTATAACTTAGTGACAGATTTTCTTCTTTCTTTCTTGAGCTACACAGTGAAAAATGAAGAGTGTTTGCAGTGCACTAGAGTTTTGGTACACCAAGAGCTACTGGAATACACTAAGCAATGGACCTCTAGCTTTCAATTCCATTTAGCAAATATTGGAATTTTATTCCAATAGTAAACAAAATGTAGTTTCTTCATGAAGACATAGAGTGAGATACTACCCTGTAAACCAAAACAGGAGGCAGGAAAATGTGCTACTGAGAATACAAAGTGCAGTGGAAATGTTACAGTGGAGTGTAAATACGTGTAAAGTAAACTTTATTTGCTGAAGAACACTACTTTTTTTAAGGCGACCTTCCTGTCTCGCCTTTTTGCCCATTTTTGCATACTCTTACAGTGTGTTCCACAACCACTACCATTTTCACAGGCATGGAACTGCCACAAATCTGACTAAGGTGAATAAAACTTGCAGGGAAATACAATCTTACAATTTTAGTATTTTTTGTGATCATGAGAAATCAGTATTACCTCATGTCTGACAGTTTCTTTTGGTAAAGCTTCTATTACAGCAAGAAGAGTTTCTAACCATGCATTGCTGACACCTGTTTAAAAGATATGAATTATATGTGATGTCTTATATTGTGCATACAACAACTACACAAAAACATGTACCAGTTTTACAAAATTTGCTCTAACTTTTTACACACATCTTCAAGGAGCTATCAATCCGAAAGCCACCATATTAACATTCAAGGCTTCAGAGTACAAAGTAGGACAGGTAAGAAGCAAGGTCTGACCCCATTTCTTTTCCCTTTCCAATTCCTATATAAAATTAATAACTACTCAAATTTCTTTTTAAAGCTAATTTTCCTCATTTCATTCTTTTCTTATGCCCACTGAAACTTTCTAGTTGCACAACAGTCCTTTTCTTTCCTTGGTATTCTAAAATTAGTGTCAAATAAATTAAGGAAAAATAATCAACACAGAAGAAATGTCAACCATCCTCCCCCATTTTCTCAGTCGCAAAATGTTGGTACTTCAGGAGAAGCTCAGACTCAGAAACAAGTTTGGGATTTGATCTTTCAGACAACGTGAGAGGGGTTTTTCTGCTTCAATCAGAATTACATTTAAATATCAGTATGAAAGTGGTCATCATGCAAAAATCTTTCCATTCATGCAAATCTAGATACAAAGTCACAGTGATTGCACTCACTGTTGACACAGTATTGCAGGGTCACTAAGGAAACAGAACATGTAGAGGTCATGAGCCATCAGAGTGGCTGTGCAGCCCTGACCTGCATCTCTGTGTTCCAGGTTCTGGAGAATGATGTGTAGGAAGGAGTGGGAGTACGTATGAATGGACACCGACTCCTCTTGCAGAACAGTCAAAAAAGAAACAGCAGCTGTTAACTGCATTTCCACTCCTGCAACATGCAGAACCTCCTGTATAATTACAAATTATAACAATTTAGAGAATGAGGCAGAAATGTACTGAAAGAACATCCAAATTTTTACATTCACTTTTAGAATTAATATGCAACAACCAGGATAAACTACAAAATTTGCTGTAAAATTATTTTCTCTTAACAGCAATTTATTGCAGAGATTAAATCTTCTTATGATATATCATGAATCTTCTAAGAAAAAAAAAAGTTACTTATAATATTCTTTGTGACTTTAAGTTTCATCAATGCAATGTGTGGATTCTTCTACTTTACAAAATGAGAGATAGAAACAGACCAGCCATCAACTGCACTCCTCTTGTTTATGCACATGAATTAAAAATAAGTATTTCATTCATTCATTCAGTAGGAGATACTGAATATATAGCAGTAGGCAATTTATATTATAATAGCAGAAGGCAATTTAAATTTCATCCCTTGACTAACATGGAATGCAAATAAAAAGTACATATATATAGTCTTAAGAATAAAGCAAGATACACTAGAATATTTATCTAGCTAACTAAACATTTGTATTTCTGAGCTCTGACACACAAAAATGTCATGAATTAGGCTGTCTTTAAAATCATCCACTCAGAAGTTAAACAAAGTTAATATGTTGAAGTGAAATGAAATATCACTATTTTTTTAAATTTAAAAACAGGTAATTTAAATTTTAAATATCAGATTTTTGCACAGACCTTGCAGGATGCAATCTTTGACACAGCATTCATTGTAAGAATTAGGAACTGTAAATATCTGTCAACTAAGTGAACATTCTATTTGTTTACTTTTCTAAGCATGTCTATTTCCTGAAAAAATAAAAAGTTCATTATTCTACTACTAAAGCATTACACTCATTTTACAAATTACTCCAAGTTCAGCAGGAGTCTAAATCCCATGCCTCCTACTTAGCATTTTATATATGTGGTTTTGTTTCTTTTTTAAGCTGCTTGATATGAACAGTGTTTTCTCAGATCACTCACCAAAAATCAAAAATAAGCCAAAATTAACTGAAAATAAAAATAAGGCTAGATCAGATTAAAAAATTATATATTCATTTTGCACAGTTGCTAATGGATTGTACTCTTCACTGGGTTACAAACTGTCTGCATGGCCAGGTCCTCAGTGCTGATGAATGGAATTACATCCAGTTGGCAGCCAGTCACAAGCGGGGATGCCCAGGGCTCAGTGCTGGGACCAGTCCTGTTTAACCTCTTAATTAATATCAAGGCCAATGGTCTGAGGTTCAACAAAGGCAATCACTGGGTCCCACACCTGGGTCACACAAACCCCTGAGTGCTACAGGCTGGGGACAGAGTGGCTGGAGAGTGGCTTTCCTCACTCAAAGGGTGGTCAGGCACTGGAACTGGCTGCCAGGGATGTGGTGGAACCACTTCCACCATTCCTGGAAATGTTCAAAAGGCACCTGGATAGGGAACTCAGGGACATGGTGAAAATAGTGCTGCTGGGTAAACAACTGGACTTGATAATCTTAGGGGTTTTCAGATTTAATGATTTTATGACTCTAAATATTGCGTGTCAGAGGACTTTTGCTGAGAAAATAGTTTGTAGAGAACATCTGAGAAATTACTATTTGACTTGGTATAAAACAAGTTCTCATTCTACAAATGTCAAACCATTTGTACATACAACTGTACAATTATTAGCTATTTCAAGGAGAACAATAACTTATCTCTCAAGACCTGTCCCAGTTTATAACGATGTTTCTTTCTAAAATTATTCTCTGTGTCCTTGCTCCCACAAATGAAAATCAGAAACAGCACTGTGCTGCTTTCCAACAAAGTATTTGCATTCAACACCCATGGAAACTGCCGCCTCCTTATTTCCACAGACTCTGTCCTTGTTCCACCACTGCTCTTACAGCCACAGCCAAGAAAGAGTAAGAACACCTACCAGTTTTGTATTTTGAATATTTTTGGGATCAGAATACATGTCCATACTTTTCTGGGATTCTGGCTTAACACTTGCTCCAAAAACCATCGCCAAGAGAACCAAGAGAACTATCCACACACTGTAGATGCTAACACAGCAGTGCAGACCAGAAAATTATGGAGCAGTGCCAGGTTAACAGTTTGACTTGATGAACTTAAAGGTCTTTTCCAACCTAAATAATTCTGTGATCCTATGAATTCAGTTTTCCGTACCTATTTACTTTGTATGCAATACAAACAGGGTTACTTACCAACAAACAAAGTTCCCAAATAGTCTCCTCCACTGATCCACATAACTCTGGATAGTCATGTGTGAGAACACATTCTCTGGATGTGCCTCCTCATGGACCTCGGGAGACATTGAAATATAAATTTCTAGACTGCTTACACACCTGCCTGCACTGATGCTTACACTCAGAACTATACAGTTCTGCATTTGGAAAAGCATGGGTCTCCTCTTTCCATTTTCATACAACCCAAGCTGAGTAACTTAAATTTACTTAATATAAATTTATTTATTTAGAAAATAATGTATTTTTCTATACATGGATACTCCACAAATTTTCACTCCAGACTAAAAAAGCTCTCCCTGTCTATCTTATTCAGACAAGCATTAAGTATTTAATGGAATTTAAGTGTACTAACATGTTCTTAACTATTCTAATGTCTACAAGTTAAACTCAGGCCTCAAAACTTAAAATTTAGAAAGCCTAGTTTATTCCATTAATTGGAAAAAGGAAAATTCATCTCTACTTTAAATGCAGATTTTCTCCTGCAACAACAGAATTCTCTTGAAAGAATGCTGCAAGCAGAGACATAGTCAAATCATTTTAGTAATTGCATTGGCATGATAGAAATTTTAGACTAAAAGACTAAGAGACACAGAAATAATGGAGATTACAGAAGCTGAAGGATATAATGAGAATGGACCTTAAAATTAATGTACAGTATAAGGAAGGATAAAAATCACCCCACCTTTTCTTAAACCATAAAATCAGCTACAGAAAAAAAAAAGCTTTCAAGAGAAGGCTGATATATTAGGAAAATAAGTAACTCTGAGAATTAATTTGGAATTAATGAGACAACACTGAATAAAGCTTGATATATACACAACAACAAGAACAATCATAGTTTGCTGCAATCACAGCATTTGGAAAAATCTTATTAGTCATTTGGATAGACACCTGCAATCTCCCTCCATCACTTTCGGTTGCAGAGCTCAAAGATGGAAAGCAGGAAAAATACTATTAACATCATTTGAAAAGAGCCATTTTGTGCACAAAGAGAAATGCTTTTAAGAACGTCTAAGCTTTGCCTAAATCTGCATTTCAATGACTTCCAAGGTTCATGAGGAGGTGCATGCAGAAATCCAGAGTGGGCTTCTCTATGCAGAAGAACACATACAAGGATGCAACTTCATTTAAACAGCAGAATTTTAAAAGAAAACTTCCTAATCTCATTCCTACATTAACATCTAAATTATATACGGTATGTTTGTTTAAATAGCGTAACCAAAATACTGACACGTTATTCAATAATTACTTATGCATGTCACATTCATTGGTGTATTGATTTTACTCATCTCAAATCTAAAACATGTTAAACATATAGTGTCTTTGACACAATTTTAATTTAACTAGATTTCACAAAACTATAAGCAATTTGCATACACCCATTTCAATATTTCTACAAGTAACTATTTTTATCAATTTTTCACAAATGAAATACAAATTTGCAATGTATTCAGACTGAATATTCCTTGTATTTATTTCTTTCTTCATCTGCTTTACCCTCAGCTCTAATAAAAACATTAATTTTGCTTTGGGTGTCTGCAAGTATGCTAAATAAGTACACTGATTTCCTTATGCAATTATATGGTAACAATACCTTCAAAGAAACAGCCCTCTGAAACTACTACACAATTCATTTTTCATGTGCCAATTTGATTTCACAAATGATTGCTCCCAAGCTAAAGAAGTAGAACCAAGTGCAGTAATTTAAATCAGTTTATTTCCCTGCAATGGCAGATTACATTTGCAAGACTCTGAGTGCAGTGGAGTTCAATTATGCTTTTACAGACTATAAAAGTTTCCATTAAATGGTCAGGATTATTCCTCCAATAAAAAAAAGGTTAAGAAAAAAGTAATAGGTCAAATTAATGATGTCAAACACTGTTTTGAAATTAAAAGTGCAGTGCACATGGTTACAACATCACTTTACTTCTACTACAGATAAATAATATTAGATAACAGAACACCATTGAAGGACTGGCCTTATAAGAGCAATGGCACAGAAAGGAACTTAATTCATATACATTCCACAACACTTCAGTTTATAAAGCCTAAAGTTTAAAGCAACTATTGGATTTAGACTGACCTCATTATATTTTACGTTTTTACCTCTGTCTGGAGCCCATTAAATTAGGTTTCATTTAATATATCATCTAGGAAGACATCCAGTTTGGGTTTAAATGATACTGTAAGATGAAATCCACACTACATTTCTCAATAATTTGCTCAAAGATTGATTGCATTCATTATTAACGTTGTCTTCTTCATTTCAAGTATTTCTATCTTCAGTTCCTACTGCCTCTTTCTTACTATACTGTTTTTAGTTTAATGTCTTCAATATTATACAGGAAGACACTTTTACAAAGTAACTAAGTACAGCCTGATCAAATATCACACTGAGATCCAACTTCCACCGTACAAATACTTTCCTATTCATGCAAATGATCATACTTCCAAATATTTTCTTGATCCCTAAATAAAAAAAAACTTAAAACTAGAATCAAAAACTGTATTCCCATACTAGACTTTTTACTGAAGACACGCCAAGGCCAGCACTTCTCTACAGCCTGAAAAATAAAGGTAGAAAATACCTAGTGTTTCTTATTCCTCCTTAACTTTAGGAATAATTCTGCTCTCAAAGTAGAAAACCAGAGGAAAAAACTGGATTCAGTATGGTAAGCATAAAAAACCCAAACCAACTTTTCTTGAAGTCAGTAGGTTGGCTTAGAAAGACTGCATTACATATGTCAGATTAATTGGTGGTTGTAACTGCAGATATTCAGTGCAAGTTGAAGGGTTACCAATTACTTTGTAACTTCACATCATTCTTCTCAAAGCACTTTTACACTCATACATATTTCAGCAAATGCCTATTGACCTGCATCTCATAGTGCAGAATGCAACCAGAAGTACTTTAATGTTTTCTAAATCATCTGTCAGTCTATTCCAGTCCTTAGTCCTGAAAAGAGCTATTTCTTGACCACTTGCTGAATCTAAATAATCAGATAAAAGTTAAAACAGCTCCTTTTAAGAACCAGAAGTCTCCTGAGACAGGACAGGACATTTCAGGACATAACATGAAGTTGAGAGGTGATGTCTGATATTCACAGAATGCTTGAAGGCTGGAAGGGTCTTCTGGAGGGCATTTTGTCCAATCCCCCTGCTCAGACAGGGCCAGTTACAGCTGAGACATGCCCAGACTGCCTTTGAATACCTCCAAGGAGGAAGACAACAACATCTCTAAGCAACTTGTGCCACTGCTCAGTCACCCTCACAGTGAAGAAGTGATTCCTGATGTTCAGAAGATGGCTCCTGTGTTTCTGTGCACATTGCAACAACAGTTGCAGTTCTTACACTGGGTACCATTGCAAAGGCCCTCTCCCAACCCTCTTCTTTTGCAGGGGTCCTAGGGGTTATTAGCATTATTAAGTTTTGCATTTGCATTTGTGATTTACTTTGTTCTTATTTGGCCAAGGCTGCTCCTAAAACCACACCTTAAATGAACTTTTACATTTCTTCTGGGTACATATCTGGGACAGAGTGGAAATATGGAGACAGGTATCTTCTTCACAATCACATAATCATAGAATAGGTTGGGTTGGTAGTCCACCCCCCTAACAATGAGCAGGGACACCTTCCACTAGACCAGGCTGCTCAGTCCCATCCAGTTTGACCTTGAACATTTCCTGAGATGGGGCATCCATAACTTCTCTGAGCAATCTGTTCCAGTGCTTTACCATCCTCATGTCAAAGAATGTATTCCTTATATCTAGTCTGAATCTATCCTTCTTTAATCAACCCCATTGCCCCTTGTCATATCTCAAAAGGCACTGCCAAAAAGTTTGTCCTCATCCTTTTATAAGCCCCTTCTGAAGAACTGAAAAGTCAAAATAAGAGGTACCCAGAGCCTTCCCTTCTCCAGGTTAAACAACCCAAATATCCCTTATAAAAACATATCTCTATATAAAATTACTGTACAACATTACATGGTCAGCATGCATTTATCACAACTAGCAGTGACTTACTAAAAATGCGGAGGGCAGAACGTGAAATTGCACAGACAGCTAAAAGCAAACTATACTCTTCTAGACAGCGCCATGAAGATCTTAATGTTTGGATGAAAGGGGTTTCAGAACATCAGAATCAACCATTATGACTGGATAGTCCTCAACAAGAATTCTCAAAAAAGCTGTCAAAACACTGGTAAATCTTTTAGAACATTTAAACAGTACTAATTCTGCTTTTTTTTCCCCTAACCTAACAATTTTTAAAAAACTATAATGCCTGTAATACTTAATCAGTTCAGTGAATTAATGCAGAAGACCTATTGACATACACCTCCTAGAGACTGAGTTTGCAATAAAAGTGGGATATTTTTTTTTCTTTGTTAAAATAATTAAACTGGCAGAAAAAGATACATTCAAACCTCAACACACAAAACTTACTCTGATTTTTGGTAAAACCCGACGAAGTGTTTCTGCAGGATTCTGTCGCATAAGGACTGGAAGATTTGCCACCACACTTGTTCCTTGGATATCCTGACCAGAACTTACAAAAACATAAACATACAATACATTACTCACTATGATGATTACAAGCTCATGGCTTTCATTAGAAAACAAAACAAAACCAAGAAGAGCAAACCTACACTACTCAGGTTTTTCATGCAAGCAATGAGGTTTTTTTTTTTAAATAATATGTGGTAGAAGACCATATTTAAAAAAACAACCTATCAAGTTATTATATATCATTTCCTACATGGAATGTTTTAATTTTTAGTGTAGCTTTGCATAAAAATGTGAAACTTCTGAAAGTCTTTTCAAACCAGATGATCAAGGCAGTGGTTTCATGGAATCTTTTGCCTTATGGCAATACAAGGGATAAACCATAAGAAGGGGGTAAATAGAAGATATACATGAAAATAACACACAGGGTACAGCATTTTAACAGAAACCTACCATTATTTCCTTTTTGTAGGGAAAGCAGTCAGATGTATAGTCATATGCACGCAAACATGATTAAAAAAGGATGTAAAGAACTTGGTTAAATTACAGATCTTGTACCTTTCTCCTCATTCTGTCTCTCTCAACGGTATCCCACAATTGAAAAAGGAAACAAACAAAAAAAAAACAGGATGGGAAGGAAGTGGTAGGCAGCAATGAAAAAAAGTACAAGGTGAAAAGAAAAATTACTCAAGTAGATCAACTCCTAGAATAGAATCAGAAAGCAAGAGGGTGCCAAAATTAAAACTAAACATCAACACATCCTTTTCCTTTGGCAAAGCATGCATATCTTTGTGTTATCCAGTAGTAATGCAAAAAGCCAAGGTAACTTGGAGAAGATTTTTAATTTAAATTTTATTCATTTTGTATCAACATGGAAGAAACCCATGTTTCTTCCTGCTAACCCATGTTCTAACTGCTAAAAAATGCAAACAAAATGCTACTCTTATCCTTCAAAACGTAAAGAAAAGGGAAGCATTTCCCTTTAAACCAGAAATTCTTAGTATCTGGCCTACTGCCAATTAAGAAAGTGAAGCAGGAGGCATTTCAACACCTACACAGTCTGTAATTTTCCAACTGCAGAAGATTTCTATTTCTACCAAATGAGCTGCACCATAGATTTTCTTTAAATATTAAAAACTCCAGAATTAAAGTGAATTATTGCTAAATGCTCAGCTGTACACATTTTTGTACTAATAAACAAATTAAAATAAATCCTGTATATTTTCTTCAGAGTCACAATAAGCTCAGTGTTTTGAAGGCACTATTCCTTTATTAACAGTGCTAACTATAGAAGAACACAACAGAGCCCTATACTTAGAAGCAATTTAGCTCAACCTCTTTTGTGCTAGCAAAATCCACATACCATTTAAATATAAAACTTCAGGACTCATCTTCTGAGTTCATCCTACAGGAGATCCCAGTGACTTAGCAATGGTGGGAATCCTCATTGGATTCCCATGCAGGATGCAGGGAGGGAAGCTCCCCAATGCTCCTGTCCAAATACTTCCTTCCTCTGCAACTGCAGCTGCTTGCTGCTGGCCAGTGGAACCAGACCTGGTCTAACTGTAAGACCCCTTGTAAAGCACTTTTCAAACACTTCTCAAGCACAAACATAGCACTAAGCCTTCTCCTTCTAGCCCCTGCATTTGCTTTTACTTATTTCTTTCACCATCATAAAATGAAGTCCACATAATAATTGTGATGTCTTGTGACTGAAGCAAATCCTCCTAGAAACCATTTACAAACATTTGAAGGACAGAAACATGCCTGCAAGCAGTCAGCCTGGATTTGTGAAGGGGAAATCAATCCTGACCAGCCAACTTGACAACATGTGACTGGCTGAGAAGGTGGAAGTTGTTTAACTTATTTTAGCAAGGCTGCTGACATTGTCTCCCATCATATACCCCTAGATAAACTGATGAAGTACAAGCTGGACAAATGGAAAGTAATGTGGACTGAAAACTGAGTGAACTATTGAGCCTAAAGGGCTGTGATTAGTGGCAAGGGAGCCATCCACAGGTGGTTTACCTCATGGTTTACCTTACTGGGGGCAATAAAGTTTTCCTTAATGACATGGGTGATGGGACAGAGTGCACCCTCAGAATGCAGATGACACAAAACCAGGAGGAGATGCTGACAGACCAGAAGACTCTGCAGACTCAACAAACTGGAGAAACAAACCAACAGGGATCTTATGGAGTCCAGCAGCAGGAAATGCAAGTTCTGTAGCTGTGGCAGAACACTCCCATGCACCAGGAGAGGCTGGGGGCCAACCAACTTTCCCAGTTGGTTGGGAAACAGCCTGGCAGGAAAGGACCTGGAGGTCCCAGGGGACACAAAACTGATCTGGAGGGAAAAGCAGCTGACAGCACCCTGGGCTGCACTCAAGAGCATCTCCAGCAGCTCAAGGAACATGATTATTCTTCTCTATTCAACACAAGAATCTCAGGCAGGGGGTCGCGAGTTCATCGCAATATTTGTGCAGAAGTTTAGACAAAAGGGATTTTTAACCTTGAGAAGAGAAAGCTTGGGGGCCTTATTTGACATGTATAAACTCTGATGTGAGACAGTAAAGAAGACAGAGGCAGATTCTTCCCAGCAGTGCCCAGTGATAGGATGCAAAACAACAGGAACAAATTCAATACACAGGAAATTCCACTTAAACCTTAAAAAACCCACAAAATCTCCTGTGTCAGAGTATTCGAATATTGGAAAGAGTTGCCCACACAGGTGGTGCAGTCTCCACCCATAGGACTCAAAATCCTGCATTCAAGACAAGACTCTGAATACATTGCCACTAATTGACATTACTTTGAGCAGGAAGATGATCTCCAGAGACCCCTTCCCACTATACTATGATTTTATTCAGGGTATGTGTGACCAATTTTGCAAATTTTCATGAAACTCAAGGAAGACAATAAGATTTCTTATACTAATTTTTAAAGCATTATTAAAAACAGATTCTACAAGGTAAGAACAAATAAAATTTTCAAAGTCCCTGGGTACTGAATTAGAAACATTTCTGTCTGGAAATGGATGGATGACTGCAACTCCTTCTGCAGCATGAAGAATGAAGATTAGTCACTGAATGTACTGCAAGACAATATTACCACAAAGGATTTTGAAAAAGAAAAGACAGATTTACATTTCTCTCTCCTTCATTCACACTAGCCACAAAACACAATGGCAGGAACAGAATACAGTTCTGTTAAGAAGACTGAGGCACCATGTTTACCCAAGCTCTAACTGAAGCTCTGTTTGTGTAGAGGCTTTTCTTTCACACTGTGACTAACTGCAGCAGTTTGGCAAAAATGATTTGTTAAATAGCCATTGTTGAATCAACCACTCAAGTCTGTGCTCTGTGTAAACAGAAGTTCTGATGAGTGGCTGCAGGGAATTACAGGGTTACCTCAACATCCCTTAAGTGACATTATTTTCAGTGCAAGATTCTATAACATTCTATGTTGGTCCAAATCTGAATTTGTTGAAGACAGAAGTAAAAATTTAGCAACTTCAATGAGTGAGGGACTAGAACACCACAATTAAAAAAAAAAAAAAATTAAAGTATTCAGTAACTAACTGAGTATTAGGAAAATGAAATTCACAAACAAACTTGAAAAAGGGTGTCCACAGTTGTGGAAATCTTTGGACACATTCATAACTCATCTGGACAAAGTCTTGAGCAATGTGAGCTAACATCAAATGGCATCAGACTTGGAAGCTGGCTCTGCTTTAACCAGGGCATTGGACCAAATGACTTCCAGGAGTCCCCAACCACCTAAACTATTCTGTGACTGGGATTCATAAATCCTAAACTTAATTTCCTATTTGTATAAAAGCTCAGTATCTGACAGGATTTAGCCTTTTCAGAATTATTCCATTTCAATTCTCCCCACAGTATTTCTGTTTTCCTATGCAATCTACAGTTGCCAAGGCAAACTAGAAATCCAGATAAATATTTCTGTTAATAACATAAAAGTGTGTGGTTCATAAGACCTCCTTTGAGAATCATCTTTAGTTTATTGTGAAAAATCTACATGGTCTATATATTAAATAAGAAGAAACTAATAGTATTTTAGTACATATCTGAACTTACATCACTACATGTGAAACTTGTGCTGTAATTAAAGTAAGAACTGAAACCCAAGATTTAGCTGCACAGTAGTTCTGTATTCATAGCAACCTTGTTTACCAGGATAGGTTGGGTCAACTGAAGTCTCTTATTTTTGTTTCCTTGCTGAATATCTGTCAAAGAGAGAAATGAGAATTTCTAACTCATACAGATACCCTTTTCTGTTTCTGAACCAAACCAAATACATTATAATGACACAATAATTTCTTTGTTCCTAATATAATCAGATCCATGAGTTTATACATTAATTATTATGAGTAAACATTGAGCTTTTCTTCCTTCAATTTTAAGAAAAGTTTCAAGGATATAAGTGCCTCAAAGGAACACATTTTTCCTCTCAAATATTACCTCAATATTAACATTACAATCTCCTAGAAGATAAATGTTTCTTCTTTCTTAGAGGACTTATAATACATATTGCATTTTGTATGGTTTCTAGGTAGAATTCGTTTTGGCATTTTTTATTTTGAGTCTGAATGTAAAAAGTAAAGCCAGTCTTTTTACTTCAAGATCAAGGTAATGCCATTTGCCATTCCTAGGTGATATAGCAAAAATGAGCTATGAGCTGGTATTATCTTTCATTCTGCCAGTCTTCATTCACTGACCCAAAACTTATAATTTTCACATTCAACCAGATTTGTCATGTTCACGGCATGCATTATGTGCTATAAGAAGTCTTCTGAAAAAATACAAGGCCTGTAATTTTTCTAAACTGAAAGTGAAAAAAAAATCACAGATGCTAACAGAATTCTAGAAGGGTAAATTACTTCTGTTGACCTAAATTTGTCTTATAGTCTAATTTAGACACAGGATATCTTTTCATTCTCCAGTCTAATTTTTTCTGTCAGTATACTTCATTCACACAGAAAGGAAAACTTTAAATTATCTAGTAGGTACTAAAATCTACTTAGAGTCTTCTTCAGTTTGTGGGTCTTACCTGTGTGGAGCATTATAAATACCAGATCTCAAAGCTTGCACTTTATTACTGTGTGTATTTCTATCATGCCCTCTCAGCCTTTCTGACTATAGCGTATTCCATCTTGAATCAATTCCATACTTCTTTTTCATAGCAACTCTAATCTAACAGTCCTAGAAGATGATGAGAATTTAAAAAAAAAAAAAAAAAAAAGCCGTAGCTGTACATTGCAACCTCTCCTTTCTAAACTGACTCACAGGTCTAAAAAAATTGTTTATTTCTACAGGATTTATTGACAGCTCTAACAGAAGCTGCCACTTCACCTCAACCCTTGTTGAGTCTCTTCAATCATTTAAAAACAAATTATGCTATGCTAAATCCACTTGCAATTCCTCTGCATGCTATTAAGAAAAGCACATTAAAGGTTAGGAAAGCAACTGTTAACTGGTTTCTGCCTATAGCTGCTTGGCTTCATAAAAAAGTGCTTTCTGTATTTGCAAGAGTCGAAGACAATGGTAAAAGCCTGAATAAGCCTAGCCTTTTAGAATCAAGGCACAAGTAAAACTTCCTACTAATCTTTCAAAAAATTCAAACATTTTAGAATAGGCTTATAATTCCCATAACAAAAACCTACTAACAGTAGAACACAGACAAATGGTAAACAAAACATACTTTGTACATGAGTTGATCAGTCTTTTTCAAAAGCACAGGGACTGGATGAAAAGAAAATGCAAATAAAAAAGAATCATAAAGATACTAAAAAAACCTGAGTACAGAATGAAAGCACAGCGTATTAGTACAGTGACTGAATGAAAAGCCACAAGAAAATGCAAATAAAAAAGGATAAAGAGAGTGTTTGAAGCTTTTGATCACAGCATTTTCTCATATACAAGAAAATCATAACTAGATATCTTATAAAAGTATATAGAGTATAGAGTATATAAAGTATATCTTATATAAAGTATATAGATATCTATATATTGTAAGTAGATAGGCATTATATCTAATAATACAAACTAAGCTTATGTTCTAAATTGATAAATATAGGAGTCAAAATGTGAGCACTGAAGAATATACCTAAAATTTTAGAAACAATTTTGAAGTTTTAGCTGTAGAAGCAGCTTTATTCCCGGCCAAGGAAATCTAACTGTGACCTCAGAATGACTTTCAACAGTTCATATTAAATTTCTATCAAATTACTGCTCTAAGGACCTGATGACTCAAAAGCAAAAAATAATTAGGAAATGAAGATGAGCAGTGAACTTACTCCATATAAGAGCTAGATTTTCAACAAGTTAGAAGTGGAAAGCTTTGCTGTTTCACATTCCATTCATTATTCAAGGAGTATACATAGTTTCAATCCTCATACTTTTAAGTAATTTGGACTCCTATTTTCAAGTTTACTCATATTTTCAAGTATATCGGACAGCTCCTTCAGACTGATGCAGTTCCATGCATCAGCAATACAGCCTCAAACAGCTGAATCTAGTGCTGCTTTCTCATGTATCAAAAGCAACCATAGATCGAAGGCAGCTTTCTGAGGCAAATACACAAATAACTAAAAACTGCTTCAATTTCAAGCTGTTCCTGATTCATATTCTGTCAAAAAGAAAAAGTATTTTACTTGCTTTATGTTCACTTTGGAAAATAGGATAAAATTCAGCTACTTAATTAAATAAAAGAGTTAGAGTCATGTCTCTCAAACAAACATAACATTTGTTCCATGTTGGAGTGGACAATCAAACCAGGTAATACATTTAACATAATAAATTGAAGTAGTGACACAAATCTTTCAAATTTCCAGCTCTCTGACAGAATAATTTCACTCAGTAGATAAAAACAAGCATTGCATATACAGATAATTAATCCATATCTGCATTCTTTATAAAACCATTATCAGAACACCATCAGAATCCTGCTGCCTACTGGTGCTCGTTTGGCCTGGGGTACAGTTAATTTTCTCTCCAGTGGCTAGTGCAGGGCTGTGGTTTGGACTTGTGCTGAAGACAGGGTAGATTATAAAGAGATGTTTTTGTTATTGTTGAGCAGGGCTTATGCAGAGCCAAGGCCTTTTCTGCTCCATGTTAGGGAGGAGACTGGGGGTGCATGGGAGACTGGGGGGAGACACAGCCAGAACAGATGATCCAAACTGACCAAAGGGATATTCCAGACCATATGGCATCATGCTCAGTATATAAAGTGGGGGGGGAAAGGAGGAAGGAGGGGGTATTTAGCATGATGGTGTTTCACTTTCCAAGTCACCATTACACACAACAGGGCCATGCTCTCCTGGAGCTGGCTGAACACCTGCCTGCCTGTGGGAAGCAGTGAATTTGCTTTGCTTTGCTTGTGTGCATGGCTTTTGCTTTCCCTAATAAATTGTTTTTAATCTCAGCCCACAAGCTTTCCAGCTTTTACCCTTCTGATTCTCCCCTAGTGAGTGAGTGGCTGCGTGGGGCTTGGCAGATGTCTGGGATTAATCCAAGACACTACTCAATTATGTTTAGGTAACTGTAGTAGTCCTAGTAACATTCCCTATCTTCAAAATCACTAAAATAATCTTAAATAGCCTTTTGCTACACTATTTTTTCCTCACATAGTCATATTACCTTATTTCTAGTCATACAGTTATCCCAAAAAGAGTTTGACGTTCTGCAATGGAAAGAATAAACAAAAACATTTACCAGTAATTCCACCCACATTTACTAAAATTAGTCCAGAACCATCTTTGAAGAAAAGAATATCTCTTTCCTTTGAATGCATATCAAATATGCTCAGCTGCACAGATCTTTCACAGCATATATTCAGTGTTAAGCACCAGAATTTCTGGCTTGTGTATTTACTATGTTGATATCAATATCATTCTATGGAAGAAAAAGTAACACAGAAGAAGAAAAATGTTTAAAAGTATTGATACAATACTATTTGCATGCCATTCCCCTGCCCTTCTCCCTATGGTTTGTTTGTTACTGAAAAAGAACTTTAACTGATCACTGAAAGGTTTAGAACAATACATTTTTAGGCTAAGTGTAGTATTAACACAATATATAATTTTCATGAACAATACTTTTGTTAGCTGTGTGAAGAGGTATCCATGCAAATGGATATTGACTGGCAGAATTTGCCATACACACAGCCCACAGTGCTGAAGCTATCAATGTTATTCTAGCGCATAAAGAACTCCAAAGTTCTACACAACTTCCATTGGGCCAACATCATCTTTACAGATGTCACAGAAACCATCTCAGTGGGCATTCACTGCGCAGTCCTCTGAAAATAATGAGCTTAAGGCAAACTCTCAGTCACAGAAGGCAAAGAAAATGAAAGTGAGAAAGGGGAAGGAATAACATTTGGGGGAAAATACTCCCAACATCCTTTACCAAAAAGCAGGTACAGTGAGTCATGAACATCTCAAATAACCCATCAAATACTAAACTCTAGTTAGAATCTTTTTCAGCTTATGGGTTTTACGGGTGTGGGACATTATACCCAACAGATCAAAAAGCTGCCACATTCCAACTGTTCATTTAAAAAGACCAAAACCACCTCCTTCATTTAATAAGGAAGATGAGACACTGTAGAAATTTTTACTTGATGCCCTCAGAATTTGCAATAAATAGGTAAGATACAAAGATCTGTATATCAACTTTATTGATCTATCTACTCTCTAACACATCATTCTCAAATAGATGGGAAAGTTTAAGTGATCAAAGCACAAGTGTATTTATCCACAATAAGAGTTGATTTTTACATACAAGTATGCATCTAATGATTTATTACAAACTTAAGGTGCAAGTATTTTCTTGCAATACAACAAGCATGCACGGTTCAAAAGAATTAACAAGTAACACTTAAAATACACCTAAGTTTGCTTTACATGATGATAAAAACAAGAAGAAATAGACATACTCTTGGGTTAAAACCTGTAGTAAATAAGCAGGTTAATTTTAAGTATCATTCTTTTCTCCATTGATTTAGTGTCTATCAATTGCTGCAGTTGGAAAAAAACAAAAATAAAATTGAATCTTGTTCTGAATCTAACTATAGCCTAACTAACTTCTAGTTTCCCAAAATGGCAGAGATAATAGGTGTTTTAGTCCTGAGCTTTGAAATGAAAGTACATAAAAGAGATTAACTGTTTATAACAGAAAAATTTTGGTGCGAACAGCAATCAGGCAATGACTGATGTTTTGCTATTTAATATGGACATAAATCCTCCCCCTCAAAAAGCTCAGTTACAATTTCAGCAGTGAAAATGGGATCTTTTCTGTTTCTCCATTTAAAGATAGGATTTTTATCTCCAAGCCTGCCCAACAATGTAAGCAATAATATCATACAAAAAAGTGTCTTAAAGCAGACACCTTTCACATTTCTCTTTTACATATGTTTATTCTGCTAGAAACAATACAATCAACCCCTATTTACAACAAAAATACAATTAGCATATTTAAAGCATTTTATTTCTGTCCCTAGTTGAGCCTTCTCAATATATGCTTGGTAACAGAAGTTACCAAGCAATTTCACTAAGGAGGAGGAAAAAAAAAGCCAGTATATATATACACTTTAGAAAATCTGATTACAAGCTGGTCAGCTGCACTTCTCATGCAGCACAGACAAACAGTAAATCATCCCATTTTGTAGGCATTAACTACTGCAAGGAAAATGCAATGGTTTTATTGAGTGCAACGCCACTTCTGCTGCACAGCTCTGTAATGTCAATTGTGTTACCAAACGCTTTTATCCACCTGGAATCCAACTTTTCTGGTCTACTCCAACTGGTAGAGAAATGCTTTGGAATTAAACAAGCAGCTTTGAACAGGCTTTCTTTAATTGTAGCATAAACTGGCGGCTGCAGTGCTTAATGTTGTTCTTTGTTGTTCAACAATAGCCATGGGAAGCAGCAGAGGTGGGGAGACAGAGAAGCAAATTGATACCTACCCAAATTAATTTACTGGTTTTACTTCAAAAAATGTTGAATTTTTACTAGAGGCATAATTGACAATTTGGACACAAAGCTACTTGGATAAACAAAAGTCCTCCAAGACTTTCTGTTTATACCTTTTCTCTCAGACAATCACATAAAACCTGGTGGAAGCTTATGCAATTTTATTTAAAGTTGCATTGCTTTGCCATTTAAAAAACAAAAAACAAATTATAACATTCTGATTTAAGATAGAATTGGGAAAGAAAAAAAATATTTTTCCCCTAACAATCAAATAGGAGATTTAACTTTAAAAACTTATGAGAAAAATGCCTTAGGAAAAAATCTCATACTGATCCATTTCCAAAGTTAGAAATATTCTCTTAAACCGAATGATTCTTGAAAAATGGATAAGGACAAGAAGAATGCATAAATTGCTTTTTCTTCCTATTAGAAAGAATGTAGGACTATGCTCTTTGAGACTGCAGCCTTTCTTCCCCACTACACATCATATTGACTTAGCAATGTGGGTCACCTTCATTTATAGAATCTTACAAACATTGTCAGTTTAAAAAAAATATCTGAAGTCTTACAACAAACCTCTGCTACTATACTCAGCTTGGACTCACACACACTTAAAATGACGCAATTCCATTCATGCCAGTTCATCTATCCCTGCTTGCACACTGCCTACACCTGACTTTCTTATGGTAAATTCAAGAACAAGTAGAAGAATGTGAAAGTAGGAATTATATAGAAACACTGAGGCTAAATTTACACTGTAGCATGTTTCTGTAAACAAAGCAGCTGCAATTTTGGAATTATGCAATGACTAAGAATGACTGTCTACATGTAGCCTGTTAGGAAAGGTAACATATAAGGGATAGATGGGCAAGACGTTTCCAACAACAGTGAATGAGTTCAGCAAAGCAGAGCAATTACCTTGGTCCTGCTCTGAATTTATATGACTGACAAGGAATGACTCAGCTACACTGTGCATGAGAGTTGTACACATTCTCACAGCCCACAGTCACGTAACATGGAATAAACAAAACTGCTGCTAGAACAACTGCTACCAAGATACAGGGACATATCCCAGGCCTGGTATTTTTATTTCTTAACATTAACCTCTCACAGGGTAATGTTTTGCAAAGAGAAACATGCAGAAACAATTACCTGAATGTAAAAGAAGCTAAATAGAATAATTTAAATAAGAATACCTGCATCATCAAGAGTCTGTTCAAATAATAACACTGATGTGAAACATCTAGTACCTTCTGCTTGTGTAAAAGTACCAGGCAGCAGCAAAAAAGCCTCAGACAGATGTATCCAGGAGATCTAGCAAAAGTTTTCAAGTGGTTCTTTGTCCCTTTCCTCATTCTGTTTAATTATCACTCTTACACTAGAAAAAAATTTTTCTTCCACATACAAGGGTGGATTGGCCATAGGGAATTAGCATTCAAGGCAAAAATTCCATCCTGTCAAAGTTTGGTTTTCCAAGCCTGCAAAGGATACTGTTACTGTTCAGACTGTAAAGACACATCCACAACCTGATCTAGGAAGGTAAAGATTCACTGGGGAGAAAGAGAGGAGAATCAAGATGTAAGAATGCCAGAGACACATCAATTCTCAAAGGGTAAATTTCAAGAAAAATTCAGTTATGAAAAATTTCCATCAATGTGCTTTTGTATTACTGGTGTTTTTTAAAAAAACCTTGCCTGAGGACATAACTGTCTTTGGCTAGAGATGCCAGTTTTGGCCTCAGTTTTTGAATCTGAATTGACCTTCTTATTCAGGCACAGAGTCCTATCATTGTGTATAATGAAAACAGTTGGTTCTTTAGCTGTAATATGAGTTTTACCAGACTATGTCAATAGAAGCCCTTGCTATAGAAATCACTTCAATTTCCTGTTCTGTTTGTCCTCAAGAACTAAAGAAAACTTCTGTTATACAAAAAATTGCCCCTAAAAGATTGAATAAGATGTTCCTACCAATGTTGGAGAACTTCTCAATGAATAATATAGACCTCTTTGAGTTGCTTAGTCTCAAGGACTGTCTACATTCCCATTCTGTTTCCACTGTGAAAAAACTTCTCTCTTAAGTGATTAAATTATCCTGGTTTTGTTTCCTGTGACATAAAGCTTTGGGCTCCAAGGCTTGACAGAATCCAGGGTAACTCAGTGTTGGCTTTTAGAGTACCAGCTGGTGGAACAAGGAAAAAAACATTAATATTACTAAAGTTAACTCTAAAAATAGCTAAATGAACTATTATACAAGTTTACCCCAGAGAGCAGGATTAATTTGAAATCCCAACAAAGCTATTTCTTGTCTTGTTCCAAATTCTTGTGTCACAGCATATCTGCAAAGGCACAGATACAGGCCCAAGACTGCAGTCCTAGTTCCTGAAGTCCTAAAATTATAATCAGAATTTCACCTCAGTAAAACAACTTCACATAAAGTGTACAGTGTAGCAGTATGAACCAATGTATAGTTCTATCCATCTTGTTTTGCAGAGATTCAGAAAAGCTTTTAAAAAGCCCTGAATGCAAAAATATAGGGTGTATCAGCACTAAGAGCCACTCTCTGAAGAGCCTCAAGAGCACTCAGATTTTTTGGGACAGGTAGTGATGCATGCTACTAACCTGCTTTTAGGGAAAGAGCAGCTGAATCAGTACTAACTCCTGTCTCTTCTTTGTGCTAGCAACATACGGAGTCAGAGTGCAGGGCCACAGAAGCATGCCTACAATAAAGCAGTCCTCAAAACACTAGAAGGAATTTGCAAGAATGACATGTTCAGTAAATAAGCTATCAGTGGGATGTTCACATTTAGAGGATAGTAGTCACCGTCTCAATGAACATCAATGATGAGTGGTGTCCCTGAGAGGTCCATACTGGGACCAGTGTCATTCAATATCTTCATTAATGGTACAGACAAAAGGACTGAGTGCTGCCTCAGTAAATCTGCCACCAAGACCAAGCTGAGCTTTGCTACAACATCATGAAGTTTAACAAAACCAAGTGTAAGGTGCTACACTTGGGTCAGGGCAAACCCTGGTATCAACACAGGCCAGGGGATGAACAGATCAGAGCAGCCCTGCTGGGAAAGATTTGGGGGTGTTTGTGGGAGAGAGGCTGGATATGAGCTGACAACATGCACTATGCAGCAGCCCAGAAAGCCAACTGTCTCCTGGGCTGCATCCAAAGCAATGTGACCAGCAAGGCAACGTGACTCTGTACCCTGCTCAGATGAGACCCAACCTGGAGTGATGGGTCAGATTTCCTCAGCACAGAAAGGACATCAACATTTTTGAGGAAGAAGGGTAACAAAGACCTTGTCCAGAGGAGGGTCACAACGACAACTAAAGGGATGGAGCACCTCTCCTGTGAGGAAAGGCTTAGAGAATTGGGGTTGTTCAGCCTGGAGAAGAGAGCAGCCTCTTAGAGAAGCCTTACAGTGCCTAAAGGTATCCTACAGAAAAGCTGAAAAAAGACTTCTTACAAGGACATGTAGCAACAGGACAAACAGAGATAGCTTCAAACTGAGAGTAGGTTTAAATTGAGTATTAGGAAGAATTTTTTTACTGTGAGGGTGGAGAGGCACTGGAAGAGATTGCCCAGAGTTCTCAACTCTGGAAGCACCTACAGCCATGTTGGATGGGGCCTGGAGCAAAGTGGCCTAGCTGAAGCTGTCTCTGCCCATGGCAGGGGGAAGGAATTAAACGACCTTTGATCCCTTCGGACCCCAGCCATTCTGTATAAATTGACTAGAGATTTGTGTTTTGGTCACTAGCATACAACAGTCATTATTTTACAGGGTACTATCATGTGAAAGCATATTCAGACTGGCCAAAAATGAACAGCTTGATCTACTCTTTGAAGATTCTGTACCTTTGATGTATTCTAACACAAAATATTATACTTTCCCATCTACATCTTCATTTCCAGAACCTGTCAAAAACTAGTCCAATATTATTATCTCTTGCCAAGGCAGGCAAATGATAAAATTTAAATTAGTATTATTGAGCAAGCATGAGGATAAAAGCTCCTTATGCACACAAAATGTTTTTTTGTAAACACTTGGCAATTTCTAAGGAAGGTGATATAAAGAAGAATTATAATATTTATACATTAATTATGTGACATCAAAAATGAACTGTGCAACTGTTAAACCTATTTATTAAATGCCAGTGCTCATCCAAACAAAAAGAAAAGAAACTCACTCTCCTGCTGGGCAACAGGCTATTTATGTATGGGATCCATCATTGTAGAAATAAAGAAATATGGGAAATATTTTCCTGGATATTCCTATGTCAAACATTTCTAGGAGAGGATGATAAGGTTTTCCTAGGACAACAGAACAATTTTTAGAAGTTAAAAAAACCCACATATTTTTCAACTGTGTTTGATATTCAAAAATATATCTAGTTTCTCCTTATGTCATGAGCAAAGATGCTCTGAAACACAAATATAATTGACATCTCCAGAGAAGAATTTGACAACACATAAGGAAGAGCTACCTGGTCTCACACATGACAGCTCAGGCAGACTTCCAAATCTCATGCAGAGCTGATCTCCCTTTCATGACCCGGTGAACCATGCAGGGGTGGTGTAGGGTGTGGGCCTTTGACACTGTTTCCCCCATCTTTCTCCTGGAGAAGCTGACAGCTACCACTCAGATGGGAGTGCTGTTGGCTGGGTTAAAAAGCGCTTGGAAGGCTGGATACAGAGAGGGGTGGTGAATGGTGCTGCACTCCGTTGACAGATGGTCACTAGTGGTGCTCCCCAAGGCTCAGTGTTGGTGACAGCCCTGTTTGACAACTTCATCAATGGTCTGGACAAGGCGATCAAGGGCACCCTCGGTCAGTTTGCAGATGACACCAAGTTTGGTGGGAATGTCACTATGCTGGAGGGTAGGAAGGTTCTGCAGGGAGATCTGGACAAGCTGGATCCATGGGCTGAGGCCAGTAGTATGGGGTTCAACAAGTCCAAGGGTCAGGTTCTGCACTGGGCTCACAGCAACCCCACACAGCACTACAGGCTGGGGCAGAATGGCTGCAAAGCTGCCAGGTGGAAAAGGACCTGGGACTGCAGGTTGACAGCAGCTGAACATGAGCCAGCTGTGCCCAGGGGGCCAAGAAGGCCAATGGCATCCTGGCCTGTGCCAGCAATGGTGTGGCCAGCAGGACCAGGGCAGGGATTGTCCCCATGATTGTCAGCACTGGTGCGGCCACACAGCGAATGCTGTGCTCAGTTCTGGGCCCCTCATGACAAGAAAGACATAGAGGGGCTGGAGCATTGAGGGCAACAGAGCTGGGGAAGGGTCCAGAACACAAGACTTGCGAGGAGCAGCTGAGGGAGCTGGGGGTGTTTAGCCAGGAGAAGAGGATTACTCTTTTGTATTATTCTCCACACCCACCTGAAAGGGGTTTGGAGCCAGGTGGGGATCGGACTCTTCTCTCAGGCAACAAGTGGCAGGATGAAAGGAAATGGCCTCAAGCTGTGTCAGGGGATGTTCAAGTTGAAGATCAAGAAGAATTTTCCTTAGTTAAGGCTGCTCAGAGCAGCAGTGGATTCCCCATCTCTGGAAGTGTTCAAAAATTACTGGGTATTGCACTTACTGCTATAGTTTATTTGACATGGTGGTGTTTAGTCAAAGGTTGGACCCAATGACCTCAGAGGTCTTTTACAACTTTCATGATTCTTTAAGTCCATTTTATGTCAAAGGCCTTGTTATACAAACAACAGCTGATACTTTCTATCCTCTGCTCATTTCAACCAGTACTTCACAGACCCAAAGTATACATTCAAAATTAGAGTAACAAGTACTAAATCTGGTTCACTATTGGCAGCAGAGCCATGTATCAGCTGTGACTTCTTGTTTACACTCCCATTTATAGCAGCAAGAGCAGTTGCATTTTGTTTCACACTTTGCTGGAACAAAGTATCTGAATATTTTGTTAGAATTAGAATGTATTCCCTAATCTGACTGAGATTGCAGGGCTACAATAGCATCAGTGCTGGAACACAAAAGCTATCAGTACCATGCAGTCACAGAATGAAAGGAGAGGTGAGCTTCTCTCTGATATCAGGAAAGCTTCTTCCAGCTTAGCTTGACTGTGAAACCAGACACCAGGAAACCCTAACTTCATAAATACCATAAGCCAGTCAAAGTTTCAGGCATTTCACCCCCTCGCAAGCATTGTTCCCATGCTGCTATTCAATTCCTTTGTGCTGGCACAGGTCTTCTTTAAAGTATACAAAGTCCTGGACCATACAGTTGATCAGTTTTAAAACTAACCATCATTTCCAGGATTTGCCTCAGGTCAAGTCCCCAGCGTGCTGTGCAGACAAAAGGGCAAACATAGTTCAAACACTAGAACAGGGAGAGGACTGGCATTGCCATCTTCCTGCACTGTAGCCTGAGAAAGAAACCTGAAATTTTTCTCTCTCCTTTTTTTTTAATGCTTCTCAATGCACTACAGTAACTCTGCTCTGTATATTCACAGCTGGCTCCTCAGCTGCAGTTTCAACTCAGCAAATATGATTAACAGAAGTATTTGCACCAAGCTTAATTTAAATAAAGGTATGTGACTTAGCAACACTTTAGGAGTCTACAGGTACACCTTTTACTTTAAGGTGAAAGACTCCATATTATACTCATTAGTTTATTTGCATAACACATTTAAGGTCAAACAAATTGTTCATCTGTCCAACTAAGTGAATCAGAATGGAACTTTTATAAAACTTAAGTTGCAATTTGAAAATTAAAGGATGGGGAAAATGAAAAAATACTTTTGACATTGATATTTAGAGCTTGACAGGGCAGATGGAAGAACTATTTTCCAACATGCTGAGCATTACAGCTGGATCACTTAGCATACCATTAGAACCATAAACTGTATAACTGGAATAGAATAGCCAGTTTTCATGATTATGTAACACACCAAAAAAAGTGATACAATGCAGAAAATAATCTCCTAAAGTTACATGTAAATGAAAGCTTTCATTTAAAATCTAATTATTTTAAAGTGATTTGCCTGAACCTACAGAAAAATTAAATTTTCCAAAATTAACACCATCACTAAAAACCAGACCAAAACAAATCCACAAGCTTTTAAATAGTAGTGGTTTTGACATTCACAATCAACAACATATAATGCATTAAAAGATGTTTAGAATTTGAGAATGCTCTAGCTAATCAAGGCTAGCTTGTACAATCAAGTACAACTTTTCTTCTTGTTGCTGTGGCCTTTTTAAGTCACCATAACTTCAGAGGCATTGAATTCTTTCCAGTCTAGACAGAGTATCTATTGTGTCTTCAAGAACTGTGTTAAATGTTTTAGAAAGGGATTGTGTGGTTTTCTACACTGATAGATAGGATCTCTCCAAAAACAATGGTTTTGTTCCTAAAAGGGTGAATAATTCAATCTTCCACCTTGATAACTTATTATTACTATGTTATTTTGAGTAAGACACAAATGTCAAGGTCTGGAAGTTTTAACACTAAGCAGGCACAAATGAAAAAAAAAAAAAAGTAGCTGAATACAAAGTCATACAGTACACACAACAATGCAAAAGCCCTAGGGAAATCTATCAGAAAAGTCCTCAGAAAACAAACCACCCTGCAGTGCCTATGCCAGTAAGCATCCAGAACCAGATTCTCATCAGGCAAAGAACACCTGTATTGGAAAAAAGGCTCCCAATATTACCAGTTAGATTGTGCCTGGGCCAGTCTGACCCTCGCTGCTGGGCCAAAGGCAGCAACTGCGGCGTGTCACCCCAGAGATACCTTGGCTAGCTGGTGGTTGCAGCTGGGCACTGAACAAGTCCAGGCTTGTTGGAACCCCGTTCACCTCAGGAGGAATAGCTTCAGGCGATGGTGAAGAGAAAAAGGAGAGGATTCCGCTGGAGGGTTTAATGTCCAGAGGTTTATTCCATGGTTACAGAGGTCTGAACGTGAGCAACTGCTCCAACAGAAACCCGACCGCATGGTCTGATGACCTTTTTAAGCTCAGGGACAGGGGGAGGGGAGGTACAGGTGAGCCACCAACCAGGTGAGAGGGGCAGGGGCCCAGTGGAAGATGACACCCAGACAGGCCAATGACCCCTGGGCCTGAGTGGCATCCTTTGAACTTGACCAACCACACGATGCCTTGCTGGAATGCTAAGTCTGAGTGACAGGACTCACTCAGCATGGGGGTAAGGGGGAAGGGAGAGAGTATAGGCACACCTGGGAAAGTGACCTGGAAGGCCAAAATGGGACATTACAGCACACCACAACACACCTGCTTTGGGCTGTATACCATAAAAGAGTGAGCTACAGCAAGACAAATCAATATAAGCAATAACACCAATCAAGAATCAGAAAACATGGAAAAACTAATTACAGGCAAAAATTCACAGCAGGAATGAAAATTATTGTTCCCAAGCTGCTTATTGCCACTGTCCTGGTAGAGGTCACAATGCCCTGAGGTGGAATGCAAACTGTTCAGTTGCTTCAGAGTGTTCCAGCAGCTCCTCTTAATCTGCTGATGGTTTTATGATCAGCCATCAATCTTGACACTGACCCGGGCTGAGACACACAGCTGTTTTGCTGTCTTTGTTCTTCTGTAGGGCCAGCATCATACAAAGTACAGACAGAATACAACTCTTCAGTGATTCTTGTTAGAGGCTCCAGAAACCACCAAACACACAAGCTGAAGCTCTAAAACATAGATCTGAGACACTCAAATGCCTCTCCCTCCCTAAGTCCCTAAACCCATTTGGTTTCAATGAGAAGTTCATAAACATCCCTGACAGTCTGGTCTAAGGAAGCCCAGTTCCTCTACCAGAATCAAGGTTAAATGAGATTACAATAAATTACAGTCCACTTTGTTACCACATTCTTATTAAATTAGAACTTGCTCAGTCTAACTGCAGAATGTTACCTAATTAAAACTGAGTATTCTGGGAATCAGTGGTTTAAAGCAGTAGTTCACTTACGCTCAAGTCATATTAAAGTAACCCTAGCCACCAGGAGAGCTGCTACAGCCTCTCCTTTTGCTTGCAGAACTGTTTCTATATCCACATGATGTAGTAAATCAAAGAGTTGATTTATCTGACAATTAATGCAACCAGAAATTATCAACTTTACCTAGATCTTCTTATCAATCTACCTCATTACAGAGTTATCTGAAAAACAGTACTAGCAGAAAAGGGGAGACTGAAAGCAAAGACATTCACTAGCAATAATAATGAGAGAGAGACTACCTTTTCAGGATTATCAAAATTACAATTATCACTTTAGAATGCGAAACCAAATTATGATAGGCAACAGCAAAAAAACAATTGCAATGAAATCATGTCTATATGGACCTAAAATCTCACATAAGATCAATCTATCAATGTACTCACCACATGTTAAAAACATTTGTAGGTATGTAATTACATTGCACTTAAGAGAACAGAACGAACCAAAATTTACAGAATCTGTGACCATACATCATGGCTAGACACAGACAAGACACCGTGGAAATACAAAATAATCATTAGATGGTTACAAATATATACTGGATGAGTAAAGCAATTAACTTTACAATGTCAAGTACAAGTCCACACCAGAAACTGTATGGTACTACTGGCAAATGAGAAGCTAAGAACACAAGAAATGAAAAGAGAAGAATAACTGATGAAACTCTGAAAGTTGGAAAATTAATACCTTCTCATATATGCAGTTAGCAAGAATCAGTCACTGGGGAAAAAAAAGAAAATCTATCCTCTCCAACTTGGATCTCAATGTACCCATTTTCAGACCACTATAGTAAAAGACTTCAGGAGCAGAAATCTTCTAAAAACAAATATCTAACAAACATACAACAACTCTGCATATAAGGAAATTGAAGCTCAAGAGTGGGGAGGAAAAGCTGGAGGCAGGTTTTAAAAGGAAATTATGTGAAAAGAAGAAAGTAGTTGAGTTTTTTGTTCAGAATGAAAGCCTTTAAAACACGAAGACTCTTTCTGAACTTTCCCAGAACATCACTAGTAAACATTAGCTGGAATAGAAAATTCCAGCTAATGAAAATCACTAGTAAACATTAGCTTTGCTGTAGCATACAAAGCTTTTACCCATTATTAATCAGCTCCATTGCACTGTACAAGCAACCCTGAAGATACTCACCTCAGTCAATTTAAAATCTTCAACTTGAAGATTAGGGTGCAATAAGTAAATGACAATACAAAAACCATTGTGACAAAAGTAGTACTCTGATGTTACCTGTAGATATTTAAGATGAGAGATCTGCTTTGTATTATTGTTCTTGTATATTTTAATGTATGTGGAGATAACACAATCCTTTCCAAATGGGAAACAACAGAGGTGTCCTTAACAATTTGTTTCAACCTCAGCAATGCTATTTCTATAGACAGATTTCAGAAAAGGCAGTGGCTTTTTTGGATAAGATCAAGGTTAGTCCTACATAAGGAACAACCTACATAAGGACAGTGAATAATGCATTTGTGTGAGAAAATGAGGCACAGAAAGACTGGACTGGCACTACTATCAGACAGCAATAGGCAGGTATATTGTATTAAAACAGATGAAAAATTCCTGACAAGCCAAAAGTACATACTCTTGTACATTATATAAAAGGTACTACTAGGTTACAGGCAGCTTTTCAACTCTGCTTTTACTCCACTCAGTACAAGGACAGCAACATGCTATTCAACAGCAACAGCTTCCACTGGATGACTGTATTAACATACATGCACAGTAAGGCCAGATTACAAAAACCATATCAAGCAGAGTTGAAGGTTCCTTTCAGCAATGAGAACAATGCAGAGGGAAAAATGAACACTTCCTTAAAAGAAAAAGAATGTTATGTCTCAAACAGCTGCTGGAGTAGAGAAAATCAGATAAAGATGTCAGGAAAAGGTCAAGGCCAGGTTGAAAAGCAATTGGTAAGATGAAAGCTATGAATGCCATTTAAAAAGGCAATTATCTAGTTAAGACATATATGCTGGAAACATGGATTTTTAAGTGGAAAAGAAGCAAAGAAATTTGCTACACACTGGAAAAGAAAAAAATCATCTATGCTGGTTGTTGTAAGGTAAAACCCAGAATGGATACATATCCTTTCAGTGATATGTACCACATGCAAACTGTTTCCTCTGAATTTCCCTGCAGTCAACAGACTGCTTTGATTACAGCAACTAAGAGCAAAGCAAGTTTTAAAAGCCTCTATTTAATAAATTTCAGTAGTCAGTATCAAAAGCAGTATCAGCAGTCAAAAATGATTACTTACAAATACTGCCATGCAGCCCAAAAAGAGAAAACTGTATCACCAAAAATATCTACTCTAAATACTGAGCACAGGCTTAGACTAGAAAAGCACTTAAAATAGCAGAATAAGCAAACTGAGAGTGAGCTGCAGCTGGTTCTTCAATTACTAGGTATTGTTTAAAAATGCATATTCAACTCAAAATCCCCCCGAACATTTGTACTCTCAAAGATGACTTACACAGTAGTTGAAAGACCCATACTTTAAATTACCAAATTTAAGTTATTCAAATATCTGCAAATAAATATTTTCAACAAAAAGGATGAGGTAGGATGATGAAAACCAGAACAGAGGGAAGTATTAACACAGTATTTTCTACAGTAATTCCCAAGGACTATAGAACTAATGTATAGACAATTCAAGTTTTCTCTTCTGAAAGTCCAAACACACACAGGATGCTAGAGCAGCTCTGTTACTAGCCTGTGTTAACTGCCCATGAGTGAATATCTGGAGTGAGTATGAACTCCCTGAATTATTGGTATTAATAACATTGGCACTCAGGGAATCTTGCAAAATCAACTACAGGGGGAAAGATGATTAAGTATAACTCTGTGCTGGTGAGGAACATATTAAAAGATCAGAAATTCTTATACATGTACACAGACACCCCTTTATAGGGTGATTTTTTTGTGAATTACAATACCTATTTTCATCTTGCCTATATGCTTAACATAAGTTGAAGGCAAAAGAACTACGAATAGACAGAAAATTAAAGGAGTGAAGAGTAAAACACTAAAAAAGCTGTATGTAAACACAATGGTCAGCAATGTTTCACAGCAACATTTTAGGAAATACCTGAGTAGATAAACAGCCCTTTCAATATCACTGAGTTCTTCATCAACTGTCAATCTTTCTATTTCTTCTGGTGTCTGTCAAGTGTGAAATAGAGATTATGAGTTTACAATGCCTGACTACTTCACTGTTTTAATCTTAAAACAACCTGGTTCTCCCCACATATACAGGGATAGCTTCATGACTAATCTGAATTTATTCATGAAACCTCCAGCCAACATTTCAGATTCAATCACATAAATCTTTCACCAGGAAAAGACGGAACGTCAGAGAAGTACAGTTTCAAGTCAGACACTATCACTATTAAACAAGTTGCATATAATTTAATCTGAAGACCCAAGCTAATCTATTTGTTCCCATCTTAATATTCTTATACTGAAAACATCAAATCCCTGCTATATTCGAGACTGTTTATTATAAAATGCCTGAGAACGTTTCATATCCTGGTGCTGTTCAAACAAACAAACAAACAAACCCAAACAAACGCTAGAAAAACGGTCTATTCACTTATCTGTGCATAATTAAAACAGACCCAATTTAAAATGGATTTTAAATCACCGTTCTTTTTTGAGGTATATATACCTTCAGGCTCCTGCGTACTGGCCTCTCTATAATAGTTAGTTCCTGCAGGTCTTCTATGTATCCAAAAAGACTGCTATGACTAAAATCCATTTTGGAGAAGATTATTGGGCGCATGTAACAACTAAAGCCTTCGGCAGCCGTCGCTGTCCCCGAGCCTCACATCGCAGCGCGGGCGGCAGGAGCGAAGCCCCGGGGCGCTCCGGCGGCCGGCAGCGGCCCCGGCTGGGCGCGCACACTGCGGCAGCGCCGCCGGCCGCCACCCCCGCCCGGCCGCCTGCCGGCAAACTTTCCGCTCCGCCCGGGCGGCCAGGCGGCGGGGCCGGCGCCCGCAGCCCCGAGAGCCCCCGCGGCCGCTGCTGCCTCGGCGGGCGGGAGTTTCGAGCCAAGTTTGCCCTCGTCGCTGGCCACCCCCGTCCGTAGCGAGGGCGCGGGGACCGCGGTGCCCCCGGGCGCCAGAGGGGCCGGGCGGAGCCCTCGGCCGCGGGCTCGCTCCTCAGCGCCTGGGCAGGAGGGCAGGGCAGGGCGAGGAGCGGAGCGGAGCGAAACAGCCCCGCCGCGGTGCCCGGGTGCCGCCTCCCCGCCCGCCCCGGGAGGAGGGACGGTCGCTGTGGTGCAGTGACGCTCCCCGCCCCCGTCCCGCGGCGCAGCCCCTCGCCTCCCTCCCGGGTGAGCGCTACAGCCCCCGGCCGGGGCAGCCCCAGCGCCGCCGAGCCGGTCTCCGGGGCAACGCGGCGCTACCGCGGTCTCCACGGGCAGGGCAGGGCAGCGTCGGGCCCGGCAGCGCCGGAATGCGCGGAGGCGCGGCCCCCTCAGCGCCCGGCCCGGCGGGGCTGCCCGGCCCCCTCAGCGCCCGGCCCGGCGGGGCTGCCCGGCAGCGGTGCGGCTCCGGGAGCTTTCCCTCGCACAGCGGCAGCGCCGCGGCCGCTGCTCCTCGACCCCTCCCCTGGGGGGCGCCGCGTTCCCCGCCAGTGTGGAACCCCACCAGTGTGGAACCCCACCAGTGTGGCCCGTCTCGCCGCTGTGTCAAATCAAATTACACCGGGGAAACTGAAAACAAGTGCTGTTTTTAATGAAAAGTCCAAACCAGGTTCCTCCCCCAATGAATTATATTAACGTTAAAAGGAAAAAAAATACTTCTTCGGCAGTAAACTGTGAAACTCTGACGAAGACATGACTTACACTCTCCATAAATTCTTACTCCTCACCTTTTGCATTCTAGACCCAGGTTATGCACCACTCACACTCACAGCAGCAGCACAGATTCCAACAGGAATAGTTTTCCTGATAAATGCAGTTAGGCCTTGGATGCCTTTACCATTTTGGCTCACAAATGTGGATTGCCTTGGGGGCTAAAGGGAGAGTACTTTTTTCAAGACAAAAGTATGCTAATTACCTCTGATTCATATACAAATAAGTATGGATAATCTTTAAAAACTTAGTAAGAGAGCTTCTTTTGGAGTGCGTAAGTGATGCAAAATGCATGCAGGACAAGAATCATCATACAGAGTTAAACTCAGCACTTACTGACATAAGTAATTCACCAGACCTCTAGACAGTGGCCTTTGCAATGGTTACACGAGCACATCAGTCACACTCAGACCAGGAATTAAAAAAGCTTAAATATTTCACAAGGGCTTGTTTGAAGGGGTGCGATGGTTTTTTATCCTTGGGAAATGCCCACATGACCAAGTCAGTTTTGTTGATAAAAGATTAGAGGTAATTCCAGAAATTGTAAATATTATATGATACTATGTGGTATATTGCCCAGAATTGTATTAATTTTTATTCTATGACTGGCAAGTACCTCAGCTTTTATCTAGCAAAAAATAAACATTGTCCCCTATGTATGACTTTTCTGTATACCAGTTAGGCCAAATCCTGTGCTTGGACAAACCAGTAAAACATTAAAAATTAGAGGATCTTCATTAATTTCAAATGTACAACAGAATTATTAGCAGCAAAATCTAATCCAATATACATATAAGTAATTAAGGTGTTATGTAATAGCAAACCTAAACCATTTGGAATTTTCAAGGTATGATGATGAATCAAAATAAGAAACACTTTTTTGAACATCTCCTTTCCAAAATCTTTTTAACCAGGGAGCATAATTAGACAGAAAATACAATAGCTGTAAATGAACCTAAGTCCTCTTAGAGTAGGTAAGGAACTAGATCTATGACAGGAAATAAAAAACAAGTTTTAGACAATGTTTCCTCCTTAAATATAAAATCCTGGCATGCAGGCTTCTGCCACTGATAAGTATTAGGAAAACATACTGAAATCCCAAACACAGTTAGGAAAATCGTTTTGCAAGTTCTTTCACAGCCAATCTGTGGTTATTTCACCTTGCAAGTAGTTCTCATGAATCATAGATATCGTCTGAAATCAAAGGTATTTTCCTCTGAATGCCTTGAACTAGTAACTCAATGAAGTTTTCAAACAAGGAATTCCAGAATTCAGTTTTATAGACTGAATAATACAGAGTTTAAATAGCAATTAGGCTGATTACTGATGTTACATTTTATAACATTTATTATAAACTTTGTAAGCCACAAAGGAAGAGAGTTTTTTATAAATGTGTAAACATTTAGAAAAACATCTCTTCCTTACTGCCTTTAAAAAACTGTCCTTCTAACTCAATCCAGGAAACACTGAGCAGACATGATTCCCATTAACTTGAAAATATGTAGATATGTCAAAGATACCTACAAATATCCTGGAAATATGAAAAACATAATTAAGAAAAAAGATTTTTTTTCCACTAAATATAGTACTGGACTAGAATACACAGAAGGAATTAGATTAAATATAAATATATCTCATTTTGAACCATACATTTGACAGAAAACATAAAGCTTGCATATTTTGTTCCAAAACCACATACACAAAAATGAATCCCCTCTGATAGTAAACCTGCAGGCAAGTGGTCTCTCATTCTCATCTGTGACTAAAGTCAAGTATGACTTCCTTTCCAGTGCTGCTGCTTTCAGCTCCTCCCTTTTCCATTCCTCTCTTTTCTCAAATAAAACTCTCTCAGCTTCATTCCAACCTTGTCACAGCTATTGTATTAGAATCAAGAGCTATTTCATGCTGCTTTAATGAAGTCCAGACTGAATTGGAGCCTTCATTTTAACACAGGGGCTGTGTAACCTTGGAAAGAGAGTACCAGGCTAATTTCAAATAATCCTTTCTTGAGGAAGACAACTGCAGTGCACCTGGGAAAGTGGCACCCATACCTAGTGGAAGAAGAGAGAGAGTGTTATTCCTGCCTTCTAAAGCAATGAGCTCTAAATTCAATGCAGGTGAAGATAAAAACAAAAAATAAAAAAAGACAACATACATAGAAGGACTTTGTAACTGAAGGATTCTTCAGGTACTCTGACTTTACCTCAGGATTCTGGGGTGAAGTGATTTGTCAGGTTGGACAGATGCACAGTTCTCCTTTGCTACCCAGCAGTGAGGTGTCTGCCTTCTGGAAACTGCTCTGAAAAAGTTGTATTTCTTACCATACCTGTTACATGTACCAAAAGAATCTACCAGTAAATTAAACTATTCACAGAGAAATTGAACACTTGTGAGGTCTCAGAATGCATTGCAATGCCTGAATCAGCTGAAATATGAAGGAGCAGAGGAACTGGTTTGGGGGATACACAAAGACATGCCAAGAAATGCTTTCAGGCAAAATGTGTGTGCTCCTGATTAAGACTCAGAATTTCTCATGCAATAGCCAAACCAAAAAAGAAGGAAAAATTCAGCAAAGTATTTTTTAATTATGTTGGGAAAAAAAAAAAAAAAAAAAAAAAAACAAAAAACTATATCATTCTTCATTTCTCATTTTCCCTAATTTAACAGTCCAAAGAAAAAATAAATACCACTTCATAATGCACACAATGTAGGTTATGCACTGTGTAATTACAATTCTGCTCAGGACTCAGCACCTGAACTGTGCAGAAGTTCAGTTCAGAATTTTGTCTGTTTGCCACCACTGAGAGACAGCCAAAGCTGCAGCAGCTGTTGCTCACCATTTCCAAATGAGTGACCTCTGACTGAAATTGGTTTTTACAGTCCACCAGACTCTTAAAAAATGCAATTTTGATGCTCAATCTAATCCCTTAGCCTTACAAAACAAGGTGGTTTTTATTCTATTTGTACTCCAAGTAAAAATGTAGCCATGAACAGTGGCTCTTCAGGAAATCTCCGTGTCAAGGCAAACCTGTACAAGAATAATGTAAAAGAAACATGGTCAAAAATATTAATCTACTTCAGAACACTGCTTGGAATGTAGCACACACAAACCTCAGAAGGAAAAAGATATTATTTAGTGTATTTTACAGTTTGTTGCTAAGAAACTGTTGCTTCATTTCACTATTGTCATTTGCAGAAAAATTGTGATTGTTCTTTTGCCATTTTGGTCATCTCATTGTAACAGCTATATAAATAAATGGGTTATAAAGGGAAAAGCACTGAATTGTGTTCCATGTGCTTTCATCTGTAGCCTGGTCTCCCATATTCTTTCTTGTAACTTAGTTCCCTCCAAAAATACCTAAAAAATCAAATAGATTATTTTACAAGAACACAGAAAAGATCCTTAAATTGATTTTTATGTAACATATAAAATCTGCAAGATCACAGTCATTGTGCTCACCCTTTCTCTGAAAACTAGGAATGTGCTCCTACAGTGTCTAATCTGCTGCCCTCTGTCCAAAAGTAGTTAAAAGCACATGCAAAAAGATAGAATAACAACAGAGAAAACAGAAAGTGTTGTTTTTCTTCAAATCTTCCAGCTATCTGTATGAATTTTTTACTGGCAGTAGGACCTAATACCCAACTACTTTACAAAGTTTAAATGAATGATTTTCTATTGTAAAAACTGGCTCTGCTATATGCATAGGAGGAAGCTGATGAGTCCAGTTCCTTGCTATGACAACCATGAACACTGTCACACTCATGTCAAATATTATATTAAAACAAACAACTTTTTGTCTTCAAGTATTCTTTACTCATTAGTTGTCATAGAAACTTAAGATTTCCTACATAAAATTACTGTTGGTCAGTTTACCAAGTTTTTTCCTACGTTAGTGTCCTTTACTTTATTCTTCCTTTCCTGGTATGTAAAGACTGCAGTCATATCTGCTCTCATCCTGGATTTAATAAGCTAAACTCAGAATTTAGTTTTCAGTCCTCAAACAGGCTCTTCATTCTCCTGCCCACCCTAGCAGATCCCTTGGCATCTGCTGCAGTTTGACTTCACCTCTCTTGAATTAAGGTGATAAGAATATAGTATTGAAAATAAAAAATATCTGGGAAATAATGCCTCTTGCAAAGAATGAATATCTGTACAAGAGATAGTTTACCAAATATACTACATTGGCAGCTCACAGTTAATCTTGTGGTCAACTACTACTGTCAACCACAGTAACCTAAAATTAATTAAGTCCCATCTTAATGATATAAATTCTCAGGACTTACTTTAGCTGAATAGTGCTGTACTTTGGATAATACAATTCATCCAATTATACTGGTCCTCAAGGTCCTTTCAATCGGCCTTGATATCATAACTCCCCTCTGTATTAATAACTATGTCATCAGCAAATTTAATACTGTATAACACTTACTCATTAAATAAGATTAGTCCATAAGATTTTAAGAAACTCAAGCAAACTCCATATAGCTGATAGGTTAATCTATCAATATACACACCAATGTGCTACCCCAAAGGAAACATACATTTCCCTTCCTCTTTAGCCAACTTCATTCCCCTTGAAGTTCTGTCCTATTCTTTTTTCCCCTAATAAAAATATTTTGAGGTTGTCCAAGATTACATGCACTTTATTTCTCTGCCCAGAAAACCAGTTACCCTCTTAAGGGACATGGCCTGATTTCCCATTTCCCCTTGGTTAACCAATACTGACTTTTATTTAATTTCCTGTTATCTTCATAACTTCCTTTAGCATTCTTCCCTTGAAGATACATTCTGAAGTATCTACTGCATCTGACTGCATTTGCAACCATTCCAAATGTTTCTCTCATATTAAATGGAGTTGTCTTTGCTATTCTTCAATCACACAGAAAAATCTTCACCTTGATAAATCTATAGTTGAAGAAGTCTTTGCTACTGGAACTAAACATGCCAGTGCTCTTAAATCTCATCCTTACAGATTATCTTGTTCTCCTGGCTTTATGAACACATTCTCTGAAGGAAAGCATAATGCTTGACAAAAGTAAGAAATGCATTTGTGAAGTTGGAAGAACAAACAGAGAAAAGGTAAAAAAAGGCAGCACAGGCAAAGGAATATATATTTTCAAATGGGGTTTAACAATAGAGAGTTATTTTTTCCATAGTGCTATGCCATAAGATCTTGTCAGTCCTAGAACAGTATTCCAGAACTTCTGAAAATGACAACAAAGCCTTAAGCCCAAGAACCAAGGCTTTACCTTGCCTCTCCAGGACAACAAGCCTCATCTGGCTGCATGACAGAAAAGAGAGAAGAGCAAATTTTACAGTCTGCAAGGCACAGGAGGCATCAGGTCCCCCACTGGCCAGCAGCTGCATGTCCTTCAATGCCCAGAGCACTGTGAGTATTAATATAAATCACAGTACTGTGACATTCCTTTGGTAGCAGAAACAGCTATCCAAATCAGTAATTAAGCACGTACTGACATTCCTGCAAGAGACCAAAAAAAAAAAAAAAGGGGAGAGAAACCAAAGAATTTGATTACTAAGTGAAAGCCTACATCAGTTGCTGACATGCACATTCAACTGTTCCTGGTGCTGAATTCAGCTACATGAATCCCAAAATTAAAGGTACTGGTCAAAACATTCTCTGGCTTACACTTCCTTAGGAGAATTCTTCCATATTTTATAAAAAATCAAAATATTATTTGAAAAAACATATAATATCTATTATGTAATACTGCACAGTAGGGACCAAACCACCATCCCTGGGCTACTATCTGCAGGAATGTAAATTTACAGCTGGGAAGAACAGGATCTGTTACCAGGTAAAGTTCTGTAATGAGGACATCAAACCCTTCAAGTTCTCTTGGGCTCTCAGACATACTGGCTTAAATACCTTGGAAACTATTGATCAAACAACAAAATATGCATGTGCTGACATGAGTTATGCAAACAAATGACTTGTTAATACAGGTTATTATCTTCAATTCACAATTTCCTGGTATTTAAAGAACTGTTGATTTAAAGAAGCCCTAGGGGGGTAAAGCAGACCTGTTTCATTTGCCATTTATAGTTTTACTAAGAACTCACTCTGCACTGTTGATAATGGAATTGTATTCACCAGGAGTTTAACAGCTGACTCTCTGTTAGACACGAAGGTGAACTGCTCATTGGCAAAGCCTTGTCACAATATACCAAAGCTGGGCCTCTGTCAGGTCACAAAGGCTCAGAAAGATTATTGCTACAAAGGCTTAGCAAGATTATTGTTACTGAGCAAATGTTTCGTTCCCTTGGTTATCCCATTTCAAAGCAACTCAAATAACCAAACAGAGAAAGTGACCGTGTCTGTGCAAGCTGTTCTGAAGCTATTGCTCATTACAAACAGGCACATCCCTTCTTTCAAATTGAGATTTAGGGCCTGCAATTCAGTCCCTCAGTCTAGAATATAGAGCTCAGTACTGATCAAGAAGAAAATTAGCTCACATGAATTCTTACAGAAAAAAATCAGAATACTCCTTTCTTCCATAAAAACATGTCCACAATTACACTAGAAAGCATAATTCAACATGATTTGGCAAATAATTTCCACGTTAAATCTTTCTTTCAGGACAAAGCTGGAAATTCTACAACTACAAAAGGACATGTAATTATACCTAGGAATAACAGGTAAGAACTCTTCTGTCCAAGCTTTCTCATTATTTTTATTCAGTGACAGTATTAAGTCAACCACACCAGAATTTCAGAGTAATCTATTTCTTTTGCTTCTGCAAATTTAGTTTTGCTTACATGCAGTAAATAAGAAGAGAGAAAATTAAAAATATTGTAAAGAAGCTTTGTTGTCCCTTGTTTTGAATCTAAACAATCTGTAAGGAAAGGTGCTTTTAATGAAGGAATGCATGAAGAGTGCTGGGAGCCTTCCTTAAGGCTGGCATGAGGATGCAGTCCCAGTTCCTGTCAGTGAGAGTCCTGCTGGCCATCTCTGCCTCCACCTCAGCACTATAAATAAGGTTTGATGGCTGTAAAAGATGCCATATAAAACATGTAAACCATGCACACCAAGAAAGGGGAGTCTTCTGAAAAACTGATTTCTCTAAGTGCCCCAGAGCTGAGCCTGGGGGGTTTTGCCACGTGCCAAAGTCACTGCCTCAGCTCACAGGGCAGCAACGCTCGCTGTGGTGGCACAAGTGACACTGCTCCCTCCTGACAGTGACTGGCAGCCTGACCTCCCCCTCTCTGCCAAAATCCCCTCACCAGGAAAACTCCTGCAATGTCTCCTCCATGCTACAGAAAGAGCAATTTACTCACTGGGGTCTGTTCTACACACAAAACCAGCAGCACTGCCTCCATCTCCACAGGCACATTGCTCTGGTATTTCTGTGTGGGAAGAACAGTATTTTACACATTTTTGGGGCAATTTCTAAGTATTTGAGACATGTTTACTGTGCACATCACAAGACATACTTACAAGCAAGTAAATTCAAGGGTGTGTACATATTTCTGTCCAGATAAGCTCAGGAAAAATTCTAACAAGACTAAGTAGTGCCAAAAAATACTTAATCCTGCTCTAATAATTAGATTGTTAATAAACTACACTGATATATTTTACAAGAACTACATCATAAATGAATTATAGGGGAGTCCCTGCTCCCTGAACTCACCTCCTGACTGTCACTGATATAAACTCATCTCGTACAGAACATCAGGACTAAGCATCAAAAGCTCTTTATCCTTGCTCATGGAATATGAATTGGCAGAAACTCCTGATATTGTGCATTGCTAAATCATTAGTGATGACTACCTGGAACTGAAACTGTCATCGAAAACATTTAATATGCTTATTTCTGCCCTTGGCCTTAAAACAATAAAAAAAAAAAAAAAAAGCTAGAGAAAACAATCCTCTGTTTTGTCATCCTCTCACAGAACCAGGAAAGACCTGTAAATACCAAGTAGAAGAAATAAATGTAACTGTTGTTGTAATTGCACTAGAACCTACTGTCCCAGCCTCTATCACCTCCAAAGCTCGGTTTTTAATTCACTCTCCCCGTGTCACAGCAAGACGCTGTTCTGAACATCAGCCAACCTCTTCGAAGAGACAAAACCCTTCCACTATAATCTATGCCGAGCTCTTCCTACGGCAGGATCCGGCTGCGAAGAGCACGGATCACACAAGAGGCAAAAACACCCTTGCTGTGACCGCGGTGGCGTTCGCTCCTTCCCTACGGCTATTTACAACACGCAACTCTGCCCGTAGCAGGCATTAAAAACAGCGCCACACGCACACCCGAGCAAGCGTGAGTAGCAAATCTCGGTGTTGCGGCAGTGTCGGTGACCCCGAGCAGCCTCAGGAGCGGATCCCGCCCGGGACTCCCGGGCCCCTCACGCCCCGCTCGGCACCGCACCCGGCCGGCGCCGCGCACTGACGTCACCCGGCGCGTGACGTCAGGCGGCAATGGCGGCGCCCAGGGGCGCACGCGGGGCGCAGCGGCGGTAGCGGAACGCCGGGGTTGGGCAGGGCCCGCTCTGTGTCCCTGTGTCCCTCTCCGTGTCCCTCCGTCCCTCTCCGTTCTTCTCCGTCCCGGGGCTCCTGAGCGCGGTAAGCGCTGGGCGGGGCGGGGGGAGCAGGCGCCCGGAGCTCCCGCGTGTGGCGGCGGAGGCCGTGCTGGGCCCCGCCGCGGCTGTGGAGCTTCCCGGGGCGGGCAGGGCTGGGAGCGCAGCGCGGCCGCTGAGCAGATTTATCCAGCGGTCCTGCTTTTATCTCCGGAGGTGTTCCAGGAGGGACGCAGTAGGCCTGGCCTGCCGGTTGTATTTAGTAATGCTATAGCTAAAGTTATATTTTAGCTATTGTGAATAACGCCAATCACTTGTTTTTAAAATTTTTAAAAGTTTAATAGTAATAAAATGGTTAAAAAAATAGTAACACAATTAGAGTAATAACAATTCGGACAAATTGAATTAAGACAATATGAGACAATAAAAACAAAGAGTTACGGACGTCCGGGTACCTTTTTCTGGGTATCACGAGCCCGAAAAAGGACACCCGTTAACAAAGGATTAACCCTTAAGAACATAGCCCGTTGTATATTCATACATTCAAACACAGGATTCCGTCTGATCAGTGTCAACTTCTTCCTTGTAATCCTAACAGCGCCTTTGAGGCGGGAAGAAGTTAGTTTCTTCCGATAAGAAGGCCATAAATTCTTTTTCTCTGAAAGATTTACGTGTCCTGTGGCTGCTATCTTGCTGCAAGTCCTTTTTGTTAAACAAAGCATCTTACATAGCATAGTTTCTATTTTAACAATTTTTATAACCTAAAACTGTATTTAACACAATACTTAAGAGAATTAATACAGCATTACTTTCTAAAACAACACATATAACATTCATTTTAATATTTGCGAAAAGCCTATCATAAAATACATGCATTTTTCACATATATATATATATATGTATATATATATGTATATGCATATATTAGCTCGAAGTCATATATAAGTTACGTTATTGATATATCTAAAAAAGAAGTAATAAAATTATTCCATGGATTCCCGTTTGCTTGAATATCAATGTGGTCTCCATTCTTTGTATTTGAAGGCTTTTTTTTCTCCCTCAGTTTCTTTTTTAGGTAAAAAATGAAGGCCAGAAAAGGAGGGAGATTCAGATCTTCCTTTAAATTGAAGCGAAAAGGCATTGAAGTAGTAGGAGAATGGAAAACCGTGCCGATCGACCCCAATCTGTTTGCTGAGGAGGAGTTTCGAGATATAGTGTGCCTGGAGGAACTGACAGAGTACAAGCTAGTCAGTTCTTCCAAAATAGGGAAAGTAAAAGAGAGGAAGAGAAAGGCTGAGAGTGCTTCTGAAGAAGGCAATGAGGAGGTGGAAGAACCTGTTGTTCCTCCAAAAAAGAAAAAGAAAAACAAAGATTTGAGGAACCAAACAGATAAAGGCAATATTCCTAATGCAGCAGAAATTGATGTGCTGGTTGACAAGGAGGCAAAGTGTAATGAAATAATTGAAGAAGCTAATTGTGAAGACTGTGGACATGTGACTGAGAGCATGTCAAGCAGAAGAGACACTCCAAAGAAGAAGAAAAAGAAGGTGCCTAAAAACAAGGATTTTCAAGCACAGGAAGCCGTTCCATCAGTAGCTACCTCTAAAAAAGTCAAAAACTGGACAACAGAAGTTTTATCTGCCTCAACTGATCAAAAAGCTGATGTGTCTGCATGGAAAGACCTGTTTGTACCCGAGCCAGTGCTGCAGGCCTTGAGCTCCCTGGGGTTTAGTGCTCCAACTCCTATCCAAGCCTTAGCCTTGCCTTCTGCCATCCGGGATAATATGGACGTTCTTGGTGCTGCAGAAACAGGTACAAGTCTGTTCAGCTGATCCTGTGTGCTGGGAGCATCCCTTTCCCTCCTTAAAATGTAGCTGCAAGGTTTCAAGATTTTATGTGCAGAAGAAGCAGCTTTTCTGTTTTATAGAAGAGCTTTTGTCTTTTACATATCCAGAGTATTAGTAGAGTTTTAAACCTTTGAAACTTACATGTTTGTAAGCATGGGAACTTAAATGCTTGTAAACTTACGTGTTGAAATTTACATGTTTATAAACATGGGAACTCCTATCTTTACAAAGCATGCAAAAGCTTTGAAGCCTCAATGAGTTTCTGTGCTTTTGGCAGAAGTCTCTTTTCCTGTTTCTCAAACTGTTTCCTGTTTAGGGAATGGTAAGGTGATACTCTGCAAAAGGCAAAATTAATAAGCAAACAGGGTCATTTCTGGAGCAGCCAAACATGTGCTCCCAGGCTCCTGTGGAGATAATTCTTTCTAGAGTGGAGCAGTGAATAAACCCTGGGCACAGTTAAGTGTGAATATAACTCAGGTCCTACTCAGAGCAAAACGGGCCCACCCTGTGCTCTGTGGCACGGCTTTGCCTTTTTGTTGTCACCAACCCTTCTCCCTGCTTAAAGTGAGTTATTACATCAATGATTTGGAGGTAGATTCACATCCATCTTGTGCTCAGCTCATGCTTTGAGAATTGCTAGCCTTCATGAAATTTTTTACAGCTTCTTGTTTACTTAATGCTATAAAGTCTCAGAACATTGTGTTCCCTCAAACTTTGCAGTTCATACCTTTGAAGTTTTGTCTTTAGCAAATTTTTTCCCTAAAACACCTAGAGATAGGAAGCACAATTGGAAGCTGCCTTGGTTTAAAAGCTTCCTTTAGACTGTCTTCATTTGTTCCAGTTGCTTTATCTCACTGCTTCTCTGTAAAGTCATTTACTGCTCTCCAGCAAGAAGGTATAGTAACTAATAAGATATGCAGTCATTTGCATTTTTATTTTAATTAGAAGCTGTGTTGATGCTATTAGCTTTAGTAAGATTAGAAAGCCCTGCAGGAAATGTTTTTAAAAATGGAACTGAAAATTTAAATGGTGTTTTTGTACTGCAAAAAAATGACATTGGCAGTGCTGGTAAGCAAGTTCCTCTCTAGCTGCAGAATGGAATGCATGGTTGTTGGCAGGCTGTGTTGTTGCTTTATAATTTTGCATAACCCTGAGGTAGTAGGAATGTGTTTTGCTCATTTATTCTTTCATGAGTAAAATCCAGATTCTCCCCAGAGAGTCCATCGGATCATCATGTTCCTGTAGAAACTTGGGAGATGTGGACAACTGCCTGTCAGGAGGTGCTGCAGTTGGGAGAGGTTGAAACTCTCTAGTTCTTTTCTTCTGCATCCTGCAGCACCTCTTAACATTGGGCCTGAGGGAGGAATATGCAGAGTTAAAAAATTAATAAAGAACTAAATAATTAATCTTTTCTAGTAGCAACATTGGGAAGACTGGGAAGATTTTGATATGGCAGTAGATCCATGTGCAGATCAGACAATGGGAATGTCAAGGCTTGTTTTTGCAGTGGGTCTAACTCTTGCTGTTCATTACTGTGTAGAACCAGTGAAGTTTCTGGTTAAGGAACCAAATCTATGTGAAATTATACAATATGAAACTGCTTAAAAGAGCACAAATTGGCTTGAACTGTAGTACCAATATATTCCTTCCTCCTAGTTTTGCATGCCTGTCTGTGTCCATGGTTTGTGTGTTATAAGGATAACATGTCCTGTGAGGTGATAATTTGTTTAATTTCTGGGTGAATCTAGTGCCTGTAGAATAGTCCTGATTATCACAGCCATAATCTGTCTGGGTGCAGTACTGACATTGGCAACAGCAAACTGCATTACATTTAATTCAAAATCAGCAGTGCTCTTCACCTTAAAAACAGATATTCTGTATTACCAGACACCTATTGTATAAGTGGTCTAAATACAGGTTATAAACATTTTCCACTTCAAGTGCAGGCATAAGTCATAAAATACCTCCCAGCCATGCAGAAAGGTGGGTAAGTGGATACCAGACTTTGCAGCAACACTGGTCAGGATGATGACACTGGGCTCATCTGTATTAACTCATATTAAGGTTCTCCCCTTAAATAGGCAAAATTCTGTGTTGCTGCATTGGCAAACCTTTACAGCTTTTTGATATGGAAGGAATTGAGATGAGATTTGCAGAGGACTTTTTTCCAGCAGTGGCCTATTACAGGCATGGTGTAATAGTGTCTTGTACTCTGGATGCTGCTTTCTTGATTAGTGAACTGCTGCATCTGAAAAGCTTAACTGGGGTGGATGTGCTACCAGGCTTTTCCTAATGTCTTTATTACTGACAGATAGTTCAGAAGGGAATATTTGGCAGGGATGTAACTTGCAGTTAGTACAGTGAACTCTTGCAATTAAACTTGCTTTTTACATGCCCTGTCTCCCCAAAGTGGATTCTCTCTTTTAAATTGGATGTATGTGTTCTGATTATAAAAATGTGACTCAGTGCTAGATCAGGAGATTAAACAGTGGAGTGTTTAAAAATACAGTATCTTAGAAAGTTGTAAATACAGGACTATACAGTGAAGGTGGAAGCTAATCCTTCAAGTGCATTCCAGTTTGTCCTTGGCCTCATTTGCTATTCCTTTATTTGGAGAATGTTGATTAGAACTTTCAATTAGGGCATGGTATTCTCCTTATGGGCATGCAGTTCTTTAAAAATATCTTGACTGCAACTGCAGCTTTTTAAAAACACTTTTAGAACAAATAAATATGCCTGACCTGCTAGAGATTGGAAAAATACCTGTTCTCTGGGAACAGGGGAATGGAGATGTATAAAGGGAACAGGAGAAAAGATGCTTCTGCTGCAAGTTTATGGTCTTCTAAAGATCATGAGTTTGCATCTGTTACAATGCTGTGTTTTAAGAACAGTGTGTGATTGGCTGTTGCTTTTCTCATCTTTTCAAATAAATGACTTGTCAGTCTGTGTTATTTTTCTTGTTTGTTTTTTTTTAGGAAGCGGCAAAACGCTTGCATTTGCAATTCCGATGATTCACTCTGTGCTGCAGTGGCAAAAATCAAATAACTCAACAACCAGAAATGACAGTGTTTCTAAAGAGTCCCATCAGCATCATGATGAACCAAGATGGGAAAATGAGGATGAAGCAGAAAAACGAACCCATCAGCAGGCTGAAGATAGCGGAGATGAAGATGATGCATCTTTCACAACAGGCTGTGTGAAGGTGCTGGAAAATGTTGAATTTGATTCCAGTGACGAGACACTCACTGTTGGCTCCAATAAAAACAGACCTCTTTTAGGACTGGTCCTTACTCCTACAAGAGAATTAGCTGTACAAGTAAAGCACCACATTGATGCAGTTGCAAAGTTTACAGGTATGTAAATCCCAGAGGCCATGCTCCACAGCCAGAGTAGACTGTGTTTGGATCTTGGCAATGGTGTTGAGCCAGAATGTGTGCTGCACTTCCTTCCATAAAATTAGTAAAACTTCTGAGGGGTTAGAGTTTTTACCACTGATGTGTGAGAAATGCATGGAGATTCTTCAGTGAGATGCACATGGAGGTAAGCAGTTAATGTGAGCTGTTTTGCTTTAAAATGTGTCTTCCTTCAAAGAGGTATTGATTCACGATCTCACAACACAGAATCAGTAATAGATACCTGGCAACAGCTAACCTTGTTCTAGTTTTGGGTAATGTAGGCTCTATATAATTAATAATTTCATTATATATAAAATTTTATTTTATATATATATATATATATATATATATATATATATAAATAATTTCATTTTTAACAAGTATATCAATCTTTGTACATACTGTATATGTATAACTTTGTTCTGTCTAGTAAAAAAAAAGTTATGGCCATAAATATTTAGGGTAGGATAGTATTGCTGGATTGTCTGGCTTATCTCCTGCAGCAATCAAGCCACAGAAGCGTTACTAAATAACGTGCCTGACAAAAGCAGTTCTCCCCTCTTCCTTTCCTTTCCAAACCAGAAGTCAGTACATCTGTTAAGTGAATGAGTGAGGACATGTTGAAGACAGTGAGTTTTTCCCAATTCTCTCCACTTCTCCAGTACCAGTAATTGTTTGTTTATTAAAGAGGTTATGTAGTGCAACACAACACACTAGTTTTAAGCCCATCTTTCTTTGGTGTCTATATGTCCTAATGTGCTCCTCAGTCTGCATCTGATTACAAGGCTTATTTTAACTGCTAGGCTGAAATAATCAATTTATGTCATACAGTTCTGATAGGAGCAGTGCTATTTATGTATAAAAATCTGCTGCCCAAGTGATAATATAGTTGCTGCAGCAGGAGAGGCAGTATTTTGATGTGGACTTTTTATTGCCTCAAACTCACTTGGGGAAAAAAACCTGCTGTAGTGTTTCACAACTAGTCTCCAGAAGAGAGATCAGTGGAAGCTGGGATATTGTAAGGGTCTTGCACAGTAGCATTGGGTTTATCAGGAGCCAGTGTGTTCTTTGAAGACATAGGGTGAAATAAGCCATGTGTGGAGTCTGCTTCCAAAGATAAACTCCTTTTAGTGCCTCTGCAATCTACTTAAAGCTAATGAGGTCTGTGCAAGAATCAGTAATCAGGTGGGAGCATACTTTGTAGGATTATTCCATAGCAAATGAGCAGCTATTTAGCAAGACAAGCGTTTCTCAGTCTTATTCTTGCAAGGAGCTTCTGCTTATTCTTAACAGGAATATGTTTGTCCATGCAAATATAAGGGAGAAAATACGAGACTCTGAAATTTGTGTAAACAAAACTAACAGCTATGGATGTGATTTTCATGCTGTTCAAAGACCGGTGCACTAATTCCTGGCATCTAACTATAATGAGAATCCTTCTGTAAAATTGAGTACATTTCTGTATGCTCAGTGTTACATAAAACCCCTGAAGTTTCCTGGCCAAAATGCTTGCTGAAAGTTGCAATGTAGACTGTTTAAAACACTTCGTGAAGCAGATATATATATATAAACATTCACTGGTAAATGAGTGAAATAAAATCTGTTATTTATATGTTCTAGGCATTAAGACTGCAATCCTAGTAGGAGGCATGGCTGCACAGAAGCAAGAACGTGTGCTGAATCGAAAGCCAGAAATTGTAATTGCAACCCCAGGCCGGCTGTGGGAGTTAGTTAAAGAGAGACACCCACATCTTTCAAATCTTCGTCAGCTCAGGTAAAGGGGCCTTTTCAGATAACTGCTGGATACTGAACGGACAGCCCTGCATACTGGTTGGGTTTACTAACATGAAATAATTTAGACTACACAAGGTCACCTATTTCTGTGTCAGTGTTTTATTGAAGCGCACATTGGTTATTTTGATGGAGGGATATGTCAGTTAAAGACAGTAGTAAAAACCTGATTTTTCAAAAAAATGCAGAAGACTACTGTAGCTGCCCCAGCATACCTGGTGTTCCTTTTGGTTTTATATGCATAACATCCTTTATGTGTTTAGCAGGAAAAGTTGATCTTAAATGTATCAGGTTTGTATTTAGCTGCACAAGTGTATTTTTACTGTGTGTTTTCTCCTTGACAGGTGCCTTGTGATTGATGAAGCAGACCGAATGGTTGAGAAAGGTCACTTCTTGGAGCTGTCTCAGTTGCTGGAAATCTTAAATGATTCACAGTATAACCCTCGACGACAGACTTTTGTTTTTTCTGCCACTTTGACTTTAGTCCATCAGACTCCTGCAAGAGTTTTACAAAAAAAGAATGCTAAAAAGATGGACAAGAAGACCAAACTAGAATTGTTAATGGAAAAAGTAGGAATAAAGGGCAAACCCAAAGTAATAGACTTAACAAGGAAAGAGGCTACTGTTGAGACACTGACAGAAACCAGAATCCACTGTAACACCAATGAGAAGGACTATTATCTCTATTACTTTCTTCTTCAGTATCCAGGAAGAACCATGGTCTTTGCAAACAGCATAGACTGTGTAAAACGCCTCAGTTCTCTCCTCACAATCCTAAATTGTGATCCTCTTCCTTTGCATGCCAACATGCACCAAAAGCAAAGGCTGAAAAACCTGGAAAGGTTTGCTGAGCGAGAGAGGTGAGTTGGTTTTAACTTCCTAGTAGAGAAAAAAAGAAATTGCATGAAGGGTGGTGGTGAGGGGGAACAACTCTGTTAGAGTAGGAGCAGGTTGCTGAAGTTTGCTGAGGATGGGAGTCCCCTGGTCATGAGCCCAAGATATTAACGATTAAGGATGAGGTTTCATAATTAAGGTGATGAACTGCAAGTTCAGTGGAAGGCCATCAAGATATCCAAGAAGCACTGGCTCTGCAAGAGAAGAGGCTGAAGGGACTGGGTGTTTGTATTACCTAGGAAAAGTATTTTGTGGGGAGCTAGTGGCAGCCCTCTGACACCATAAAAGAAGGTTATCCAGAAGATGGTGCCAGGCTTTTCAGAGTGGTGCTTGATGGGTGGATGAGGGGTAATGGGTGCAAGTTGAAATAAGAGATTCAGGCTGGATATGAGAGAGTTTTTTCTCAGTGAGGACAATTGAGCATGGGAACAGGCTGCTTGTCTTGGACTTTTTTGAGGCTCAGTTGGATAAAAACCCTGAGCAAACTGGTCCAGTCTTGCAGCTCATCCTGCTTTGAAGAGGAGATTTTTCTAGAGATCTCCTGAGAGAAGATAGAGAGCCTGTGGTCCAGGAGCTTTTTGCTGCTGAAGGAGCTGTCACTCCCCTTGTTTTCAGACATTTTTTTAGAACTGTCCTGTACAGCTCTGCCCAGATCTCTGCTCTGCAGCTCATTTGATCCTCTGTAAGTTACTGTATTCCCCTAAACCATCAGAAAATTAACCACTTATTATTCATTTGCAGGTTTAATTATAGAAATCAGTATCCCAAGGGTTGAAGTATCTTTGAGCAATGCAGAAGAAAGGGCAGTTGTGCCTTTCAGCAGTAGTGGGCAACCAGGGCTTACCCAAGCAGACCCATCCTGCCATTTTAGAAACATTGCTTTGGGTTGTCTTTGACATGGCCTTTGGGAGATTTTTGTGTCATTACTTCCATAGTGCAGAAGCCTCACAGTTGAATCCTGGTGTGAGCTGCTGCGTGCTGTCTGGGAGTTTGTACCTTGTTAATACACCCAGGCATGGAGAACAAAGATTGAATTGCTGTGGTGGAACTGCAGCATCCCTTGGCAAATGTATTGATAGCATTTGCATAGGTCAGGTGAAGTGTTTTCAGAGACTGCAGATTTTCAAGGCAGGAAAGAAATTTATGAGATCATTTCTCATGGCCTTCTGCAGATTGCAAGCTGTAGCATTTTCTGTTGTTATTTCTGCTTTGAACCTTGTAGCAATAGAGTATGCAGTCAGATGCCATAAAATCTTAACAAATTTCTGTTACCTGAAAGTTATTCATTTCAGTTGCTGGGAGATGTTTTTAAAACAAACTGTTCCATATCCTGGGGATACTTCTGTCTCCGTAGAGACTGCTTATATAAAAGAACAACTTTTTTGAGTAGTTCATTTTGTCTAACAATAAAGAGAAATAGTAATTGTTAGAACAGAGCTCCCCCCTTTATTTCTAGGTTTTAAATTACTGAGAGTGTATTTGAGTGTAGGTTGGTAGAAGATACTTCACCCCCAAAAACCTGTTATTTAAATAGATAATGTTAATAATGTGATTTTTCTCAACTGGTGAAACTTTGAATAACATGTACTGCCAGAGGATCAACTGTATTGTTGATGGTGGGGTTGTAGCAAGCTAAAGAAATTCTTTAGAACCTAGACACTGAGAAGTGTAATGCAGGGGCACATATCTCCCCTTCCTGATTGAATAGCAATTTTTTCTAGCATTCTTGTGAACTGAGAGAGAAGAAAAACATAGGAAAACAGGATCCAGCAAGGTAGTGCATTTACTTATTGGAAACAGAATAGATCTGCTGAAGGCAAGACTTGTATTTTAAATTTTATTTTAAGAATTATTGTTTCAAGACCACCCTTGAGGTAAATTGGGTATCGTTTCTGTAAGGCCAAACAGAATGCATATGTCTTACAGATAATACAGTATAAACCTGTTTTTTAAACTGCTGTGGTAGAATTCTTGGTTGCTGTATTTTATGTTCCTTGGCAAATTTTTTGCTCTTCAATTTTACATTAATTAAATTTTGTCACTTTCTCAGCTGTGTCCTCCTGACAACAGATGTTGCAGCTCGTGGTCTTGATATTCCTAATGTCCAGCATGTCATCCACTACCAGGTTAAGCATTTTTAATGTTTTTCCTTTTACTATTTTGGTTTGATGTAAGTTTTTGCTGATCCAAATCCTGAACACTGTCAAGCTGTAATTCTTGGTCCCATATATAGTATAGTCCCAAGTACAGAGATTAAATCATTTAACTGTCCTTAATGCTTTGTACTTAAAAATCTCATTTCTGCAGTGACTGTAGGTAGCACTTTATGAATGTGTGATTATATATCAGAAATGACGTAATAGATATGATCCCCCTTGCTTTTTGCTTACCTTTGGTATCCAAAGGTGTCACATTACTCAGCCTTACAAGTCTTGGGTTAAAAATTGGGTTCTCTGTGTTGGCGCAGGTGCCTCGCACCTCGGAGCTCTACGTGCACCGGAGCGGCCGCACGGCCCGAGCCGCCCACGAGGGCCTCAGCCTGCTGCTCATTGGCCCCGAGGACTTGATCAACTTCCGGAAAATCTATAAAACACTGGAGAAGAGTGAAGAGCTGCCATTCTTCCCAGTTGATGCCAAGTGCATGACTTCTATTAAGGTAAAGAAATAGCAGGTTTTTTGCAGCCTGAGTAGTTGCTTCCTTATTTATATTATTGATATGGTATTGCCTGTCACGTTGTTTTCAGGTTTCAGGTGAAATTGACTCTTGAGAATCTGGATTAGAAAATTAAGTTAATTGCACTTTATATTTTTTTAAGCAATATCTATGATTTCTCATCAATAACTGGCCCAAGAAAGTTGTTCAAACATCAACATCACTTATGTTTTTCCAGAAACAGTATAGGGGAGTGGATATGTTTTATGGCTGTGGAGCTGGGATGTCTCTGCTAAGTACATTGTTTAAATCCTCTTATGTTAGGAACAGACTAGAGAACTGTAGCTGGTTCAGAGATATTCAGTGATCTTCACCTGCCTCTTCCCATCTGAAGTTGGAAGTTGTCTGTTTCTCTAAAAGTTTTTGTACTGTGAGGCTACAGCTGCCACTGAACCCTGTCAAACTGTGTTTCCCTTTCCTAGGCTATTGCCCATTTTAAAGGGGATTCAGTCACTAACTCACAAGATAGACAATGGTTAGAATTTACAAAACAGTGTGTTTAAGAAAGCATCTAGTTACTGCAGATTTTCTACTTCTTTAATAAGAGACTATTTCATGTCTCAGCATTCTCTTAGCAGTTTGGATGGTCAGTCATACACAAATGGGACATATTTAAATACTAGATTTTAAAGGAATCCAGCTGGGGTAGAAATGTCTGAATGTTGCACAGTCATTGAGAACCAGGAAAAGTGCAAGCAGTCAGATAATGCAGCAGGTGTCTTCCTCATGGTATTTTAATTCAGGCTTACCTCCTTGGATTGGACTGAGCCCAGGGTCTACCCCAGTGGCAACAACAGTATCCTCACCTTGGGAATAATGACAGGAAGTTTCAAAACTCAGGCTTATTGTAGAAAGGCTATTTCTTTTAGGAAATGCAGCTTTCTGAAAGAGGAAAGAAAATCAAATAAATGCTTCCACTGATTCATTTTTTTCTCCTCTTGGTAGTAATGAAGAGAATCTGATTCCCACCCCTGTCTCCCCCATTGTCCCTTCCACCCACTAAATGTTACTAGTTACTGAGAGAAATCTGTTATTTTGAAGAGTGTTGCTTCAGAGGTTCCTTCTATGTTTCTTGATGAGTAGTTGTTGGCTCTTATCATGCTCTGTCAATTAATGGGCAAATAAATGTTGTTTCTCCATTTTCTTCTTCCTGTCACCATCTCTATCTGTAATAGTGCTCCTCTCCCCAGAAGAGATCTGTAATTGTAGTTGCTGGACTCCAGCCTCATAAGCCCTTGCGACAGTCCTGTCTTGTTTATGTTTTTGTCCTGGGTTTAACTACAAAGTCATTGTAGTTGGGACTAAAAGTGTTGCTGGTTCTTTGTCTGTCCCATTGGCACACTCCTCTCCTTTTACATGGCTTCATTCAAGTTCAGGAAAAGTTGGAAGGGGTTTCACTTGAGAGGAAAAGAATTGTTGAACCAGGAGAGATTTAAAGAGGACTTAAATTTTACAGATATGGAAAAGGTTACTTTAAATTTGTTGTAATGATCTAACAAGTGACTGACTCAGTAGTCAGTAGTCCACTGTGAGTGTTAATTCTCCCTCTCTCTGCAGTAATTACCCTGGCAGATCTGGCTGCTGTTGTTACTGTGCAGCACCTGACTATTCTGATTCCTGCATGGTTTTGCTTTATGCAACTTCAGGCACATTCCAAGGAGCAGAACTTGCTTCTAGTTGGTTCATAATTGCTGTTAGTGCAGATTTTCTTTCCACAGAGAATTAGTTATTTGTTTGGCCCAGCTGGTAGCCTGCAGGTCAGGTTAAGTTTGCTGGACATCTTTGTTCCACCTGAGTGCAGCTGGGAAGAAGGACATTCTGTCCTGTGCCTAAACAAGATCCAGGTGCATTCCTGAAAATATGATGTGTTCCTTCCATATGGCCTGCAGGAGTTTACTTTCTTCAGAGGGGAATGAAAGTACTGGCTGCTCCTTACTGTGGAGACTAATAACTCTGAGATCAAGCTGTACTATATAAGCATGTAACTTGGAAATGATTGGTGTCTGAATCATGGTTTGTTCTTGATGTTTCTCAAGTGTTTATAATGATTCATTCATAGAAAGTTGAGTTAACATTCAGGTATGTTTAGTAGTTGAGATGTTTAAGAAGTCATATTCTGTCATGGATCTAAGGAAGGAAAACGCTAGTGAATGATGGTGTGTTTATTAGGTGGGACATGAGTAGGGAACAAAAGTGTCTCTGCACCCCAGATGCATTGCAGTGCATGCTCTCAAACACTTACTTTGCTGAAGTACCCCACATTTAGACCTGATCATAATGTCTAAATGTACTTTCATTGCAGGAACGGATGAACTTGGCAAGGCAGATTGAGAAGGCAGAATTTTTCAACAGTCGGGCAAAGCAGCACAACTCCTGGCTCCAGCAAGCTGCAGAGGCTCTTGAGATGGATCTTGATGATGACATGTTGATGGGCAAGTAAAAAATGTTTTTCCATGGATATGCTCAGTAGGGCCCATGGTGCTGGTGTCCAGAAGAAGCCTCACCATGGCAGAGAAGCTTCAAAAGCTGCAGGGCAGGAGTTGGGGGGAATGAAAGGAGTGTTGTTGGTGCGTGGTGCTAGTGCTGTTTTCAGGATGGTTGTGCAGCTGGAGCTGAGGAAGCGAGGTGTGACTGTTCTGGCAAGTTGCAGACAAGTCTGCATGTTGTAGAATTGGTGAGCTTCTGGCAAACATTTCAGAGTAATCTAAGCAGCCCAGTCTGTCCTGATTTGAGTCTTGTCCCCTCTTGTCATAGAGAAGGCTATTTCCACACTTGTGCTTCTCTCTCCCACTCTCTTGTAGTCAGGCATCAGGACAGGAGCCTGACAGCTCTGTGTGGGAGCAAGCAGGAAGTGCTAGGGAACACCAAATATTTTGTGAGCCTTAAGTAGGTTGAGCTGTGTGGGCTAAATGGCCGATACATATATTGAAGTTGATGAGGTTTTTGATGGTTTGTTAGAAATAAATAATTTCTTACATTTTTAAAATTAAATATTTTTCAGGCTGTAGCTGAGAGAATTTGTAGGGTTGTACAAGTACAAGTGGCTATTTGTTCATTGCCATGAAATTTGCAAAGCTTAGATGCCCCATTGTGTGTTCTTATTTCAGGAGCTGTAGGTATGATTTCCTACCAGTTCTTTGAAGGCAGGCTGAATAGAGTTACTGCAGAGGTCACTTCAGATTAGTCTGGCACTAACCTGTTAGCTGCTAAGATGCCAATGCCTTTATTTTGAAACATGTTTAGATTAATGTCTTTATTCATGCCTGGACTAGCTGCTTCTCAACCACTTTGCAAGCAAACACTAACCATCTCTCTCTGCATTGTTCAGGAGTGCTTTCAGATAATTAGCACTCTGCTGTCTTGTTTTGACATAATCTGAGTATGCTGTGTTTTGGAATGAGTTTCCAAATAGCACATCCAGTCCAAGTTGTAACTCTCAAGTGAAACACTTTGTAATTGCCTCCCAGAAACTTGCCAAGTTTATGCTTTAAAGTGTACTCAGTCTCTAATTCTTGTGTGGCTTGTTGGAGCCCAATTAAACTCCCAGTCATTCGTGCCCTTAGTGAAGTGCCTCTTACACAGTTACAAAAGATTCAGCAATGTGTTTTCAATTTTACCTTACAGCAAGCTTGATTTCATTTTTCTCCTCAGTTCAGGCCTTAACTATGGTTACTCAGTAGTCAGGATTCTTCTTGACCTCATGATCTTGTGAACAGCCTGGTTGATCTGAAGATGTCACAGATGACTGGGAGTTGAGTGACCCTGTTAGAGAGAGAAAGCTGGGGTCAGCATCTGCCCTTATCAGGTCTTCCAAACACCTGCAATGCAAGGTTTTTTCTTGTTGTAACGTTCTGTATCTTTGATTTGTGCCCCAAGGAAGAAAAGCTAGTGAGCAAGAAGAAAGCCAGAAGCAAAAGATGCTGAAGGGGATGAAAAAACAACTGAAACATATGTTGTCCCAGCCACTGTTTAAAGTCCTTATGAAAACCAAGTACCCAACACAGTCTGGAAAACTACTTTTGCCTCAGACATCAGAGAGCATTTCAGCTCTAGGTGCCATGTCCAAAAAGCAAGCCAAGAAGAAGAAATAAATAAAATAAAATTAGATAACAGCAAGATCATTCAGTGTGACAGAAGCAAGGACTATCCTCAATCAAGGCTGTCAGTGCTTTTGGAGGATCCCAGCTAGAAGACAGATTGTGTAAGGATGTTGCCTGTGTATTGGTTGTGCAGGCACAAAACAAAATGCTGATTTAAAGGGCTTAATTAACATCTGGTTGGTTACTGTTGAATCTTGTCTTGGATCTTGGTTTTTTATGTTCTTATTTTTTTTTTTTTTCACAAATCTCTATATTAATAGAAGTTAATTAGTTTTCACATAGTTTTGATAATTACTCCACTTTGTGAGATGGGTAAGAGTTACTGAGTGGAATTCACTGTGGGCATACTCTAATGGTAAATCTTGATTTGAATTTTAATGTTTTTGAAGGACAGAGGAAGGTCAGCTATATACAGTGCAAGTACAGACTGAGCTGGTGGTAGTGGGAGGTTTGGCTTTTACTGCCTCCAGCTCAGTATGGAAGGCAGAAAATACAGATTATGTTACCAGCAAGTCTACAGTTGTGGTTATGGAAATGTCCCTGTTTACTTTCTCCTCTGATAATATTTCTGTTCTGTTCTCCACCAGGTTTAATTCTCTTAGTCCTGTGTTAATGCATTTGAATATGCAAAAAAAGTTAGGGTGGCAGTGAGTCAGGACTGACTTTAGGAGATGTGTGAATTTCTGAGAAGTGTTGCTACTCAGTGTTTTCGTGATTAATATTTGAAGTTAAGCTTGTATTTGAAAACATGTTAGGACCATGATCTTCACTGTAATAGAGGAGATGATGTTTTGAAATGTCACTTTTGAAGATTGCTCCATGATAATTGTGCTTTTAAATAATTCTAACCTGATCTAAGCAAATATTTTTTAAACTGTTTTTTAAAATATGTCAGAAAAATATATTTTGAATTTTTTTTTAATTATATCTGCCATAAACTTCAAAGCCTGTGTCTGTTTTCAGTTACTTGAAATTTCTAAATCCATCATAGCTGATGCTGTTTACACTTAGCAGGCAAGGAGAGGGGAAAAGTACCCAAAAGATAAGACAGTGGAATCTGTATTGGTGGGAGGACAGGTAACCTTCACCTGCTGGCTCTGGGTTTCTGTGTCTCAAACAGTGTGGAATGAACCAGTGTCACTGCCATGACAAGAATCACCAATTTACTCAGCTACCCAGGGAAATTTGTCTTTGGAGTTGAGACTTGCTAGTTATGTGAGAATAGCAAACTCTTTATTCTTTCATGTGTGTAAATAATTGAAGCCCTCTGTCTCTGGAGGGCTTTTCTCTTGTTTTCATGCATTACTGAAGAAGAGCTCTGACAGTGTAATCATAAGCATGCAGAGCTTGTCAATGATGTATGAGACTTTCCTTGCAATGCACTGTTTGTCTCATGCCCTTGGGAGTAGAGGGGAAAGTTTTGGGGAGCAGAGATGGGAAGGTTGTGTTTCCTCTCTCATGTGAGGAGATGCATCTTTGGAGTTAATGTGACATCTGAAAAATTAATGTGACATCTAAAAAACAATTTATGACAGTTCCTTGTAAGGAAGGCTGAAAAAAGGAACTGAACAAAGGTAAGCATGCCCTCATTTTTTTTTGCGTGCCATTTTAATCAGACTCTTACATTATGATAAGGAAACTTGTATTGGTTTTGCATCCTGAAGGGTTTGAAGACCAGGTAAGCCTTTTCTGAATCTTATGATGCATTTCTGTTTCCATTTCATTAGCAAAATCAAGGCTGGATCCTGACAACAGAGCTCAGCATCTCCCCATCTGAATCTGCATGAGTTTTGGCAATTTCTAATTCCATGAGATCATGAGGAGAACTGAGTTGGGGGACTGTGAGAGTGTTGTTATTTCATTTCTATCATTGCTATGAAGTTTTTCAGCTGCTTCTGTTTCCCTGTGTTTAACCCAGCTCTCACACTCTCTGCCCACTGTCTTGCCAAGTCTCCCAAGGATGGAGCATGGCACTTGTGCCCTCCTTGCTGCTTTCATAGTATCATAAAACCTAATTCCACCATGCCCAATAGCAAAGTGCCACATCCACTTGTTTCCTGAACACTCCAGGGCTGCTGACTGCACCACTTCCCTGGAGAGCCTGTTCCAATGCTTAATGGTTCATGTTTGCTTGTGGGACATGCTCTGGGGCTGGTTTTCTTCTGCAGCCTCTTATGTGCTCTGCATGAACTCTCAATGCTTAAATCTACTGATGCTGCACCCCCACAGGAACTAAAGCAGAGATTGGACCCTAAAAATATCTGTGTCTTAAAAAGAACACTTGTTTGGAGCTCTGAAAGCTCTCTTGTGGCTGCCTGTTTTGCCTTGTCATTATCTTAGCAGGATACCGAGTTTTCTAGCTAGAGGAAAAGCCTAATATTTGCTTTAGCTAGTTTTAAAAAATTGTTACGTCTATAACTGAGAGATATTACCATTTAGCAGCCCCACTCCTATGTGAATGAAGTTACTGCAGAAAGAGGACAGTAAAGTGGAATGTTTTCTCTATCTCTGATTTGTATGTGTACTACTGGTGCATATTAGACATGAAGAGTTTTACATCAAGTCCATATGGGCAGTGTAATCTTCATGTTCATCAAATATGTAGTAGCAAATGTTTTCTCTAATGCTGTGCTGGCACAGAAGTTATACTGAGGCCTCTAACCAGTAATCTCATGTTTTGTGGCAGCTTATGTCTGCTGAAATACCCATAATTAAAGGACTTATTAAGTCTCTTTAAGCTATCAAAGCAACTTTCAAGTAGTTTAATAAAAGCACGAGTGGTGGTAGGCTTCAAGCTGATACAGAGCAACTAGTACTACCTAACAGAGAAGTGAAACAATAGCTTCTGAACCTTCTTTTTTATTTTCTGAATGCATGGGGCCAGTTGACCTCATCCCTGCCACAGCGTTCCTGCTCTGTCATACTCTATAAAGAAAAGGAAGAGTCCCTGCAGTTTAAGGCATCTGCTGAGGAGATAGTTTGGACAGGATCTCACATATTAGACAAGAGAGTTTCCTGACATGCTCCATGCTTTTTCTTTCCTCCCCTGTATGTTAATAAAACAGTAAATTAGCAGAGCAGAAGCTGGAGTGGTGCCTTGCCATATGCCAAGCAGCCCAGGCACAGGGCTGGCCATGTGGCACAGGGGAGGTAATTCACACCTTCCTGAGGGAGGGCTGGGTACCCCACACTTTCTGCAATTAGTCTGTATCACTCCCTGAGGAACAGGAGATAGGAAAAGGACACTTTGACAGCCTCACCTCACACAGCCTGACAAGCAGGAAAATGTGGTAACAAATGCTGTGCTTTTCTGGGTGCTGAAATGCTCCCTGCTATGTCCTGTGCTAGCAGGATGTGGGGTTTGGGTGCCTGAGCTATTCCAGACTTTTTGATGAATGGCTTGGTGAAAGAAGGAGCTCAGAAGACATGAAATGAATGACTGATGATATAGCAAGCAACAATCTGTAAGTAATACCCAACAGTCATTGCAGAAAAGTAGGATGTTGTCAGTGGTCACAAGTTTGGGAAGTAGAAGGGAGGTACAAGACAGAAGGGCTCTCTTTAGGAAAATTATCCTGGTTCTGTAACCTCTGTAGATCCCCTCTATATAGCCCCCTTCTGACTCTCAGGAACATGTCTGATACTGTTCTGGCCTGTGAGAGATTTTCTATTTTGTTTTCAGCTTCTTCAGTGTTTTCTCAAGTCAGTCATAAGCTTGTCCTGGGGCTGGCCTCCCAGAGTGAGTAAGAAAGAAGAAAATAATCTGTCACTCCTGTGGTAAGTTTATTGGCCTGGGGAAGCAAGTAAATAAGAGCTGCTGTGCTTCCTTGCATTGGAGTTCAGCAGCTCTTGCTGTGAAACTGGAAGAAATTGTAGCCAGTTTCCAGAGCAACCAACTTTAGATGGTACAAATTGCCAAATTTCTGTAGGTGAGAGCTGCACATACAGAACATAAATACAAAACCTGGCTTGGAAAAGCAGAGCAGGCAGTACAAAGTACATGTGGGCTTTAGTACCACTGGGCTAATTAAAGGTCTGATTATTTTTTATTATAGATGTAATTATATCAGTCTAATCACTAGTGTGGATGGTTTTTTAGAAGTTCCTTTTTCTTTACTCATGGCAATATCTATAGCAGTATGAACTGACAGGTGTTATTGAATTACACACACTGGCCATCTTAACAGGGTCCAACCCTAGGATCCCGCTGATTAAAGTCAACTCCAAGTGAAGGTTTCCATTTCCTCTTTTGTTAGTTCTCAGGTTAGAGGTGTGTGCCTCTGGAGAGGGACCCCTTGCCTCAACTGTGCCCCTCAGTTGTACCCATACCAGCCATCCCCCAATCTACACATCACTTCATTCTGCTCAGTGGTCCCTCAATTTCATATGGTTTTCACTATTGCTGGGCTGGGCCTTCTTAAGTTACCTCATTCTCTTGGAATTGTCTCCTTTATCCTTGCATTCTAGAAAACAAAAGGAACTAAAACATCTGTACAATGAAGAGTTTAATTCTAGTATCTTAAGGTGTAGAAGACAGCCTAATAATAAAACTGGTTGAAACCATCTGTCTTGTGCCTTTTTGTCTTGTAAATGTTTTTGTGTCCCTGGTATAAATTTGCTGGTCATAGCAGGGACAGTAGTGGCAGACACAGCTAAGTGCCTGCCAAACGCTATTTCTGCTGGTGGCAGGTATTTCTAATACCCTAAAGGCTGTTCCAAAGCTACCTGACGACAAATTCAAGTAGTTTTGTCTTAGAGAGTCTTACTCATTTTTTCCCCTCTCCTGAGGACTGTGAATAACATTGAATGTGTAGTTGTCACTATGTTCCTAAAATTTTATAGATGTTGTTTAGTATTCCTGCTGGAAAGAGAACCTCTAGCAGGTTCCATGTTTTCAGGTATTCCATATCTGATAGGGATGTTTTAATCACTCTCACAGTAACAGTTTTCCTGGTGGGAAAAGCTTCTATCCATTCTGAGAGCTGATTCATGATTACCAGTGCTCATAAAAGGCATATCAGCATAACCACTTTAAAAATGGGAAAAACAAACATGATCATACTTCAATCTCTTGTTTGCATTTTGTGTTGGAAAACTTTCAACGTGTGGGACAAGAAATCACAATACTTGTCATATATATTCTGGGGACTGCCCACATTTTTTCCATCTGATTAACAATTGCGATCACCTCTCCAGGTATTTTATCATGAAACCACTTAACCTATTCTACCAAGAAAGTATTTAATGAGTTTGGCTATCTCCAATAGTCCAAATTCCAGTTTCATCTTTCACAGCCTCCCAACTTTCCCATCGAACCCATTCTTCCTGCGTAACCTCTGCATATATTTGTGCTGGATTACTGATTTCTAGTCAACCATCAGCAGACGGAGTTATTAGGGTGGCACACTCAGTATAGGTTGTTGGACAGCAGTTTTGGTGGCACACTCAGTATAGGTTGTTGGACAGCAGTTTTAGTTGCTTTATCTGCCAGTTAATTATTTCTTCTGCTTTTGCTGGACAGCGCACTACAGCAATTTCCCTTGGAAGCAGAATAGCTTCCAAGAGCATTCAGATTTCAGTTCCACAAGGAATAAACTTTCTTGCTGAGGTAAGGAACCTTCATTCTTTCCAGAACATACCCATTGCACAACACTATCCAAAAAACTTAGAATAAGAATAAACACTGCTGATGTCCCAACCAGGCTGCTCTTGCTAATGCAGTTAATTCATCAAGGGTTGTGGAGGTTCTGCTTCAAGTACCCATGGCTTTTTCACCACTGTGTAGCCTACGTGTCATTTTCCATTCATGTAGCATAAAGACCTGTCAGTGAGAAGGGTTAGATTTGAGTTCCCTAGAAGCAGATCCAGCAGATCTTCATGCAGTTGAAGTGAAACACAGCCTTAGCACAATCACGACAGGGCCCATCATCCCAAGGAGCAGGCAGTAAAGTTGCTGGGTTCAAAACACTACATCTCTTTAAAGTAACATTCTCATTTAAGACAAATTATTTTAAATCATAGTGCTGTGCCATTTTGGGGGACATTGCTTGTGTGGCATGTTGCTTCAAAATCAGTTTTACTTCATGGGGGGCATTCAGGGTTGAGGGGCGAGCTGGGGGTGATGGATGCTCTGCTGCTCTCCGTGACGGCCGCCGCTCCCGAGGAGTTTGTCCCGGCAGGAGCCGGCGCTGAGCCACGGGATGGCGGTGCGGACACGGCCGCTGCTGCCGCGCTCTCACACCTCCTTCTGAGGACTGGAATAATTCAGCAATGCCCGCGCAGGAGCGGAAGCTCCTTATATACTTAGGAAATCCTTTCCTCTTTCTGGATCCCATGGTATAGTATGTACAAAATATATATATACTCATATATATAATATACTCATACATAATATACTCATATATAATCTATAATACAATATGTAATGGTTATATATATTATATCTATAACATATAATACAGAATAAATAATTTAATATATAATATATAATATTTTATATATTATATCTAATATATAGTTCTATGCATAGAAATACATATTTTTTATATATATATATTTCTGATCTCCACTGCCTCTGCCTTTGTAGCTTCTCCCCCAGTATCCAGGGTCTGCAGTATGCTGCTGTGCCTAAAAATCCACACAATATCTTTCAAGTCATCTTTAAACAAACGGAAAAATATAGTAGGAAAGCCGGTGAACTCTGGGGGCAGGAGGGTCCATATAAGTTGTTGATTTTTCCACATAAATGCAAACAGGAGCTGGCTGCCTCCTGCTGCAGGAATGGTAAAACCTAGTAATCCCTGGAGAAACCCCTGCCCCAGAACAAGCCCCTCAGTTATACCTATACCACCTACTACTCAATCCATACATCCAGTCCCTTAATCCTGGTCAGTGGTCTCTTGATTTCCTATTAGTTTTCACTCTTGCTGGGCTGGCCTTCTTCTGAAGTTACCTCATTCTCTTGGAATTGTCTCCTTGCTTCACTCACATCTGCTGGACTCTGCTGGCTCTGTGTTAGCAGCACTTGTTTCCTCAAAAAATTTTGCTCTCCCTCAGCCCTTGCAGCCTAGAACTTCAAGTGCTTTATTTACTGGTGCTAAGCAATTAAAGTTAAATGAATCTATTCAGAAAGAACAGTTAAATGTCTTCTATAACACATGAATAAGGTACAAGGTGTAGTTGTGGCCTCCCTGAACTGAGTTACTGTGCAAGAGCAAACAGCCAGACACTGATTCCACTGCTGGGCAATCAATGCCATAAATTAACATTTCTGCTCCTTGGTGTACTTACATTTGTTGCCATTATAGTGCAAGAGTTCTATTGTCATTACATTGCAAAGGTTCCACATTGCTAGAGTTTCACACCTCCTTGATGTTTCTCATAGGCAGCTCCTCCAGGCTCATCCTCACAGCAGCCAACTGACTCCAGTTCTCCTCAGCCAACCAATCCACTCTTTTATAACACTCTTCTTATTGGCTACAGGTGCAGCCTGTTAAACTCAGGCCTGTTGCCAATCTCTAATAATTAGCTCAGCTGCAACTCATTAGGGGATAAGATTACTTTCTAGTCTACCTTTATTTACTTATCTTCTGTTCCCCTACGTACATTTATGACCATTTTATATGCTCTAGAAAGCAAGTCAGGCACTTGCATATATGGCCCTGTTTCCCCAGTGGAGGATGAATGGACAGGGCACAGGTACACACAGGGCTGGTAAATGTGCCTTGCTCTACACAAAGCAGAGCAGTTAGCAAGGAAGCAGTTCAAGAAAAAATTTCTGTGACCTTGCAATTACTGGAGCTTCATGTTCTTTTTCTCTGTTTTATTTTTAAACTATTAGCATAACTTTTCAGATGAGTTAATGTGAAAAGTAAACACTCATTTAGAAAAATTTATTAAATATCTTAAAGTGTGCAGAGGGAATTAGATTTGAGTGACAGCTTTCTAAGCGGTGCTTGCTGATTCCTGACAGCTCTCATCAGTTTCTGATCCAGTACTACTAATGCAGCCAGAACCACCAGCTGCAGACCAGGCTCCTGAGTGCTTAGCAACCACGGATCAAAAGGCTGTTCACACCCCCTAAGTCAGAACCTGTTTGGGTGCCAAATCATTTGTCACTTCAAACCCTTCTTTGTTCAGCAGGCTGCATGGTGTCCAGGGGATAGACAGGTGTCTTCCACTAATATCTGGTGACTGGTGAGTATCAGGCATTGTGTCCTTGTGCCCTTTGCAGAAAAACTCCATGATCCTTCAAATCTTTTCACAAGTTTTGAAGGAAACCATCAAATTCAAAAGGCTGCTGCTGTGAGTAGTAAACAAGTCTTCTCTCTACTTTAGCCACTGGTTTTATCCATCCTGGCAAATCTGATAGTATATTTTCCCTTTAAATGGAATTTAAGGTAAACAAATTCCATTTGGTGTTGCACTATAAAGTGCACAGCACATTGCAGCAGTCGATACATTGAGAGGTAAAGCTGGTACAGTGATTAATCCTGTACTAATTTCACACAAAGATCTTTTGTGGACCTACTGTTTTGTCCCATGTACAAAATTTAACCAGAGTGATGCTGCTGCACAAGCAGTGGTTATCCTGGGTGGAATCCTGCCTCCTTCTTGCAAAAAGGAAATGAAATCCATTCTGGTGAAAGGAAGAGTCTTGCTGTCCTTGTATGTCAAAGTCCCTCACCACTGCCTGTAGTTACCACCCACCTTTCTGTCTTGCTTCCCTGGGCCTTATCACTATAGAAATCCTTCTCCTTTTATATTTTAGCTTTCCTTACATTTATTTGTTCAGTTATTGCACTAAAACCAAATCTTGCCAAGTGTTGTTGCATTGCTATGATGGAGAATACAGGGAGAGGTCTGGAAACATAAATACTCATAGCAAAAACATCTGTTATCTCTTGTTAATATGATTTAAAACAAAAATTGCAATAGGACAGTGTTGTTTAAATTTAAGCGACTACAGCCAGGGAATTCCTACTCTGGGTGATGTATTTTCCTTCAGTGTCTCACTCTCTCAAGCAAAAGGCTCTGTACCTGTCTGTCAGCTCATCTCTGAAAAGACTCTCTTCCTTAGCCCTTTTCCAGTATGCAGGAGCACAATAGGAGAGGGATTAGGTTTGGTCTTTCTCCTGTTAATCCAGCATAAGGCAATAGCTATTTATATTGCCAGAACCTCCCACATTTTATCTCCTGGACAGCTGGCACACCTTGAAACGCTGACTGCTGTTCCCATCATCCTTGCACTGGCAATGGCTGCGTTTGTGCTGGTGGCTGCTGCCCTCTGCCAGCACACACCTGCACCTCCCACAGCAGAGAGAACCAAAATGGGGCAGGACTTGGGACAGACCAAAGCACTGACAAAAAAAGAGAAAGGAGAGATTTTCACAGGAGGGTTGAATTTGTTTCAGATCTACAGCATGGCTCCATCTACCACAGCTGTAGTACAAGTAGGAGAGTTTCCTGGAGTCTTGCTTATTTCTTGAAGTGCCTTTGCTCACTTCATTTTCTGACAAATTCTGTGCCGTTTTCTGCATCTGTTCATTGTTCCTTGTGTCAAGCAGGTGGTCCCCCAGGCAGTTTGTGAGGCAGAGCTGCAGCCTGGTCTGGAGGTGCAGCCACAGCAGTGCTCAGCTTAGCACCTTACTCACCATGGAAGGACGAAATCAGCTGCTCTGCCCATAAACACCACAGTCTGCCTGGGCTGTCTGGGGCTTTTTTCCAACACACTGAAAGCACCACGTGGCAATAAAGGTGTCTCAAGCTGCTGCATGTACCAGCTTTGGCACGCTCTTTAGGTTCCCATCAAAACATCAGCATTGTTTGCAGTTTTATTTGGTAGGTGATTCTCTGTTTCTGCCGGTGTCAGGCAGTGCTCATCGATGGCTTCTCTGGCCAGGCGCAGGCCTGCCTGAGCCACTCTCCTGTCTCCTGCAGGAGGCAGCAGGCTCCATATTTCAGTGTGTACTGATCCTCTGCAAGACTCAAAGGACTGTTCTGTAATCCCTAAGCTTTTTTGTGTGTTCTGAAGCCATACAGATATGATATCAGATAAAATGCTCTATTCTATTGGACTGGAAAAAGAATTCAGAACTCTGATGTCTTGTTTAAACAGTTAAAATTCAGGCTAAATGAAATTGAAGGATTGGCGGGGGGTGTGAATTATTCAGGCCTGTTTTTGGGGGGTTTTGGTTTTGTTTCTTCTCTTCCCTGTGTTGTGGAGTATGATTGCCTTTTAGGTGAAAATGTAGGATCATAAAATTGCTGGGGTTTGGAAGGGATGTTAAACATCATCTAGTTCCTGTCCTCCTGCCATGGGCAGGGACACCTTCCACTAGACCAGTACCTAAAGGGCCCAACAAGAAATCTATTCTATATTATTTACATTAGCTATTAGGAAGAAATTCTTTCCTGTGGGGGTGGGAAGGCACAGGTTGCCCAGAGAACTTGAGGATGCCCCATGCCTGGAAATGTTCAAGGCCAGACAGGACAGGGCTTTGAGCAACCTGGTGTAATGGGATGAGCCTTTGCCCCCTTGCACATGGGCTGGAAGAAGATGATCTTTAAGGTCTCTTCTGACCCAAACTGTTCCATGAGTCCATGAAATAACTGGCCAGCATGCATCCTTGGTCTTTAATGTCACAACGGCCGCGTGTCTATGAATGCAATGGAGCTCGTGCTGTTTCTGCCTCGGATGAGCTTAGCGTTCACCCAGCTAAGCTCATTAGCACACAGGCAGCTCACTCCGGACTCCTGCCTGCTCGGGCTGCTGGCGGGCAGCGGGCGCTGGGTGGCACCGCTGCGCTGGGAAAGCAGCGGCAGCCCGGCCTGGGCATCCGCATCCCCCTGCCCCGAGCCGGGCCTGGGCCTGCCGCATCCCCCTGCCCCGAGCCGGGCCTGGGCCTGCCGCATCCCCCTGCCCCGAGCCGGGCCTGGGCCTGCCGCATCCCCCTGCCCCGAGCCGGGCCTGGGCCTGCCGCATCCCCCTGCCCCGAGCCGGGCCTGCCACATCCCCCTGCCCCGGGCTGACCCTGGGCCCCTGCGGCCAAAGCGGCCTGAGGGGCTGGCACCAGAGCCACTGCGAACCCCCAGCGTCATTCCCCTCTGCTCCCGTAATTCCCCTCTCCCTGCCTCTGAGAAGTGTCCCTGGCCAAGTTTATCTCTCTGTAAATCTTCCTGGTTTCAGTTCACAAGTGAAATGGGGAGCACTGGGTATTTGCACTGCCCCCTTTTACCTGGCCAAAATCTGCCAATTTTTGGTAACTAGTTTGTCTCAGCAACAAAGATGAAGCAGACTGCACTTTAACCTCATGTAAATCCTCAGAATAATTCAACCATTTTGTTCTCGTGCCCTCACGTTTATCTGGTTGTGTTTAGTCCTGGGGATGATGATGATCACAGTTGTTCTTTATGTCCTCCCCAGTGAGTAAGGCTGAAGGAAACTGGAAAACTTCAGAGCCAGACAGCAGAGTGAAGCAAGCAGGTGTGGGTCCAGACAGCAAGGAGTGGCATTTTGTTATTAGATGGATAAACCTGGATTCTGTCCCCAAGCTGTGGAGACACAGCAGCTCTGGATTGTTTTCCCCAGTTGCCTCCTGCCTGAAATAAAGACTGTTTAACTCTCCTCACTTCTGTTCATAACTAGTCTCAGCAGACACTTCTTGTGGGTTTCTCTTTTGGAAATCTCACTCAGGTGCTTCAGTCTGGCACTCTGTAGACTCCTAATTGTGATGCTCTCACAGTCTGAGACCAGCTCTCCCTTTGAACTGGTTAGCTTGTGTAGATCCTTGTGGGGCAGCAGCCAAGCCATGGGAATCTGGGTCATGCAATGGGTTACAGTGGGGCAGTCCACAGGCATGAGCCAGAGGTGACATTGATACCCTCTGTCCGGCTTCCCCCAAGAGGCTGGAGCAGCTAAATCCCAAACTGCTGAAGTGGGTAATGACCTGGGCTAGATTAAATCATGTTCCTGCAGTGGGCAATGATGAGCATCTGAAGGCAGGAGTCTTGATGGGAGCTGGAAGAAGGTGGTGGAGAACTGCAGGTAAGGAATAGGAGCACTGGTTGCCAATGCCCAGCACCCAGAGCTGCCTGGGGACAGTGCAATTCCATTGCATTTTACACTGCACAGGTTAAACAAAGGTGCAAAGAGGAGGAATGAGACATTTCAGAGTTTTGTACATTTAATTTTCACAGCTCCTGATTTCTAGCAGAGGAACTATGTCATGGTGGAATGGGCATGGGCACCATTCTGACTTTGCAGGTCTGTCACAGAAAGAAAGACCACAGCAGCTCCAAAAATTTGGTTTTCTTATAGAATAAGGACTTAGTGTGGCCTAAATAAAAAATAAAAATTAAATTAAGAAAATTAAGAAAAAATATGAAAATAAAGAAAATGTTAAAAAAACTTATATGGTAGTTTACAGTTTTAATTGAAATCCTTCCAAGAATTTTGGTAGAAGAGGGAAAGCCAGGGAAAATGTTGCTGTAAGAGAATGTTTCATTCAGTGGAAAATTCTGATTTAATTTCTGAAAACATGAAAGACTGCAGTCAAAACAGGAGCTGTCATGCTGCTAAAAAGTCACATTTTACATTTGCAGCTGTCATTCTTGTCTGAAGGCTGAGATCCTGAGGGGACCCCTCAGCTTCCTTTCACTGGGAGGTGCTGGCCTTGCTATTTGCAGAGACACAGTGATCCTGGCCTCTAGGAAAGTTGAAGGATACAGAGAGCAAAGTGCAGCTCTAGTCTACAGACCCTGTGACTTTCCTTTTTCAGGTATTTACATAGCTGTTGTAGTATCTCAAGGGTCAGTTTCGTTTTCTATCCAACCCCACAGTATCAGAAAGTCCTGTTTACATTCAGAAGCAGTTTCAGCATTAGCAGTGCCTGTTAACAGTTAATGAGTTAATGAGATTCACTCCAGGGCTGGTGCACAAACAGCCTTTTCCAGGCACCTGATGCTTTGTCCTCTCTTCTGCACAATGATAAACATGAGAGGAGACACCCCACAAAGCAGTTTTGGGTGAGGACACTCCAAGTAAAGAGAGGGGGCCAGGAGAAGGACAGAGGCTGCCAGGCAGTGTGGGAAGCATGGCGTCACTTTAAAATCTTATTTTTTAAGTCCTAACGAAGCTGATCACATAAGATGTGGTGCACTCCCTGGTAAATGAAATCTTGCAGAGCACAATGGCTGTCCCTTCCTGCTTGTCCCTTCCCATCAAATCACACTGTCCCTCAGCCGACTGAACTGGACAGAGTTACTGGGGTCAGGTTTCATATGCACAAACTGTCCTTCAATCTCTTGTCTTAACAGCAACAGGAGTACCTGCCTTCCTCAGGTCTTTAAACACATTTATTTTACTGTGCAACTTAATTTGCAGCTGGTTGATCTCCTGACTTGGTCCTGGTTGGCTGTACAGACATTTGTTATATAGGGGATGTCTTTTAAAGGTTTCTAAGTTGTGAACTGAGCTTTGGTAATTCCTACTTATCAAATAATATCAGCTTCAAAATACTATTGAACTGAGCCTTCAACACCAAAGGAAAATCCATGTCCTTCTCCAAATGAGCACAGGTGATGTGGTTTCAGTGATTTTGTTTGGGGTTTTCTTTATATCTGTACAAACCATAGCAATACTGGTTCATTCTGGTCTTTGGTCATGCAGCAGCGCTATATTAGTAGATATGGCATCATAAAATCATTCAAAAATCTGAAGTGTGGCACTTAACAGAATCTGGGGGTATTGAGTTGGGGTGAGGGAGGTGATTCTCCCTCTCTGCTCCATTCTTGAGACCCTATCAGGAGTACTGCAGCCAGCTCTGGGCCCCCAACATCAGAAGGACATAGACCTAATGGAGCGAGTCCAGAGGAGGGACACAAAGCTGGAGCACCTCTCCTATGAAGACAGGCTGAGAGAGTTCAGGTGAGGGTTTTCCAGCCTGGAGAAGACAAGAATCCAGGGAGACCTTATACCTTCCAGTATCTAAAAGAGCTCAATAAAGCTGGAGGGGAGCTTTTTACAAGGGCATGTAGGGATAGGACAATAGCTTTAAACTGAAAGAGGTCAGATTAGATTAGATACAGAGCAGAAATTCAACCCTATGAGGCTGGTGAGGCTCTGAAACAGGTTTCCCAGGGAAGCTGTGGATGCCCCATCCCTGGAAGCGTTCAAGGCCAGGTTGGATGGGACTTTGAGCAACCTGGTGAAGTGGAAGGTGTCCCTGCCTATGGCACAGGGAGTTAAAACTAGATGATATTTAAGGTCCCTTCCAACTCATTACATTTCATTCTATGAATTAACTACTACACCACACTTTTTTGAAAGAAGGAATTGCTATGCATTTGCCAATGGACTGACTGGATGTGGAGCTGTGGTGCAATTGGAGAAAAGGTGTTACTTTCATCCTCTGTGTGATCAGAAGAAATTTCATTCCATATCATTCAGTGCAGCCCAGTGGGCAGCCCAGGTTAGCCCAGGCCACTCTCCCAGGCTTTGGATGAAGAGCCATCTTTACCACGCCCGTGCTGGAGAGCATAGGGGGATCAGAGCGAAGCCTCCCACCACAAGAGCCTGCCCAGGGCCCTGTCATCAGGCTGAGAGGCCACACGACATCTCATGGCAGTGCCTGGGCAAAAACAAGGTGGAGGCAGTCACAAGCCCTGCTTCTGCAGCTACCCAGGGACAGCTCAGGATTCATGAGGTGGGAGGGGAGCAGGATCTGCAGCACAGTGGTGGGACATTTTGGAGAGCATGTGTGAATCTGCACTCTGCTCTGGACACAGATCCACACCTGCCAGCTAGGGCACCAGTGCAAGCTCTTACCACCACTTGCCTACCTGTCCTAAAAGTTGGCATCCTTGGCAGCAGTACCAGTCTTTGTTGAGTTTGGCAATAACCATGGAGCACGAACTGCTCTCAGCTGTTGTCCCACAGGGCTTTTACTAGCTGGGGATAATTTTTTGTGACTCAAGGAGGGCTGGTCTTGACAAGTGGTTTGATGCCAGAGTTATTAAAGCTGATGCTACGTTTGGACTGAGACAAAAGACAAGGAGTTTGATGCTAGATCTGAAAGAACTCTGCTGCCTGCAATGAGTGCCTCCAGCTTCATCTGCTGGTGAGTCACTTAGGAGTGTCTAATTCCATGACTCTTAGGAAACAAAACTTCACAATCAGCTCTTCTGTTTGGAATGGTGTGAGACAGAACTCAAGGGCTTGGTTCCCTGTAGCATGGTACAAAGCAGTGTCAGATACTTCCTTTCCAGTTTGGTAGGGTTTTCTAGCGAGCTTGCCCTAGTGCAGAGATTTGGCAGCTTGCAGGAAAACTGAATGGAGCATGCAGCATGTTATGCTGCTGGAAATCCTGGGTAAGGTATTCACCAGGCATAAGCCAGTAGAGCCCCTGTGTTTCATAGGGAGTGAAAAATTTCCCATACAGAGTAATGGAAGCTGTGATAACACAAAAAAGTACTGTCATGAGATCAGTGATTCTGGGTTTGCATCTTTCCCTTTCTTGTTCCTCCATTGCTATTCACATCTCCTGGCCCTGGAGAGCCTCTGGTCCTGCTGCCAGCCTCTCTATTCCCTCCCCGAGCTGAGGAGCCCCCCAGAGAGGAATGTCATCAAGCACAGAGTGTAGGAAGGAGGATGAACAAAAGGGAATTGCACCCCACTCTCCTTTTGTGGCTTCTGGTGCTCTTGGAGCTACTGGCTTGTGTCAGCCTTTGAATAATGGACTGGGAAGGGCACTGTGTGCACTGGGCAGAGGGGTGAGGGCCAATTTCAGCACAGCATTGTTCAACTCTAGGTTAAAGGGAATTTCAAGGGAGTAGCATAAATCCTATGGGCAAAGTGAGCTAGTGAGGAGATAGTGTGGGGAAACAAAGAGGCCAAAAACCTCTGAACACCACTGGCCTCAGCCTGAAAAGATTCTGAAGTACCATGATATGGTATTGACACTGTGAATGATTCCAGTAACACCTTCTTTTTCCCAGAGAAGGAATTAAAGTGAGGAGTCCTGCACTAATTTCAAAGTAGATGCCCTGAATCAGAGTGCATGAAAATGTACATTAGTCCCACTGATTCCCACCATGATCAGTGTAATGACAATATTTTCTATTACCAGTGTTTTTCTATTGTGCAGCAGTTAAATCTACTTTTACCAAGTTGGATATGCAGGGAAAAGAAATTAAAAGGCCATTATAAGAAGAACTAGTTAAGAAAATCAGTTAGCCTAATGCTGAGGTTCTCAATTCTAAAAGCAGCACTACATTCATCTAAAATGTGGATGCTTTCCACATTTTCTCACCACACTGTATTATTCCATCACTACCCACTGGTAACTTGTTTTGCACCTTCTTTGTAGCAGCTTGCACAGAGTATGGTCTCCAACACCAAATGGTAATGTTCTGGATTCATCTCTCTGTGTCATTAGGTGTATAATATGAATTTTTTCAGAAGTAAATCCTAGTGATGAAAAGGAGAGGAATCCTCTGCAGGTAACCATTAATTTCTCTAAGTACCCTTCTAATCTACAGGATTTGAGTTCCAGTTCTGCGCCCCTCAGCCTGTGCCTTCACCACACTATTGTCGTGGGGCTGTGCTGTCCCTTGCAGGCACATGCTGCAGCCCAGAATTCAGGCAGAGTGAATCACAGGAAGTGATATGTACACTATTAACTAGTACACATTAACTAGTATATCTTTATGTACACTATTAACTAGTCCTGGCCAGTACTGGGACTATTTATTGTTATTAGCATGCCCTACCTTTAGGATTTCTTGCCTTTGCTATGAAATGCATATACACACAGACTAGGTCCATAATCTGAGATTTGAGACCATAAAGCTGTGCTGATTTCCTCCTTCCTCTTGATTTTTGCAAGGTAAAATAATTGGTCTTGTCTCAACAGGGCCAGGATTTCAGGTGAAGACTGAGAGATCCAATACATGGTTTAGAGTAAGACCCAAAGGGATAACATCCTGGGAACTATCTGGATGCTTTTCTTTGCCCTTTCCTCTGACCAAGCACATCTCCGTGTCTCTGTTATCTCTCTGTTAAGACTGGATTATTCTTCTAAACCCCTTTAATACAGGGCTTTGGAAAAGGCTGGAGAAAACTCTTGAAATACTGATGGAAAAACCATGGTACTTCTCACTTTCTAGAAATGTCCTTATATAGCTAAATTTAGACAGTCTCCAAGTGGATTTATTTATTCTAGCAGATTGCATGTTCTGTGGCTTTCTCTAACTCTGCTCTCGAGGTTTAGATTCCCAGGGGCTGAATTCTGAAAAATCAGTTTTGAAGAACATGTTGTGACATATCTCAGCCAAAAAGTACAAGTCTCCCTGTCCTGGTTTGATGGCCTGTCTGTTGTCAGATCACCTAAAAGGAGCTGAGCCCATCAGCACTGTTTGGTTGCAGACTGGCAGCAAGATGAGACTCATAATGGGCTTTGTGCAATGTGCACACCACACATGCACAGGTGCATGTGTTGCTGGTGATATGTAGCCCTTTTTAGCACATTTCCCTCAGTATTTCTGTTGTTTAATGTATCTATTAATTTTCAGAGAAAAAGTGACAGCTGGAGAAATATTGTTCTTTGTGAGGAAATTGAAGCATGGCCTTATGTCACCTTTTCCCAGTCTCTTTGTAGCTTTGCTGGTAGAGCAGAGAGACAGTTTGGAACCCCTTGTTCCTGGCTGTTTGTACTCCTGCTGTCATCAGCAATGCTGTTAATCTGAGGAATACTGCAGCTGCCAGAGTGCTTTGGTGAGCAGGGCAATTCCCCAGAGGCTTAGCTGACAGGGGTGTGTGTGTAGTCCTCATGAAGGAGTGCCACAGATGTGCCATACTCAAAGTTTGTTACTTACCTGCCTCATGTTGGGGCTTGATGAACATCCCACCTCCTTGCCTCGGCTGCTTATGGTGGGGTGTCTGACAGCAGCCTGACTTTCTCCTGGTTCTGCCCCAGCACAAAAGCCCTGTGTGAATTTCTGCCCTCTGTAGAGAATTTTGATTCTCTTTGAATCAAATTGCCAAGTCGAGGATTGCCAAGTTCCCAGAAAAGGGCATTCTTCCCATGCTGACAGAGCAGGGCTTCAGCCCAGTACAGATCCCTTTGGGAGATGCTATCTTTCTTCTGGCAGCTGGCCAATGCCACTTCTGCTTGTGTCCCTGTCCCCATTTCCTCCCTGTGACTCTGGCTGTCAATACAACCTGCTCACCTGATGTGCAACTTGCTCACCTGCTCTCTGTAATGACCTGGGTGGTGTGTAGCTCTTTGGTTTTTTTTCACAAGATGCTGCTTTTCTTCTGGAGTGGGAAAACTCACTCATCAGCACCTGGATGAAGACAGCAGCAAGCTGATCCACTCTTGTGCCTCTCACTTGCAGAGTGACTGCTGGCTCTGGCAGCTTCCAGTTACCAAATGGATTTCTTAGTGACTCCAAGTCTTTGCAAATTGGCCAATCCTGCTCTGGGGCTGGGCAGGGACAAGCATAGGCTGGGCTGCTCCACAAACACCAGGGCTCTGCACAGGGTGGTGCAGCTCTGTCCTTCTGGCAGGACCAGCTCCTTCTCTCACTGTCAAATGAATGAACCTTGAGCAGCTCTGGCATCAGCACTCAGCCATTGCTGAGCAGAAAGGTCAGTGATGAGCTTAGTGCCACCCAGACACAGCCCACACCCAGTGGGCACCACTGCAGCCTCCCTGGGACCAGCTCTGGAGTATTGATCAGATCCAGGGGGATAATGTGTGGAGATGGGCTTTCTGGGGCTGCTTTCTCTCCCAGTGAGTGCATTGTTTCTCAATTTATCCCAATTGAAATAATAAATATGGATGATTGATCGAACCAAAAATATCATGAGTATTCTTTTAATCATAGAAATCAGCCTCAGTAGCAACATTTTGTAAACATATGTTTAAAATAGGCTTCAGTCACCATGTTTGTGTATCACCATGGCCTGGATTGCACTTGGCCTCCTTCCAGGAACCCACTTGATATCCATGAGAGATTCCAACAGGGATGGTATCCAGACTGTGCCGTGGCCACTGACACTGCTCATTTGACAAAAGGTATTTTTTTTCTTCCCTGTTCAAATGAGGGAGATATATTTCATATATAACCATATTCATATTATGGTTAGCAGGAGCTGAAGAACTGTTCCCCTGTTCAGCTGTTACATGTGAGTCTGAAGTATTCTTGCAAGAAGATGAAATTCAGCACCACTAAGCATTTGATTTTTAGGTGGTGTGACTCGACCTAAATACCACCTTATAAACCATAAATAACCTGCTTAATAACATTACAACTTTTGTGGTATCATGTTCCCATGGCTTGGCTTCAGAGTCATGCTATTTTTGTGGTCATGGTATTTTTGTGGTCATCTGACAGGATGAATAAATTCTTTGTCAAGATCAGGTTTGTAGGTGAGTCTTGTGTTTTCTGATGGTTCCCAAATGTTCCCAATAAACAGTAAAGGACAGAGAGAAATGAAACACAAAGTGGACAGAGGTGCCACCTACCATCTATCCCATCTTTCATGGCATGGTAGGAGCCAAATCCTACTGATATACAGATTTCTTCCTGCAGGATTCTCATGGACCTCCCAGGAAGTGACTGCACTTTACAAAGTCCATGAAGGACCAGGACCTCTGCATAACAACTTAATCTCACTTTTGGGGAGTGCATCTAGTAGTGGGAAGCAATTCAAGATGACTGATTAGGAGCACTTGTGTCTCAGCTCTCAGTTTGCTCCCCTCTACTGCATCTGAAGGTCATCTCAGAACACTGAAGAATTCCAAAAATGGAAACTGGGAATGATTTGTGCTTTGTATTGACTTTTAAAATATGGGAGTTTCACATTTTCAGGTGCAACTGCAGGTTTCCCTGCTACTTTGAAGAGGCTTGAAATAGACTCCTGTGGGAAAAAAACCACACTGTTTTCTTTCCCACCCACACCTGAACAGGGGAAATTCTGCTTAACCTGCTGAGTCCAAAGCATGAGCTAGATTGAGAGGTGAGAAAATTATGGAAAATGCCTGTGCTGATGAAAGTCTGGCAAAAGGAAACAGCCCTGTTCTACTCACAGAATGTGAAAGGTAAGAAAACAAGGCAGGTGAAGTGATTTCATGTTAAAGTTTTGTCAGGGAAATGAGTGGGACTTCATACCTCTCCTACTGAGGCATTTAAACTTCTAATCTCAGGGAACTTAATCTCTGTAAAACGTGGTGATAAGGACAGAAAGAAGGAAAACTCTCTCCGAAGTAAAATGCTGCTCTTTCAATAGAAAATTAATACAGTGGGATTCAATACTGATTCAACAAGGAAATCAATCCATTGTGAGACTTCACACCAATGAGTGAAATGGGTTTTTAAGAAAAGCTATTTGGTTTGGATTTTGGCTTGGTTTTTGTAGGTTGGATGTTTTTTGTTGTTTTGGGTTCTTTTAATGTCTGCATGGGTACTTTGTGTCCTTTAAATAGGCCACACCTTCAAATAGACTTGACCTGACGGTGAAAACAAGCCAGTGACTTTTCTTAGCTCAAGGTCTAAATGTTGCCAAGAGATGAACTATTTATAAGCTTAACACCTGACTAGGTGCTAAATAGCTCTGACTGATAGAGCTTTTGGTGCAAAATTATCACTCCAGATTAAGACTGGACTGGACACCCAAAGACCTGAAATGCTAGAATGGATTCAGGTAGGATTTAAGATGCATTTAAAAGGTGTATTTAATGTATCTTCTCAAAGGTTGTGTAATTCAGCAAGATTATGGAGTTTGATAATGACAGACAGGTCTTTTACCTGTATGTAAACAGCACAACAGGGAATTTATTTGAAAGAAAATCACCTAAGTGTTTAAATACAGCATTAAACCACAAATGGATTTATCTACACCCAACAAGCTTTCTGCAAGCTGGATCTGTGTTTAATAGACTCCACTGGATGATGGCCCCCTCATTCTAGCATAAATACTCCCCTGACCCCAGTATATTTGTTGTAAAAACAAGAGAAAAAAAAATTTCAAAGCTTGTTGGACTGATTTGCTTGCTTGGAGAAGCTGACAGAGCATAGTTGACCTTAGATGTGGTGGGGAGGGGGCCAGGGAGCAGGACTGTTTTCATTTTATAGTGTAATAAAAGTTCAAACATATCACAACCCTCTTGCATGGGACTACAGAGGTCACATCCAATTTACAGAAAAACACTGAGCAATAAAACAGTCTGGAGCCTCTTCTACTGTAGCTCTAATCCCCTAATAAAGAAGTGGAAATAATCAGACTGTGTCATTCACAAAAGGGCAGAAGTAGAATTTCAGGGCTTTCTCCCATCCACGCTGCTCCCATGCAAGCATGTGCTGCAGAGCCATTTTAGGGCAAGATTCACAATCACCTGCAGCAAGGGAAACCAACCATAGTCAAAACCCAAGTCTGGGGCCTGAAGATATGGCTGTGTGATCTGAGAAAAGTGCTGAGCAAGGCCATATATAGGTTGCAATTTGTCCAGGAAGTTTTCTTCAGGTTGGCCTCACCTGAGTGTTGCATGGTTGTGTGGAGCCAAGAGAGAAACAGAACTAACAGCCAACAATGGAAATGGAAACAAGGGGGTCAGGAGGCTCAGGATGCTTATAGTCACTTTGAGTCCAGTCTGTGCTTGCAGGGATAATGTGGTGCAGCCATCCAGGCACCACTGCCCACTTCTGCAGACATGCTGCCTGTGGAAAATGTTGGAGTTGCAGGTCTAAGAGCTCCCTGTGCAAGAGGCACGCTTTAGAGCCCACCTTCAAAAGCAAGCCCAGCAAGGCAGAAATGAACCACACACTTTGGGAATCCTTTTAGCAACTTCATGTCATCTTGGTCCAAACCAATTTCTGAGTGGACACCATCAATTAATTGTGGTGATGCTGCTGAGCTGCACTATGCAGTCCTTTCTTCCCAAGCACAGTTGTATTGGTAAGCTGAAGAATTCTGCCGCTTGTGCTGGTGTGAGCTGCAGGAGTTTGTGCTCCTAGTTCCCAGCCACGAGGCAATGCAGATCCCAGGGTCAAACTGGGCTGCTGCTGTCATTGCAGGGATTTGTCTCTCTCACCCCCTACCTGCCCCTGGCCGTGCTGCCCGGGCACAGAGGCTCAGCCATGGAGTGGGTCTGACTGGCTCCCCGCTGTTCCTGCCATCAGCTGCCAGGTGCACCCCAGCACAGCCCTGCGCAGCTGATTGCTGGTAACCAGACCCAGCTGAGGAGCAAACTGAGCACTGCCAGTTGCTGTTATTACAGTAAAGGAGACAGCAGGTGCCTTGGAGTAATTCTGCCAGGCAATTTGCCACTGTTTTTCAGCAGGAAATCCTTCATATACTTTGTATTTAGCAATTTTCCTCTCTAGCTGTTGCAGCCTGCAAAGAAAACGGAGAAACACACAAGACAATTCTAGAAGAGTTAGTTCAAACAGCAAGAATGAAAGGTGTTGTTAAAGGGACCTTTTCTGGTCAAAGGAGCTTTTAATCCTGTTATGCCTCATGAAGAGAATTTCTATGATGTTGAAGGAGTATATAAAACAACTATCCTTTGAGGGGGAAATCCAGCAGTTCTGACAGTTCAGTCTCCTGAAAAATAAAAAGAATTTTAATAACCATTATACTTACTAATAGCAAGCATTAATGTTCTGTGGTATTAGGCATTTATGAGATCTACTCCAAATACTGCATGCAGTGTGCCCAAAAGGCTGTCTCAGACACACAGGTGCACTAGGGAGATCTGAGCAGAGCAGGGGAGCAGAGAGCCCAGCTGGAACAAGGGGAACTTGGCTGCTGAGAAAATATCCCAGAGTGGATACCAGTGCTTTCTATAAATAAAGCAAGGGCATAACATCAGGGAGAATGGAGAGCCAGCTGAGCTAAAGGATAGAGTTGGCAGCAAAAGAAATAAAGGACCATGAGACAATTAAAAAGAACCTTGTAATCAGTGGAAACAGGTTTTGAACAATATATTACTGGGTGTAACAGGAGCTGGGGCTAGAGCCATGTTGGACACCATCCCTTTGCATCCTGTCCTTGCAAGTTACAACCTCTTGAAAGCCCTCCAATGCTGGGTGTACCTAAATCACTTAGCACTCTCCCACAGGCATCAGGAGCTTTGTTCATTGCTCATCCCTGAGCCCCATCAAAAGTGGCTGATCACCAGCTGATATCCTGGGGATTAAACCTGGCAGACTTCTCATCATGGTCAGGAGCCATTGTATTTAAATAATGACTAGAGGAGGGGGAGAGAGTGTTCCATCAGCCACGTTTTTTAGGCAGCTGCTTTGTTGATAAATAAGCTAGATAACAGAGGTTAAGCCCTGCTGACTGCAGAAGGAACCTGAGCTCCCGAATTTCAAACCCCCTTTCAGTTTAAATCAGCATTTGTCTTGTCCAGCTCAGCTGTTCTTGAAGCCTCTTAATGTGTTTCACCAAATTTCCTTGCTCCTTTTTGATGGGTCTCATTATATTCTGAATGAGGATTGTGCATAATGTCTATTTACAGCAGGGGACAAGACCTAAAGATGCAATGAGTCCCTTTTAGAATCTTGCTCCTATTACCAATACTGTAGCATTGTGCTGATTTCTTTTACTGACAGAACAGATGAAACAACAGCCATGCAGGATATCAGCTGGTATCAGATGAGACTGTCAGAGGCAGCCCTGTGCTACAATATGATATTGTGGCAGAGTGAGCTTAGCCCTACCTGATTCTCAATTTTCAAGCTCTGATACCAGTTTATTTTTCTCTCCCTCTGTCATTTCATTCAATTCTGTTTCTGCTCAGTAATTTGTGCTGGCTCATTTCCTTTTTCCACTGTTAGTCTTTAAAAAATTTACTAAAATAAAAGTTTGTTTCTGGCACCAGAGAAACTAAATGCTGCATTTAACAGGTGAATGAGGCACCATCTTTTCCTTCTATGATATTCCTAGTTACTCACTTTCTGTTGAGACATCCTTATTTAATTATTGGGCCAAGTGATAAGTTCAGTGATGCTAATGCAAATTAAAAGGGAATCAGTTGCATTTGTTGGTGTTATAATCAGGTTAGTTAGAAGAGAAGAGGGCAGGATGCATCTACTTCTCTAAAGTACATTTGTCCTGGGCATACTCAATGCAGTGATGGCTTGGAAAGTTTTTAAAACAATTTTGAATTGATAACAGGGAAGTTTAGTATTCTGATTTATATATAGATGGATTGGTTTCAGAAGCAATTACAGGACTTGGAAAATTTTATGAAGCAAGGTCATTTCAGTATTTTTTGTTATTTCAACATATCTTTTAGGTTCAATATTAAGTTTAATGGAAATGTAGCATGAAATCCGATTTATTTTATTAGATTTTGTTTTTAAATAAAGATTACACTGCATGTTTGGAAACAGATCAAGAATTTGCTTCTGGAATCAAACTTTGCATGAAAAATACCAGCTTGCAGTGGCAAGATTTTTTCCCTAATACAGATTAGCTCAGTTGGTCAGAATATGGTGCTAAATAATGTCAAAGTTTTGGATTCTATATAGGCCATTCAGTTATGAGTTGGACTTGATGACCCTTGTGGGTCTTTCCCAACTCAGAATATTCTGTGATTCTTGATTCTGTGATCCTCATAATAGCACTGGTATGTGGTGCATTGTCATGGCGTACAACCACACAGTTCTGCCTGGCACTGCGTGATAGCAAAGATGAGGAAGAGTTGTGTTGAGACAAGGCAAAGAGTCTCTTCTATTGCTCTGGCATCAGCAGTTTCAGTGCCAAAGGTGTTTTGGTCTGAGTGTTTACAGAGATGACTCGACTTTGAGATGTTCTGCATGTGAAATGAATGTATGTTTTTATAAAAATATATATCCATGTGGGCAGGGCTCCTTATGAGGACAAAGTGGACTAAATGGAGACTGAGGGAATATGAAATCCACCTGTCCAGCTTCCTGACAAATTGGTGCAAAGATTATACTTTAGGATTGCACACAGGGGCCAGGCAGTAAATACATGACATCATATTGCACAATGGAGAAAGGTGAGGTTTCCAACAGAAGGATTCAACACAGAAATTACCAACATGACAGCCTTTGCCTTCCACTTTGCTTTAACATCGCTGTTGAACTCCAAAGATTTGAAATTTTATAAATCTGTGAGTCCAGGTCCTGATAGGCAAGATTGACATGTATTTATTAGTATAATTCAATGTGATGGTCTTTGGAATGGATCTTTCAGTATGGATGGATGCTAAACAGCTCCTGAAGATTTTCTCCAAATGAAATGTTTGTTCTAACCACCTCTGCAGAGATTTATTCAATGGGCATGATGATTGTAATATCTGAGAAAGCACCTGGTCTCATAAGGCTTACAAAAAGGAAAATGAGACATGGGCCCAGCTATGGATTTTCCTCTGGGCACAGAATCTGTTCCAGGATTAGTGCAGTACAAAATGCTTTAGGTGATGTAATGTATTTCATGCTTTTCATAGTGATAAAGTTTGGGGATGAGTGTCTTAGAAGGGAAAACTGCAAGACAATGGTCTTGAAACGTGCAAAACTAATGGGCATGTCTGGTATGTTGCTGATTCTTTTGGAGAGATACTCTATTGGAAAAAAAACTGCTGCCAACACATGTGGGAAGCACTGTACCTCTTGAACCTTTTGCAGCATTTTGAGAAGGCTGATGGACAAGTAATCAGTGTAAGCAGTGAGAAGTAGGGTTGTGCAGCAATTTAGAGCAGATGAGTGCATGTTTGCCACAGCTCTGTGCTGTGTAAACAGATACCACAGTGGTGGGCACTCTGTGGCTGAGGGATGGATTAGATGGACTCAATGCATGAGCAGCAGCTGCACATACTCAGTTTCCCAGGTCTGCCCTAAGCTGCTCTGGGCTGAGTTAACCAGTTGTGCACATGTGTCCTATTATGCATGTTGTTGCTCTCTCTTTTCATTTTTATTGACTCCATATTCTTTTCTATAAATTCTGATTTTGCAATGATGATCACCTCACTGTGTTCTACAATCTCACTTCCCCATGCTGTAAAACAGATTTAACTTCAGTCAGTGCCTACTGCCATCATTCCAGTTTGCTTTTCTGTTCTGGGATGCCACCCATAAATGTACAACGCTAGGTATGCAGATAGAGTGTACAGATAGAGGTATTTGTGTGTACAGGAAAGGTACTACTCAATCATTCTGCTGAGCAGAAAGGGGCTGCAGGGAGCCACATTCCTGGCCACAGCCACAGAGCTGTTCCCCCAGCAGCTTTAGCCATGGCCAGGCAGAGATGGTGGCCAGGGGATCACAAACCTCAAGGCCTACGCTGGCAAATATTTCTTCTGCATGCCACAATGCAGAGACCTGCCAAGTCATGATAACACCCTTATCTGGGAAAATGTCCCTTCCTTGCGGAGTGTGAGACCTTGGGAGAATTTTCAGCCTGAAAGCTTCTAAATCAACTGCAAAAAATGCAATATAACCCGAGGATATGCAATATAGTTCTGAGATAGCTTCAAAATACAAATGCTCCAAATAAAATTGGAGGGCTAGGATAAGATTTCTTTGATTTTTCAGAAGGTGTTTGGCTTTCTTGATGCTGTCCTTTTATCACACAGTTCCTAGTCCTCTCTTTGCATCTCTGGTGCAATTATGCATATTTACTGCAGCATGTGTGGAGGAACATGTATTTTATCTATTTTTTTAAAGTCTTGTTCCCAAGGGAAGTTGTCTCAGCAGTATTTTGTTTAATTTGCAGAGCAAAGTGTGTTTTTATCGTACGAAACAAGCAAGAGGCACAGAGCCCCATGCTTATATCTGGTGTATGCCATTTTAGTTATATGGAACAATAGCTTTATTTTGATGTGATTTCATTTGGTTCTCTGATAATATGCATACTGTGCTGCTAACCTTTCTGATGATCTTTTCCTAAAGAGGCTTAGCCAGTACAGAAATCTGATCTGTGCACTCAAGGTGGTAGAGAAACAGAAACATACACTCCCTACAATGAACTCTTTTTCCTGCTTACTGCAATTCAGCCTCACCACCTGCAGAATGCTCACCTGCTTTTTATATTGCATTGGTGCCTGGCTCAGAGAGAGTGGTAGTATTTGCAATTGTGGATGTCAATAATTTACCTGAACCACATGGGATCAGCGAAGACCTTTTTACTCATCTTGAAAGAGCTTGAAGTCTTCTGCCTGTTTTTTATCCAACATAGGATATTGATCTGGAGCTCAAAAAGGAAAAGTGTTAATGTGTCATGAGAAATTCACACTGCGAGTCAGTGTGCACCATTTGTGTGTTGTTATTTCACTGATCTGAGGCACAGTTTTGAAAATCTCTTGATGGAACATCTGCCTCTCCCTGAAGAGATTGTTGAGCTCCTGGGCCTGAGCACCAATTACTTTGGAACCAAGTAAGTACAGTTCCATTAAAATAATCAGGACAGTACTGATTTATAGTACCTAGGGATCTGCCTGTTCCTTACATAAATAAATGCAAAAATGTGTGTTCTCTGCCCTTGTTTGTCAGTTTTCCAGCAAGGACAGATGGAAATTGTCTGGAAGTAGAGTTTTAACTATATGAACAATTTCTTTATAGGAAGAAAGTTGGAGAAAACCCATATCTTCTGCATTATTTTCCCCAGCTATTCTCTTGCCACATCAATTTATACCTGTTAGGTATATCTCAGGTAAAAGACTTCAGTCTTTACCCAAGTACAGCAGATTTGTAGTAAAATATCTGTTCATATGCACATATACATAGGAAGAGAGAGAGTCCCTATTCATGTGTCTCCTGACAGAGGGTCAGCAGAGACAATAATAGTTTTTCATAAATAACAAAACATAATTATCCTAGGCAAAGAAAGTTTGGTGATGCCTGGTTGTTCTATTATTTCTTTACATATTTAAGTGTGTTATTTCTAGTGTATTATGAGACCTTCAGGGGTTTTGGCTGACAGCTCTGTCCTCACTTACTCCAATGTGACTCCATCAGCTTCCCTGGTACTGAACCAATTGTCCTGGGGTGACTTTATGATTTTATACCTGAGTATACCACTAAACAAATATTAGTTTCCATGCTTTGTTACACAGATGTAATGCAGAGCAGAAACAAACTGATCCTCAGGCCAAACATGTGGTATGGATTGCAATTACAAAGATCAGTAATGAGGACAACACCCTTCACTTACTCCAGTGATTTCTGGAAAATCCTCCTTTTTCCTCCTCTCTAAAAGATAAAAATACTATGAAATACTCCACTCCTCTTCATATCCTAAGAAGTGAACCAGTAACCATAGAAGTTTAATAGAACTGGTAAAAATTTACACTATCAATCACTTTTTCTTGAGATAGGAAGGAGTGTTTTGGTTCTTGCCAGACACAAATGTGTCTCAAGCTCTGCTGCTGCCATGTGCTGCCCCAGTGAGTCTGCCAGCATGTTCATTAAGAGCTGCTGCCTGAAAAGTGAAGCCTTGGTGCATGTATGAGGTTTTGGACTTTTTGTTTTTGCTTTGGCTATGTTTTAGAGCTAACCACAGTTTCCTGTGCAACCTGACCTCTGTACTTCCAGCATAGCCCGGTGTCATTTCCGTGTGACTCAGATCTGGGCTGGTGTTTGCAGCCTGGCTTTCCCCTTGGGCCTGACCCACAGTGTGCATTCAGCATGCCCGCGAAATGAGGTCCCTGCTCCTGGTGGCCCAGCCACATGTAGGTCTTCACTGGTACACAGCAAGAGGTTGTCAGAGGTTTGACAACAATAGCACAGGAATGTGCAGTTTGAGGCTCTGGGACCTGTTGTTTCAGAATGTCACGGAGATAAATAATTTAGCAAAGTTTGTATTTGGGTTCGGTGTTATATGAAAACAAGAATATTGAGGAGTAAATAACCAAAAAAATATTTGGAAAGGTTGCAAAGTGCCAAGTTTTGAAGGTTTAAACCAGTCATCATGAACTGGCAGGATGTCTCCATGGGGAACTTTTTATCCTGACCAAATTTTCTTGCAAATGTTCCCAAACCACCACTGTTAGGGTCAGCCTATAGGGTCCACTTAAAGCTGACTGCTGGCCTGATTGATTTTTAGGTGCCAAGCTACAGAAAATAAGATTATGCCAGAGGTTAACCCATGACACATAATAGTGACGTAAACTGATGTGACAGACATGATGTACAATTGCAGCAGAGAAAGCAAAACCATTTCATGAAAAATAGAATGTGCCAACCAAAAAATGACTCAGTCTTTGCAGCATTTCAGAGAAAATATCTTTGACATCCTGCATGCCCCCATTTCACTCAAAAATACTGTGAATAGTTTAAGACACCTTATCTTGTCTCACAATCTCGCGTCAAAAGGAAATCACTCATTAAAGGAAAAAAACAATGAAATTATTTGAGCACTTTTGAAAGGCGCTATGCTGGCATGCCTGCGCTTTGATATCCAGAAAGCAAGCACAAAGTAGATGGATACATTGCCCTACACTGACATGGTGTTGTTCCTTGCTCTGGTCCCAAAGGACTGCCCACCTGACGGTGAGAATTTTGGCTGAGGAGACCAGACAGTACCACAGCAGCCCAGGATGTGATAGATCATCCTGTCCCCAGACTGAGCCTGCACAGGCTCCCATCAGCTCTGGGACAACTGCCAGGCAACAACCCCCACCTGTAGCCTCATGACCCAGGGAACTGTCTGTATCCCACTTGTAGGGCCTTGAAACAAAACTCTCTCCCTGCTCAGCTACCACAGGCACTCCCCAGTGCCTGCTCAGCCACGCTGCACGCTGCCCAGAGGCTCTCAGTGCACCCTGACACCCAGCTGATTGGCACAGCTGTCGGCCTCTGCATTTGAAGGTCAGCAGCATTCAGCATTCTGTCTCATCCTGGTGGCCTGCCCTCTGCCAGGCTGCAGCTCCAGGGTGGAGCTGGGGCCCTACAAGGATGTTTCCTCAGCAGGCAGCCATGGAGGCTGCCAGCTCCTGGAACTGGAGGAGAATTTGTCAGCACTGGGCATCACCCATGCCTGAGGCACCTGCAGCCCCACCAAACAAGGCCTGGTGAAAACACCCTAACCTGTCCTCAGCAGCAGGGTGGGTCTAGGTAAATGCCAAAGAACAGAAGTGCAGCTGCAGCTCAAGCACAGAAAATACATTCTGCTTATTGTTACAGCTCTCAGTGACATCAAAGCATCAGCTCTTTACTCCAGCCCTCATCTGTGCTTTCATGCTGTTCTCATCTTATCTATAAAAGTGTTAAACAGATTTTCCATCTGACTTTGTGGTTTTGACACTTGTAAAACAGGTGTGGTTTTTCCTGGACCTATGATCTCCAAACACAGCACAAGGAAGATAATGGTGCTTAGATGGAGCTCTGGGTCTACCTAAGTCAGCCACATTAATTGGTGTTGTGTAGCCCTGTGGTAGCTTGTATGTAGCAAGCTACTTTTTTACTGTGAAAGAATCTGTCCTCTTTTAAGCTTAAGGTAGGAGTTTTAACAGCTATTTAAGTCTGATCTTAAGGAATGAGTGATCTCTCAATTCAGTGGTGAAAAAGCTTTTCACAACTTCACTCTAATTTAGTCATTCATGTCAATTTTGAAGATTATCTGGACTTTCATACTTATATGACAACGAAACAGCACTTACTACTTGATTAAAAAAAAAGCTAAGCAATAACGGAAACAGAAAAATATTTTTTCTGTCTTTTTGGTTTTAGTAATATCTCTTTCCAGAATATATACTTGTGACTCTTACTATTGCACTGTCTGCTCACCAGCTCAGTAGACAGAGTACAGGAGTCTGCTGAGTTAGGTAAGTGTACAGTTATTTTTAACCCAGTTAAACATTACATGTTCATATGGCATGTTGTGCAACAGATATACACTGGTGTCATGACATTCTGTCCAGACACTTGTTCTAAATTTAGCTCTAAATTTAACCTGAGATGTAGGGCAAATAATTAAATGTCAGCCTTGTGAATCAAACCTGTTGCTTTGTGATTTGAACTTAAAGGAGGCATAAACCTCTGCTTTTCTCTGGTTGCATGCTCAGTCAGTGCAGGACAAGGAAGCTTTCTCCATGGCAATATAAAGGACAGTTCATTTGACCAGGGTTTCAGGGACTGTATTTATTACATACAAATTTGACAGCACACAAAACCAGCACCAGAGAGGCTGGGACAGTGTCCTTTAGCACAGCCTATTCTGGAGCCTCTGCTGCTCTTGTCTGCATACAACCACCCATGTCCCAGGCCTGGTCACCTCATCAGGGGAGTGGGCCAGCACAGCAGGATCAATGTGGTGTCCCCTTGCTTTCAGTCTCTGAGCTCCACAGCAGCAGAGTCCCTTCCAGCTGAGTTGGTCAGCAGCAACCTCCAGCATCCATCCCAAGCCAGGCTGGAGCCCAGCTCCTGCACCTCTCCCCTGGGGCTGTGCACAGGAGGGTCCTGCTCTGCCTTGCTGCTCTGCTAGCACCTGCCTCAGCTTCCCTCCAAGCATACAGGAACCTGCAACTCCTTGGACTTCATTGGGGTAAAAGTTATCGACATGACTGCAAGCTGCTGAATTTAGGCAGCAACATTTTTTCGTTTTTTGAGGTCTGTTTATCTGTAGCAAGAATAAAGCCAAGATAGATCCATATGCAGGAAGCCTCTCATGTTGTTGCAGGAAGGGAAGGAGATCAATGCAATAGGTCTTACTGCACACAGCAGGCACAGCAGTTAAAAACAAATTAGTCTGAAAGGCATTAGAGGGTACCACAGAAAAGCTTCAATAGAGACTTTGTTAATAAACTATCCTAAGAGACTAAAGAGAGAGGTAAACAGCCATTGCATATTTCCAAGTATTCATTTTTAAAACCTATGAAAAACTTGTTTTCCATAAAAATTGGTTTTCATCTTTCCATCAATTTGGAGACACTGTTTTTCCCAGTACCTTGGCTACTCACAGCAGCTTGTGTCTCAGGTTGCCATTTCCATCCTTCTGCTCCCCTGCAGGAGCCTCAGAGCCCTGGGATTGCAGCAATATCTCTGAATTTTGTGGATTTTGTAAAGGTCAAGGTAAAGGCAAGTCTTTCATTAGAATTCTTACTAACATACATTATAACATAAGATAAATGATATTTGCACAGCAAAGAGAACTAAATGATAATGTTTGTGATTTCACTCTTCCTCCAAGGAACATGCATTTGTTTATACAGTCTTTGGGTTGTGTTCACTTCATATTAGATTTTCATGTTCCCTCTGACTGATTCTTCTTTCAGGTTGAGTCAGTGGATGTGACCTTATGGTGACATTTGCAGAGTGACATTGACTGTAGTAGCTGTACACTCTTACAAAGCTCACCGGCAGGGCTGAGTCATCGGATACCTAAAAGTGGTCTTAGGACCTGGATACTGGGTGTTCCCCTTTGTGCTCATGTCACATTTCCAGAGGAGTGAGGACTTCATTTTGATTAAGTTTGAAAGGGAAAATTTTTTCTGTGAGCAGCTACTGTGCAGAGGTGGAAGTCATGCACTGAGGCAAAGTCTACCCTAATTCAGGATGTGTGTCAGCAACCACTGAAATTGAATAAATTCCTCCTGAAAGGGGAAATATAATCTTGGTGGAGTGATCTCAAAACAGCTACATCTTTCCATCAAAGAAGTATTTAAGCAGCAAAGTTAGTAAGGAATAATGTATATCATATTCATTACTCCTGGGCATGCATGACATCCTGCACCTTTTCCCTTACAAGTTCCTCTGGCTCCTCTCCTCTCTCAGGGTATTGTAGCCAAAGCAATCATTAGCTCTTGCAAAGGAAATTGAAACCATTTTTTCTTGTGGGAGTTTCTATATTCTCATGGGTTTCTGGTTTTTGAACATGGGTTGTGTAGCAGGAGGCACAGGAGAGATGCTTGTGGTTCTGGTGTTGGCATTTCATGTTTGCAACTGTCTGATGGAAGCACAGCATGGCAATCCTGAGTGCAAAGCTCTGCTCACTGGATATGATGGTAAAGGATGTGTACTCTAGCTCTGTGCTCTCAGGGAAATGTGCCACTAAAAATGCCTTGCTCTATTTCTGCAGGAAAAACCTCAGACCAGATGTAAGTAACAAGACAACAGTTAGAGGTAATTGGTGCACAAAGACATATGCTGTCCTGAGGCAAGGTATTATGAGGATTTTCTGTGCAGGAACTGTTACTACCAGAACTAGTCAGTATTATTTTCCTTTCAGAAGAGCCACACATATGCCAAGTGTTTGGATGCAGCAAAGTTAGTAACAATTGGTGGACACAGGCCATGGACAACAGTTTGTGCTGGTGCCCATTCTCACCTTCATCGCGTGAAGGGCACATCTGTGGAGCTCTGCACACACAGTGAGTCATAACAAGCTCACTGGTCTCCTGGGATGCACAAACCAACTTTGTTTTTTCCTCCAGCCTCGGCTGCCAGATTCAGCTGTGTAGCTTAGCAGAGCTGAAGGGCTTAGTAGTGATGACAGGCTAATTAATTCAACTAATGGAAGTAGAGACAAAGAAAAGAAATTTTAAATGTGCTTTTCTAACCTGGCTTCTTCTGGCTATTTTGAGGAAATATGAAGGGGAAAAAATCTTTATTATTTTTCCATTTGTTTTCACAGGGTCATCCTTCTTTTCTCCTCCCAGATTCAAATCTCTTCTACTGTGCCTTGTTTGTGAGACCCTAGCTGACTCCCCCCCCATCAGCATGAGTTGGCCATTTCCATCACTTCTATTTAAAGGAACAGATCTAATATGCAGTTTCTGAGTTTGAAATCTGTCCCAGAAAATAGTAGAAATTTACATATTTATTTTTGCAGGTGACATTTGTAATCTATTGAAATGTCTCAGAGTCAAGCTGAAAATGCAGATCTGTAACTTTGCATGCCCCAGGGGAAATATTAACCAATCTGATGCAATGCTAATAAATCATGATTGTTATTATTATGCTTTGGATGTGTTGTAATAAAGCCACAATATTGTTTTATTGGGAAAAAAAATCAACTCCCAAATGTATGATTTCATTTCTGTATAGTATTATTTCTGTAATTAAAATTCAAACTTATATGAGGTTTTCTCTGAGGATTTTACAGATAGTAATTAAATAAGGTCTTATTCAGCAGTCTCTATCCATATAAGCAGTCCCATTGGCTTCCCATCTGCAAGGAATTTTGGACTGTTCTCTGAAGTTAATGCATTTGATTATTTCCACTTCACTAATGTAGAAAATGATACACAGAGGAGTTAAATGATTTACTCAAGACAAAAGGGAGAGCTAATGGTATCTGAAAATAGATCTTCTGAAGCAGAGTCCCATGCTTTTATTGGAAAATGGTGCAATAGCATTCATAGCAGCTTCAAATGAAGGGTGCAGAGTTTTGCAAGGAAGCCCAGAAACGTGGGAAGGAAGGGAATGCAGTGTGCCTGCTGTGAGTGGCATGGGAGCCTCCTGCAATGTTCATAGCCCATGGGACCTTGAGCCCCAATGTCTTTTCATAATCAAACAGGTCATCCTGGAAAACCCAGAAATCTTTGCCTTTGCGAAGCATGAACCTGCATCACAGTATCAGCAATTTTTCCTGAGTTCAGTGATCAAGGGTGAGATATTGCCAAAAAGCAAGAAGAAGGGTTAAATGTGGGAGATGCTCATGGTTTCAAGCCAAGGCTAGTTACAATCTTGAAATAGTATCGACGAAAAAAGCATTGAGTGTTGTTTAAAAGTCACCGAGGGTTGGCTGATACCTTGTCAAGGGTGTAAGAGTTTCTCACGCTCTTGGTGATGACATTCAGGGCTCCTTTTGTCTGTCACAGTAACTGCTGAATGACTTTAACTTTGGACAGAACAGTCCCAGCACTAGCTATGAGGGGCAGATCGTTTTTCAGACAGCAGGGAAGGAAGATGTGCCATGTACTCACCATGATATCATGCTGGAGCAAGATGGATTCAGGAGCAAGCATGGAGAGGGAATGATGCTGGTCCTGAAAGACTCTAAAAACAAAGCAGATGAGTCTAAAGGAATCATATATCAGTGGATTGTATGGTCTTGCTACGTTTTTTCCCTCTAAGATTGCTCTTGCTAAGCCTTAGATGGGGTGTTCATGCATTGACAGGGTGCGTCCAGTGAACCTGAGCCTCCACAAGGTACTCAGAAAGGGCTCCAGACCCACTTCCATACAGGCTTTATTCTCGGTGTGTGCAAGATTTTGCCATGGAAATGAGCGAAAGAGGAGCTGAAGGAAAATGCATAGGCATAACTTTGATATCCTATTATTATGGTTTCCCTTCATTCATTGTACTAGCTGGACAAACACATGGAAACCTTCTCAAAGTGAGCACTATTATTCCCATGACCCAGACGATCCAAGTGTCAGTTCTCCTATATGTGCCTGACTCTTTTCTAACTCATCCCTGGATCAGTGCTGTCTCCTCCTTGGCCATCTTGCCTTCTTCAGGATGTGGGGAAGATGGGTACCACTTCACATTTATGGCCTTGAGGAGTCTGAGAGAGAGCTATTGTTCACATTCAGGTGGTATGAGAGCAGTCTTTTTCCACTAGTAAGCTCTTAAAAATACTGCTTGGAACAGGTTCACAAGTGCTGTTGTCATCTTTTGGAATCCTGAACTCTCCAGCTACCAGCCTTAAAAATGTATGAACAACTCCAAGACATCAGTAAATACCCAGTAATGTTTGGTTGTTTTGTTTAAAAAGCATCAGCTAAAACAAAAGTAAATGGAGGTCACTTCTCCCCAAGCAAAAAAAACTCTCCAGGACAGCATATTTTCCTTGAAAATTATATGGCAATTTTTTTTCTTCTTTAGGTTCCAGAAACATATCCATATATGGTCTACTTGTCAGGGACAATAAATAATGATGTAATAGAAAGGTCAGCTTTGTGTCATTTAGCTCCAAGATGTTGATGAAGTTCTTCAGATAATGCAACAAAGAAGAACTTCAGGATTGGTACAAGTTTCTGCTGTGCATCTTCAAACAGGAAATCTGAGATTGGGAACAACTTATATTTTGGCTTGTATTCGCTGATCATGGGGTGATCCAGAAATAAACTCCAGGCTTCAAAGGGAGCGTGTTTCAAAGCTGTCCTGCAGTTGATCGAAACATCCAGGCAAAGCAGGGAGACAAATACCAGCGAGGATTTTCTGAATTAAGACTTAACCAAGGAGATAGCCCATTTCAACACTATTATTATCCTTTTATTTCAGAACAAAAAGGTAATGCAAATATGCATGTTTTGAACTTATTTAGTACTTTCAATCTCTCAGTTCATTATGTCTATGTAAATATTTATTCCTACAGCAGTTTGTAACCTAACACCCTAACAGTCTTGGGAGCTTTGTGATTTGCTTTTGTTTGTTTTGGGCTTTGGTATTTTTTTCAAATATGCCATAAAACACTGTGTGTTAAACAGAACAGTAGCTCTGTCATTTCCTTATTTTCCTTTTACTCACAGATGGTGCCTGTGTCTTTGTCCCTAGAATATCTTGCTCAGAAATCAATGCTGTAGCTACAACATACTAAGGTGGAATGTAGCATGCAAGGCACAGTGTGAAAAAGGAAAGATTACATCAGCAAAAAATTTCTTTAATTTTTAAATTTCTAGTTGGCTCGCCATGAAGCTAATATTGCACTAACTTCTGTGTGAATTAATATGTTCTGAGGAGAAATAAAAGCTTGCAGGTGTATGAATTCCAGTAAAGAATTTGCGCAGAATCATGATTTGGTGGCATCAGGGCATATGCCATGCTGATCGGTGACCTGTTTTGACAGCTGGGGCTGAACATGGGGATTTGTTTACTCAGAGGATTCCTTTGGGAAGCCTGGCTTTGCTCCTTCAGCACTGGGCTAGAACTTGAGTGGTTTGCATAAACTGTCACTACTAAGAATCCCTGCCTGTTGCTGCAGCAGGACAGCTGAGGTGTCATCCTTCTGATGTCTCAGCACTGGCAGATCTGACGGGCACTGAAATCTTTCTGTTTTTAAAAAAATAATTTTCTTCCTCATAACAGCTATCCAATATAATACCCTTGGAAAACTGCAAAGGTTTATCAGGAAACTGATCTAAAATGCAGCAAAAATGCGAGCACTTTAAGTGGTGCAAGTCAGTCTGGTTTCTGTTGCCCACGGAGGATCTGTGCTGAAAGGTGTCACAGTAAGGAGTGAAGTAAGGCTCAGTTTGCTGGGAAAACGTCCAGCCTCTTTGCCTTGCCCCATGTGTGCTCCTGCTGCTTTCAGAAGTAAGGACAAACACGTGGAAAGGCAAACACGGATCTGCAGAAGCAGGAGCTCAAATGTTCCTCGCAAAAGGCAAAATGTGAAGCTGCTCCTCTTCTCTCTGTTTTGCAGCCCCCAAAGACTTGGTTATGTTTTCACAAATGTTGTTTATTGCACCCAGAGCCATAAATAACAAGGTTCTGTATTCAGTTACAAGCTGGCAGGAATAAACTCAGCGCAAAGGCAGGCAAAGTCTGGCTCTGTTTCCTTAATGACCTTGTCACTTATCTACCATCCTTCTCTGACAGAAATAAGTAATTCTGCTAATTCTGCTGCCTGGGATCTATTGAGGGGGGGCTAAGCTTTTCTTTAAAGAAGGGCTATCAACGGGGACCAGTTGTTTCAAATGCTAATGGTATTGAATTGCACGGTTCTGCATGTTCAAAGCCAGCCGTAATCCTTGTTTATTTACGTTGCATCAGGGATCAGAGGCCCATTCTCCTAAGCAGTATGTTGACAGAGCTTGTAGTCCGGACATAATAGCAACCTAATTGTGTTTGTCTCTGGCTTTTGCCATCACGTAGGTGATTACTAGTAGTCCCCCTTGTGAGTAGTACCTTTGGTTTCAGAGATCTGCCAGGTACAGCTGCTCATCAACACAGGTTAGAAGGTCACAGCATGGTCCTTGCACAAGTATTTTATTTCCAACCTTACCTTCTGGTCACTGGATGCATCTCAGTTGCCTCTGTATGGCACAGGCCTGATTACACATCTGAATTAACAAACTCTCACATAAATCGGGATGGCAAAATTAAAATCAAGATCAGACTCTATGTGGAAATGGTGGTAAGTTTAGATTCCAGAAGATATTGTCAGACTGACTTACTAAATGGCAGCACAGACAGCAGAATCCCAAAACATGTCTCTGCTGAGAGAGCACTAGTGAAGACACCAGACCTGAAAGGAAAGCACTCTCTAAGAAATAATATGGGCCCTATACCCAGAGCTTTAAAAATCAGGTTCTGCAGTCGCAGTAGAAGCTATGCACTACCTGCATGTGAGGATGGGCTCTTGGGCTGCCAGAGAAATGCAGAGTATAGCCAAATGTTAAAACATTCCCCCAAGATCTGAAGTTAGGATGAAGAATAAACACAGCATTTAACTTTTAAATGTAATTCCAATATTTTAAACCTACAGTAAGCTGGTTTAGAGCAAGGAAATAGATTCAAGATTAATCTATTTAGAAAGACCACTTTTAGAAAGACCACTTTGGCCAGATTTTACTAATCCAGACTTGTTCAAATATTTCTAGCAACAAATATTGAATTTTTTTCACACCTTCATTACAGAAGGTAGAAAATATTTAGCTTATAGCACATTAGCCTAGTGAACTTTTATAAGTCTGTCGTTGGCAGTTCACTGATGGCCTCAGATGGGGTAAACTTAGCCCTGCTGTGTCAGCTGAGCCAGGCCACTGCCAGGTGATGCCACTGAGTTTGGCCTCAGGGAAAGAAGGGTAAACAGAATTAGGCTGTTGTGCATTAGCCTCCAGCCAAAGGCATGTGCTCAGCCTGTTATTGCAGCTCAGCTGTCTCACTGCAGCTTCTTACAAACATAACTCAGAGCAGTGCCCCTGCCCTGTAGTCCTGCAGCTTCAAACAGAAGCATCCTCAGGTGGAAGGGGAGGGTGGTGGCTCTGCTGTGCTCTGCTCTGCAGGGAGCTGTAGGGAAGAGGGCATGTGCCCTGCCTCCTGCCAAGCTCAGCCACAGCACACAGGCAAACTGCACACACACACTTGTCTGAGCAAGTGGAGGCAGCAGGGGGATGAGGGACAGTTTCAAGCCCAGCTAGAGAGAACACTCTCTGCAGGGGCTCAGGGCAGCCAAGGCTCTCCCTGGCTCTCAGTGAGGACCCAAAAACTCCTGCAGCCCAAGATGTGAGCCCCCCACACCCTCATTGTGTCTGTGCAGTGCCATGGGCAGAACTGAAAGCTTTGTCTATTTTGAGCCCTATGAAGTTTCTCCCTGCAGGATGAGTCAGTGATGGGAGCTGCAGCCAACACTGTTGTTTCTGCACTCTATGGAACTCCTGTCAAAATATTTAGATTAGCGAGGCTCACCAACACGCAGGAGAGGTTCTCCCTTTTGTCTTGAGAGCAGGTTGGACCCAGTTAACCCCTACAAAGGATAAGAGAATGAAATAGGAGTGATCCCCACAAATCTAAAACCTTCCCTTTTGCTCCCTTTGCCTTAAGAACGTGTGAAACAAAAGGAGGGAGGGGAAGAAGGTCCAGAATGGGCCTTTATACCTAGATCCATTTGGGATGGGGTGAACAGCTAGATCAGTTAGCTCCTCTGTGCCAGGCTGTGGAGCCGTGTTGGCAGAGGTGTTCTGTACACTACCTAAAGCCCAGGCTCCCACAGAAGGCACTGCAACACCCAGCTCAGATCACAGCAGCGATGGATTCACTGCCATGAGAATGATGGCAATGAGACTGGGGGAATACAGAGGAGGGATCTGCGTCCCAGCCTGCACTGGTTCACATTGCCCTCAGAGGGGAGCAGTTTCATCTCCATTCTTGCCTTCTCCAAGGATTCATTGTGCATCACCTCCATTAGCAGCTTAAGATCAGATCCTGCCCTCCCTGCTGACGGCTTTGTTTAGGTTTCTGAGTCACACTGGGGCCAGGTCCCTACATTCAGGCACTGTAGTGCCGGATGCTGCAGACGACTGCTGGATGTTCCTGCCAGCTCCAGCCGGTGGTTCCACACATCTGCAGCTCACCAGGCACCACGTGAGTTCCTAGGCTGAGACTGTGGGAGTACTGCCCAGCATGCCAGGGGCTCAGCAAGCCCAACAGCAGCAGAACTTCTGGACAAGCAAAGCTGTGCCATGGTTCCTAGCCAGCTGCTGGCTGGAGAGCAGCCAAAGGCAGGTGCTGGAGCAGTGGGGGCACAGGGAGGCTCTCAGCAGGGTGATGCCTAGGCTTGGATCTTTGGGACAGCAAGGGTCATAGCAGAACTGAGGCACCAACTGGAAAAAGGAAGCAACAGCAGTCATGACAGATCTGGCTGAAAATAAAGGGGAAAAAACCCCAATAAACAAAAAAAAAAACCAAAAAAACAAAAACAAAAACAAAAAACAACAACAAAAAAAAAAAACCAAACCACCAAAACTGGGTTGCATTGTTTACAGCAATTGAAGGTTTTATTTTGGCATTTTTCATGGCTGTAAAATACATCCTCTGTTGTTAAAAGTCATACTGTCAATCTGAAATCTGCTGGGCTTCCCTTTAGCCTGAAGTCTTCCCACTTTTTCTGGAGTGGGCTTAGAGCTTGAAGTGGCACAAGTGATATTTCCCACTGTTGATGTGGGAAATATCACCATGTCTGAAGAGAAAAGCCTAAATCCAAGATTTTAAGTTACTTGATTGATTCAAGCTCTTGCAATTTCTTCAAACTGTATTTGGGGAGCTGCCATTTCCCCCAGGTCAGGACTTGGCTGTGCAGACAGCAGCAGGGGCTGCTGCAACAGGGCACTTTCCTGCTGGTGTGAGCCTTGTGGCCTGCTGGACCACTCTGGTTCCAGTGTGAGTGCCCAGGAAACCAGGCTGAGCTGGGTACTGGGTGGGGAGAGCAGCTGTGCAGGGCAAGGGAGCTGACAGCTCCCCCGAGCAGTGGGGAGCTGGGTGGTTCTGCTGTCCCCACGCTCATGGCTCTGCTGGCTGGCCCAGATCAGCAGGAGCTGATCCTGGGCAGAGCAGGGCTGTGAGGAGCTGAGAGCCAACCCTGCTGTGGCACTGATGGGACAGGGACTGGCAGCCACAGGGTGGGGAGAGGCAGCTTTCCTGGCAGCTGCACTGGTACACTCAGCAGCCCCTCACCTCTCTGCCCCTGGGGAACATGTCCCCACAGTCCTCTCCTGCTGGGTCCCTGTCCTCCCCGTCATGTCCTCGTCCTCCTGAGCAGCTTGTTCCCATCTCCCCTCACCCCAGTGCCCCCTGTTATTTTACACAGTTCTTGCTCAGTGCTTATAAAATCAAACCTATTCTGCACTGGCTGTTATCTTCTTAAAGAGGCAAGCTTTTCCACCTCCTCCCATAAAACAAACCCTTGGCCCTTGAACACTGATGGTCAGAGTGGTCTCTGGCATCCAAATGAGATCCTGCTAGAGCATTGTACCATTCATGCTATCAATATTTCCCTATCACTGCTGGAAATTCTGCAATATTTTGAATTGTCTTTGCCTTTTAGAGTCCTGCAGTGGTGGTTCACAGTCATTCTGTGATTGCTGAGTGTGCCAGTGTTTCCCACTTCTCTCATTCCCATCTCATTTATGACCTTGAACTTTGTTCTGTGAAAAAGCAAAAAATCAGAAGTGAAACAGACCAGTGTGGTGTTGCTCTCCTTGCTGAGTGAAACAAAGTCACTTCAAAGCATAGCTTTGTATGTTGCTTGAAGATCTCCAGATAAGGTGGAAAAAATTGCAAAGCCTCTTTGCAATTCATGGTGGAGAACCTGTCCTTACGGAAAACCAGCAAAGAGAAAACCTCGTCCCTTAATTTCCTTCAATTACAGCAAGAAATAAATCAAACAAAAAGAGATATCCATTGGTCTTCTCCTAAATAAAATTCAAAAATTTGTCTCTTTAATCGTAAGGGGATTTCCTTTACCTATTTTTCTCTTGAGATGTGGTAACTAGAATAAGCAGATAAAAACTTGCCTTGCTTGCAACAACTCCCCCTTTTTTAAACACCAGCTAAACCAGTTATTTCTGTGTAATTGAAAGAGGATAGTTCGCAAAGTTTACATGCAGATTTTAGCTGATAATATGAAGGATTTCTGGTGAAGGATTTCTGAAGGGTTTTCTGGTCAGTCCAATTAAGTGGCAGACTCAAATGACAGTACAAGACAATTGAGTTTTTTTCATTTTCCAGATTTTGATGATCACAATTTTCCTTTTACAGGAAAGCAGAGAATTATAAAAATGGCCACGACGGCAGCAAATAGTCAAAGACAAACGATAGGCTGCGAGGAGTACAGTCTGTACAGCAGCCTGAGCGAAGATGAGCTGATAAAGATGGCCATCCAGCAGAGCTTGGAGGAGGACACAGGAGGTCAGACAGTGGCCCAGAGCCCCCAGAAGTCGCTGGTGGCCCGTGCGGGTGAAGTGGCCGCCCCAAGCCGTGCCAGCCCGCACAACCCTCCCTACCGCATTTACCCCTGGCAAAGGTGAGCGAGTGCCGGCAGAGCTCTGCCCGGAGAGCCCCGCCCGGCAGGGGAAAGCAGGATCCCTGCGTCTGCCCTGTGAGGAAAGCAGGATCCCTGACCCTGCCCTGTGAGGAAAGCAGGATCCCTGACCCTGCCCTGTGAGGAAAGCAAGATCCCTGTGTCTGCCCTGTGAGGAAAGCAGGATCCCTGTGTCTGCCCTGTGGGGAAAGCAGGATCCCTGTGTCTGCCCTGTGGGGAAAGCAGCTCCTTGTCCGTGCCCTGCGGGGAAAGCAGGCTCCCTGTCCCTGCCCGGCAGGGCAAAGCAGGCTCCATGTCCCTGCCCAGGAGGGGAAAGCAGGCTCCCTGTCGCTGCCCATGAGGGCAAAGCAGGCTCCCTGTCCCTGTCTGGGAGGGCAAAGCAGGCTCCCCGGCCGTGCCCAGCAGGGGAAAGCAGGATCCCTTCCCTATCCCTGCCCTGCAGGGCAAAGCAGGCTCCCTGGCCATGCCCAGGAGGGCAAAGCAGGCTCCCTGGCCCTGCCCTGTGGGGAAAGCAGGCTCCCTGGCCATGCCCAGGAGGGCAAAGCAGGCTCCCTGGCCGTGCCCAGGAGGGCAAAGCAGGCTCCCTGGCCATGCCCAGGAGGGCAAAGCAGGCTCCCTGGCCCTGCCCTGTGGGGAAAGCAGGCTCCCTGGCCGTGCCCGGCAGAGGAAAGCAGGCTCCCTGGCCGGCAGGGCAAAGCAGGCTCCTGGGCCGTACCCGTGCTCTCTAATTAGCTCTGCCAGGCGGCTCCTCTGCGAGTCTGTCATTAGTGTCAAAGCCAGAGCCTGCTATAAATCCAATGAGGTCAACAATCTACGTGCTCACAGCGAGAGGACGATTTGCTTGATGTTGTCTGTCTCAAGCAATAAAATAGAGGCACAGTCACAAGCTTTCATGAACAGAAGCCCTCCCAAAGCCAGCTGCTCCTTTCTCCCACTGTATGCCAAGCTTAGGTTTTGGCAGAGAGGGAGCAAAGCATTTGTTACGAGAAAACATAAAAGAGGCACAAAAACCAGGTATATAAAATAGTGAGACCGGACTACCTGTTAAATACTTCAGTTTTTAAAGGATGTGATTATTTCAGATCAGTCTGACTTCAAGCACACCACTCTTAACCAAGAACAACTCCAGACACCAACTCATGGCAGCATCCCCCTCCCCTGCAATGCTGAGCTGTGGTCACAGAGACCTGCTGACAGTTTCAAACCCAGACATTGTTCCCCTTTCATTTTATAAAAGGCAGATTTCTCAAGGGGGGATGGAAATAGATTCCAAAGTCACCTCCAAAGCAAAGAAAAATATCCTTTTAATCTTTTAAGTTACTTTAGTTTTCCCCTTCTTAATAAACTGAGAGTTACTGAAGTTCTGTTCCTCCTCCCTTTTCGTAACTCCACTACCCTCTGATGCCTTGCTCATTACCTCCTGTGGTTGTTTGGTTTCCAAGGCTGGGAAACCGGGGATAATTTGATGAGCAAAAAGCATGTGCATAGGTGTGGAATCAGGATGCTGTGTGGCCAGCAGTCCTGCTGCCACCAAAGGCTGTGGTTTCTCAGTGTGATTACTGTGCCCCTCTATACCAGCTCTCCTGTAGAGACCTGATGCAGGGGAGAATAAGGGCTTCCCTGGCCATTTGGTCCTGTCCTTGTTGAAGGTCCTTTGACACCTGCTATTTTGGCAAAAAGCAGCATTAGCAGTTCTGTCATTGTCTGTCCTGTCTCAGCCCAGCAGTATCCGACCTCTCACCAGAGGGAAAACCTTTGGAGCTTGAAGCACCAAATCTGTAGCATTGCTGAGCTCTTCTGCCACCTGGGAGAGCAGAGATGGGAACGGAGCTGACATCCAGCAGCTCTGGATCCTCCTCTGCCCCCACCTCTGACTTGTCTGCGTGGCACTTTGGAGGTGATGAATGTCACCTCACCTCGCTTTGTGCCTGCTTCCTGTGTGGTGGTGGTAGGGTTAACCACACTGTTGTCTTATATGGTCATTTGAATCCCCTGACGCTTCCTCAGAGGGCCAAAAATAAACTCGAGCCGAGTGAGCAGCTGAATCCAGCGCAGAGCAAGCCGTGGCCATCTGCTTTTATTCAAAGCCTGACCGGCAGGCTCGCTCTGTCTCCGTGCATGTGTGTCTCTGCCTCTGCCTCAGCATGACCTGTTTCTCCTACTCGGAGTATTTCTCCTTGTTTCATTCATGTCATCGCCACTCCAGATTGGCCCAGCAGACAGGCCGTGCTCAGCCGTCCGGCTCGGGGGCAGCCTGGGGGGTCAGGCGAAGGTGCGACAGCAGCCAGCTCAGCACATCCCAGGCCGTGTAAGTGTCTCCCTCTCCTGCTTTTCCCTGCAGCCACAACAAGCCTTGCTACCCACTCTCTCCCTGAGACATGTCTTCTGGGTGGTGATGGTGCCTGGTGGGGGGAAATGTGGTGTTCGTCTGGAGGAGGTCTCAGTGACACCTGCACCTCACCCTCGCTGCACTCCTGTTCTTCCTTCCAACCTCCCCGCTGCCCCAGGCCGTGCCTGTGCTCTTGCAAGTGACCCACTTCAAATATCCCTTGTTCTCTTCTCCCTCTTCATCTCCTCATCCCCCCAGTGCTCATGTCCTGGGGACTCTGGGTCAGTCAGAAGGTCTGCAATGACAAGGACAACAGGGAACGGATGACTGCGCTGTGGTTAATTTACATAGGCTGGCTCAGTTATCATCAAGATAGATGAGGCAGGCAGGTGCTGATAGTAACTGCACTGGTATTAAGTTCAGGGCTCAGCAATGGGCAAAAGTATTTTATAAATGCTCCCAAGATGCCATACCTGTTCCCAGCCATACCTGTGCTGTCCAGCCATACAGAGGAGGGCTTACTTGTCCAAGGAGGAAACTGCCTTGGCTGACTGATCCTCCTGGCCATGTTTTGCTGTTGGCAGACGCTGCAAATAAGCTTAGTTGAACACAGTCATGGATGAGAAAAGCAGACATTGGCCCAAGCTCTGTCCCAGTGCCTGTGTGTAGTAGAAATGTGTGGACCATGACAGGTTTATTACAGCTCTCTGCAGTGCAGAACAGATACATGCCCTTAGATATCAGGTGACAAGGGCAATGTGTTACAGGCAGCACTTCCCTGTGTCCTGCAGAAAAGCAACTCCCCACCTTTTCTATCTATCCAATAAAAAATTTGTTTAATCCATCTTACAAGTCCCTCCCTGGATGCAGGGACTACCCTTCCACCACTCTTCTGCCTTTCAACTCTCACCCAGCTCTACAATCTCCCCCACCTTCCCCTGCATCCTGGCTGATTCAGACTGATCCTGGCCCTTCACTGGCATTGCACTCCCTGACCTTGTGAAAACATCTTCCTGCTACAACATGAAGCCTGCCTTATCCCTGTCACCTGCCAGCCTCCCTTGGCCATACTGAAATCACATCCTCTCACTAGGTGCTCTGCATTCCTTGCATGCCTTTTTTATGCAGTAGAAGACTTGAGGGCAGGCTGTTCTTCTCCACCAGGTAGCTGCACAGAGTTCAATGTACAAGAAGGTTGATAAACTAGCCCTCCTCTGCTGCCAGGTAGAGCAAAAATATAGCTGGGAAGTCCTAGGAGAGCATGATGGCATGATTGGCATTTTTGTAGCCTTAGTCTCAGATCTAGGCAGGGATTCTATTTGGGTTCACCTGTGGAAGTGGTGTTCCTTCATCCTGCCTGCATCTCTCCAGGCTGTCAGGAAAAGAAGGAGCTTCTTGAGCCTTTCCATGCTCCACTGAACCTCTTCTTCAACACTCAGTATTGACCTCACCACGCATCTCATCTGCAGGGGTATTTATTATCTCACCTACTGGTCTTTGAAATGCAGTAATTCTTTTGAGTTGCCTGTAAGGTTAAGATTTGCTCGTATCTTCAAACTTCCTCCATAGTTTTAATCCTTGTATTTTTTATAGCTGATGAAATCCAGGCAGCAGAATGTGGTGGGTTTTTTTAACAGCCAACTATAAGTCAGGCAGAAAACAAGGATTTCACATGGAGATTCATTAAACCTTCTGTTCTGATCTGGAATTTTCTTGGCTAAAGCATCCGTAGCCTGGTCCAGCAAACCCCCTCATCTTACTCAGGAATCATTTAAGGTCAAGGAACCCGACAGAAGTTTGCTTCATTCAACATCTGAGGGCTTAAGCAGAATAGTAACTGATTCTTCACACATTTTTAGCCCCAGCACAGATCCAAGGTACCTCCTGCTTTCCCTGAGGTCTCAGATAATGTGATTTACCTTGCATTTGCTGCGAGCCGGCCCATGTGCAGACCCCTGCCATGGCCCACCTGGCATGCAGTAATTCATTAAGCACCAGTAATTATATCATGTGCCCAAATCCTGAGGTCACAGCCCTATATGTGTAACTTGAGCATTTGTACAGAACAACAGATGGTTTCAGCAGCCTTGTGCCAGAGGTGTTGAAAGATGAAGATCCCCCACCTCCGCCTCCTCTCCCAGCCAAAAATGCCAATAGTTGCTGTCAGCAGACTTCAACGAAATGCTCAAACACCTGTATAAAATTCCATTGTGTGTACACAATTACGGTTTAGTCCCCAGGGTACCCTAAGCAGTATGGAGATACAGCCATGTCCCTGGGACATCCAGCCAGCAGATCTCAGAAGGTCAGATGATTCCTCCCAGGAGGGCTGTGACCAGGACAGCAGCTGCCTGTTCTAGCTGTTATCTTCTCAGGCAAAATGCCTGGCCTTGTGTCCCATATCTCTCCTCATTCCAGTGTTGCTATTTTTGTGACCCTACTGTCTTGAAATCACTGCTTCCAGCTATAGAGAAGGAGCAAGTGGCACCAAGTACTATTTCACCTGGGAAATGGTGTCTTTTCCCATTCTCTGGCATAAGTGTTGAGATCACCTGTTCCACTCCTGGCCCTGAATTTACCCTCAGAATACCAGCTTGGTGACTTCTTTCAATGCTAATATCAGTGTTTATAGCATAGATTGTGTGCCTTTGGGAAAACTGAAATTAGTGAGGCCTGTGTGAGTTTCAAACTGTTGGTCTGTCCAGCCCCTCCAAGGCAATGGAGTTCAGTGCTGGTCCTGTAACTCCAACAAGGTGCAAAGGTTGCACCAGTATACTGCTTTGTGAGGACTCCTGTGCTGACCTGCCCATATTTTCTGGCTCAGATCTCACTCTGTTGTGGTATTTTAGACTTTCCTCTTGTCATAACTGGAGTTTCTGGTTGTTCCCATCATCACTAGCCTGCGTGACCTCCACCACATGCTGTATTCCTGCCCTGGTAGTGGTAATAGACTGAGACATGCACCTCTCTCCTGCATCACTCTGTCTTCAGGACTGCAAGATTTTCTCTGTAGAGCTAGTTCAAACCACAAATGCTTCAGTGCTTTCTGCAACTTCTTGTTTTCTGTCTCTGAAACTACAGCCCACGTTCATCTTTTGCAAGGCCCCATTAGAACTGGTAAAGTGCTTCCTTCCTTCGTGCTGAATCTTAGTCATTTAGTACCTCACAATAACAAAGCTGTGGCTGCATTGTTCCAGCACAGCTCAGCTGGAGCCCAACACTGAAAGGCACAGCCCACCAGCATGCACAGAGCTGCTGCCCACCACGGGCAAGGGTCCTGCTGCCTTGGCTGCAGGGTACAGCCCCCAGCTCCCTCCCTCTGCCATACCAGCAGCCTCAGAAGGGTGGAAGGAGGGTGGCAGGTCCTGTTCAGGTGCTGCTGACTTGGGGAAAAGTGGCTGTCAGGCAGTGTTGGGGCTCCTGCTGTGTGGGGAGACTCACAGGAGCTGTCACTGTTGCTCTGCAGTAGGATTGGTGTGCCCAGGTCAGTCCTGCTCTGCAAACCCTCAGAGAGCTCAGAGAAATGGGTTGCTGCCTGGAGTGTGTGGAATGCATGCTTGGCAGAGAGAGCTGGGTAGGTGGAATTTTTTCAATTTTTCAATCCTCCCTGGATGGAGAAAGGAGAGCCAAGACCAACACCCCAGTGTTCACATGCTCTAACCAAAGCTCTCCCTACTCCATAAGTGGACTGGCTAAATTCTGAAAACAGGACTGTGTGAAGAAATAAGAAGTATCTTAAAAATACAAGAGTAAGATTTATTGATAATTTCTGTTAAAGCCACCCACAAATCAAATCTAAATATTTCTTCAAGGATGAGCAGAGGTAATTCTCCTCAAAGCTGATCTTATTTGAAAGATCTCATATGGAAGCACCATGCCACATGGGACAGTGTGGTGATGCAATTATCACAGTCATGGACACTCCACAGTGTATAGAGCAATGTCAGAGCCAGTCTTCCTCAACTTCTGACACCTAAAGTATAAGTATTTGTGTCAGACATTTGTTACAGCTACTTAGTTCCCTTACATTCTGAGGAGAGTGATCAGCACCTCCAGACAGTGATTCTTCTGATCTGCTGACAGTAACAAAATTAGAGAAGACAAATTTTACCTTTACAGGCCCTATGGTGTCTCACTGTATAAATACATGCTTTATAGACTGCAGGGGTTCACGCTTTTGGGCAAATAAAACAGTGATGTTTCTGCAGAAAGCTTCTCAGTAATGAAGGAAGGAATAACCAAGTTTTAATCTTGTTTTAAAGAGAAATTGACCCTGTAGTGGCAGCAATCAGGGATGGAGATGAAAAAGCAGTATTCAACATGATGAAATCAGGAAAAAACCTTTCTGTACCTAACAAGGATGGCTGGATACCCCTCCATGAAGCTGCATACTATGGCCAAGTGGGCTGCCTGAGCCTGTTGCAAAAAGGTCAGTGAAGTTAAAACTAACTAATTACAAAAGAGAGAAGAAGAACATGAATAAACTAAAAGGCCAAATTAGCAGTATTTCAGTCCTATCCTGGGGCTGTATATGAAGATTCTTTCCAATCTCCCTGCCTGTATACTAATTTAATCTTCTCTTGGAAAGTAGGTTTCCAGACTGAAGCCTCTAAAAGTTAGATATTTGGGAGAAAGTGATGTGACATAGATTCTGCCAAGCCCTGCATTTCTCATGCAGCCTTGAAGCTGAGCTCTCTCCTGTTATGAGCTGCTTGGCTGCTGCAAGCTGGCAGAAATAACCCCCTTTTCCCCTGGGGGGAGATCCAACCCAGCATCTCTTTGCTGGTGCTTGAAGTTAATTGCTGTAGTTTGTTTTCAAACTTCAGGTGAAGAACAGTTGCTCAACAACTTTCTGCATCACTAGTGGCCAAAGCTGGACATTTTAATTTAAACTGAAGACATGTTTCGATACTCAACCTGAGTTATAGTAACAGTATATTAATGTACATTATATATATATATTAGTATATATATATGTATAATGTATATATTGTACTATATACATTAGTATATTCCTATATATTAGGAATATATATATTATATATATTAGGATTTATATATATTATATATATTAGGATTTTTTAACATATATATATATATAAGGAATATATATATATTATATTCTTATATATTCCTAATATTAGTATAACACACTGCTTATGGAAATGAATAAACAGTAAAAACTGAAACTCTCAAGGATTTGGAAGGGTGGTGGTGCTGCAGATCCTCTGCCCTACATGCCACAGTGACTCTGGGCTCCCCATTCCTCCCCAGCGTACCCAGGCACCATCGACCAGCGCACCCTCAATGAGGAGACAGCTCTGTACCTGGCCACCAGCCGGGGCAACCTGGACTGCCTGCTCACCCTGCTGCAGGCTGGGGCTGAGCCCGACATCTCCAACAAGGCCAGAGAAACGCCGCTCTACAAAGGTGAGGAGCTGCTCTCACAGGGGTGCCGAGCTCTGCTGGCACCACCAAGGCACAGCTGCAGGATCTCTTGTGATGAGGTGCTGAAAGTCAGGGATGAGCTCTTGTTTTCTGCTTCCCTGTGGTAGTCCTCTATCTACTGTGCCTGACCTGCCATGCCATGGCCTTTTATCTCATCTTGTCATGTAGACAGAAATAGCAGCTGTCCTGCAGGCTGTGATGGGGTGTTGAGAGTGAGGGACATTCTCAGTGGGGCCCTAAGCACAGCAATCTCCCAAACTTACAGCAAGCTAGCCAGTGAAGGGCTATGTATGCTGTGCTGAACAGTAGGACCTAAATAGCTGTTAGATGTACAAGAGATGGGCCACGTGGGGAGGATTCCACACACAGTAACTGTAGACATGCCGTGATTCATATACTGTGGAGGTCAGGCCAGGCTGTGTGCTATAGGAGACTCATAAAATTATAAACAATTCAGTGAGGCAGATACTGACTCACACAACTGTTGGTTTGAACTTTTTATATTTTCTTGTCTACATAGAGCTTTATCTGCAGTCCATGGCAGTAAGATAGAGTCAGTTTGCACAGAATTTGGAAAGAAAGTGTTCAGGTCATGTGATTTCTCTAACATATTTGTTCTTCATAAATCACTTCTAGCACCTTATCACCTCACTGTGTCACTGTGGTTTCTTGTTGGTACAAAGGTGCTGGGCCAGATTCCCCCAGTACCAGACTTGACACAAGCCCTGCACAGGACCCTTAGCCAGGTCCAGCTGAAGACTGGCTTCAGTGTCACATACTTTCTGAGCCTCAGACAATGCCACTTGGCAGCAGCCTTTGCTTTCATGCAGACCTAAATGGATCTTTAGTCTTACTACGGCCTACTTGTATGATCATGCCTGGGGCTGCATGAAACAGACACACAACACCCAGAATATTTTCAAAAGCCTGTTCTAGTGTCTTCCCTTTTGTCTAAACCAGCTTGTGAGCGCAAGAATGCAGAGGCTGCAAGACTGCTGGTGCAGTACAATGCAGATACCAACCATCGCTGCAATCGGGGATGGACCGCGCTCCATGAGGCCGTCTCCCGAAACGACCTGGAGATCATGGACATCCTTGTGAAAGGGGGTGCCAAGATTGAGTCAGCAAACGCCTATGGGATCACTTCCTTATTTGTGGCAGCTGAGAGTGGGCAGTTGGAAGCTTTGAGATACCTTGCAAGATGTGGTGAGTACAGCTTACACACATCTATTCATTTAATTCTTAATAATTCAGAGTTTCCCAGTAATTCTCCCTGGCTCAGTTTTTCTGTCTCTGGAGGCCAGGCCTAGCCTGCAGAGGGCCTAAGAGCCTTCTGCTCCTGATGGTGGAACTGGGTAGGGTCTTCACAGAGCGTGGTCTAGACACATGTGCTTTTTCAGCATTCATTCACGGTCACCTACTTTGAGAAGTCATATGGTGCTGTCTGACTGCATTTCCTAAAAGCCTTCTAAACCCATACTGCTGCACACATGTAGCCCAAAATCCAGTCAGTCATAAAAGGCAGCTGCAGGTGGTAATAGATGGCAGACGTTGAACTTCAGCCAACCCCATCTCCTCACGAACATGTGCAGTGATGGGCAAGGTTAGCTGTCCTCATAATGTATACTCTGAAAATTGATAAAGTACTGCTGTAGAGTTTATGGGTTTATATCAAATAGAAGGAGACTCACTCTCCCCATGTGTAAATGTTCAAATATATAAACAGAGTGAATTTGAATCTAATTTACACTAAATCTTTTACTGCTCCAGTCGTGTGAAACAGCTTTACAATAAGCACAATACACTTCACTACTATTCTGAGGCATATTTTCTTCAATGTAGGTAAAACTTGGGTCCCACACTTGCAAAACAAGAGTTTACCAGTAATGTAGATAAGAAAATGTTTTGAAAAAATTAGTATGATTAAGAAGGATATGAGAGTTGGGAAACCAAAAATGTGTTCTGCTGCCCAGCTAGTCTTGTCAGAGAGTTTTGTATGACCAGTTAGTCAATCATGATGCCTATGACTTAAGAAACTAAGCCAGAATGTGATTTGTGTTTCAAATTAGATAGATATTAAGATTTCCTTAAAGTTCAATTTTGAGAAAAATACTCAAGAAAAAATCCCATGAAACTTTTTTTCAAGCTCTTCAAGCCCTGAAAATCTCTTCTGAGCATCCCAGGAATGATATCATTCATTGTTTATGATGAACAATTTTCATCATAAAAAGGGTTTATTTCTCATTAGGAACGAAGTCCTGTGTTATGTTTTGTTACTGTCATTCTCCTGTTGTTTCCAGCTACAACATCTTCAAAGGGCCAAACACAACACAGATGCTTCAGCTTAGGGTGAGAGCCCAGGGAAATGTTGTCATTGGCAGGGAGTTTTCATGATCAAACAGAAGACTGATCAGTTTCCTTTTTGGAGTTTAGAAGCAAAACTCCAGTGAACTGTCATTCCCATTTAGGATTCACATAGAGCAGCCTTCCTGAAAACACCATGGTACAGTATATGACAGGCAAAATCCAGGCCTAAGGGCCTTAAATATCTACAGCAGAAAAAGCAAAATTCCATATTGTTTATGGCAAAAAAGTATTGTCTTGGTTTATACTTGCATGTTATTTATTAAGCAAAGTACACATCAGAGCTCAAGAAAGAAATTACCAAATAGTCTAGTAGTTTGTTGGTAATATTTCTCTTTTTTTGTACTAAAACTTACCATTTGAAGCCCTCATGAGGTGAAGAGATATGGCCTAGGTGCTGAGTTTTGAAATACAATATTCATTGATTAAGGCACTCCCAAATAAAATCTTAGAATTGTTGATCAGCACCGTGCAGATGTTATTTTATAGAGTATTATTGTAGCCTGGATACATAATAAAATTAAAAAGAAGTATAAATACCATAAATCTGTGTAATACTTACAGTGTGACTATATAGAGTATAAATGATAAATATAAATAAATATGCAGCATAAATAGATATCCATAGAATTTTGGAGAGCACCTATTGAGATAATCTAATCCAAACTCCTGCTCAGGAATAGTATATATACATAGTGTAAACATATGAATATTAATGGAATTGCTGTGTTTGAAGAAAAGGCCATGCCATATAAAGAACAGCCCAATTTATTTTTTTTTTAATCTTTGAGCTGAATGGAGTCTGGATTTATGACTGGGACCTAATAGTTGCCATCCATGATAAACTGTTCCTCATAAAATTCCCCTCATATTACAAACCAATGTAAATCTATGATAAAAAGGTATATAACTGATATGACTGTGCCACCTGTGATATGATCGTGTTCACATCCCCATCCAGCTCATTTCATAGCTCCAGTGTTATGGAAATAGAAGTGTTCATTCAAAGTATGTTCCTCCCATCTCACTTTAACCTTTTGGTGCTAAAAGGGTTTCTTCTTTCCTAGGTGCTGATATAAACACACAAGCCAGTGATAACGCCTCTGCTCTTTATGAAGCCTGCAAAAATGGACATGTGCCCATTGTGGAGTTTCTTTTGTCCCAAGGAGCAGATGCCAACAAAGCCAATAAGGATGGCCTGTTACCTCTTCACATAGCAGCCAAAAAAGGGATTTGCGAGTAAGTTTTAGTTCATTTCGTGGTTTCATCTTTTAGACAGGAATCCAAAGTCCTTATAAAAAGGAGAATGGAATGTCCCAGAACCAATTCTGAGCAATGTGAGCAAGGCAGGTACCAGCTGAGAAGTGGGCTTTCTGCTTGCAGAGCCCAGGCTGGAGAGTGTGTTTGGAGGTTGAGATGGGATGGGGTGAATGTGGGGTGAAAGACTCCTTTAATTTTACTCAGACATCATCTAGTACAGCTAAATAATATCATGTATCTTGGAAGTGGATTATACTGAAGTCCTCAAGATATTCCTAAAATATAATAGAAAAAATATTGGTGGGGAGTGTTAGTCCTTAATAGCATTTGCAGCATGGTTTGCAATAATTTTCCTACATAGGCCCATTGTGATTCTTCTGCAGAAGCAGAAGATGCTGGATTCTTCTCTGGTGTGTTCAGGTTTTAATAACAATAATTCAGTTGCTGACAGCAGGAAGTGGTTAAGTGAATCTCTAGGGCATTAGTGAGATTGTCACTAGAATATGGTGTCCAGTTCAGATATCCTTCCTTTCAGAAACTTTCAGGAAATTGTAAAGGCTTCAGAAAAGAAGGACAAGAATTTCTCTTGGTCTGGAAAATATATTTTATTAGTGAATGATCAAATAACTCTTATTTGTAACAGACAAATTCATAAAAAGACCCACTGCTTTCTTTCTGAAATTAAATGTGTTTGGGACAGAGCTGAGCATATTTTTTAAACAGGGAGACAAGTAACTGGTGGAAAAAATAGCAGAAATCAGGTAGAACTACCAGTCCTCTGAAACAGAGATTTTTCTAGGAAAGCAATAAGCTATATCCTATGATAAAGAATATCAATTAACTTGGGACATTGTAGCCTGCTTCTGAGCCTGAACTCCAAAGCATTTACTTCTGATCCTAGAGCAAGTTTTAGTTCCTGCTTTTAATCCCTCATTGCTGGAAGAGTAAGTGACCCACAGCTAAGTTTTTACTGCAGTAACAGATCCCTTTGGTGACTGTAGAGGATCTTCTGACTATCACAGTTTCTACCAAAATATTTCTACAACACTACACCTTCCCAAAATGCTTTTCAATCTAGAATTTAGATTTGTTTTGCAATGCCAATTAAGCTTCTCAAACCACTTTGATAGACCTGAGGATATTAATATTGGTTGGAGTAGGCCTGGTTCCTTGTGCAAGCTGTGTATTCTAGAGGGCAGCTCAGTGTCAACTTATGTAACAGGTTAATACACTTACATCCATGTACATGAATACACTGCACTGACTAACACATGCATGATTTAAAATTTTCTCCAGGGTTTGACTTATAGTCATTTTCATGTGTGAGAGTCAGAACTCAGCTTCAGTTTTTCACTTTCTAAAAAGTTTATCTGAAAGTACAGTAAGTTGATCTGAATTATATAGAGTATGGGCCAGCTCTCTTTCCCTCCCCTCAGCAGTCTCACACTCTGACCTGAAAAATTTACATGGAAACTCCACAACTTGAGTTCACCCTGGGTTATGGAAGGAAGGGCCTGATTCAGGGCTCATATCAATTATTCCCAACAACCAGCAGCATAAATTAATTTAGTTCAAACCAGAATTTAGTTCAAACTCTGCAGTCGTTCACTTGTAAAAGACTGAGCACAAATTTTGTGCATAACTGTTGCAAACTAAGTAGAAAAGAAAGACAAAAGAAAAATATATTCTCTTATAAATATTTATCTAAATGACAAAACTTTAGCCTGTTTGGCTGATCATTCTTAATTCCTCTGGTATTCAGTAAAATAACACCCTTCATGGTGACCTCTGTATTCCTGCAGATTTAGTACGTAATTCTGCAGGAATTCCACACTTCAACTTTTTGCCAGAGCACGAAGGCTCCCTACCATCAAAAAGCTAAGAATGTGGTCCCAGGGCTCAACTGTCAACTCTTGTTGCTTGGTGTTTGTTTATTTTAAATGACACCTTGTCAATATTGACCTGAAATTCATAAGGGTCATCTCATAAGCTGCAAGCAGTCATTTAACTCTTTCCCCCTTAGAACTGAGGAGTTGAAAAGGGAAGACTTCATGAAGCGTGGGCAGATTTATTAAGTAAATACAAGTCAGTAAACTCTTGGCATGGTCTCACTAAGGATGCTCTGCCTCCTCCTCCATATAACCTCTAACAAATAGAAAACACAGAAGCAGGTGTCAGGGATTAGGGAAATCTTGGCACTATTTCAAAACTGTACATGAAGCTCATCCCTGTGACAGACATGGATGTGGTCTGACTTCTCTGGCCTTGGCTGCCTTCACTTGAGTTGCATTGTCCCTCTAGAGAAACAGGAAATGTTCCAGAGGCACCATATTACTGAACTGACCCACTTTGGAGGGTGAGAAAGAGACGCAGGTTCAAGCTATACAATTAAACTGGCAACAATTTGATGCTTCCTGCTTGTCACACCAAAATAAATGTGGGCTGCAGGGACTGTACTGAGCTCTAGGACACTGCAGCATTTGGATGCAGAGCCTCAGTGTGGCACCCGTGCAGTGAGGTTCCCCTTGCAGACAGAAATGATCCAGTGCCTCTTTAACTCAGATGTGAAGAGCTGGCTGAAGCACATATGCTGGAGGGAAAGAACAAAACAGACCCTTAAATCTTCAAAACATTTGATCATGGGATGAGTAATGCTGGTACTTGGCGTAGTGTCCTCACAGTGCTCTGTGCCCTTTTTGTTATTAGGCTCTTGCAGAACATTTGCTGAGGGTGGGAAGTTGCCAGCTCACCAGCACCCAAACCTCCAGCTCCCTGGCAAGTGTCACAGTGCTGGAAAATTAGTGTGACTGCTTGCAGAAAAAAAATAAGTGCTTAATTTCCCAAGATATTTACATAATTTAAAAGCCTTTTTGTTTAAAAATGAGATGTAGAAGTAACTTGGAGACATCAACAGTACATCACGTAAATAGGAACATAATCCTGTAAAATTACATCTTCAACCCTTATTTCAGCTCCTGGGAGCATTGGAGGCTCAGTGTTTCACAGGATCACAAGATCATCACAGACAAAGGTTTTACTGGCTTAGCTCATTATGTAAATATATGTTTGAGGGCCCAGTGTTGGGACCAGCTATTGCAGTCAAGCTGAAGATATTCAGCATTTTAAAGGAGACACACTACATGCTAGGAAAGTGAGCTTTGCATGTTTGTCTGTCACCAGCACTGATGACTGCTAGGTAGAGTAGTCTGCATGGGAGGAAAGGAGGTGGAGAAGGTGAGCTTGGCTTCCCAGCTCACACAAGTTCCTATTTAAGATATCCCCCTCTACACAGGTATTACAAAGGGAGTGTGGGCAACTCCTGACACAGCAGGCAGACTCAGGTTGGATGATCCCTAGGGTCTTTCTAAAAGTAAGTTTCCTTGAGGCAACTTGTCTATTTCTACAGAATCAGCCTAGGACCTTGGCTATATTACCCAGCTTTATAAGCAGGAAATGAAGGTTTAATCCATAGGGTTGGTCATGCAGCTCCATTGACACCTGTGCAGACATAAAAATGATCATGGGTTTGTGACTGCAGGGCTCCTGTGCATCATATATTTGAAATTCGTATTAAATATTAGAGCAGCTTGATTTATGTTGGTGTGTTTAGGGCCACATCACACTTTCCAACAGCAATCCCTCATTACTGGGGTTTAGGACTTGGCTACACATGTTTTCTCCCTCAGCTGAAACATGGAAACCAGACTGGAAAATATTTTTACTTCTTTTTCTCCCTTTTACTAATTGTCTTTTTGGCTCCCTGTGGTCTGGGATGGACATTGATAGCCCCATGAACTTGCCATAGCCAAAAGCTGCACTGTGAAGGCCTAAAGGATAAGTACCAATGCAGGGTAATAACTGAACTGTAAAATCTAATAGGGAAGGCCTGGGAACCAAATCTGTAGTTTATCCTAGCTCAGTCCTCCAGACATGGGGTTTCACCTCCTGTCTGGTGTCAAGCCTGTCTGGTTACTGTGGCTGTGATCCACAAGACCTGCCAGCACTTTGTGTTGGCACCCTTCTCTGCTGAGCAGTAAAGAAAAACCTGAGAAGGGGAGATGCATTCTCTCTGCTGGCACCTCAGGCTGGAGATTGTGCACCTTTTCCTCCAGTGCTACCCACAGCATGGTGATGAAGGTGCAGAATATCTGGTAGCTCCTGGCTGGTTGTCTGCCATTTGGGCTGTGGAACCTAAGAGAAGTTACAACAGGGTGGGTGAGTGCCAGCATGTCATCTCTTCCATTGTAACTGCCCCTGTAGCTGCCATTACATCACAGAAACTGGGTGATAATCTCAAAAAAATGTGTTCCTCCATGAAAGGGGAAGGTCAAACAACTCATATTTTTGGCAAGGTTGGTGCACAGGGAGTTGCTGACAGGTTTGAGGTTTGCAGTCTGGCTTCTATGAGTTGTTCCTGTGCCTGAGTTAGCAGGCTCTGCCCTGGGGGTACAATCATGAAGCTATGAATAAAGCTTGCTGCAGGCTTGTAGATGCCCTGGAGCTCACTGCTGCTCACTGAGTCTCCTCCTGGCAGGATTGTGTCCATGCTGATCCCTGTGACCAGCCGCACCCGTGTCAAGCGCAGCGGCATCAGCCCCCTGCACTTGGCGGCCGAGCGCAACAACGACGACATCCTGGAGGAGCTGATTGAAGCTGGCTACGAGGTCAACACCGCCCTCTCTGATGAACGCTCCTGCCTCTACGAGGACAGACGCACCACCCCGCTCTATTTTGCTGTTTTTAACAACAACATCTACGCCACAGAGCTGCTGCTGCAAGCTGGAGCCAACCCCAATGTTGACCTCATTAACCCATTACTCATCTCCATCCGCCACGGCTGCCTGAAGACCATGAAACTGCTTCTCGACCATGGGGCGAACATTGATGCCTATATATCAAGTCATCCCACCACCTTTCCAGCTACCATCATGTTTTCAATGAAGTACCTTTCTGTGCTGAAGTACCTCCTGGATCTGGGCTGTGATGCAGGTTCCTGTTTTGAGTGTCAGTACGGAAATGGCCCACACCCTGCATTAAATTACAGAAGGGAAAGACTGAATGATCCTCAGGTGACCAGGGAGCCAGCTGTAGTACAGGTAAGCACTGCCCAGTCTACCTGCAGGACTTCTAAGGACATCTCCTACCAGTGGGTTCTGACAACATTAGTGTATTTTTTCTTCCAAACTTTTTGTGAGAGAAAATGCCACAATACCTACTTTATTTACAGAAAGAAAGGCTCAATATGAGCCAGCAAACATTCCAAGTTTGTGTCCAGTGACTGCAGGAAGATAGGGAACAGCCACTGTGGCCATAGCTTGAATTTACGGTGAATTGTAGCCATCCTGACAGTCTTACCGACAGTTCTACAATGCTCTTTTCCTCTGGACCTGAGGTGCCAAAAGTGAGGCATATTTTCTTCACAAACATATGGATGATAGCATATGGGAGGTAGAAACCTTCTTTTTTAACTTGCCCTGTAGGATTTGTTTTGTCTGATACAGAATGTTAGCTACTGGTTACATGAAAACAGTCTAGTGCTTCACTCTGTGAGGGTAAACCAGTGAATGTGAACAACTGCAATTTCTGAGTCTACTGGAAAAGCAGTCACAGAGAGAGAGCATAAATTATTACATTAGCTATGTGACTGAGTTATATTTGAAGATTTCACAAGAGATTAAGAGATTTAGGTCCATGATTTCATCTTTTCAAAGCCACTTCTTCTAAAGCCACAGGCTTTAGATATCTACATTTTGTACATGTATCTTTGCAGTCCTTTCTAAAATGCAGCTGGACTTATCTTCCATTGGTCTGGAATGGGACTCTCAATCCCTTAAGGGGCTTTGCAGAATTTAATATTATACTTTTTTTCTGATTTCCATATCTCCTTTCCTTCCAATGTATCTCAAAACCTAATACTACACTCAAAATTTCCTGTCTTTCAACATGCTACACAAAAATGCAATCTCAACATAGCAACTTTTCTATTTTGCACAAAATTGAGGATGAAATCAATCAGCTTCTATCTAGTGTAAGTGCAGCTTTGAGGGATTCAGCAGAATCCCAAAGGTATTGTTACCAATGTATGTTCTTTTATGGTGGAAAGAATAAAGGAAAACATTAAATGGTCCTAGAAAATCTTGACCTTTTTATCAGTCCCGTCTTCCAAAAGACTTTACTCTCAGATAACATGTCTGGGAGAAAAAAACAACAAAAAGAAAATCTTATAGAGAGAATTAGGAGTCCATCACAATATTCGCTTCTCCTAAAGAGGGCTTTACCCTCAAGAGTCTTTTGTCACAACAAAATTCCTCTAGTATACGATATTTTTTGTCAAAGAAAATTTATAAAATACATCATCTCTAGTTCTTGATCTGTGATATTGTAGGACACTGAGTGAACAGAGAGATGGAATTCCAAGACAAGTAGACAGAGTTTGTCTACTTGTAGCCCTCTATGGTACCCTAGCCACTCAAAACCAGTTCCTTCTGGATCTCACCTGAAATTATTGCCTAAGAAAATATTAGGTCACTCACAAAGAGTCATTGCCTCAAAGGTCACATCATATGAGGCAGAGATAGAAAAAATTGTATAAAAATTTATGTGTCTAGAGAGAAAGCAGTGAGGAGATATGTACACAGAAAAAAAAAGTAATCCCTTCCCTCTAATATTGTTTTTTATTTGCTTTTACTGCTAGGATTTTGGCTAATAAAAGTGAGGCTTCTGTGGTAGCTTCATGATATGTAGTTATGATATGATTTATATTCTGAAATGTGGAGGATCTTATGAAACTACAGCTTTCTCCATACAAAGGATGTTCTTCTATTTTCTTGTGTAAGATTATGTAAGGATAGTAAATCTTAATTATTAGTCTTTATAAAGGCCATGAAGTACTGTAACTGGGTTTGGAAAATGCACAAATATAAATCATAAGTGACGCTACTAAATGAACGTGTCCTGGGGAAAGTGAGCACAGAAGAATGAATGGTTGCTGATCCCGGGAAGGAGGGCACGGCGGCAGTATCGCACAGCCACGAGAGGGCATTCGGGTGTCTGCCGAGAGCGCAGCCCCAGAGCCGCCTGCTCCGAGCAATCCCGCTGCCTGGTGCTGCAGTTTTGCATTATTTGTCTTTATTTTGCCACGCTCATTTTCCTGCAGTGTGTTTTGAAACGTGCTCATTCCACAAGATGTTTTTGTAAGCCGAGCTTGCGAACAGAGAAAAAGGCAGGCAGGGTGTCTGGTGGAGACAAGAAGAGAGCAAGTAAGATCCAGTGTTTTATGGCCCTACATGTATCTTCATTTCCACTCTCCTAAAGCAGTCACTGCAAGGAGGTGTTGTGCAGGTGCCCGGTCTGTGTCTCACACGGTAACTGCATGGCAGTGACACAAACACTGCAGTGACAGCCAGACATACAAAACTGCACTCCCTATAAGCAGCCCAGGTTGGGAACTGTGGGCTGTCCACTGCCATCCTTCTGACACTACTGTCTCTAGTTGTCCTGGGAAACTTTACATGGTGATGTTTGGTGAAAAATAAGAGTCAGAAGAGTAGTGAACACCTCTGTGAACGCTCTCACCTTGAACAAAATAACCTTATTTTCTGCAGCTCTATTTTACTAGGTGAGCTAATAGATATTTACTTCTGAATAAGAGTATCCACACAAGAGTTTAATGGCTTTGAGTTAGGACTTATGCATGAAAAACCAAATTTCATCTAGTTAAAGGAATTTAAACTGAGAGAGCTTTAAGCCGGTGCATTTTCTTTCCTGTTTGGTGTGGGCTTTGAAGGTGTTTGCAGACAGGCTGAGTGACTAAGTTGATGGATGGTGCTTCAGCCACCAGCATTCAATAGGGTTCAGCCCTGTGCCTGAGTTCTTATGCACACAGCATGATTTAATTCATGTTAAACTTCCTGACTGCTTGCATGCAGATTATGTCCACAGATATCTTCACCATATGCAGAGCCTTAAGAGAGACAGATGAAACTGACTGGTATAATATACATATTTAGATTAAAGTGGGCAGATTTTTTTAAAATGAGATTGCTTAAAGTCAGGCTCTTAAATCCATTCTCCAGTATTTCCTTAAGAAACTCTCCATGCAATGAATTTCAGTACTCTTCACCTTACACTGGAGACAATAGAAAATTGGCATGATCCAGGACTGAGTAAGGAAGGCACCGTCTATTAGGCATGTCACTGGCCCTGTGGTGTGAACTACCCCAGGATAGTTCTCACATGAATGAGTAAAATGGCCAGGGATTCATCTGTGCAGAGATTTCTCCACATTTGTTTCTCATAAGATGTTTGGTCCCCCAAAGCTGCAGATACTAGCAGGTTCACAGGAAGCAGGAGGTGCTGCATTCCTCTGAATCTCCCTCTTTCCCCAGGATTCCATTTTACCCCCCAGAGCCCCGCCCAAGAGGGGAAAGGACCCAGCATGCTATGTCACAGGGCCCTAGATTGCATGGACCTTCCAGCAGCCCCTGACTAGCTAGGGGCAAAGTTCCTCTGCCCTTGCATTTCTGTGGAAGTAGGATCTTAGGACTTGCATACAATTCAGTATTATTGCATGCTCCAGAGCTAGGACTTTGCCAGGGATTTGTGTCATCCTGTGTTTGCAAAGACAGGGTTCTGCCCTCAGGTGGAAAAGAACAGGCTTTAGCTGAAGTTTTCTGAAGGGAAACTGGTGATTGCCCTCACAGCTGGTAGGAGGAGGGTACCATCAAAGCTATCAGGGCTATTGCAATTGCTGTTTCCACAAATGCATTTATGTCCCACTGATGGCAGTCCATCTGTTTTTCCTTGAAGTTTTGTGAAATGGTGTCTACTCCAGAGATAAGTCGCTGGGCTGGGCCGATCATCGATGTTCTTCTGGATTATGTGGGAAATGTGCAGCTCTGTTCCCGGCTCAAGGAACATATTGACAGCTATGAGGACTGGGCTGTCATTAAAGAAAAAGCAGGTATGGTCTCCCAGAAGAGAATCCAGCACAAATAGTCCCACTGTTGGATTCAAAACCTCGGTCACCATCTCCTCTTAGTATTCATCCCATAAACTTGAAATCTTTGAAAGGATTTCCCTTCTGTGACTGACCAGGTATGAGTGTCAGAAATTTCTGGCGTGTCACTGGCCCTGTGGTGTGAAATGCACACCAGCCATCGATCTGACCCACTGGGAATGAGCACAGCAGTGCAGAAAGGCCCATCTGGATGTAGCTGGGGTCCAGTCAGATCAGGACAGGTGGGCAGCACAGCCATCTCCACAGCAGCCTAGCAGGCACCAATGGCCTTTAAAGACTCTATTAATATTCCACTCTCCTAATATCCTTTCCCTCAGGAAAAAGTCTTTCATAAGTATTTTCAGAATCAGTTTTTTGGCACCAAGCAAAATTTGGTACCTATTGCATTTATTTTCATTGGGAAGGCTATACACTTTGAAGTAGCTTTTTTAAATCCTCCTAGAAAGCCCATTGCTATGGCTGAGATGGGTACAGCACCCCATCCTCCAGGCCCACACTCTTCCCCATGTCATGCCTCAGTACACATGTTCTGCCACCAGACATATTATCCCTTCATTACAGAAAAAACCCTTTTTTCATTCTTCCTTCTCCCATTTTCCTCCTGACACGCCCCTGCCCAAGCTGAGCTCAAGTCCCTCAAGTTAAAACCTGTTCTGCTCACGTTTCTGACCCGCTGTCTTTCAGAACCCCCACGACCTCTTTCCCACCTTTGCCGTATCAAGGTCCGGAGCCTGGTTGGAAGGAACCGCATTAAACTCCTGGACACGCTGCCCCTCCCAGACAGACTGATCCGCTATCTACAGCACGACTACTCGCAGTGACCCCAGCACACTGCAGGTGCAGCAGCTTCCCAGCATGGCACCCAGCCTCACCACTGTGGCACAGGTGCACAGCAGGGAGGAATTGCTGCTGGCTTGGTCGAGCACCCTCCTGTGACTAATCTAAGAGAAATGCGCTTTTGAAGCAGGAGTGAGAAGAAAACGAGGAGACAGCTAACATAGGAGACTGCTGTTAGGTTTTTCAAGAGAAAACACATACAATTCACCTCAGACCTTAGTCTGCAAAGAAGAAGGAATGAAAGCCAATACTGACAAATGAGTAGTGCTGAAGCAAGTATCAATGAGGAACTCAAAAGTGTCCTGAAGCTGTGGTGAAGTTTAGCATCCTTGCCGTTGTCACAATTCAGAACTTGTCAAGAATCAACGTGTTTGGGAAAGCAATCACATTGCCTTCACTGACTGAGATTTTTATTGTAGTTTCTATTCTATTGTTTGGATTTTTGCTAAGTGTGTTGGTTGCTAATTCTCTGATATTTTGACACCACCTTGCTAACACCTTTACTTCTTTTTTTTTACCTTTCTTATTAAGTACTTGATTTATGAACCTTCAAATCTCAGAACTCTTTAATAGACTAAAATCCAGAAATGCTGAATCCTTTAAAAGTCAAGGAAAGGTTTATTTAAGGAGGATGGAAGAATTATATTTGCACATAGTGAACACAGTTCATTCTGTATTATATTTGCAATAGGAAGTAAGTGAAATTTTGCTTGAGAGAATTTCCTAGACTAGGGATTTGAAAGCAACCCTTAGCTCTTTCAGGTTTTTTTGGTGTAAATTAGAAGTAGCTGCACTGTAAACAGTAGGTTTATGCTTTCATGAAGCCAGTGTCAGAACAGAACAAAGCCCTAGAGGAACAGGAACAGAGAGTGATGAGAAGGAGAGACGCAACACTGCTGAACCAACTTATTCTCTTCCTCCCCCAGATCTTATCTCTGTAAAACCCAGGTCTCCAACCTCCTTGGACTTCTGTGGCTGTAACAATACCATGACTGAAAGTAAGAGAAATTATTTGAAAATTATGGAATTCAAACTGCAAAATTTATGAAATGAATACCCAGAATTAGCTTTCCAAATCCTTGTTCAGATGCCTAAACAATGGCAAGTTGCTTGCACCAGGTGTTGTCCACTTAAGCCAGGGGAATCATATACATATCAAATATTACTGAGGCAGAATAAAAAATCTCAGAATTTAGCCCTGAATTTTCTGACTTTGGAAGTTTGAAGGATCTTTTAGCTTCCTTTGACACTGATGAAAGTTATTATCTCGGCTTCTTTGAAAATTAGGTCACCTATTTACAGCTCAGATCCACAACTGATTTATGGCAGCTTAACAAGTCACCATCTATCTGCTGAACCACTATAATTGTCCGTGAAATTCTTTTATTGAAGTTTTTAACAAGTCACATTCCCTCACAGCTGGGGAGGCCAAGGAGCCCATGAACAGTTACTGGCAGAGACTACAGATCCCTTGACAGGTGTGACTTGGTGAACTGCTTTGATGAGTGCTTTATTCTTCACTAGGCACCTAAGAAAGAATGGAAGAAACTAAATTTGGAACTACATCTTTGCAGATCTTATGCTAAAAGCACACTCCTTACCTTAGGTGACAGAGGAGCTGTGCACCATGGCCTGCTTGGAGTCCCCACCAGAGACCTTACAGATCTGGTTTTGTTTGTGGGTCTGCATACCGTCCACGGGATATGACAGAACTCTAAGTAGGGAAAATACATTGCACTGAGTTTTATTTGTGTGGAGTTTTATACCTTAACACAGGACTAAAGTGTGTTGCACAAATACAAGTAATACAATCTGTCTGGGCACACAGACTGCGATGACTTTGCATGACATGTCATCACTTGTGGGACAGGATGTGAGCAGTAGAAGCATTGGTTACAGGATTGCTTACTCTGTCCATTGCTGTCCCCTCTAAAAATGCAAAAATTGAAAAACCAAGAGAGTTTCAATTCACATTGAACACTGCTCTTATAAAGCTTTGGAAAGTTAGGTGAGATTCCTCCACTGGTGAAATTTCATCCAGTAATTTCCTTTACTGCCAGTTTAAGATCTACTCCCTTGTCTCCTGCAGGGTGAACAGGGAATTGGTTAGAAATACATTGGGTAGAGAGAAAAGGAACTAGAAATTGCTGTATCAGTTCTGCCAGTGAAGGCCCTGTATTGGTAAGCAGTACCTGGAGAAATAGGAAATCACTGTGGAGTTCATGCATCTCTCACTTTCTGGGTCTGTGCAACAAAGGTCTGGGTCTTACATCGATATAAATCAGAAGTCGTTGAAATAGTGTAAGTATAAAAAAGCAGAGTTGTAGAGGGTGATGGATACAGACAGAGCTTGGTGGAAACCACTTCAGAGTTTGGTGAGCAGTGACAGCCCTGAAGACCCTGGCAGGTAGAAGGGCTCACAATCACCAAGTACTTGTATAACTCCAGAAGTGGGATTTCATAAGTATCCCAAACTGGGAATTTTCCCCATAGCCAACATTTTTGTATCCACAAAAGTCTGGCAAGTAGCAATTTCTTTTTATGTCCTTGGAGAAGCTGAAACTGGGTTTGAACGGGATAGATATGGAAAGCCCATTTCTTCTTTCAACCAAGAGACCTTAGTTTCTATTGGGAGACCCATGTCCTGATTGCTGTCAAAGATCTGTCCTGAGCAGGAGTCACTGAGCCAGAGAGCACTGGTCTGATGGGAGCATAACACCTGTGGGAAGGATAAGTGCATGCTGTGCACAGAAACTGAGGTGAGAAGAGTCTGTCAGTTAGAGGGGGAGTCTGGTAATTACAATGTTATTAAGTCCTTTCCGCTTTATCTTTAAAGCAAGCCTTCACACACTCAGTTTACATTTATTTGCACTGAAATGGAGCCTGCTACCTCTCCACTCCAGTCACTGACATACTATTTTGTGCACAGTACTGAATCTGCACAAATTCAATGTGCCTTTAATGCATCTATTTACATTTACTGTGAAAAGAAAAATACTCCAAAACCCAGGCAAGCCAGGCTTTGTAGGCAGATCAGTAATTCTAGTGCAAGGTAAAGTGGCTTGTTTCACTGAGTGTGATAGTTAGACTCCTTCAGAGATGATGACTTTATGTGAAATGTTCTAGGAATATTTCATGACCAGGTTACTGTACTTTTTTTTTTACTGCAACATGTGCAATTCACTTGATGTTCTTGTGCACTTTTTTTATTTTTTAGTTTTATTTTGTATGAAAGTTTTTTCATTTACTTTCTCCTTCCCATTATTTATAAAAGCTATTTTGTTTTTAAAAGTTTAAATCCGCACTGTTCTAGTAAATAGCAGCTCTCAAATGTTATGTTTCCATCTTTCAAACAATGTATGAATAAACAAGTAGATTCTTAAGGACTATCAGCTGTCCTGAATAGCAACATCGACCATCGACCAGCCAAACACAAAAATACCCAGAAAAATTCTGAATCAATCCAAGCTTGAATAATTAATAATTCCATTGTTAATCTCAGGGATGAGAGAACAGTAAGTATTGCTAGAGAGGAGAACAGAGTTGCTATTATTTGCAAACCTTTTGGAAAGTCTCACACATCCCCATTCAGGGATTTTGAATATACTTAACAATTGTCTTCTGTTCATTTGTGTTTTACTTCACTGCTGCTCCAGTTCAAAGCCCCAGCAAGGGCCACTGCCTGCTTTGGGCTGGGGGGGAGGTTCCATATCACAAAGGATTTTGAAAAAGTAACATTAGCTCAAATCTAAGTGTAGGAGCATAAATATTTGAGTCAGAGGTCATTTAGAATGGTCTGTTTCAATCCTTCATCATAACTTTAAAACACACTTTTCTACTGCATGGAGAATGTGGAGCAATATACATTCAAATAAAAAGGAGTTTAAAAAATTTTTAAAAAAAGAAAACTAGGAATTCAATATTCAAAATATAGGAACTTGGTTTTAACTCTCTTCTTCCTCTGGATTTCTTCAGAAATAAAATTTATACAGAGGCTATCCACTTTGCCAAGTATTTTAATTTTTGCTAAACTCCCTATTCTGGTGTGATCCACAGCACTTCCCTAATGAGCTCAAGGAGGAACACTTAAGCACAGCAACTACTGCAATACCAGTAGTTCATTCCATGACCTGGTCTGGCCACCCAGATGGAAATCCAGACCAATGCCAAGGAGGCTGCTCTGTATTGATAGTACTGAAACAGAGTTCAGCATCTGGCTGCATCTGGATTATGGCAGCAACACAGAGCTACTGATGTGAGAAAAGCCCCCCATTTCCATGTAGCAAAATCCCTTACCTACAGGACTGTAAATGAAAAGCTGTTGTTCTCCCTCCTTTAACTTAAATGGCTCTGGCATCTGTTACACTCCTTTTGGAGAGGGACAGAGTTTCCTCATGGATTTTTTCCCAAAAAGGGAAAGGCACCTAAGTATGTTCCAATCTTTACTTCTGGATCAAGAGCTAACCTGAAGTCTTTGACCCCTAGACTGGCTCTTAAGCTCCTCACACGTTGCATTTAGTTGCAGGTATGTGCTACCAAAGACATTTCCTGCTCTCTCTCCCGCAGTCCATACTGGCTTGATACATAAATGAAGTGCCATAGTGGGGAGAAAGCAATGAAAGCCATCTCTATTTCTACTGTTTTCCTGCACCACAAACACATTACAGACATTGTTTCAATAAAAGTGAACATTGGTGAGATAGGTGAGGTTTAAGGAAAGAGTAAACCACTTTTAGCCTGGGAGTAGAATCATAGAATATTTTAAGTTGGAAGGGACCCACAAGGATCATCAAGTGCAACTCTTAAGTGAATGGCTCATCGAGGGATCAAATCCACAACCTTGGCATTATTAATACCAGGCTCTAACCAACTGAGCTAATCCCAGTGGTAGTTCATATCCTAATAAAAGTTGCAACCTAATTATATAATACCAAGGCCATTAGAAGATACAAAATGATACTCTACAATTGCTTCAGATTATAATTTTTTTGATTACTGCAATGCAGTCAAATGAAGCATTTTCTGGTTTTCCCCTTGTAGAGATGTCAGGAGTCATGGAGAGGTATGCTAGTCACAGACCAAACCAAACAAGGCCACTTTTTATTGAGTCCTGGGAGAAGTTCCCATTAGCTTCAGCAACAGCAGATTCAGGCCCTGGGAGATCATGGGTGTCAATTCTTTGGTCTTTTTTTTGTCCCAAAATAAACTTTTCTTGACTTCAGTGATTTACTCCAGTATAACCAAATAGACACATACACCTGCAGTGTTAAACCTCTCATATCTCATTTCTGTGTTTTAGTACCACTTTCTCCATGGGTTTAAGAGAAACTTAACTTAAAAACACTTCCTAATAAATTCTCCAATGCCAATTTGTTTAAAAAAATAGGAAAATGCTAGGCAAAACATTTACAGCCAGGTCTTGTGAAAATATCTTAAAATCAGGGGAAAAAAAGATATCTCTCAGCCAGAAATTAAGGCAGTCTATTCTTTACTTTTTTCTTCCATCACACATAATGGTTTTGTGTTAAACTAATAAGATTCCTCATTTATTCTGTTGATGCAGAGCAATTCCTGATGGGGAAATTCATCCCGCTTTCATTTCACCAGCTTAGCACTAGCTAATTACTTAGTAATTAGCTAAGATTTACTTATGAGGAAATTACTTCTGATTTGTATAAATCTGAACAGGCAGAGATTTCAGCCCTCGTATCTCCCCACCAGTTGCAAGTCAAAGCAAGACTGCATTTGCAGAATAACCAAACTAAAATTACCTTCTTTCTTCCCTTATTTTTATCTTTTAATTCTGTCAGTATTTACATACAACAAGAGCTTGAATCAATCACAAGTGGTTTTTATATCAAATACCACCCTTCCAGTCTCTTGCATGCAAAGCGAAATGACCTGAATATCTTGACTTCTCTGGAATTACTTGAAAAGACAAAAACTCTTTGAATGCATTTAATTCATTCCATTTCACTGCTGCTGCCGCAGGGCAGCTCCAGAAAGATGTTCCCACGTGGAGGAGGTCTCCTAGGTGTTACAAGCACGGCTAGGAATGGCCCGCAGCCCCGCTCGCCGCGGCTCAGACAATGCCCATCCATTAAAGAGACCTGGTCATGCTCCGTGCTACCGGCTTGGCAAGGTTTATTCCCGATTCACCCCCGTGTACGGAGAGGAGAGTGCAGCCCAAGCACCTTCCCAGCAGTTCCTAATTCCCTGCGGCCCGCCTACGAGGCACAGGGTGCGATGGCCGGCCTCCTTCCCCTGCGGCTCGGCGCTGCCAGCAGCTCATGCCCGGAGGCTGGCCGTGCGTTCCGAACCCCCCTCGGGAGCTGTCGTGTTCGGCATGACTCCGACTCCCGCCCCGCTAAAGGTAGCCAAAAACATTGAAGATGGGAGGGGGGATGGCGGGCTTGGTGGGGATGGGTTTCAGAACCATGGGCCTGTAGAGTTTCTGCCTCGGGCCATCGGCCTCCTTGCAGAAGGGCGGCACCTCTGCCGGCAGCGTGGCCGAGCTCTTCCTCCACAGCCCCAGCCCCGGGAAGGGCGACGGGGGCAGCGCGCCCGGGGGCTGGTACACGCCTGGCCCGGGGCAGGGGAAGGGGCAGCAGGTCCAAGCACCCACTCGGCCCGAGAGGGCCCCGGCGGGGTCCTTGTCCCCGGCATGTGGCGCAGTGTCAGGGGGGCTCTCCGGGCCAGCAGCGTCTGGGCTCCGTTTGATTTTCTTCCCCTCATAGGGAGGAGGGTCTCTGGGGGCTTGCAGCCCCTCAGGGCTGGCAGCAAAGGCTCTGGCCGTCAGGCTCTGGGCCGGCCGTGGCTCTTCCCAGAAGGAGGCGGGGAGCTGTCGCTTCCTCATGGGCACCTGGTCGGGTCGGGCAGCCTCGGGTTTTTGTTCCTGCAAAACCCGTTCCTCGGTGATGCTCTCCTCTGCCTCGGCTGTCTGCATCACCTTGTCGGCGGCAGCCCCGCCGTGCGGGCTGGGCTCAGGTGCCTCGGGCAGGGGGCCGCGGGCCCGGTCCTCTGCCCCCCTGCGCCAGCCGCACTCAGGGGCTTTGCTGGGGTGACACCGTGGGATCCGTGAGTACTTCTGAGAAAACCGCTTGAGCTGCTTCTGCAAATACTTTCTGTGGTCAACTGATCGGCGACAAGGAGCCGATTTATCCAGAGCCGCTTTGATGTCGCTCGAAGCCAGGTTAACGAAGTTCAGTAAAGTTTTTACCTCGCTGTCCGATGCCATCTCACTGAATGCACCGCGCAGAGTTTCCCATGAAAAGTTTATAATCCTTCTTCAGACAAACCACGGC